>NW_026521814.1:33285000-33945167 GCF_021234435.1 Artibeus jamaicensis
ACTTGAACCTAGTGGTGTCTACAGCAAAGAGAATGGAAAAGGGTCACAATAGGAAAAGCTCAGGGTCCTGTGGGAACACATGTGGGACACCTCACTGAGACCCAGGGAAAGGAGAACATGACTCTAGCTGAGATCCAGAAGTGAACCATCGTGAGCCAGGCAAAGTGGGAGAGGGGCTCATTCTGGCGGAGGGAAGAATATGTGCCAAGACCAAGTGGGATGGAAGAGCAAGGACAGGTGGGTTGGCAGCCATGAGGCCAGGTGGGAGCCTTCAGATTTGATGAGACAGAACACAGGAAACCAGTGCAGGCCCTCTGTGGGGTCAAACATCCTGACAACAGTGTAGAAGCAAAACCATTACCCCAGGTAAGAGAAGGACAGTCTTTGGGATACTGTCTTGCTAAAAAGAGGTGGGATTTCTGATCTCAGGATATGAAGTCCAATTGGAATGAAGCTTGAGGTTAGAAAGACACACAGCCCAGCAATGCAGACAAGAAGTGCTTGTGGTTCTAAGGAAATAGAGGGTGTGTGAAGTGCAGACGAGAACTGAGGAGAGCCAGGGAAGGACAGGGCCATGGATAATAATGGCAGAATGTTATGTCAGCAAGAATGCTGATAACAGCAGCCAGGATACTCTGCCAAAAGATCCAGGGAGCTGGATAATGCCAAGTGTTGGCAGGGGAATGGGGATTTAGAGACTCTTGTCCATGCTGATGGGAGTGTGGGTGGCTGCAGCAATCTGGGGAGCAATCTGGCATATCTGGTAAATTACAGGCAGACCTTACAACACAGCGATTCCACTCCTAGGAATAAACCCCAAATGCATTTTTTAACCCAGAACGCCAACTGCAGCATGATTCATGTGATGGGAGATTGGAAGTAACCTGAGTGTCCATATTGTGACAGTGAATAATTAACAGTGGTAAACACACACCATGGAATATTATGCAGCATTTAAAAACTTGGTGCTAAGCAAAAACCAACCAAACGAACCCAAAAGTCAAATGAGATATGTAGCCATACCATCAATATAAATAAAACAACAAATGCTCCGAAAACTTAACACTGCAACTTGCCCAGCCCCTTCCAGTCAGCACTTCCGATTCCCTTTCTCTGGATTATTTTTTCCTTAGCACTTACCACCTTCTACCATCCCGATAATTCTCTATTTTTTATGCTTATAAATTATTGTCTTCCCTCCCCTGTTAGCATATACATTCCACGAGGGCGGTGATCCCTGATGGTTTCTTTGCTAATGTTTCTCCAAATGTCTGGTACATAGCAGTTACTGAATACTTGATGAATGAATCAGTGAACAAGACAATATACATTTTGCAAGAACACATATAAACCAAAAGGTCCAGTTTAGGCCCATGAGATGGCGCTTAGATAAGAGCTCGGCCAGGAAGTTGTATGAGGCGTGAAATGGAGGCTCGAGGGGCCGAACATCCTAGACTGAGGCACATGTTAGTGGTTTCCCAGTTCCATACTCCCCTGACCGCCAGTGTCTGGCCTCCAGCTGCGGTCAGCCAGGCCTGACTCTTCCAGGACATCAGATCTTGAAAACATTAACCCCATGACACCGTGAGCCCCTGTTCTGGGAGACCAGAAGTCTGAAGGGTCCCTGGTGAATGGGTCTCCCTAAACCCATCTTGGGAAAGCTGTCAGCTGGTAGAGTCTGCCCTGGGGTCTACTCAGGCCCCTTAGAAGTTTGGCCAGTTTTTGGATTTGGGATTCCCAACTGGTTCACACACATTAGTAGGTTGAAAACAAAACAAACACTGGAGTCACCCTGGAAGGTGCTTAACCAGTAGCTTGAGAAATATCTGGGAAGTTTTGGAAAACACAAATTCCCAAGCCTAATCCCCATGGAGATTCATAAGATCTTCAGGAGCCCAGGAAACTGGTTTGTTTTGTTTGAACTCCCCAGGTGGTTGTGGCCCAGCCAGAATCTGAGCCTCACACTGGGCCATCAGAAACCCAGTCTGCCCCCAGCAGCCAACCTGGCTGTCTCCCCAGAGAGGCATGAAATCAGTGCTTTCCTCTATCTCCCATCAGGAACACTGGAGGGGGCTTCAGAAGCTGAAGAAGTCAGAACTCTGGGTGGAAGTAGACGGGTAATGGGTCAACCCTGCCCACCCCCCCTCGCCTTGCCCTACTATCAGCATTCCAGGCCCACCCACCTGGGCTCTTGGTCACCAGGAGACCTCACAAGTACATACAGGCCCTAACCTGCCCTGAGCCCAGATCCGGAGCTTCGCAAGCTGCTCTCTCAGCCTGCTTTGAACAAAGGCGATTGTTCTCCCAGGAATGTACGGCAGGGAGATGTCTGTCCATCCTTTCCCTTCTCTCCATCTCTTCCATCTCTGCTCCCACCTTTAATCCCTGGGAGGGAAGGTCTCCTGAATATGACTGCTCTTGGCTACCTTTTCCTCTGACTTGAACGCCACACACTCTTACTTGTGGTTATTTGTGCACAAATCCCTCCAGCAGTCAGAGGCACATTGTCAATGCTGGAGGGTGAACTACGAGCAGAGGAGGGTTTTTTAAATACACCTTGGAAGTTGCCGACCTTCCTGTGGGAATTGTCCCATTATTTAAAGAATAGATTGTGCCTGTCCCTGCCCCCACCTGATGAAGCAGTAAATTGTAACAAGAGAATCTGGCTAAACAAGTTTCCGATTCAAACGTTATCTTGTGGACAAAGAACTCTTTGAATATGGTTTCTGTGTTTGGCTTCTTGTGATGGAGTGGAAAGTTGTTTTCGCCATTGCCGGAATTCTTCTCTCCCTTCGGCGCGTCCTGGGTGCTCACTGAGAGGGCAGCCGTGGGCCAGCTGCTGGCCAGGAGAGGCCACGTGGCCAGGGGAGCTGCGGCCAGGCCGTTTCCAGCTTCTTAACGTGTGGATATTGATAATATTTCTCTCTAGGAAGCTGCCACTGAGAAGGCAAGTTGTCTGCTTCGGTCACCACGTCATCAATAGTCAGAGGACCCCTTTCTGGAAGGGCCCGTAATCCAAACATGCTTGGGGCTGGTGATAGAAAGCCCCTATTTTAAAAGGATTTCAAATCTAAACAGAATGTGTCTGGTTACTGACAAAATTAAATTACCCTTTGCTGGAGAAACTTCCCCTTCCAGTGAAAACAAAGTTATAGTTACAGATAAAATAGTAACTTGGGCATAAATTCCTAGAGATTTCTAAGAGCAAGCAAGTGTGATTGTTAAATGTATGTGCTTGAATTCATTGTATTTGTCTCACTTTGATATACTTCATAAATGAGAAGGCACAAAAACCTTTTTGTTGTTGTAGCAGCTGAAGGGTCAAAAGTTCCATAGACTTTGGTGAAAAGTACCTGGAGGCCCGGGTTTGACTGAACTCTCTCTCTGGGCTGCTCTGGGAAATCTCTCTCTCTCTCTCTCTCTCTCTCTCTCTCTCTCCCCCGTGATAACCAGAAACATGATAACCAGGCTGCCCAGGAGCAGAGGAAAAGGTAGAAACTTTTCCTGTTCTGTGTCCTCTTTTTCTCAAGGAAAGACCACAGTTGACAGGCTGCCTTCTTGGACATTTTGCACCACACTCTCCGCAGCTTTTCTTGCCTCCAGAAACAAGGCCGATGCAGTGAAAGGGGATTTCAGTGTTCAGAGTGGCCAGTAAGAGAGCCCGTCCGGTCCATCACTTCGTTCACCCCACCGGTCTCTGCTGAGGTTCTGCTCCAGGCTGTCGCAGTGCTCGGCTCTGAGGCTTCAAGGGAACTAGTATTTCTCAAGTATGAAGGGGACCGAAGTTTCACCACCCTAAAACTCCCTTTGGGGATATCGATTTTTAAGCTTATTGATTAAGAAACAGAAGACTCAGAAGAAAACATTTGACCCCCCCCCCTTTCCTGTCTAAGAGATTCCAAGAGAAACCCAGGTCCCCCGTGTCCCGTTGTTCCTGGGTCGCCTGGCAAGAGCCTGTCTGCCACCTGTGTTTGGCTCTTCCTAAGCTGCCTGTAAACTGCCTGAGTCCTTTGAAATCTCAGACCCTTGCCACACCCTCCTTTTCTCCTTTGTCCAGATTGGCATAAAAACCTCAACTCTCCCATGTGTTTCGGGTCTCCTTATTACATGGCACCCCGAATGTACATTCGTATAATTAACTCTGTACTTTTTCTCCAGTTACTGAACACCTGTATGGTTTTGTAAACTGATGTCACCCCAATAAATTCCAGCTTAAAAATAAACAACTAAATCTTTCTCTGTTAATTTGATTATAAGCCCAGCTAGAAGAACTTAGAAGGTGAGAGGAAAAACAAACTTTTTTTTAGCTCCCAGAAATAAGTACATTCCCTTTTACAACTCCCTTTCAACCTTCATAACTCAGCCAGAGGCTGAGCAGAAGGAAAAATGGCCTCTGGATTTGAAATGCTTAGGGGCAAAGGCAAGGGAGGTCGGATTGCAGAGAAGAAACCTCCGGAAAACGGCACGAGCCTCCATTCATCCAGGCCTAACCCGGCAGAGACATATTAAAAGTGCTGCAGCCTGGAGAAGAGAGATCAGAAAGACCTGGGCCCCCAGGTGCTTTCGACCAAAGAGTCTAGAATATCCAATTCTGTGGGTTTGGTTTGTTAAGCGTTTCGGCTGGAAAGACATCTTCCTCTGAGGCCCCAACCTCAACAATAACGCTCCTCTCTTTCTTTTGAAGCCAGTTTCGAATCTCTTCCCTGACAGAGAAACTTTATCTCCTACATCCTCTGCACTCTTCTTAGTTACATCCGTGGACACGGAGCCGGCAAGTCCAGCTGGACCCTGCCACAACCCCATTCTAAAGAGAGCTATGTCATCAACATGGGTTTATGTTGGGGGAAAATTTGCTTTTATTTTGCTTTTGATTAATGTACTAAGATGTTACATTAGGGAAGGATCCTCTCCCTCCCCTCCATTTGCGGGCCCCACCAAGCTGGGTGGGTTCTCCACAGAGGCAAATGTGAGCATGAGTGCTCCCGGGGCTTGGCAGGGCTGCAGGGCTGTGAGGCAATGGCTCTTCCATCACACTGTCATCGCGTTGCGGAAAACACCCTGAGCAGCACAGCTGCAGCACCTCTGGCAGCACGGAGCTGATTGCGAGGCGGAAGGCCCTGGGTCAGCCCCTCCTGCCTGCCACAGCTTCCCAGAGATGTCTGTGGTTAGGTGGTAGGTTCATCACTGGCCCTGAGACCCTGGCCCATTGCTGGACTGGAATGGGTACTCAGTAGCCATGCTGAGCAATCCCATGAGGACTTCGGTGTGTCCCAGTTACCATCATTACCATTTATTACGCTGTTACCAGAGCCACCCATCCCTCGCTATGCTCTGACACAGTCCACGTAGGCCTCCTCGCAACCAGATTGCCATTCCTTAAACTCTTCCTGTGTAGAAATTGCAGACCCCTGACTGTTGGGGTAGCAGTGGTTTTAAAATTTAACTCAGGCCCTAGCGGCTGTGGCTCAGTGGATTGAGTACCAGCCTGCAAATCAAAGGGTCGCTGGTTCAAGGACCGGTCAGGACACATGCCTGGGTTGCAGGCCAGGTCCCCAGTAGGGGGCATGTGAGAGGCAACCACATATTGATGTTTCTCTCCCTCTCTTTCTCCCTTCCTTCCCCTCTCTCTAAAACTAAATAAATAAATAAAATCTGTAAAATATATATACAAAATATTTAACTCAGGACAAATTCAATAAGTATTATCTCCATTTATTTCACATTTATTGATCTCCTATGTGTCTGCCAATGGGAATACAATGGTGAATGAGGCTAGTCTTCAAAGGTTAGTGAAGGAATGTCCAGGACAGCACTAGTCATTTATTCCTCAGTCTTCCAGGAAGATTCCCACATGCCCTCTCCCTATTTGTCTGACTCCCCCAGCAAAGAGAAATAGCCACAACAATTGGCTAGAGTGTGAAAAAGAAGAGTGTATAGTCAGACATCGATTCAAACTGCTGCTGTATTACTTCTTTATTATGAGACATTAAGCTACTTAACATCTCTGGGCTCACTTTCTTCATTTGCAAAGTGGTGATAATAAACCCTTCTTACAAAGAGCGCTGTGAAGTGCTCACGTCGGCAGCACGTGTACTTAAACTACAAGGATACAGAGACTGACATGGCCTGTGCGCAAGGGTGACATGCAAATTTGTGAAGCATTCTGTATTTTTAACAGTCCCTTGGACGGGGAAAAGGAAGATGTTAGAAGATAAAATTCAAGTTAACAATGTGGAAAAACTCAGCTCGGCGCAATTAGGAAACAAGTGATTTCCCCACTTGAAGATAAAGAAACTGTAAACCGAACTAGAAGCTGTTGGGAATGTTTTTTCTCAGATGACACATTGCCTACTTGAATAAATCTGTGTGTCAACTTAAAACAAAGAAAGAAAAGAAAAGGAAGGAGGGAAGGGAGCGCAATGGAGACAAGCTGGCAAGTGCAGGCTGCCCCATTTGGTGCCAGACGGCCACAAGCAGACCTGTCGGTGGTAGCTGCTGTGGTGGTGGCGGTTATCTGTGATGATTACTATTGCCACCACTGCTGTTACTAACAGAGCTGCGCTTTGTGAAGAGTAGCAATAGTCTTTTTGAGAAAGTAAATATGGGGCAACTCTAGGAGAACATCCCTTCTAGTCTGTAGCATAATCTGAGATTCAAGCAGGGGAAAAGCAAATGTTCTATCCTTCTGGAGAAAAATAAATGATTGAATTTTTTGTTTGTTTGTTCATTTGTTTGTTTGTTTGTTTTTAACTTAAATAGGATCTTCAGTTGATTAGTCCATCCCTGGGGATCAGTCTTTTTCTTAAAAAAAAAAAAAAATTAAAGTGCTGTCTGCCTGATCTGTCAGTAAGTTCAAATAAAAGATGTTGGGTTGGAGCTCTACTCTGAGTTAGCAGAGGGAGGAAAGGAGTTATCACAAATACTTTTTCCTTATTTTGCTTTTAAAGGGTCAGCAGATCATAATTTTTTAAAAGTCGTCACCACCTAAAAATGCTTTATAAGTGAATGAGTATTGTTTGTCTTTTTGGTTTTCCTTTTCTTAGCTTGGGGAAGTCAGAAAGTGCTACAAGGGAGAATTGTCACTTTGTGCCTCCTTTTTTCATTGTCTTAGACAAGCAGAGAAGGTAATTCACTTTCAGAATTCACCACAAATCAGTCCATTCAGACCAGGTCAATAGCTGAGCTTATAAGTGGTCAACAAGCAAGAGTATAAAAAAATTAATATGTCAATTTGGGTTTCTGTTGTACAGAAAGGATCTTCATTTTTTTAAAGATAATCTAGTTTTGGCTTATAAGGCCCAAGAAGATAAACTAGATGAATAACCCCACTTATTAAAAAATTTCTTTCTTCCAACATGATAACCATAAAGTGGTTTTCAAGACATCCATTTTCAGATTTTGGTATAAAGCCCAATTCACGATTTAAATACAGTTCTCCTATTTTTATGGCCAATACATTGAGTATATATCTTTCTCACTGTTTAAATCAGAGTGAAATTTTTCAACTAGAAGTATTTATTTTCACTCTTTAATTTTGATTCATGAGCCTCTGGAGAATATATCTCTTGTATCATTCTAATTCCAAAAATGAAAGGAAAACAGAAGATGAAATGCTATTGGTCGGTTCCTTTAAAAGGTTGTTTCGAGAGGTCATTCCTGAACTTTTTTTTTTTATAAACTATATTTTAAGTCTTTGATCTTGACAGCCCTGAAATACTACCTCACAATTACATCACAACTATGAAATAACTTTTGTTGGCTAGTGAAATGACTTTTCAAAAGGTTTCACTAAACACACAAATATTACAGTGAAAGGATGTCAGAGTGTCCCGAATGATTAGTGACGGCATTAAAATTGCCAGGATTGCTATATCTTACATGGGTAAGAGTTTTCTCAAGGATATTTGGCGGTCACCAACTCAGGTTGAACTAAAGAAACGTAGTCATTGATAAGCTTTAGAACAACATTAGGGGTGGGGTTCTTCTTTTTTTCCTTCTCTCATAACAAAGAGAAACTGGAAAAGACTCTGGCAAAGTGTTTATTTGATCAACAAACACTGCACAAAGAATACTATGTATTTCCCTGCTTTCCACATCTCTCCCTTCTGTAGGTTCATCCGTAACCCAAATGTCCCCTTTTCTTCAACCCTCCCCACAACTTTCCTAGAGGAAAAATCTCTAAAAATCTCCCCTTGCACAGTATGATAATTATCAGGTGACAGAGTGTCAGTGGGTCAGCTTCAGAGAGAGAAATGTTTAGCCAGAGAGAAAGAGAAGTCTGCTTGTGCTGTAACCAGTAGCACCCACACCCTTTCTATTGCTATTCGTTTCTCCATCACACATTTCTCACCCTGGAGAAGCCTCAGGCCTGTATCTCACCCCCACTGCACCTCCTGAAGCACTCTGCTGGCTTGCTGATGAGCCCTGGCCCTGGTCAGGCTGCAGATCCCGCCCACAGCCTGGGGTGTGTCCTGCCTGAACCTTGGCTCTTTACTCAAAGTCACTTGATAAATAAAAAACTTTAAACATTCTTTGGATGCTCCTGGTATTTAAATCACTCTCTAAATGAGTTTCACATTAAAAACTTCAGAAACTGACTTCTGGTCAAGAAAGAGGCATAGATAGACACACTTCACATCTTTGTAACCACAGAAAGGATTTACAACTAAATCTCAACAAATAACACCCAAAACTGTCAGAAAATCGACCTGTATGGTACTCCAACCACCAAAGATTTAAAGAAGCCACATTCATCCAGAAGGGTAGAAAGGGCAGAGATGTGGACATGGGGTAGAGAGGCAAGGAGACATGGTGCGGCACAAGAGGCGACAGTTGTGGCACGGACCTGGATGGTCTCACAGTCATGTGTGGTAGATAAAAATCAGAAGGGATACGTTGGGAGCGAGGAATCCCAGCCCCAGCCAGACTGCACAGTCCAGGATTCTAGTGCCAAGAAGATAAATCCCTATGACTTCCAGCTATAAAAACCAGTGGGGGTTAGGGCAGCAGAAGAAACTGCCAGATTTTCAGAAAACTTTGCTTAAAGGACCCACACAGCCTTAAAAAATATGCAAAACCACCCATCCGGGGATTCAGCATTAAGGCAACAGTTTGAAGGGTGCCAGTTGCGTATGGGGAGTGGGTGAAGAACTGGAAATGGGGCAATTGCTGGGAAAATACCCAGAAGCCTGGCAAGCAGCACAGTCTTCTCTCCATGTCCTCCCCCAACACAGAGCCACAAAGCAGTGATGCAGGCTGCCCCACCCTGGTGACTACCTAAAGAGTCCACCCCACAAAGTTCACAGGTGTCTATTACAGGCAGTCGAAAGCTCTACCTAAATCCCAGAAACAAACACAGGGAGACTGCCAAATAGAGGAGACAAAGAAATATGGCCCAAATGAAAGAACAGAACAAAAGCTCAGAAAAAGAACTAAACAAATCACAGATCAATAACCTATCAGATGCAAAGTTCAAAACATTGGTGATCAGGATGCTCAAAGATATTATTGAGTGCAGCAACAACATAAAGGGAAAAATGAAGGTTGTACTAGGAGAAGTAAAGAAAAATCTACAGGTAATCAAGAGTGATGGGAAGGAAGCTGGGATTCAAATCAACAATTGGGACATAAGGAAGAAATAGACATTCAACCAGTACAGAAAGAAGAAACAAGAATTCAAAAACAAAAACAAAAACAAAAAAAACTGATGATAGTGTAAGAAGACTTGGGGACACCTCAAAATGTGCCAAACATATGAATCATAGGGATGCCAAAAGAAGAAGAGCAAGAGTAAGAAATTAAAAACTTACTTGAAAAAAATAATGAAAGAAAGCTTCCCTAAGTAGGTGAATGAAATAGACATATGAGTCCAGGATGAACAGAGAATCCCAAACAAGTTGGACACAAATAGAATCACACCAAGACACATCATAATTAAAATGCCAAAGGTTAAAGATAAGAGAACCTTAAAAGCAGCAAGAAAAAAGCAGATAGTTACCTACAAAGGAGTTCCCATAAGACTATCAGCTGATTTCTCAAAAGAAAGTTTGTAGGCAAGAAGGGACTGGCAAGGAGTATTTAAAGCGATGAAAAGCAAAGACCTACAGCCTAGATTATTCTATCCAGCAAAGCTATCATTTAGAATGGAAGGGCAGATAAAATGCTTTCTAGACAAGGTAAAGCTAGAGTTCATCATCACAAAGTCATTATTACATGAAATGTTAAAGGGACTTATTTAAGGAAAAGATGATCATTTGAAGATGATCAAAACTGTCAACATTAAAAAGGCAACAAATTCACAACTATCAACAACTGAATAAAAAAACAAGCAAACTAAGGAAACAACTGGAACAGGAATAGAATCATGGGTATCGAGATCATTTGGAGGGTTATCAGTTGGGAGGGGGAAGGGTGAGAAAGGGAAAAAAGGAACAGGGATTAAAGAGCATAATTGGTAGGTACAAAATAGATAGGGGGGTATGAAGAATAGCATAGGAGCCCTGGCTGGTGTAGCTCAGTGGATTGAGCACAGGCTGAGAACCAAAGGGCTGCCAGTTCGATTCCAAGTCAGGGCACATGCCTGGGTTGCAGGCCATGTCCCCAGTGGGGGCCACATGAGAGGTGACCGAACATTGATACTTCTCTTCCTCTCTTTCTCCCTCCCTTCCCCTCTCTAAAAATAAAGAAATAAAATTTAAAAGAAAAAGAAAGAAAGAATGGCATAGAAATAGAGAAGCCAAAGAATTATGTGCTTGACCCATGGACATGAACAAAGTGGGTAGGGAGATGAGTGGAGGAAAAGGGGATACCAGGTAGAGGGGGTCACAGGGAAAAAGTGGGACAACTGTAATAACATAGTCAATAAAATATATTTTTAAAACCTCAGAAACTTTTTTAAGAAGAAAGAAGGGAAAATTAGGGAAAAGATGGGAACTAACTGTCCAAAGCAGGCGATCCCTTGTTTTGTCACGGCAGACCCACACAGCAAACCAAATGGTAGTTTCCCTGAGAGCATGTGTGGTGTGAAGCGTGTTTTGACAGTCCCATCAGAGACTATAGTGACTGTTAATAGGGCTGCCACCCTTCTGTCTGGACTTTCCTTGTAACATCCTTCAACATTGCTGTAAATCTATAGGATTCTAAATCTCTGTGGCTACATGAAGAAAAAAGTAGTCCAGCTGAAGTAGAAGTAACATTACTGTCTTGTAGTTTTCCTTCTTACTGAGTATTGGAAAAGAAGGAAGTTGAGGAGGTTGAGAATCTCTTGGGTTATAAGGGAGGTGTAGCTAAGGGTGGCCCACCAGAAAGTCCTCCGAGGTGAAAGGCAAGGTCTGTAGTGCTTGCTGGAGTTGCCAGGGAATCTTGCCTGCAGAAAGTCAGCCCAAGTTGGGCCTTAATTATAAATACCTCAGATTCATTGTCACACACAAGTTAGGGGGAGCAATGTGACATGGCAATGGATATGGAAAACAGGGTGAGGGCCAAGGAAGAAAAGGGAAAGGACCAGAGATTTGTGGATATAGAGAGACAATAAGGACTGTGGATAAGTGTTGAAGGATGGTTGATGTTGAAATTCTGGGAAACTCTATCTTTCTTTTAACAAATCAACACCAGATTCCTGCCATAGGGATAAGAAAAGTGGTGATGAACCAGCCCAATATAACCTCCAAAGGTGCCAATCTTTTTGGAGATATGGCAATCCAGCTATAAAGTTTCTGGTTTCCCAACATCCCCCCTCTGCTCCTTACAGTGTAGAGTGACGTTGGTGTATTAAACCTCAGTAAATCAAAGTTAACTCACTTCTGAGGATTTCTCAACAGACTTCAAGCTGTACATTGTTATGGGACTAAAGCTGGAATTCCCTGCCATCCCACAAATGTAGACTTAGAGGAAGAAATAGATCACCTCAGGAAAAAAAAAGGACAGCAACCCCTGTTTTTGGATAAGGGCAAGTAACAGTAAAAAGAGAAAGCAATTTTTTTAATAAGTGACTTTATGACCTATGAGATCTACCCTTCTAGGATCTAGCTGTGGCTCGCACTGCCGTGCTCTGGTCCTGGAGAGTGACCTTGTCTGAGCCCAGGGCCACCGTGGAATCGGAGACAGCTGAGTAAAGGTCTGGCTGAGAGTCTTCAAAGGTAAGTCAAGTGAGTTGGTAAGTTTCCCTAAACAAAGAACACATACATGCACAAGTATTTGATAGAGAACAAATTTCTATAAACATTTCCTTCTGAGCAAAGCTTGAGGCACAGGCCAGATTTTTCCCATAGAAAAGGAGAGAGATGAATGGAGATGATTATACTCACTGGTTTTCTTTGTGAGGTCATAATTTTTCATTATTTGCCAGAAATAATTGTGCACATGCACAGTGAGATAGACAAGCCATCTAATGCAAATACTACCAAGCTTATAGTTCAGTCTCCTGTTAGCAAAGAAGTCTCTCAAGTTCCTCTACTCCAAAGTGAGTCCTTCCAACACCCTCAGACCAGGCTTTTCTGAGAGCAGCCAGGGATGTTTTCAATCCTCTTTAGCTCAAGCCTGCATGAAAGCAGAGATAGGTTCTGTTTCAAAAACAGAGGTTGGAGAGCAGACTCCTTAGTGAATATCTCTGCCTTCTGCGTGTCCA
Organism: Artibeus jamaicensis; assembly: GCF_021234435.1. Classification (NCBI taxonomy): domain Eukaryota; kingdom Metazoa; phylum Chordata; class Mammalia; order Chiroptera; family Phyllostomidae; genus Artibeus; species Artibeus jamaicensis. The sequence continues at coordinate 33,297,626 of NW_026521814.1, forward strand.
GTGCCACATGAGGCTCCGGGGGAAATACAGAGGAATAGCGCCCAGTTTTTGCCCTTGAGGAGTTCATGGTGTAGTGTGGGAGTCAGGCACCGAAGCTCTTCTCAGGGTAGCTCTTCCTGAAAGGGGACCATGGTTGCTAGGTAGCAGGTCTGGAACAGTTATTCAAGTCTGGAAGTCAAGTCCTGCTTTTAGCTCTGCTCCTTGACATATGAGATAAGTCACTTGTCTCAGGATTGCTTGCTTACAGTGTAATACATATAATTAGGGAATTACTTAACATCTATAATGAGCTGCAGTTACATATGCCCAGATATATTTTAATGACTCAAATTAAAACAGAATATAATTCTGTTCCCAGGTCATCTTGAGTAAAACCCAAGTACCTTTCCCCACCAGTCTTAACGAGTCATTATCATATTTCTTTGGTGTCTTCCAAAATGCCATTCACAAATTCAGTAAGTACTTACTGAGCAAATAACTCAGAACCATTTTGATTTCTTTGAGTCACTCATTGGCTCCTCTTGCTCCAAAGTCTGGTGCTGAGACAACCTTGTCCTTCATTCTGTCATGGACATTTGCCTGGTATCCATTTCACCTTCCTATATTAATAGTCCCTCATTTGGTTTTGGAAACAATCCTTCCCTATTAGATATACTCATGGTTGTTCCTTTACACATGCCTAAGGTAGGCTAGAAACATAACATCAGAATTTCAATACTATATGTTCTTGAGAATGATCTGAGTCCAACTGAGATCGCTGTACCCTGAAGAGACTATTTCTTAGTTCCTGCTGCCTGGACCCCAGGACCTCCCCTGGCTTCTGTCCTCCCTGCACCTGTCTTTTATGCTTTCCCTTTAATTCTGTGACCTGTCTTTATATGCTTACAATAAAAACTTTTTGTGCTTAAAATAACTATAATTGGTTTCTCTTCCTTACAATGGAAGTATTCTGACTCCTGCCCATACCTTAGAAAAAGTCCAGGTAACTTAACTGGGATAACAAAATAAAGACTTTCCAAACTAAAAGAAGTCTTCAAAATCTAATCAAACTCTCATTTTGCAGATAATCTGACCCAGGAAGTGAAGAGACTTGATCGGAATCATGAAATTGGTTGGTGATAGTCCAGCCAGAATCCAGGACACCTGGCTCCCTATGTAGGAGCCTTTGCACGTTTTCACTGTTTCCTGCCTACAGGCCTCCTCTTCTAAGGTTATTGCCTATGGCTGCTTTCATGCTCAGCAACACAGTTGAGTAGTTACAGCAGAGAACATATAGTTTCCAAAGCCTAAAATATTCACTATCTGGCCCTTTACAGAAAAAGTTTGCCTGTACCTGCCATATATAATTAGTAAATGAATGAAAGTGGCTGTGTTCTAATAAAATTTTATTTAAAGGCACTGAAATGTGAATTTTATAAATTTTCGAGTTTTTCAAAATGTTCTGTTATTTTTTTTTTAACATTAAAAAATGCAAAACCACTCTGGCTGGTGTGGCTCACTGGATTGAGCACTGGCTTGCGAACCAAGGGGTTGCCAGTTCGATTCCCCTTGGGGCACATGCCTGGGTTGCAGCTGGGTCCCCTGTGGGGGGCACATGAAAAGCAACCACACACTGATGTTTCTCTTCCTCTCTTTCTCCCTCCTTTCCCCCTCTCTCAAAATAAATAAGTAAAATATTTTTAAAAATGTAAAACCATTCTTAGTTCATGGACTGTACAAAAATATGCAGCAGGCTGACCTACATGCTATTGTCTACAGATCCCTGCTTTAAGCCAGGTTTATGCTGCTTGTGATGAAATACATTTATTGATTGTCTACATTGCAGTAGATATACAATGAAGAATGATACACAAGCCCTTCCCCCAAGGACTTCACAATCTGTTTACAGACTCAAGGCCTTCCACGATAATAGGCAGCATTTATTGAGCACTTACTACAATGTGCTAATCACCTTGCCCCTTAAATGAATTATTTTATTTAACCTTCATTAACAATACTATGAGATGGCTTATGTTATTATTTCTATTTTACAGATGAGAAAAGTGAGAGAGAGATCAAGTATTGCGCCCAAAGACACCTAGCTCACTAGTAGTAGAGTGAAGACCTACCTGACCTGGGCTTTATGACTCTGAAGACTGGGGACCTAACCACTGTGCTAGGCAAACCCTCCACAGTGTGGTTCCAACTCACACTATGATCCCCACTGTTCACCATCTGCCTTTTCCTGTCTCATCCTCACAGACGGGAGGGCTCACTGTGCCCCACACCTGTCCCATGCAACTTTCCCTGCAATGCTGCTCTGCCCCCGCTCCAAGTCCTCTGAATATCCTAACCACTGACTCTTACTAATTACTCCTTCTTCAGAACACCCACTGCAAACCATGTCTAAAGGACTCACCTTGAGCTTGTAGAGAGATTTGATTGTCTACAAGCTTCAGCTGTGTTTGTTCCCTCTCCTGAAGCTATTCTACTGGTGTGGGGTGGAAAACGACTCTTCAGCAGGCCTCATAAGTACACATAAGCTCAAAGTTAAAAAAAAAAAAAAGAACTAGCAGAAGAATGAGACAAAAGGACACATTGCACAACTAAAGAAACAATTAAGAACCAAAACATTATCATTTTCCATAAATGAGAAAAAATAAAGGCATAAAAAGTTCCACTCCCCTCCCCCATAAAAATAAAATAAGCACATCTGGGAAATCCTTCAGGTAATATAAGTTAAAACAAAGGGAGCGTGGGCCTGCGAACCATGCGATCGCGGTTCAACTCCCAGTCAGGGCACATGCCTGGGTTGCAGACGAACAAAGAACCACACTTATTTCTCTCCCTCTCTTTCTCCTTCCCTTTCCCTCTCTCTGAAAATAAATAAATAAAATATAAAAAAATAAATAAAACAAAATAAAAAAACAAAGGGGCAAAACAAGGATCAAAACAAACATAAATAAAGGATTAGAAATACAGGATAAAGTGGAGTCTATATCTGAAAGAGGAGCCTCCCCTCCACTCCCCAAAAATAGAACCGAAAAACATTTATGGACATAATACAGAACAATTTCTCAAAACTCAAGGGGCACTTCGGATTAGAAAGGGTTTACTCAAAACTAGGGAAATCTGATATAGACCCATCAACAAGACTTCAAGAATAAAGAACAATTTATTCAAACATCCAAGCAGAAAATCTTGAGCCTTACATGGGGGAAACGATGAGCTTGGCTTCATCCTTCTAAATAGCAGCATTCAATGCCAAAGATAGTGAAGGACTGCCTACAAAGTTCAGAGGGAAAGAAAAGGTGACCCAAGAAGATTATACTCATCAAGCAATCATTCACATACAGAAGGGTAACAGTCATTATCAAATATGAAGGGATTCAGGGACATAGCAATGAGCCCTTTTACTGGGGGGAGGAAGAGGGGGGAGAAAGCTACTTGATAATAAAATATAACTTGTCAAAAAACTGATCAAATTACAGAATTAGTAATGTGAAAGTTTAATAAGAGTACTAGCAGGAAACACTGAATCCAGAGAACCAAACCTCTGGAGATATAAATGAATGCAAACCAGAATGTAGGTGTAAACTGAAACAAATGAAAAAATAGTAGAATCATCAAAATGTGGGAGACAGGAAAAAGCACGAGAGCATTAAAACATCTAATCACCGGGCAGGAAGGCAATCAAAACAAACCACCCAACTTTCAATTAATTTTTATCATTTTTCTCCTGAACCTTGAAGTAATCATTTAGGAACTAATGTATCTTGTCATTTAGGATTCATATTTGAAGTTCATCAGTTTCACCTGAGTGCCTTTATTTTCTTAAATTCAGATAGAACTAAACCTAATGTTTTAAATTATTTTTGTATTACGATACATATAATATGATGCTATTAATAGAAAATTATTTTGTTCTCCCTCAATATCTCTCTCCCTCCTTCCCTTTCTCTTTTCATAAATATAAAATGAAGTCTGAAATATATTTACTATGTGTTACTCATTGGTTGTATTTGGATGATAATAGAAGCAATCAGCAATTCCTGTTATGGGCTACACTATGTCAAGCACTATCTTAAGTGCTTTCTGTGCATCTACATATTTAATTCTCACAAGATTCCTGAAATACTGTCATCACTCCCATTTTGTAGGTGAGGAAGAATGTGGGGGATTCTTCCTATGATGACAGTAACTGGGAGAGCTGAGATTCAAATCCAGGGCTTCAGATTCCATGCTCCTACCTATCACCCTACATTGCTTCTCTGCAGGTGGGCAAGTAGGTTATTTGTTGCTTTTCTCGTACTTTGAATTTTTAATTAATTATTATGTATCATTTTTTTTCTAAAAAGTCAGTGCCAAACTCTAAAAGAGATTCTACTTGCAAAACAGAATACATACTCTCAGGTATCATATAGGACCACCGAGCAGAACCTAAAACACCTGCCCCTGCAGTCCCCATCCTCTCCCATTCAGCTGTCCCAACTACTAATCAAGAAGACTCCTTGGAGGGAGAAGAGAGTATTCAGAGGATCAACTCCTTAATAAACTAGCACAGGCTTTGGAACAATAAGTGGTCTGAAACTGCAATGATAAACATTGCAAAGGGGTGAATCGAAATTCAAAAGAGCATGTCTGATTCTTTAGATCCAGTGGAGTGGTAGATGCCACACCAAACTGGAGTTACAACTAAAATATAGAACGATCATCCTGAATAGCCAACTGAAGATTAGCTGAAGAGAAGTCTAATAACCAAGGATTTACAGAAGAAGACACGTGAAGACTGGTAGGAAGAGTGGAGACATGAAAAGTCCTGGCTCCACTCCCACAGGCCATCACTAAGATTCAGGAGGGATATCTCAGCTACAGAGGGTTCCCACTGAGAAGTGTGGGGTCTAAACCCCAAGCCAGGCTCCCCCACCCAGAACACTAGGGCAAGGGAGAGGTGCCCATGTAACATCGCCCATGTAGGGTGATAGGTAGGAGCATGGAATCTGTAACTTGTGAAAAGCAGCAGGAATTCTGTCCACCAGCAGGTGATGGCAGTCTGCTGGAGACGCAAATTACCTCTTAAAGAGCCAATGCACAAAATTTCCTTTGTAGCCACTCACCATGGGCACCAGCAGAGGGAGGGCTGAGTGGACTAGAGTCATGTGAGGAGTGACTGAGGTTTGTGCTCTGGGGAGAGAGCTAAAGAGGCTGCAACCAGGATCCCTGTGCTGAGTCATTCTCCCACACTGCAGACACAATCTTTCTTGGGTGGAGCATGTCCCTCCTTTTGGCATGAGTCTGGGGGAATGCAATAGCCTCACCCTCTAGACTTCCTCTTGCTTCACCCTGTGGAGCTTATGGCTACTAAGGAGTCAGCTGCCTGGGTCAGAATATAGAGGTCTGATCAAACTCAGGGGGTGTCAGTGATCAAGTTGCATGGCTTTGAGGTGGAGGCCATTTCACCCACTTTTCCATGAACCTGACTGGCATTTACCCTTCCTGGAAGATCCACTAGAATTAACCTCTAGGCTTCCGACAGACCCAACCTCTGGGCTCCAGCTCCAGAGGCCCCATCCTCCTGACTCCTAGTGGCTCCTCCATGCTAAGTTAGGGTCAAAATCCGGGACAGATTAAGTTGTGTGGCTCTGGGGTAGAGGGTTACACACCCCACTTACCCAAAGCCTGGCCACCACCTCCCCATCATGGGAAATCTATTAGCTCCATCCTCCCGACTCCTGGCACCCCCACTTTACTGAGCTCCATCTCCTCCCATCAGAATCTGAGACAGACTGACTTGTGTGGTTCTAGGACAGGGACCATTTTTTCCCCTCACATGCCTGACCAGAGCAGAGCCCTACTTTCACACAGCCAACTCTTGGTCTGTTTGGCATGATAAACTTTGCTGGCCTAACCCTAATGACTCCCCAAGACCCTGCCCCAACACAAAGGTGTGTGAGCACCCAGTGAGTGGCAGTTAGACTTGGTCTACCCAGGAACATTTGCTGAGTGACCTCAGACCCAGCACTGGCACCAACTTTGAATCTGTATCAAGCTAGTGAACACCACTTGGCCCTACCTGGTGACTCACTGAAACCTACCTTATGCAACTTGAGTACTACCAGAGGCTCTTTTAATGAGCATATCTACCTAATACACAGAAACAAACTGAAGAAGCCAAATTGGGGAGACAAAAAAAATGCCCTAAATGAAAGAACAGGAGAAATTTCCAGAAGAAAAGCTAAATAAAATGAGGGCAAGCAATTTGTCATATAGAGTTCAAAGCAATGGTTATAAGGATGCTCAAACACATAAAAAAGGACATAGAAACCGTAAAAAGAATCAGTCAGAAATGAAGGATACAGTATCTAAAATGAAGAATACACTGGAAGGAATAGAGAGTAGGTTGAATGAAGCAGAGGACTGAATCAGCAATTTGGAAGACAAGGTAGAAAAAAAACACTCAATCAGAACAGCAAAAAAAAAAAAAAAGATTTAAAAAAATACAAATGTTTAAAGGACATTTGGGACAACAATTAGGGGCACCAGAAGGAGAAAAGAGCAAGAGATTGAGAACCTATTTTTTAAAAATAATGACTGAAAACTTCTCTAACCTGGTGAAGGAAAAAGATACACAAGCCCAGGAAGTAGAGTCCCAAATGAGATGAACCCAAAAAGGTCCACACCAAGACACATCATAATTAAAATGGCAAAGGTTAAAGACAATAGATAATCTTAAAAGCTGAAGAAACACAGCTAGTTACCTATAAGGGAGCTCCTATAAGACTTTCAGCTGATTTCTCAACAGAAACATTTCGGGCCAGAAGGGATTGGCATGAAATATTCAAAGTGATAAAAAGCAAGGACCTACAACCAAGACTACTTCACCCAGCAAAGCTATCATTAAAACTGAAATAGTTTGTCTAGGAGAAATACTTTCCTAGACAAGAAAAAGTTAAAGGAGTTTATCACCAAACCAGTATTACAAGAAATGTTAAAGGGCCTTCTAGAAAAAAATGGAGAAGTAGGAAGAGGGGGAGGGCAAAAAGGAGAAGGAGGAGGAGGAAAAGAAGGAGAAGAAAAGGTAAAAAAGAGGAACGTAGTTTAAAAAAATAAAATGTCAATAAATACCTATCAATAGTCACTATAATGTAAATGGCTTAAATGCTATAATAAAAAAACATAGGGTAGCTGAATGGATAAGAAAATAAGACCTACAATATTCTGTCTACAAAGAGACCCACCTCAGAATGAAAGATATACACAGACTAAAAGAAAAGGATGAAAAAAGATAATTTATGCAAATTGAAATAAACAAAAGCTGGAATAGCAACTTATATCTGACAAAATAAACTTTTTTAAAAAGGCCACAGTAAGAGACAAAGAAGGACACTACAAAATGATAAAGGGAGCAATCCAACAAGAGGATGTAACTCATAAACATTTATGCATCCAACTTAGAAGCACCTAAATATATAAAGCAAATCTTAATGAACATTAAGGGAGAGATTGACAGTAGTACAGTCACACTAGGGTTTTTTTTTTTTTTAACACACCATTAACATTAAGGGATAGATCTTCCAAACAGAAAATCAATAAGAAAATGATGGCCTTAAATGACATAATAGATCAGATGGATTTAATTGATATCTTCAGAACATTTCACCCAAACCAGCAGAATATACATTCTTTTCAAGGGCACATGGAAAACTTTCTAGAATAGGCCACATGTTAGAACTCAAAGTAAATCTCAATAAATTTAAGAAGATTGAAATCGTAACAAACATCTTTTCTGACAACAATGCTATGAAACTAGAAATCAATCACAAAAAAAAAACCTAAAAAACACAAAAAGATATGGAAGCCAAATAACATGTCATTTAACAATGAATAGGTTAATAATGAGATCAAGCAAAAAAAAAACACCCAAAACAAAGATACCTTGAAACAAATGAAAATGAGAACATAACAACCCAAAATCTATGTTACACAGCAAAAGCAGTTTTAAGGGGCAAATTCATAGCACTACAGGTTTGCCTCAAGAAAAAGAAAAACTTCAAACAATCTAACTTTACACTTAAAGGAACTAACAAAGAAAAAAAGAACAACAAACAAAGCCCAAAGGGAATAGAAGTAAATAAATAATGAACATCAGAGCAAAAAAATAAATAAAATACAGCCTAATAAAACAATACAAAAGATCAATGAAACAAAGAGCTTTTTTAAAAAAAGAGAAACAAGATTGAAAAACCTTTAACTAGATTCACCAAGAAATGAGAGAGAAGACATGAATAAATTAAATCAGAAATGAAAGAAGTAACAACTGACACCAAAGAAATACAAAGAATTGTAAGAAAATATTGTAAACAACTATATGCCAAAAAATAGAGAATATGGATGGAATTGATAAGTTCCTAGAAACAAATAATCTTCCAAAACTGAATCAGGAAGAATCAAAGAATCTGGACAGACAGAGTACAACTAGTGAAATTAAAGCAGTAATAAAAAACTCCCAAAAAATAAAAGTCCTGGGCCTGATGGCTTCACAGATAAACTCTACTGAACATTCAGAAAAGGAATAACACCTGTCTTTGTCAAACTACTCCAAAAATTCAATAGGAAAGAAAACTTCCAAGCTTATTTTATGAAACCAGTATTATCCTAACTCCAAAACCAGATAAAGACACTACAAAGAAAAAAATTGTAAGCCAGTATCTCTCATGAATATAGATGTTAAAATCCTCAACAAAACTTTAGTAAACTGGATTTAGCAATAGATTAAAAAGATCATACACCATGATCAAGTAAGTTTTATTCTGAAGAATGCAAGGGTGGTACAATATCTACAAATCCATAAATGTGATACATCATATAAACAAAACAAAGAATAAAAGCCATATGATCATATCCATAGATGCAGAAAAAAGCATTTGATAAAATCAGCACCCATATAAAAATTTTAAAAAACCCTCAGCAAAGTGGGCATCATGCAATAAAGGCCATATATAACAAACCCACAGCCAACATAATACTCAATGGGCAAACTGCATACATCAAACTGCAAGTGTTTCCCTTAAGATCAGGAACAAGACAGTGATGTCCATTTTCACCGCTCTTACTCAATATAGTACTGGAAGTCCTAGCCACAGCAATTAAAACAAGAAGAAACAGAAGACATCCAGATTGGAAAGGAAGAAGTAAAACTATCATTGTTTGCAGATGACATGATTCTGTACATAGGGAACCTTAAAGATTCCACCCAAAAACTACTAGAACTAATAAATGAATTCAGTTAAGTTGCAGGATACAAAATAAATATCCAGAAATTACTTGCACTTATGTACACCAATAATGACCTATCAGAAAGGGAACCTAAAAATAAGTCCCATTTACAATTACATCAAAAAAGATACCTAGGAATAAATTCAACTAAGGATGTAAAAGACCTGTACTTGGAAAATTATGACACTGAAGAAAGAAATTGAAGAAGTCACAAATAAGTGGAAGTATATACCATGTTCATGGGTTGGAAGAATTAATATCATTATAATATCCATACTACCAAAAGCAATCTCTAGATTCAATGCAATTCCTATCAAAACACCAATGGTATATTTCACAGAGGTAGAACTAATATTCCAAAAGTTTATATGGAACCACAAAAGACCCCAAATAGCCAAAGCAAACTTGAGAAAGAAGAACAAAGTTGAAGGAATCATACTACCTGATATCAAACTACACTACAAAGCCATAGTAATCAAAACAGCACTGTGCTGGCATAAAAACAGACATATAGATCAATAAAACAAAGTGGAGAGCCAAGAAATAAACCCACACACACCTTTATGGTCAATTAACATTTGACAAAGGAGGCAAAATGTAGAATGGGGTAAAGAAAGTCCATTCAATAAATGGTGTTGGGAAAATTGAACAGATATGTACAAAGAAATGAAAGTAGACCATTTTCTTACATCACACACAAAAATAAACTCAAAATGGATTAAAGATTTAAATGTTAGCCCTGGCTGATGTGGCTCAGTGGATTGAGTGCTGGTCTGCAAACCAGAAGGTCACCAGTTTGATTCCCAGTCAGGGCACATTCTTGGGTTTTGGGCCTGGTCCCTAATAGGGGGCATGCAAGAGGCAACCACACACCAATGCTTCTCTCCCTTGCTTTCTCCCTCCCTTCCCCTCTTTTTGGAAATAAATACAATCTTTTTTAAAAAGGAAGACTTAAATGTTAGAGTCAAAACCATAAAAAAAACACTAGAAAAAAACAAGCAGTAAAATCTCAGACATTTCTTTTTTTTTAAAGATTTTATTTGTTTATTTTTAGAGAAAGGGGAAGGGAGAGAGAAAGAGAGGGAGATAAACATCACTGTGTGGTTGCCTCTCACATGCCCCCACTGGGAACCTGGCCTGCAATCCAGGCATGTGCCCTGACTGAGAATAGAACCAGTGACCCTTTGGTTCACAGGCCAGTGCTCATTCCACTGAGTCACACCAGCCAGGGCTCGGACATTACTCATAACAATATTTTTCTGATATATCTCTTCAGGCAAGGGAAACAAACAAACAAAAATAAACAAATGAGACTACATCAAACTAAAAAAGTTTTGCACAGTAACAGTAACCACCAACAAAATGAAAAGACAACCTACTAAATGGGAGAACGTATTTGTCAGTGATACATCTGATAAGGGGTTAATACCCCAAACTTATAAAAAAAAAACCCACCCTAATTAAAAAACAGGCAAAGGACCTGAATAGATAATTTTCCAAAGAGGACATACAAATGGCCAGTAGACATATGAAAAGATGCTAAACATCACTAACTATAAGCCACAATGATATATCACTTTATACCTGTCAGAATGGCCATCATTAATAAACCAACAAACAACAAGTGTTGGTGAGAATGTGGAGAAAAGGGAGCCCTTGTGCAGTGTTTGTGGGAATGCAGACTGGTACAGCCACTGTGGAAGCAGTGTGGAGACACCTGAAAAAATTAAAAATGGAATTGTTCTATGGCCCAGCAATTCCATTTCTAGGAATATACCTAAAGGAACCCAAAACACTAATTCAGAAGAATATATGTACTCATATGTTTATTACTGTGTTATTTACAATCACCAAGATTTGGAAGCTGTCCAAGTGTCAATCAGTAGATGAGTGGATAAAAAACTTTGGTACATTTATACAATGGAATACTACTTGCCATAAAAAAAGAAAGAAATTTTACCCTTGGTGACAGCATGGATGGACACAGAGAGCATTATGCTAAGGGAAATAAGCCAGTCGAGAAAGACATGTACCTTATGATTTCACTCAGATGTGGAATCCAATGAGAAAAATAAACAAATGAAATAGAAACAGACTCACAGAGAAAAGACTGTCAGCTGTCAGGGGGAAGAGAGGTTTTTGGGGCTGGGTGAAAAAGGGTGAAGGGATTAAGAACAAAAAACCCTTATAGACACAGATAATAGGACTGGCGATCACCAGAGGAAAGGCGAGAAGAGGGGAGGTAGAAGAAGGTGTAGAGGGGATGAATGGTGATGGAAAGAGACTTGACTTGGGGTGGAGAACACACAATACACTATGCAGATGATGTATTATGAAATTGTACATCTAAAACCCATATAATTTTATTAATCAATGTTACCCCCAATGAATACAATAAAAATATTTTTATTAAAAAAACAGCATATCTGTGTTTTATTGGCTTTGGGCAGATTAACTGGAGGAAATCAGTATTCTTAAGAAATCACCTCAGTGAGAGAAGAAAATGTGTGATAAACAAAAGGTTGAAAGGGTCCCAGGTGGATGCAGTCACGCATCCAGGTTACTGTATCTCTAAACAGTTTGCTGAACTGACACAGCTTCATTGAAAATGCCTTAACTTAACCAGTGCAGTGCATTCTGCCGTCCACACACTATATAATAAGGGTGGTGATGTGGAGCAGCTCCCGAGAGGGCAGAAGAACAGCTGTTGGTGTCACCTGGGAATGGCGCCCACATAAAATTCTCATCTCTTTGACAAGGATTCTAAAGTCCCTCTGTCACTGTCACTCACCCACAAAATTAATGACTAAAGGGGAGAAGGAGGGGAAATGCCTAGCCCCTGAAACAGAGAGAAAGACAGAGAGAGGGACAGAGCAAGTTAATAAATAAAACAAGAGCCTGAAGGGAAGAGCTGCTTTGTCAGAATATAAATATTTCCCTTCTCCTTTTATCTTTAATGTAGTGTGAGAAGCTTATTAAAGGGAAATGCATCTCCATCCCTGGAGCCCCCCGCACAAGCCTTGCGGGAGCTGCCTGCAGAACGGGCTCGCCTTAGCCCCACACTTATAAACTCTCTCTGCTGGAAGTGAGCGTTGTGCACAGAGCAATAAAGAAGGTCTGAGGGAAGAAAGGGAAGCCATTGTGGCCATAAGGATGCTTATCTTGATGGGCCTGGTGTCATGTTATATTAATCCCTGGGAGATGCTGAGAGACTGAGGATGAGGAATGTCTATCTGCTCAAAGGCTTGGCTTGAGAGTCTAAGGAAAGCTGGCATAGCTAGACTTTTACCCCACTCCATTGAGAAGAACAGTATCCAAATTTAGACAAAGGGGAATTTGTCTCCAAGAGTAAGACTGACAGAAAAGCTGATAGGGGTGGGGATCTAGAGTCCTGTGAGCACTCCTCCTCCAAGGAGCCCTCTTGGGCTGCTGACCTCACATCTCTAACAAGACAGCGAAGGTGTGCAGTCCCAACACTAGCGTTCCTGAGCCTAGAGCCATCACTATTCCAAAGCACAGATTTCCACCCTCCACAACTCCTTAAAAACCCTGAAGATAGAGTAGGATATTCAGAGCCTGCATACCAATTCAGGCTAGCACAGAGCCTGCTACATGGTGGGTACCCAGTCAGCTTACATGGCATGATGCTGGGACTGTGCTGGTCGTGCTTACCACTATATGTATACGGCCGAGCACGGGGCCCAGCACTCATGAGTTTGGATGGATGAATAACACATGCATTCTTGTTGGTCATCTTTGCTGCCTCTCCAAAGGTCTGATCAGGATTTGGGTTCTGCCACACTCTGGGGCTATCTCTCATCTTCGCTGATCATTTTGAAATATTAAGCCACATGGTTACACCAGGATAAGCTATCCATTCATCAGGTGTCATAGTCTAGCCAAAGGCAGGCATGGGAGGGCCCCCCAAAAATAGCTGCCAAAGGTGCTTCTCCTTCATTCATATTAATTGTTCTTCCCCAGGGGAGTTGGCCCCACTTGCTTTACTGCTTATCTACCGCAAAACATACTCATGCATTTTTATTTCTACAATGTAATGAATGGAGAGGACAGACATTTTTTTAATCAGCACCTCTGGCTCTCCCCAGGGTATTCGTTTATCATCTTGCACTTAGCAAGGGTTTGTTGCCTTTTCAGACCCATCAGGCACTGAATATCAATCACTCTTGCTGCAGAACCTATTCTACATCCTCACAGAGACTCCTCCCATTATGATTTCTCTTTTGGGCTCATTCTCACTAAGTTTGTGAATCTGGTTCCCTTTCCCACCGAACCTCATATAGGTTGGAATAAAAACTAAGTTACAAATCAGAGGGCTTGAGGCATTGCTATTCCACTGTGCTCACCACTTTCAGGACCAATTACATCTTATGGTGATGTCTGTGTTACAGGGTATAATTCAGGGATGGTGAGCCATCCTTAGCTGCTTCCTAAGGAATTCCTGGCCCACCGTTCTAAACATTGCCTTGCAGCTATTTACAGTACCTGATTTAACATTCCGCCTCCTGCATAAGTCTCCTCCAAACGCCCCCTCAGCTGTGGTTGCTTTGGGGGCCTGGAATCTTTTGAGAGCCTATTTCCAGGGTTCCCACAAACAGTCTGCAGGAGGAGAAGGCATTGGGGGAGGGCAGCACATACTTATCCAAGGGGCCTTTGTATGGAAGAGAGATTAAATTTGTGCTATGAAGATCAATGGAAGCCTTGGAGAGGCAGATTTCAGTTCAATATCATGAAGGACTTTCTAACAATTAAATCTGTCTGAGAAATAGAATGGGTACCCTTTAAATAGACCCCTTTGTCCCAGGAGTTCAGGCAGAGGTGAGGCCTTTTTCCAACCAGAGCTGCCCACGACATATACCTGAGATTTGTTGGTGTGATTAAGCAAGGCCTCCAGTTCTTGAGTCCAACTGCCTGGGTTCAAATCCCAGCCCTAAAGGTTATTAGCTCCATGATCTTGGGTAAGTTATTTAGCCTCTCTTTAAAATGCAGATAAAGACACATTAGACTTTCCTGGCAATTGTGAAAGTTGGTGTTTTTGTTTGCATGTTTGTTGTAATGTTTGTCAAAGGAATCCGAGGCTTGGTTTTGTTCTGTTTTTTAATCCTAACCAGAGGACATGTTCATTGACTCCAGAGAAAGAGGAAGAGAGAGAGAGAAACATTGAAATGAGAGAGAAACCTCCATCAGTTGCCTCCTACAGGCACCCCAACTCTAGATCAAACCCCCACCTCCCACCCCTGCAACTTAAGTATGTGCCCTGACCAGGGGTCAAACCCAAGATATTTTGGTGAATGAGCAGATGATCCAACCAACTGAGCCACAGAGCCAGCGCAAGAATCTGAGGTTTTTTAATAGTAAAATAATGTTCTAAACCTTCGTCTGTGCTAAGCTCTTACTGGTTTATAGGAATCATAAAAGAGAGGCCACCATTTTTTCACTAGCTACAACATAAAACAACATTTTGTAATTAATGTTGTTTCACATACATATGGTATATAAACACAAACATTAGTATTTAGGCTTCCGGAAACTGTGATGAAGAAAATTCTTAAATCAACAAATTGAACTGCACAGGGTAAAGAAAGTTAAGAAACAACAATTCATTTATTCAACAAATATTTATTAAGCACCCACCTAGGGCAAAGCCTGTTGGGAAATACAGATATGGCCTAGATGTAGATACTGTCTGTCGGGGGCTTGCCATGAACCAAATAACTACTTCTGATCCTTCCACTTGCAAAACTGGACAGTGTTCCACAGGCTCTATAAATGCATGATATTCTGTAGGGAATTTTGAGCTTGTTTGTATTCCAAATGAAATGGATGGGGCAATAGTATTAAACATGGTGGAAAATTTACCCCTCCCATTTTGTCCATTTTCCATTAGAAGTTCAGCTTCTCTAAAGACTGTGATCATGTTGACAAACCTTCTGTGTATATTGCCTAGGAATGAAAAATAACTTTTTTTCTCCTTTCACTTATACTTAGCACCGTTCTTGGTTCTGAGAGCCTTCTGCCTAAAAAGGACATGGGTAGAAATAAACATGGGATGCCCAAAATATCTTTTACTGTGGGTTACAGACATCCGGATTTGGAAAAGAAAGCTTTCTCTTCAGTAGTTCCTGTGGTCTGTAGCAACTTGCAAATAACCATCTCTTCAGCGTATTAATCCATTGGAAGCACTTAGATGGAAACATGACTTTCCCCCAGGTCCTCCCATTTTCTATGAGAATTTTGGTTCTTAATTGAGTATAGCAGATGCTGGCAGCCTTCTGAGAAACCAGAAACTTCCATCCCCATCTACCTAGACTAAATTGTCTCTTCAAACTATTGAAGAACAACAATAATAACCCTTTACTGAGCATTTACAACATTGCAGGTACTAAGTTCATTGCACTGTCTCACCTGATCTTCACAATCCTATGAAACAGGCGCTAGTATGATCACCATTTTACAGATGAGAAATTTGGGGCCCAGACAAGGTAAGTAGCTTTTCCAAAGCCACATAACTTACAAGCTGCCGAAAAAGAATTCAAATCCACAGAATCTGTGTTCACAACTATTATCTCCGAAGACTGGAGAGTCCCTACTATACCAAAAGTAAGAGCTTTCAGAATAATTAATGGGCAAACGACTCTATCATTCTTCCTATGAGAGTGAGAATTGGGAGACAATTGCTAGGAGAGGCCCAGCAGCCCATGGATGCCCTGGTCTTGTGATGTTCTCTTGCACCACTGGCTACACAGAAGGCAGATAGAAATGTGTCCTCTTAGAGGCTTCCACAGAACACAGGAGCTCTCTGGGGGCTTCCTTGAGAGCAGACACATGTAGGCGCCATACCCTTAAGAGCAGACTCAACTTCTTCCCTTTTCTTCTTTCCTTACCACAAGTTTTTTTTTTCTTCAAAGCCAGAGCTAGGTCTGAAGTTCTGGTTTTTACTATCTGTGTGATTTGGGAACTCTCTCTATCTTGGTTTTCCCATCTATAAAAGGGATCCCATAGACAGAAGCTATTTCAAAGGGCTTTTATGAGGATAAAGATTCAAAGAGTGTGGGTTAAGGTCATGCCTGGCCATGGTAGGCACTCAATAAATGTTAGCTGTTAATACATGTAATGATATGACTAATATCAGACATTGGAATCCATCCACTAGCTTTCTCTTAACTGTTCAACTGCAGTTTAAATCAGGATCTTATCAACCCTGAGTGCTAAGACACAGCAAGACCAATATGGTCCTGAGAGCTAAGGCCTCAAAATAATGGGTCATCTATGGGAGCTGTGGACCAGCTTATAAATTTTAGGCTAGGGGAAGAGGAGGAGCAAAGTTTCACAGGTAAACCAAAGCTCCTTTTGCTAGAGTGAGAAGTCTGTCGCCTCTTCTGTTTATCTCTCCGTTAAATGTTTCCTCTCCCCCACCGTCTGGGCTGTTTTCAAAACTCATCCATTTTGGTAGCAGTTCTTCACAAGTCTGCTGGAAGCTACAGGAACAGGCCAACAGCACTGTCCCCAGCTCACACGGCCAGCAGGAGCAGCCACACGACTCTCCCCCAGCCTCTGGGGTCTGGCTGGCCCAGCAACCTCCCTTCCCTTCCCTTCCCTTCCCTTCCTTCCCAAAAAGCACAGCTGTGGGGGACCAGTTGAGGCTTTGGCCCAGGAGCAGAGCAGGTACACTCACCCCCATCCCGTGGATCTCCCACAGACACAAGCCAAGCAGAAGCTCCTGGTGTAGACAGTCACTCTCATGTTTCACTCTGGAACTCACACAAGCCATTTCCAACATGAGGTGAGCAAGAAGCAGAGAAGAATAAATAAATAAATACATAAATAAAGTTGGGCCATTTATGTGCAAAGCTCTTGGACAAAGCACAGGCCCAGGAACCCAAAAATGTGGGTTTCAGTTCCAGTTCTTTCTGCGAACTGGGTAATTCAATCTGCCATCTTGGGCTTTGGCTTTTACATCTGTAAAATGAAGGTGAAGAATTAATGACCTCTGATGTCCTTTCTAAAAATAAATCCCAAATCATTCTCCAATCCAGCCCTCCTCTTTACTTTTTAAAAAGATTTTATTTATTTATTTTTAGAGAGAGGGAAAAGGACAGAGAAAAAGATGGAAAGTAACATCAACTGACCGGTTGACGCTTGCATGCCTCAAATCATGGATCTGGCCCACAACCCAGGAATGTACCATGACCAGGAATCGAACTGGTAACCTTTTGCTTTGCAGGCCAAATCAATCCTCTGAGCCACACCAGCCAGGGCAGCCCTTCCTCTTTAAATCACAGCATGGGCTGGCTCCTAGCTCAGTGCCAAACTCCCACCATAATTTGGAGACAGATTCAAGATCTTCATAGAAAACCAAATCCATTTTGTTTATCAAGACTGTATGTTCCTTGATTGCAGGGACACATTATATTCCCAGCATCTCACACAGTGCCTGGCACATGGTAATCTCTAAATACATCTAAAAATAAATAAAGCCCACATGGTTTTATTTCATCCTTTTCAAGTTAATATGTACCTTATTCATTCATTTTGGGCATTCTTTCAATCATTTATCAAGCGCCCGGTATTTGCTCTGCACTCCATCCTACAGCACTGTAACTACCCAGGATTTGAATACACTTCTGTGACTCCTTAAAAATAAAGTAACCGGTGACTGAGGAGGGAAATTAAAAATCAAGGACAGATTCCTTAACATATTAATGAGTTAGCTAGGAAATAAATGGCTTCTCTGTCTCCATCCCAGAGACTTCTTTCTGATAGCCAGCATTCTAATAAAAGTTGCTTTTAACCAACTTCAGACTTCCAAAGCCAAAATTAACACCACACAACGGAAGGCCCCAAATAAATTCAGAAGGTAAACCCGAGCTGCAGAGGGACCTCGACTCACTAATAAGAAGGAAATCTCCAAACCCTCTCCAATCTCAACCCAGCTCCTTCCTTCTCTTAATCACCTCTTCAGTCCGAAGCCTCCCTTTAGGGACCCCGCCAGGTCGCTCAGGCCCAGCCACAGCTCAGCTCCTCTCTCAGGTGGGGCTATTCTCAAATTAAATCACAAAAGAGGGGCAGTCAGTCTGCAATGATCTATGTTTATTTAGTAAATGGGTTGATTGCCCTCATTTGTGGAGATTAAGAGTTAACTTCCCAAAACAAAGAGAATAGATTTCTCCTAGGGCAGCCCCAGATAATTAAGAGGAAAAAATAAAATGCAAATACTGCTCCCACTCCCCCCACACTCCCCCTCCCCATCCAGTTTTGGCCTTTAAGTGGCCCCTCCTGCAAGGTAGCCACAAGCCCTAGTTTCAGTGACCAAGGGGAGGCAGGATTTGGTAAACAAAGGCTTAGGAATTCTTTAGGTCCCTTTAAACTGACATCTGGCAAATTTGAGAGACCAGAGCAGTTTCTCTCTTCCCCCTCTTCTGGCTTTGAAACGCAAATGCTTTGAGGTTTGTGTTCTCTCCCATTCACAGTTTGTAATCCAAATGGAGTCAAACCACTTTGTCTACACCTTAATTGAAGAGCCTGGCTCTAGGGCTTAAAGTGCCATTTTACAATAATAAGGAGGTGGCAGGGAGAAGGAGAGGGAAAGGGGACTAAGTGGAAATGTGAAAGGGAAGAAAAGCAATGGGCAAGTGGCCCTTAAGCACACACTCAGGGCTGCACGCACAGCCTTCTGGGCACCTGTGGGGCACAGGTGGTGAGCCTCAACTAAGTGGACAGCAGGAAATGGAAAAAGACTTGCTTGGCTTTGTGGGCAATTTCCATAGAACACAGGAAAAAGCCCTGACTGTGGAAAGGTCTGGCCCAGGTGAGGAACCCCCAAATACAGCCATAGGCTCTCGGAACCAGGCCAGATCACTAAGCCCAGCTTTCTGGCTTTACAGATGAAGAAACAGGCTCAGAAAGGTTAGTGGCTCGACTGAGACCCCAAGAATCCTTCTCATTCCCTGGCTGAAACTGAAGCCTTTCCTCTGTTTGATCCTCAGGAGAGAGAAATGTACCACGTCCATCTCAAAATAAACTTTCACTGACTTGAGAAGACAGTTTAATGACTTTGTATGTTTTTCCAAATGAAACCACCAAATATTTTCACCCTGTCTCCGCATCAACTACTTTGGATCTTGGCTGCACATTAGTGCCTATGGGGAGAGATGTTTAGGCAGATTCTCCAGGGATGGGCACCAGGAAGTAGTTACTTAAAGTAGATTTTTATCCTTGTACCACCACCTGTACCCCCTTTGAGAATCACCTTTTTAACTTATTTGAGTTACTCTTCCCACTGGTTCCTTCATGCCACTTAATTCATTTCATGTGTCCCAAATTTACATTCAACCTAAAAACAACAGCAGGGCATCCTCAACACATTTAGCTGTGGTCTAATGTGATTCCCTGGTCTTTTGTTCCCAGCTAGCCTTTCGCCATCCAGTATTTCTGCAATTTGTGGTTTCTCATTTTTGCCGGACTTCATCTGACTGATGAATTGCACAGTTTGCTTGAACAAATCAAACGTCTACCTTGTGAAAGGCAAAGAAGGAAAACAAGGCACAGATCCTACTCTCAGGGAACCTTCAGCTGAGTAGGTGGGGCAGGCAGGAAGGTAAGTTAAGCACTAAAATACAAGAGAACACAAGTACTATCAGAAGAGCTATAGAACCTTCAAAGAAAGATAATGAAGAAAACTGACAGTTGATGATGAATGCCTACTATGTGCCAGGCACCATGAGATAAATTAGGATTAGGCTTGGCTGGGAGTCACAAAACACCCGAAAACAATGTTGACTTAAACTAGACATAAATTTATTTTGATCTCCAATTTGAGAAATCCAGAGAGAATCCGTCACAGGCTGGTTCAGAGCACCACCGTGTTAGGGACCCTTCTATCTTTTTCTCCTTTCCCAAGACTGTTCCATGGTCCACAGTATTCTCTGGAGTTCCAGCCATCAGGGAGAGGGGAGACAGGATGGTACACCTACTACCTTCATGTTACTCACAACACCACTGCTGATATCCCACTGGCAAGACCAAGCTAGATGGGCCTAAGGGAGGTTTTTATGTGGAGTCTTTATTCCAGATATTCATATGTCCTGCTAAAGACTGGGAACTCTATTACCATGGAAGAAGAGAACAGATATTGGGGGACAACTAGCAATCTCCACACTATGCTAAGGACTTTATATACTTTAGAGCTTTATTTTGCCTAACAACTCAAGAGAAAGAGGTCTCTGGGTCTCTACACATAATTTCTATCTTGCAACATTTTTGCAGTCACTCAGCTGAATCAATTAAATATCAATTGCAGTCCTAAGAGGTATCTTTTAAAATTCTTTCTATAAAACATTGAGCAAGAGGAAGGTGGCTTCAAGGCTGAGCCTTGCTGGCCAACCCTAAATGGACGCCTCTCCTTAGCTGGCACTAATCCTTGGAGTCAGCCTTCCACAACTGTGGGCTCACCTACCAGGCGAAAGTCAGAAGAGACCTGTGTTTTCACCCTTTTCCAGGTATTGACACTATGGTTAGTGAGGTTCTTTCTAGTTGCCAGGAATAGACAGGTGGGAAGGTGGCTTCATTAATGACCATGGTAGGACTGCAAAGGAAGGAGCTAAGAAACAGTTCTTGTGACCTAGTCTTCTTGTCTTTTCCTTTGGAAACAGGTGTCCTTTCCTTCCTTCCTTTGTTCCTTCCTTCCTTTTTTCTTCTTCCTATGATGTTCCATTATGAGAGCACTTTGCCATCCTCTCTGTCCTCCTACTTCTCCTATTACCACTAATTGTTTTCCCTGTTCACCTCACTGCTTCATGTGCTTCCTCCATGCTTCTACTACTTCCTGGTTTCTGCTGCTTCCCTTCTCAAGGAATGTCTACCAGCTTCTGCCAGTATATTTTACATTCAGACCTTCCAAGTGAAAGGATCTAACTGGCTGGCCACTCAATATCCAGAGGGCACACCTGTTGAACACAGAAGTCTCATGCCAAACAAACTCAAGGCTGGGTCAGAGACTTGCCTATTCCTGGCTCAGTCACCTGAGGTGAGGGGGTCATATGAGACAAGGTACAAGGATGACCATGTCAGTCTGAGGAACTGCTGTGAATGAACCATGTAACAGCTGTTGCATTATAGAGTAGCCACTGTGAACTCACCCACAGTGAGTGTCAGGTTCAATATCACACCATGCAACCAGACATTCATCCAATGTACCCCCTCACCTTATTCTCTTACACACATACACACACTTCACATACCTCATTCTCCATCATGGTTCTCATTCCATCCTTCAGCTCAAAATGTAATCAAGTAGAATAAGAACTTTACAAAAGACTAAAGACATTCTATAATGCACAATGCACTGCTTTGGAACACAAGTCTGGGTCTGCGGTCCTCAAACCTGAGAACATTTTCAGCATTAAATCCCCAAGTCCAATGTCAGAGATTCTGACTCAACATGTCTAAAAAACTGCAAGAACAAAGAATTTTAACTCCTCAGGTAATTCTCATGACCGTCCAGATTTGGAATCAACTGTTCCAATTCCCACTTCACTCTTCTAGAAGTTTCCTTGGGGGGTTTCATTACTATTGTCTTGTTACTGCAGCTTCTTCTGCTAGCTCTCTGCTGACTGACATGGCCTGCCAGCACTTCCTGGTGGAGAGGAACTGCCAAGTGTCCCAATGGTCCTGGTGGGCAAGAACAGCACCCACGTACCCTAATCTAGATGCCCACTGATGCAGTTTCACCAATGGGAATTAAATTGTGTCCTGAAAAATTATCAAACATTTGTGAACATTACCACATCTGTTGAAACCTGGATATGTATAATATTTAGGGGGACATAACCAACTTGGGGCTTCTCTAACTATGGGAATGGCTTTTGATAAGATGTAGAGAAGGACAAAATTAGTGATGTTTAACACGAAGGCATCCAATAGCAGTGCAAAGTGAAAAATGTTATCTAGATCTGGGTTTCAGTTCAATCTTTACTACTATGAAAAGGAACTTATACCTGGAACTTTGGAGGAACATTATAAAATTAGAGACATTGTACCTAAAGCACCTGGCACCTTATAAGTAGCAGTCCTTCTATTAAAAATACTTAACAATTGCTCAGGATAATCTGAGTATCAAAATTTTTGATGCTCAAAATAATATCGAGAGTGGATTCTGTAAACCCAGTGGTGTCCTAGAGCCAGCTCTTGTGAGAGGTGATTACGTGCATCTTTCCAAACTCCAAGTTCAGTTGTTCAGGAGTCAGTGATAGTAGCAGTATTTACATCATAGAAATTGACAAATGTATATAGATCAGGGCTCTTTTCCTAAAAAGCTGGTCATTAAACATTTACCTGCATACAACTATAAAAAGTCACAACCTTGGCAGAAAGCCAGAGCCACAAAATATGCACCTAACTTGGTATTTCATTTTATCTCTATGATTTGCATCCATATAACCAAGCCAGGATCCTGCCCTAATGATGTTTTTGCCCATAGACCACAAAACATTTCGTAAGTATTATCTCATTAACTCCCCCAACACTCTGAGGGAACCATGGAGGTTAAGTGACTTGCCTGAGGCAGGACAGGAAATCGATGGTGAAAAGCAGAACTAAAGTGGTCTGTACTAACTACTTCTGCCACCCTTCCTACACATCAGTACCCTACAGACTGTTGTTAAAGGCATGGGTAGCAATTACCAGCAGTGCTTTTACCTCATAACCCAAATAGCCAAAGTCTCTTTCTTTAGGCTGTAGTTTCAATGCTCTTTCCTTTGCATATATATTTCACTCCCCAAAATGACCCACTGTCTGCTCTTGGAGGCTTTTCCCCAGGGTTACATGTTGTCTTCAATTAGTCGTCTTCCTCTGCATTTTTTCTCTCCCTAGTCCAAAGGCCTGTGTTGGAAAATACAGTTGCCTAGGATTCTGTTCTGACTCCAACAGAGGCAGGTGGCATTACAACCAATCAACATGTGTTTTCATTTGTGACCCTTTCTCTGGACTCCTAAAGGGCAGAGACCCAAGAGTTGTTTCTCTTTCTGGCTTCATCTCCATATTTTGGGAGTGAATGAATAACCCTTGTGTTAAACAGTCTCTAAATTGACTCCCAGTGATCCTCATCCTCCAATGGATTTTCATGCGCAGGTGTAGCCCCTGTTGCCCCTTGAGTGTGGGTAGACCTGGTGTCTTGCTTCTAATGAGTAGAATATGGCAAAAGTGACAGGATTTCACTTTCAAGGTTAGGTTACAGAAAGACTATATCTTCTATCTTTATTGCTATCTTTTGTGCGCATGCTTTCTCTCTCCTTCATTTATTCTCTCTCTCTCTCTCTCTCTCTCCCCCCCCCACTTGCTCTGAGGGAACAAGGTGTCATGTCTGAAGTGGCCTTATGAGACACCCACATTGCAAGGAACTGATGTCTTTGGCCAACAGCTAGTAAGGCCTGCCAACAGCCACATGATGAATTGGAAATGGACACTCTGAGGCCTGCCAATAGCCACCAGTGAGTTTGGAAGCGAGTCCTCCTCCAATCAAACCTTGATGTAACTAAAGTCCCAACCAACACCTTGATTTCAGTATTGTAAGAGACCCCAAGCCAGAGGACCCATTAAGCACATCCAGATTTCTGACACATAGAAACTGTGAAATATTAATGTTTGTTGTTCTAAGCTGCTAAGTTTGGGGGTGATTTTTAATACATCAACAGATTACTAATACAACCTTCAAGCAACAAAGAAAATAGTCCAACATTTTCATGATATAAATAACCTCCACTGGGTGGGGCCTAATACATAACAGCACTTTAGCATGGCCTCCTCTTATTCAATCTAGATATCTCTAATGTTCATAACACTTGAAAGTCTGCATTAGGGACAACACTGTTCCAATTTGGGAAATAATCCAACACTTCAAACTAACCTGAAAAGAAGTCAATGGCAACCTGGGGACTGGAAATTCTAAGTCCTCTGTGTAATGAAGTTACAAGTTGTCTGGTAAAAGAGAGGCCAGAAAGGGAAGTAGATGCCATGCTACAAGCTGCCCTTTCTGGTTTTGCATGAGTAATTCTTGAAGCTGGTGTTGCACGGCAACCACAGGATTGTGGCACTGCAAAGGTGGCCATTTTCAAATATGGCCTGACATCAGACTGGAATTCAACTCGATGAAGCTGGAACTTGGCCAAAATAAGTAGTAGCATTTAAATAATTGGGGCCAATTAATAGCCTCACTTTTCTGTGGGACCACATGACTATGATGTGAAGAAATAAAAGCTTTTGTTGTTTTAAAGGGCAGGGGCAACTAGAAGTTTTGCAGCAGACACTTAACATTTTCCACCCTTAGCTCACCAAAGAAGATATTAATCAGTTAGTGGCTTCAGGAGTTGGGTGTGGAAGGTGTTTGGGAAAGAAAATTAATGTGAACCAATGTCTCACAGAACCTAAAACAGACTAATCAGCCTTACATCGTAAGCTTATTCTCCTGATCTAACTTATCTCTGAAATTACAGCATTCCATATCAGGCAAGGTACGGGAAGCTACCCCACCTTTTCAAACAGCAAATTCTGATTTTCCAGAATAACTTAGGAGAGGATTTTTTTATAATAATCTTTAAAAAACACTTTCCAATAAATTGGGGTTTGCTCCTCTGATTTTTATACTTGTCTGCCTGAGACAGAGCAAGAGGACTCTTATCTGTGATATTTTCCACCTGGGATGGACTTTCTGCATCTTATGTGTAGATTGTTTTAAAAATGTTTCATTCATCTTTTGTAGTTTTAAGGGCTTTCTTTTTTTCTCTTTCTAAATAATTACCCTATTACCTAACATCAGGGAGCTAGCTGTCTGCATCTAGAATTGAAGCTTGTCAACTAAACGGATTTCAGTTGTATTTCAGATGTAGTATTTCATCCCCTCTGTTTTTATTTTATTTGATGACAGTGCTTGCAATTTCTCCCTCAATCAGCAAAGATGACTTAGATCTGGGGCCCGATAAATAAGCATGCAAATTTGATTTAGAAAAGAAGGATAACCTCAAGTTCCCGGAGAGAAAAAAAGGTTTTCAACTCCCCACCATACACACTTTAAATGACAAAGCAAAGCAGCAGCATTGTCCTCAGACAACATCTTTCAAAGCAACATCAATGCTCCCCGATGTTAGGTAATACGAATAAAAATTCAGAAAAAAAAAGAGGAGCCCTTAAGAAAAATGCAAGGAAGGAAACATTTTAAAAGCAAATATCATTAATCCTTCATATTACCTTGAGGCAGAAACCGGCAAAGAAATTTAAAATACTGCCGCGGATGGGAGAGGGAAAAGATGCTTTGGAAGAATGTGATGAGGACTCCCGTTGAGGACCCGATGGAGAATGTGAGCGTCTGACGCCCTACACATCGGCCCAACTGACTCAGCCCTCTAGACCCATTAACAAAAGTGGGAAACGAGCAAGAACTGTGAAGTGGAAGGAAAGATGCCCAGTAACTCAGTAATAGAAAATAAAAGAAAAACAGATGAAGCCAAAATCTCCAGTGGAAGGGAAGAAGCCCAGTGAATTGTCTCCAATTTCAGGATCAGTGTGTTTTCTCGCTGGAGAAGAGGCTCCCGAGGGCAGCGGCAGAGACAGCGACTGCTGCGAACAGACGACCTGACCAGAAACCCCTCGGGGCTCCAGCACTTGGAACCGAGACTGGCAGAAGGAAGGGCTCGGCCGGGAGTCACGTTTTTTAAAGCATAGAATTTCTCTGCAACTGTGTGTGCATGTGCATGTGTGACAGAGAGAGAGGCAGAATTTTTCCTTTCTCGACATGTCTCTTTCCTGCATGGCAATGTCTGATATTCCTCGCCGTCCCGCGAGAGGGGAGAGGCCCCCGCGCCCCCGCCTGCGGTCACTTCTGACCTCGCGGAGAGTGATCCGAGAGCGCGCGCGCGAGCGCCAGTGCTTTGAGCAGGGCGAATATTTGACGGAACAAAAGAACGCTTGCCAATCAGAAAACGCTACCCGAGAACAAGGATACCCTCTCTTTGTGTTCTGAAAACTCTTCAATTAGCAAATGCCCTGGTTTCTCATACGCATTAAAACATTTCTACCCATATTTCCAAGTACAGGATCCAATTATTGCTTCTGCAACGAAGATGGGGTCCTAAATGACCACACGCCCGAAGAACTAGGGAAAACAGGGCAATTCAAGGCATGCTTTAAACCGTACAGTGTTCCTCTGCACTCGGTCTCAGGTTACTTTTATAACCATTCACTGCACCACCACCACCACCACCCCGTCCACGACAATTAGTTTTCCCATAACTTCACTAAAGCTACATCAGATCCTTATACTCGGCCGTGCGCGCGGTTGGGGCGTCCTGGGGCTGGGGGGTCCCCCGCTCCAGGCGCTCCGGTTGGATCCGCTTTTCCTCCCGCCTAAGTGGGCCCCCTCCATCCGACTCCGATTTCTCCTCGGACGCCGCCCCTCCTCCTTTTTACAACCAGGAATGGGAATGAGAAGGGACTGTGACCTCGCGTCGTCTGTTTGGGTCTGGGGAGAGAAAAGCGATCTGAGAGATGCACCCGCTTTTGCCCTATATCAAAGCCTACATTTAGGACCCGGCTTCCTAAAAGTCCTGGCGAAACCCAGCATTTTCAGACCAAGTAGCGCTAACGTGACTCCGGGTCACGTCTCTGTCTGCTCAGGCTCTGCATTATTCTCGGCTTGGTTGTCCCTGCAAAAGTCTATTCCCGATGCACCATTCAGGAATGTGTATTATAGTGCGCTCGGAAAAGGAACAAATCTTTCAAGCAAACCCCCTTTCTGGTGCGTATACCTCCCCCCACCCCCGAGCGAATTCAGGGTAAAAGTTTTTCTTAACTTTTCTCCCCCAGCCCCCTGCCCCTCCCCTCAGGAATCCGCCCAGAGCGCTGCTGACACCGCCTCTCAGGTTCCCTCGCCTGCCCCTTCCGACTTCCACCCAATCCAGAGGCAGCCACACAGAAAACAAACGCTGCTATTGGGCATCCCTGAAACTCAAGGACCCGCCCCCGGAGTGGTTTGTGAATGGGGGGAGGGGAGGGGGTGGGGCAGCCCGGAACCCTGCTATCCCGACGCTTCTTCTGGCGAGTTGCGCGGCTCCGAGGCGTTACTCTGCGCTTTCTCTTGGCCGGCGGCGGTGGAGGCGGCGGTGGGCCCCTGGACTCACGGGCCAGGGCTGCGCAGGGCTGGAAAGGCCAGGCCCAGGCCGCGGGCACTCGGACCTAGCAGCTTTGGACGTGGTGCAACTGGATTTCGAAAAGAACTCGCTGAGCTCTTGGTTCCGAGGCACCCACCGGACTCAGAGCGAGAATCAGCCGTTTGGCTGAAACTTGGAGCCGAGCTTTTGGAGCTGAAGGAGCGGGGAGTGTTGAAGACGAAGAAGGAGGCGGCGGCAAGCAGGGGGGAGGAGGCGGAGCAGCACCGCCAAGGCGGCGACGCCAGGCTCTCCCCTGCGGGGGGCTGGACTTGGTTTGGGGGGCGCGCGCGTTGCTGTGCGCTGTGGGTCGGAAGACTTGGGCAAACTTTCAAAGGTAGTAACTGGAGACGC
This sequence comes from Artibeus jamaicensis, assembly GCF_021234435.1. Classification (NCBI taxonomy): domain Eukaryota; kingdom Metazoa; phylum Chordata; class Mammalia; order Chiroptera; family Phyllostomidae; genus Artibeus; species Artibeus jamaicensis. The sequence continues at coordinate 33,325,447 of NW_026521814.1, forward strand.
TTGTTGCTCCTCGCCGCAGAAAAAGCCGCACCGTTAAGTCGCGGCAGGAGGAGAAGGCGGCGCCCCTGGCCCAAGCCAACGAGTTTGGGCCCCCGGCGGCCGCACGACTGCCGGGTGGAGGCGGCGCAGGCACCTCAGCTGCAGCGCCCTCGTCTCTGCGCCGCCCACGGCCCGGCCCCGGCGCCGGGAGGACTCTCATGAGCCCGGCGCAGTGGCGCCTCCCGGGATCCAAGCCTCTCTTGGCTGCCTTGTAGTGCTTCTCCAGCTGAGAGCGCCGCTGCACCCACGACCGGTGATGCGGGGTCCCGGCGCGGCCATGCCGCGCTCTCTCGTGGGCCTATGCACCTTGGTGTTCGCGCTGTTGGGTGCGCTCGTGCCCGCGGGTGCCAGGGCGCAGCCGTACCACGGCGAAAAGGGCATCTCGGTGCCGGACCACGGTTTTTGCCAGCTCATCTCCATCCCGCTGTGCACGGACATCGCCTACAACCAGACCATCCTGCCCAACCTGCTGGGCCACACCAACCAAGAGGACGCAGGCCTCGAGGTGCACCAGTTCTACCCGCTGGTGAAGGTGCAATGTTCCCCCGAGCTGCGCTTCTTCCTGTGCTCCATGTACGCACCCGTGTGCACCGTGCTGGATAAGGCCATCCCGCCGTGCCGCTCTCTGTGCGAGCGAGCCCGCCAGGGCTGCGAAGCGCTCATGAACAAGTTCGGCTTCCAGTGGCCAGAGCGACTGCGCTGCGAGAACTTCCCAGTGCACGGTGCCGGCGAGATCTGCGTGGGCCAGAACACGTCCGATGGCTCCGGTGGCCCGGGCGGCGGCCCTACCGCCTACCCCACCGCGCCCTACATGCCGGACCTGCCCTTCACCGCGCTGCCCCCGGGGGCTGCTGACGGCCGGGGCCGTACCGCCTTTCCCTTTTCCTGCCCCCGTCAACTCAAGGTCCCTCCCTACCTGGGCTACCGCTTCCTGGGCGAGCGCGACTGCGGGGCCCCGTGCGAGCCTGGCCGCGCCAACGGCCTCATGTACTTTAAAGAAGAAGAGAGGCGCTTCGCCCGCCTCTGGGTGGGCGTGTGGTCGGTGCTTTGCTGCGCCTCCACGCTCTTCACTGTTCTCACCTATCTAGTGGACATGCGGCGTTTCAGCTACCCCGAGCGGCCCATCATCTTCCTGTCGGGCTGCTATTTCATGGTAGCGGTGGCGCACGTGGCCGGCTTCCTCTTGGAGGACCGCGCCGTGTGCGTGGAGCGCTTCTCAGATGACGGCTACCGCACGGTGGCGCAGGGCACCAAGAAGGAGGGCTGCACCATTCTCTTCATGGTCCTCTACTTTTTCGGCATGGCCAGCTCTATCTGGTGGGTCATCCTGTCGCTCACTTGGTTCCTGGCTGCCGGCATGAAGTGGGGTCACGAGGCCATCGAGGCCAACTCGCAGTACTTCCACCTGGCGGCGTGGGCGGTGCCTGCAGTCAAGACCATCACCATCCTGGCCATGGGCCAGGTGGACGGGGACCTGCTCAGCGGGGTGTGCTACGTGGGCCTGTCCAGCGTGGACGCGCTGCGGGGCTTCGTGCTGGCGCCCCTGTTCGTCTACCTCTTCATCGGCACGTCCTTCCTGCTGGCCGGCTTCGTGTCGCTCTTCCGCATCCGCACCATCATGAAGCACGACGGCACCAAGACGGAGAAACTGGAGAAGCTCATGGTCCGCATCGGCGTCTTCAGCGTGCTCTACACCGTGCCGGCTACCATCGTCCTGGCCTGTTATTTCTACGAGCAGGCCTTCCGCGAACATTGGGAGCGCACCTGGCTCCTACAGACGTGCAAGAGCTATGCGGTGCCCTGCCCGCCCGGCCATTTCCCGCCCATGAGCCCCGACTTCACTGTCTTCATGATCAAATACCTGATGACCATGATCGTGGGCATCACAACTGGCTTCTGGATCTGGTCCGGCAAGACCCTGCAGTCTTGGCGCCGCTTCTACCACAGACTCAGCCACAGCAGCAAGGGGGAGACTGCGGTATGAGCCCCGGCCCTTCCCCCACCCTCCCTTCCTCGGCTCTCGAACCGGGCTCTGGAACCGAGGGAAAGGCGCGGTGGGGAAAGAACTTCTGGGTGGGGGGCTTGTTTCTGTAACCCCCTCCCCCTCCAGTGAGAGGTGACTTGGAAGTGAGAAGACTTAATGTAGACGTGGGACGAGGGGTGGGTTTGGGTGGGAGGCCCGAGTGGAAAGATCGTTCGGGTGAAAAGACTTCTGGCAAAGACTTGCAGGATAATGATAATGAAACTAATAATGATGGCGTTTATCGTGTACGGTACGGACCGACCTGGCCTCTTGAGAAGAGAAGATGGCTCTGAGTTCTTCCCAGATCCGGCTGAACTGGGACTGTGAGCGATTCCCCTGCTGCAAGACAAGTGGCCTGTCCTCCATCCTGTGAGGCCCGGGTGAAAAGGTACAGCTCTGTCTGCAGCGGCTGCTTTGTTGGGAAAAGGGAGGACTCCCTGCGGTGCCCTTGTCAAGCGGTGGTCAAACCATAATCTCTTTTCACTGGGGCCAAACTGGAGCCCAGATGGGTTAATTTCCAGGGTCAGACAGTACAGTCTCTCCTCCCCTGCCCCCTCCCGCCTGGTTCGCCCCTCCCCACCACTCCTTTCAAGTCTTGTAAAATAAGCATTGGAAGTCTTGGGAGGCCTGCCTCCTAGAATCCTAATGTGAGGATGCAAAAGAAATGAAGATAGCTTTTCGAGAGGATGCAAAGGAGATGAGTAGTAGGTATTTCTGCTATTTTTAAAATGGTCTGTGGAAGGCAGGAGGAAGAAACAAGGGTGTTTTATTTGGTTTAATACTCTGAAAAGAAGTGATGACTTGTTGCTTTTCAAAGCAGGAATGCATTTTTCCCCTTGTCTTTGTCGTGAGAGACAAAAGAGGAAACAAAAGTGTCTCTCTGCAAAGGCATAACTGTGAAGACAGCAACTTTTATAGGCAAATCGCGCAAATCTGAGGTCTCTTTGGATGTTAATTCAGTTGAGATAAACATTCCTTTTTAAGGAAAAGTGAAAGGGCCTGTCTGTCCACACCCCCATTGGGTCAGAGGTTCTGACTTGGCTCAAGGAAATGCAGAGGGTTTTGTTTGTTTTACATACATTTAATTCAGAACACATGGTCCAATGGGCTCTGTAAAATGTTTAGGGTTATCTCTCCCTTCATTTTTTTTTTCTTCATATAAACCTGCATTTAGCTTCTCTCTTTTTTTTTTTCAATTTGAATCCTTCCAGCTAAAAGGAAGAGCATAATGTCTCAGCCTCCATAGTATAGGAGAGTTACATTTAAAAAGTAAAAACAATTTTTTTGTCCTGTTTTTGTAGTCCCACAAATCCACTTATAAAACATCATGTGTGCACTGACCCTGTCTTTGTGTGGCTGGGTGGGGAGGTGACCTCCAGAAATGATAGTGAATGAAGAGGACAGTTCAAATTGTGGGCCCCCGTTTTAAGGAAAATCATTAAAAGAAGGTGAACTTCAAAGTCATTCTGGAGTTCTTTGAAATGTGCTGGCTGATTTAAATTTATTAATCTTAAATCATGTACTTTTTTTTCTATGACAGAACTCTGATTCTTTTGCATAATGGTCTAAAGCTGAGCAGAGAATCATGGGAGCCAGCCTTACTCCAGCTTTGACACCATCCTGCCATCTTGCAACACTGTCCTATTTCTCAAAACAGTTTTTAAATGCTGTTTTAAACCATGTTTAAATCGTAGAGGGTACTGTCAGGAATACAAGTTACTTCATATAATCTAATGTTCAATTGAGTGGAGCTGCTTTTTATATTCAAGTTAACCTTGGCCTTGTGTTTCTTAATCCTCCCAAATTGTCTTATTTGTCAGATTTTTTAAACTCCCACCATGCAGTTTTTCAGGATATTTTTTTGTTGTATCTCTTGCATGTGAAATTTGTAAAATAGAGACAAGTGCAGTATGTATATTTTGTAAATCTCCCATTTTTGTAAGAAAATATATATTGTATTTATACATTTTTACTTTGGATTTTCATTTTGTTTTGCCTTTAAAAGTCTACAAGGAAGCCCCACTTTATCACATGTACAGATCACAAATAAATTTTTTTAATACAGAGTGAACAATTATTTAGTTTACAGTGCCTATATATCATTAAGCCAAAGAACTAAACTTTGTGTTATGGAAACAAGGTGGAGGGGCACCACTGGATGGGTCTCTGGAAGAGGAAAAGGTGATATATTAGTGAGGTCTTTTTTTCCTTGCCTTTTAAAATATGGTGCGATGAATGCTTTAATTGTCTCTTGATTTTTTTTTTCTGTTGTTGCTGCTTCCTGCCACCCTCCATACCACCCACCACGCACTCCCCTAAGCCTTTTCACATCCTGCTTTGGATAACTTGAAGGTACAGAATAAGCATCCTCTTTAAAGAGGTGCTATCTGATCCACATTTTTACTACCCTTCAGAGGTGAAGTACATATCTGAAAGAGGACTACAAGATATTTTTGGTCTGCTTTTCTTGGGAAGAATTCAGGGAGTTCTTTTTTTTTTTTTTAACTGATTTGTGTTTATGTATCCTGATGAACCTTATCTAAATTGTTAATACTTAAGTTCTTTGGCTTCAGGATGGCTGGGAAAGTCAGTAGACAATTCCAGATATCAGGAACCTTGCACATGGAGCATTCCTCAGCTATAAGCTTTACTCTACCTTCTAGGTCACTGGAACCAGAGGTCAAGTGATTCCCCGAGGTGACAGTTGAAGGTGACAGTGACTCAGCAGCTCTGGCAGGAATAGACTCTGCCTAACCCCAGGATGGCCTCAGAAGTCACCAAAGCTATTCTTTCCTCTGGTCGGAGAGACTAACTTCGGAATCAGATTAGACTAAGAAGCCTCCACTATCCAGGCACTTTGATATTAAACAGTCTCTCAGGGAAATGATAAAGGCAATCTGAATACTTCCAATTCCAAGCTCACTTCCTTGCTTCCCCGCCCCCCCCCTTCTTTAATTCAGGTGCCTGTTTCCTGGCTTTTCATAATGTAGTTGCCTCATTCTTGGGCAGCTATGGAGACCCAGCAGCAGACTGGATGCTGCTGTTTTCCTTCCCTTCTTCGGCCCTAAGTTTCTGTACTTCTAAAGCTCAACAGAAACAGTTCTGTTTTTGTTTTAATTAACAGGCTCACACACATGGCTGGTGTGTTCTACAAACACACAGAATGAAAATCAGTGACAGACGGTCCTCCCCAGGAGGAGGAAGTCACACCGCTGCACTCTGGGCAGAGCAGCTTTAAGATCCTCCAGGGTTTTCATCACAATGGGTGTGAGGTCATCTCAACCTGTGAAGATTTGGGCATCAAGGAAGGGGAAAAATAGCGACTTTAAGTCTCTTAAGGTTTATCCAGTTTTTGCTCATAAAATGACACCTTTTAGGTTAAAGCATGCCTTTTTTAACACCACACTAATACCGCCTGTTAAGAATGTTTGCTTTTAGAGTAGGTGGAAAGCTCCCAACAGGGTTTTTTTTGCTCACAAATTAACTGCTAACGGCACTTAGACCCTTCTGTGGGAAGAGCTGCGTGACTGCTCCTATAAATGTGTCCCTTTCCTCTTTTCAGCTCTGCCTGGTCCTTGGAGGCTCTCAAAGATTGAAGAGCATTGCTCTTTAGCGAGGGAACAAAGACTGTGTATGAATAAATTACTACCTGCTCTTTTGTAAGCAAAGATAAAAGTGCTCAGTTTAATTCATCTCACATTGTGGTGTGTCCTTATGTAGTAGATTTTTACCTAAGAATTTTAGAAGCTCAGGGATTTTTTAAGGGGGTGCCTCTAAGGCAGAAAATATGAAAGGCAGCGTGTTTGTGCAAGGGCACGTGTAAAGGTTAAGAAAAACATTGGCAGGAGTTTGGTGTTAATCCCTAGATAAGGAGTAGAAACACTTGTGAAAATTTTCTGCAGTTTATAAAACAAAATTGGTCTACACAATAACTGCACGCAACACCTGATCTTTTAAAGTAGGTATGTGAGATCTTGACAGGAAATAAATGTCTTGTCTCTTACCATTAAAGAAAAAGTCGAATTTTTAAAAATGTACTTCATAGAAAATAGTGATATTAAGAAATTTTCTGGGTAGAACTATAAAAGCATAACAGCTGTAGGTTTGAACTTGTAATTATACTGGGAAATTCTCTTCCAACTCTCCCATCTTTAATTTCACTGAAAAGGCAGGTGGCTATTTATAGATGGTATATTTTTATATATGCATATGTGGATGGCGAATAACAGTCCACAGGCTCCAGGAAATCCTAGAAGAGACCAAACACAGTCCAAAGTGGACTTAAACAATTCATAGATCTGTTCTATTTTTCTCTTATTTCACCCTCTGTGGCCATTGAACTGCTTTCATAAAACTTGGTTCTCCAGCCCTTTTCAATTTGTGCCACTTCTTACATCTCAATCTGTATTCCTCACATTTCACACAAAAGCGAACTAGTTAAAAGGGTACCATTAAAATGTCAGGTCTTGGGTAAACACACATTGTGACTCTTACTCGCTTTGGTTAAAAAAGTTCAGTCACTTGGAATTTTCTCAATTAGTGCCACAGTCTTAGGAAAAAGGAAGTTTGACCAAGGCAATAGTTTATTATAAGTGACCCAGTTCAAGAAGTACCGACCAAGCAGCCACTACATAAAGGTGCTATGGCGGAACTGGTGTGATTACAAATAAAAGTAAAAGACACAGTCCACCTGAAAAACTTATTACATAGTTCAGGGTGAGGAGGGCACTCCCAAGAAGGAGTAAGCGACTAATTATATTTCTAGACAGAGCTTGGCAAGTGCCATTATAAAGCCCAAATGCTATTTAGAAGAATATTACTTGACATTTGGTGGCATTTACTGTTTTTAAAAGCCACTTTCACATTCATTATTTGACTTTATCCTCACAATTATCATAACAACCCCATAATGTGGGATAATTCCCATTTTAAACATGAAAGTTATTATCCCTAACCCTCTTTCAGAAAACTTCAAACTAACAATAAAATTGAAGCTATTGTGAGGGATTCAAAAGCAGTTAGCTGGGGGCCCACTTCACTTTACAAGGAACTTTAGGGAGTTCAAGTCCACCACTTTGTTATTTAACTTCCTTTAATACTTCACACCTGCGTATCTCTTTATGCAGCTTGGCCCTGGCACCAGATTCGGTTTATAGTTTAAGAAGTGGTTTTTCAGAGATGGACATACTAGGAGCAAAAAGTGGCATTTGGGAGGCAGAGACCAAGTATGCAGGGGGAGGGGGCAGTGAGGCAGCAAGTTCCACACAGTCATGAATGAAAATAAGCTGCTCAAATGATCTGGGTCAGACAACAACCTAATACTACTCACCCTTAGAAAATATGATCCCCAAACTTCAGCTTGGCCTTGCAGATTCCAGAGGACAATTCAAGGGGGAACATATCTTAGGGAAGGTACGACAGGACAGGGAACCGGAAATATACTACCAACAATGAAAGTTTGTGTGGCATAACCTAGCGCCAATTATACTTTTGGATTTCTTAAGGAAAACAAATGGCATGTGGCATTTAGTTCCCCTTTCCCGGTCTGGGGTGTCTGCAGGAAGACATGGGTGGCAGCTGCTCCCTGTGTTGCAGCAGACGAAGAACACAAGTCCTTGAACTAAAATCATAAATTATCTTCAGTGCCAACAAATTGTTTCTTGAGGACCTGGGACGTGCCAGGCTGCTGTGCTAGGCTCTGGATATAGCACACTGGCTTCTGGAATATGTTTTACTGAACCTTCTTAGCCAGAGCTAAGCACACACTCCTCACTTGCTTATTTCCCACACCAGTCTTTCAAACGCAGAGTGGGCCCGAGACACCTTCCTTTGTGTTTGCAAACTACACAGGGGGCATACCATGTCTTATTCTGTTTCCCTTTATTGCGCCTTGCAGATACTGTGTTTACACACATTGAATATAACACCCTCCACCAGCAAAAAGATTATGACTTACTGAATGCTCAGATGATGATTAGCATTTTTTAGAAAGATCTTTATAAAGATTACATCATAGTGTGAATATAACTCTTATATGTACTGGGAAAACAAATCATGTGGCTCACATTATTGGGATACTTGCTTTATTGCAATTGTTTGGAACAGAACCCACAATATCTCTGAGGTATGCCTGTACCTTTCTCCCCATGATCCCCAAGTACCGACGACAAATGGGTAGCTAAATCATAATCACATTCTGAAGACGAGAAACCATGAGGCTTAACACAGCTTGTTAAGTGTTCAGTGTCACAAGCAATCACAGGGCAGCCCACAATAAAGGATGGAGGCCGTCTCCCGAAGACTCTGACTCTGGCTCTCTTGTCCTCAGAACAGTGTGCTTAGAAGACATGGTGTGTCTCAGAGAGGGACGGAAGAGGACAGGGGAGTGATGGGTGTTTGAGCTTTGTGAAAGGAGCATGATTACATGAACATGCTGCCAAGGGCACTGAGGATCGGCTCTTTGTGCTTTGGTGATAATGATCATTATCTTTATAACTACTCAAATATTTTGATCACTGACTCTGTGCTAAGCCCTGGGTACAATGTGACCTATTAGTTAGGATAATCCACACAAAGCCCTGACCAGGATACTTGGCATCTAAGAAGTGACTGATAAACATCAGCATTATTGTTAACATACAATTGTCTCACTTATTCTTCACAAAAAACCTGAGCTAGGTATCATCGTTCCCTATTTCACACATGAGGAAACTCAAGCTCTGAAAGGCAAGCTGAGAGCAGCAAAAAATGACTACAGCCTGTTCCTCTAATCACTCAGCTACAAATATATACTGAGGTCTTAATGTCTCCCATTCCATTATTATTATTATTTTTAATTTAGTCCAGGATTGAAGTGACAATAAGTCAGGAAAAGAATTTACATCCAAACAAAATAGAATTGAGGAGGCAGGCATTCTCAGTGCTCATTCCCAGGAAGAATTTTTATTTTTCCAGTGAGAAGCAGAAAGCTCATTAATGCTGTTTGAGTTCGGGAAGACTGGATGCTGCCTGTTCTTGTGTGAGTTTATACACTGGGGTCTGAGGGTCTGGCAGCAAGAATGAGCCTGTGGAAGCGCTTCCCAGACACCACCCAGAGCCCCTGGGAGGGCTGGTTTCAGAGTCCCTCCAGGGCCTTCCTCCATTGCTGCAGCTTCCTTCCCTGCACATCCCAACCTGAGGGTTGGGACAGGGGCTAAGTGAGAAAGCTCATCCTCTTTGCTGACCAAGAGTCAGTGAACAAGAGTGCGAGGAAAACAAACCCTAGCACCATGGAAATCCTCTTCCTAAAGGTCTATTGGAAGAATCACACGAACCTTCAGAGTATTATTATCATATATATCATGCCAGTATTATCACAATGAAATGATAATATCATAGCTATCCTTTAATAAGTGCTTACTATGTGCACGTTCTGTGTTAAGCACTTACACTTATTCATTTAATCCATAAAACATCATGATAAGGTGGAAATTATTCTAATTTTACAGGCTGTCAGTATAGAATTCTTTTTTTTAAAAAGTTTAATCTTTATTGTATTTTTTCCATTACCATTTAGTACAATGGAATTGGGAATCATCCTGCGCATAAGTTGGACATGAGCTCAAAAGGGAGCTTGTGCAAGCATCCCCTCCTAAGTACACTTTTTACTGGCCCCAGTTTCCAGAAGGAGCAACTGAAGCACTGAGAATTTACCTGGACCTGAAGAATGTGGAACGGAGACTATTTTAGGACTACTTCCCCTCAGAGCACTCTTTAACAAACTGAAAACAACTGAGAAAAGAGTGAAAACAATTCCAGAAAAGTAATTAAATTCCCTGGTTCCAGAAAGTGTGAATTCTGATGGCAACATTTTTTGTTGTTGTTTGTTAATTAAAAAAAACACACATAAACTAATTTCCCGAGCTGCAACAACAGCAGCAACAACAAATTCAGTGCATTGGCGGAGAAAGAAGTGGGTTATTGCCTCTGTCCTGATGCTGAATGTCAAGGTGAAATGACATCTTACACCCTGAGCCCACTGCATCTCCTCCCCATTATCACATTTTTCAGCAGCATAACTGGATTTCTAACAGGGGAACAGGTCCCAGTCACAGGGGACTTCATAGCACAAAGTGTGAAATAAGAAACAAAAGGTTTTTTACCCAGTACAACTATCTGATAATCTGCTAATTACACCTGTTAGATATGATAGGGATGGAGAGTCTACTTTTTAGTTTATGGGCCTATGAGAGCTTTAGGTTGCTTAGAAATGATAGATTCTCACAGAAAATCAAGTCATGCATAAAAGAAATACAAGGCAGTAGTAGTTTGCTGGGGTATGGGTGTGTGTAGCAAACTATTTTAAATAAAGTGAGATAGTTTAAACTGGAACTATCTAAAGAGAGACTGACTTAAGGAGGGAAAACCTAAATGTTAAGATAAGATCATTATTATTTAATCTGTTTTTGAAACACTCACTTCCCCTCTCTCTCCCTTTGTCTCTTTCTGCCTCTCTTTTTGTCTCTCTCTCTCTCTCTCTCTCTGTCCTTCGAGATCAACATTGAAACACCATAGTTAGAGCTACGTTTCTCATGGTTAACTTCTGGGTCTCAGTGCATGAGGGTGGACATGGACGTCAAATGGATGCCTTTTGACATGCTTGTACAAAGACACATACCGACCTAAACAGGTATCATTTCGTTTTTAGTAGAAAAAAAGTTAATTTTAAGGATGATTTGTTGCCATTTTCATCACCATTTGCACTAAGCATTTCCAAGAATTAAATTCATAAATAGCACACTTTTTAAGAGAAAAAGTCAATGCCATATTAATTTGCCATCAGTACCTCCAGCTTCCAGGATAGCATGCATTTGCCAAATTCTTCAAAATTCTTGCAAATTCTTCAAAAGCCAAATGGCTTGATAAAGTCAGAAGAGCCCCAGAAAATGAGAACAAATGTTCCAAACCAAACCAACCTCTCAAGTCACAGAGAAGTTTTATTTTGCTGTTAGCACAAGTGGCTGGAAAAAAAAGAAGGCTAAAAAATTAAACTTCCAAGTTCTTCACTCAGGGTCCACTGTAGGGGAGCTCCCCCTACAAAAGTGGATTCAGATTTCATTTAAAGTTGGAATCTGCTTCACTATAAGAGTTAAGGTGATGTACAATTCTTCCATTCACCTAGTGGTTTTGGGTCTACGAGTTGTAGCAAATGTTTACTTCAGATAACTAAGTCCCCATTCAGAGCACACCACCACTCTTATTTCTAACTGCTCTGTGCTGTCTCTCAGGATTGTTCAAATCTGTTTGAGCAGTTGAAGTGGCTGCTGAAAAAAAATCTATGCAATCTCTGCCATCCAATCAGAATGCTACCTAACTTGCCTTTTCATATTGTTAAATTATAAAAACAATTTTCTCTTAGTCGGAACACCAGGTTTGGGTTCTGCTTATGAATAGAAATACTCAACAGGTTCCACCTCCAAAACATTATTGTGTCTCTTAATCCTGGATATTTGATTAAGAAAATAAAAGAACTTAACCCAAGGTTAGCCTTTTGCATAAGATCAGCCTTCAAGAAAAATCAGAATGGAGCTAGCCCCATTTTTCTCCAGGACAATTCATTTAACCTAGAGAGCTTTCTTACCTGTCACTCTGCACCAAGAAAAAGGAAACACTGAGTTGAAATGTATTTAAAAAAAAAGATCAAAGGGAAAACCAGGAAGGAGAGATTGAGAAAGAGCAAGATAGCAAAAAAACCCCACAAAACTCTGAACACCGCCCTGCTTCTGAGCCACTGACACCTTGATTTAATCATTCCCTTGACAACTACTGACTAACCATCATTGCTCTCATTCCCTATATCCCAGAATTATAATAAGCAGTAACGGTAATGGAGGGTTTTGATGTACTAGACACATATGTAGAGTGTAGTACGCACTCTATATCTTACTTCATTTGATTCTCTCAACAACTCTCTGAGATAGAAACTATTGCACCATTTTAAAGACAAAGGAAGCTGAGACACCAAGAGTTTAAGGAACCTACCCAGGACCCTTGACTCTTATATTGTAGTACTTCCCTTTTCCAGCTCCGTTTTCCATCTCTGACTACTGAATTGCCGGTATCTATAGAGTTGACTCTGTTTCTTTGAAATGTCACTAAAACTGTGATTAGTCTTATGGGGAAATTGTGAAATGCATTTATTCTAAGCCATATGTTACTTGCAAGTGGGAAATTATACCCTTTTCCATGATCTATGTTTGATGACCTCACTCCCTTGACAGAATATCACAGAAGGATCACGACCATCACTGGGGAAGCTGGAGCCAAAGGGAATTTGGATTTAGCTCATCTCATTGTGTTTTTACATAAAACGAGTTGCAGGGGTGCTGGATAAGAACACTCCCACCCAGGGGAAAGTGACTCCAGAATGTCAATGTCCAAATCCAGGTGACTGACTGCATGTGCTTCCCAAGTATTCACTGTGTCCACTCTTCAAACTTCCCCTGAGGTTGAGGGATTTGAGAGATAATAACAGATTCCCTAAGGAGTTTGGGCATTGTTTGGAAAGGATGAGTTAATGACTCCCTCCAAGCATGAAACAAAGTCACCACTGTTATTCCAGTTTGGGAAAATAACTTCAGTTGTTGCGTGCACGGTGCTGAGATGGTCAAGGGACACAGGAATGTCTCTTGGTCAATGTAGCCTCAGTCACCCTCAGCCTGAGATATCGCTTTTCCCTACCAGGGCATCCTGGAGAGGAGATTATGGATGTTTAAAAGCCTACCCATAACCATTGTTGGAAGAATAAGGCAAAGCAGTCACCTTTTTTACCAGAGAGCCAGTTACTGTAGCTGCCTCTGTAGGACTTATCTCGGGGAAAGGGGGCATTTACAAGGGAAATCATGCTCCCCCTGCCATTTACAAGTAAATCAAGGGCTTGCTTTACTGCCTTCCCCTGTAGCCCTGTAGGTTTTTGGTGTTTAAGAGGCATCCTGGACTGCCGGGACTGCAGGGACAAGGTCAATGGTTTGAGATCCAATAGCTGGTGCTACACATTTCACTCTACCAGCAACTGCAATTTATCCTTGGCCCTGTCCTCTCCCTTAACTTCTACAATTAGCCAACCAACTTGGATTCCAGTTCCTCCCTATGGTCACCACCTCTTGTTTACATCACTATAATGACCCCCTAACTGGTGTCCCTACCTCCATTCTGGTCACTCCTCCTTCCACCAGAGGGAATCACGGTAAATGAACCATGACTATGTCTCTTCCTTATTTAAAATCCTAAGCACAGCATACAAGGGCTCCCATGATCTCTACCTAGATCTCCAGCCTCAGCTCCCACCATTGTGGCTCTGATCCGTTTACAGTTGCCCTACATACTCATGTGTCACAGGAATTCATTTTTGGGTGAAAGGAAGAATTTGTAGCTATTTCAGCCACTGAAAACTAATTGAACCCACTATTGGATGCACTCCAGTTCTCCGGCTCTGCAAAATGGACAGTAATGTGGATTCAGTACAAAATCAGAGTGAAGGTACAGATATCTACATCTTCACCCTGGGACAACTAAAGGAATCCCAAGAAGAAGGGACATTACTGGACTAAAAAAATCAAACAAGGTCATTAAGTATTATTAGTGCCTACACAGTGATTTGTCATACATTTGATCTCTAGTGTATGACAACATCCAGTACAGAGCAATGCTCAGTGTACTGGGTTGTCTAGTGTCTCACCAAAATTTATGTCCTTCCCAGAATACCAGAACCTGACCTTCTTTGGAGATAGGTTCAAATGTAGTTAATGTAGTAGAGAGGATATCATATTGGAGTAAGGTGGGCCCTTATTCTAACATGACTGTTGCCCCCACCCCCCCAAAAAAAGGCAGAAAAAACTCACAAGGAGAATGCCATCTGATGACAGAGGCAGAGATTGGAATTATGTGTCTAAAAGGAAAAAACAAAACAAGGATTACTGGCAACCACTGGAAGCTAAGAGACAAAGAAGTTTGTTTCCCTCTATCCTCCAGGGAGAACACAGTCTTGTTGACATCTCATTTCAGACCTACAGCCTTCAGAATGGTGAGAGAATAAATTTCTGATGTTTTAAGCCAAGTAGTCTGTGGTAATTTGTTAAAGCAGTCCTAGGAAAGTAGTGCCTCAGTGATTGTCTATTGGATAAACAAATAAAATGAATCACATGTGGAAAATTACTGAAGCCAAATAAAGTATTAGCAAACTTAGGAATATGATATAAATCCATTTCTCCTGCCTCATAACCCCATAACTAGATTAGAGCTGAACATACAGCTGGAACTCTAAATACTAGTATTGCTATAGATTGACTCTAATACTTCACTTAGTAGAGAACATATTCAAGAATTCATAAATGCTTTTGGAAATCTGATAAAAAAACAATGGGCTCAGTCTCCAAAAAAATGCAAATAGAGTCATGTATGCCCAAGATTGCAGACAATTTCCTCCTGCCTCCCCAAACCCATTAAGAACTTCTGAATTAGAAGACAAGTAGAATATTTAGGACTTTTCACCAATTCTTCGGACACACTAAACCCAGAAAAGAGTAACACTTGTTTCTCCTTTTTAAATGAGGTCATGTCAAAGCATGGGGCCCCGTCATTTAGAATGGGATTCCACATCTCACGTAAGAATGGCAGTTGGCTCAGGAGAGCAACTTGGCCTGGAAATGTAGAGACCGGAACTGCATCCAAATCCAGCTTTGCCATTTACTTCTTTTGTTCTTTCTCTCTTCTATTCAACCCCAGTCCCAGTAAAAATGTGGATGCTTTTAGGGTCAGAGGACAGGTTAATAAGATAATGTTGGTAAAGCACTTTGCCCCTAGGAAAAGGTTCCTGTGTAAACATGAGATATTATTAGACATTATCAAACTTCAGCCCTGCCAGCAGTGACCCAGCCAGGGGCGAGCCTTCTTCCTTATCTACTGTTTGGCCAAATTGGGTTTTTTCTCCAAGGCAGAGTGTGGGAGGTCTCCTGTTGACTGGTGTTGGGGACTGTCTGATAAGTGGACCCTATCACCTCCCCTTGAGCAGTACAAACAGATCATTTGATTACATTTGATTAGAGGCTCCCTTCTTTACCAGCAGTGAGCCTCAAATCTCTTTGTGCAGACATATTAAAGCAATAATCTTCAGGGAATTTTTCTTCTGTGTATAACATCAGTGTGCATTATTAAAAATGTATCAATAGAAAAATAAATCTTATTTCATATTGGGTGGTTGTAATTTTTTTTATTACCTCTTAGGAGTGATTACATAGAATTCCCCTCTTCTGCTGTTTTTGGCCAATTTGAAAAAAGAAGAAAAACATAGTGGTTTCAGGAACATTGGTTTTGGAACTTACTAAAAGTAACAAAAAGAAAAATGTAATTTCTACAATTACTAAAATGTAATCAAACTTAAATGTTTCAAATTTACATTTTCTTTTCTTCATCTCCCATCTACTGCACCCCACCCCCCAAAAAAAGGCAAAAAAAGGTTGGGGGTGGGCAGAGAGCAGTTACTTGAGTTCTATGGGAATTTGGTGTTTTGTGTTTTTTTTTAAAATTTTAAGGGAACTTTCTTCATCATTAGAATTGACAAGGACATAGTGAACTGAGAGAAACCTAACATGAAGATGACATAGAGTCTTAACTCAGACCCTTAAGAAATCCCACTACAAAGGAAAAAGAGTTCACCCACAATTACTGCCCCTTCCTCACACACACATACTGAGGGTACCTGACATACGACATTAGCCAGTGCTCTCAGCATCTGGCCAAACTACATTTCATCAAATTTCATCAGTCATATTTTTCAAACAGAAGGGTGACTTTTCAAAGAGATTGTTAAATCCTAACCATGTAGAGTATAAGAATCTTCTCTCCCTTCCTTCCTTCCTTCCTTCCTTCCTTCCTTCCTTCCTTCCTTCCTTCCTTCCTTCCTTCCTTCCTTCCTTCCTTCCTCCTTCCCTCTCTCCTTTCTATTATGTACCAGACACTGCTAAGTAAACATGAATGACACATTCTACTACCTGTAAGATCGCATTTAAACCATTGGGACTGCAGACCTCACCACTTTGGGATGGATAGAGATGTACCACGGGAAGAGAAAATTGTCTTTTCTGAGTGAGGGAGACAGGAGAGTGGAGGAGCAAGAGGAAGAGAATTGATAAGAATGAGTGCCTCTTGGAAGGGCCTGTTTCAGACAAGTCTGAAAGGCATAGTTATGATTGCCGGCTAATATTTTCACCATTTTATTTCCTCTCCTTTCCCTCCGGTGGATCAAGCATTGAACACTGACCCAGAACCACCTTAGATGACCCTCCTCACCAAACCTATGATATATGACCTAGGTGTTTGTACCCAGGACACATACATTTATATCTCAGGCTGAATTATGAAGGTGTAGAATTCTCCTAGCTCTTTTCCTCTCTGAGCACTGAGTCCTAGGAACATTCATACCTCATCAAAAAGCAAGAAGGATGAATGAAAGAGACCCCCATTAGGTTTTAGAAAAAATATCCATTAAAGTTATTTAAATACATATTTAACATTTACTAAAAATTACTCTGCAGAAGAAAATTAATTAAAGCAGACGAAAAGCTTCTAATCGGATTTATGCTATCTGATTGTGTAATTAGACCTGGCTTTTAAGCCATCCTAACAAGTTTATTTGAACAGGAAGAGAGATCGTTGTTTATTGGAATGGCAATAATTTGTGTTTTTTTAATTGACTCCTGGTGTGAATACGTTGATGCCTGCTGTTCTCTAAGAGGCAGCATGGAAAGTTTCCAGGAAAAGTTCACATTCCAGGGGCAGCTTTGGAATCTACTTTCCATTGCAACCCAAGTCTGCCACTGGGGTTTGAGTTCCTCCCAATGAAATGCCAGCTTTCAAAAGCAGCCTCAACAGGCGGCAGACACTGCAGCGGTGCCAGGGGCTGGATAAGGGGCCCAGCTTTGAGTTCAGCCATCATGATAATGGAGGGCATTTCCGAAATCTTAACTTCATCATGTCCTCAAGCACCAAAAAGCACTAAAAAGCACTATGGGCACCAAAGCCTGTAACTTCAGAAGCCAGCAGGGAGGACCTGGAGACAGCATTAACATTCTGACATGAAGTCTGCCTGAAAAGAGCTGCAGTGAAAAGGGAGAAGGGAGTACTAAATCTTTCTCTTCCCAGTGCTCCCAAATGTCTAAAAGCAGTGTTGCCAGTTGCTTGATTAAAATGAGTACATTCCATAGGAATTTAATAAGGTGCAAAATAAAAATAATCCATTACCCACTTAAAAGTAGAGACATATTTTCCAGTCCCTCACTACTCCATACTACAGATTAAAAATACCTAACTTTCTTTATAAGGAATTTAGATAAGAAGGGAGATGGAGACTAGGAGTCCTGAAAGAGGAAGTGGGGATTTCAAAGCCTGGTTTGATCTTGAAGGCCTAACAGATGACCAATTCTTTACACATATTCATAAAAGCAACCCTCATTCTTTCTTCTGAGAACATCCGGCAAGCATGTAATGACCACGAACCTCACCATGTTGGTAGAACATGCACTAATCACAGTCCTTCCCCAACACAGTCCCTCTGAACACAATGGATTGTTGTGGGGGTAGTTATTTGACCTAAGTCAGGGTAAACTGTGCTTTCCCCTGGGAATTGGAACTGGAACTGAAAAGGAGAAGCCAGCCTTTCCTTGGGTCCCAGGTCTGTAGGATGTAAGTCCAGGAGCCATTAGTGGCTATTTGATGGGCTTGAGAAATGAGAGGCAGCAATAACATCCTAGTGCCGTTTAGGTCCCTGATTCTGTTTGTTCCTGAGATGCAACTCAATATCATCATAATGACTGCTAACAAAGTTTGCTTAAAAACAAACAAACTCTGTTTAAAGGAATAATCAGCACAATAAGGAAAAATTAGTATGTCCTTATAATCATCCTTTAGGTTTGCGTTCTTTGCTCCTCTGGACTTTCCTACAGACACTGCTTCCTGAGTAACTTACCTCTTTCCTGGAGACCATCCAGTAGTGCTAACTTCTAAAACATAGCAGTAGTTGGGAAAGGAATGGGAAATAACAAAGCAAATGAAACAGTAGATGGGGAATCTATTGAGGACACCTACTTGGCACCTTGCACACAAGGACTGGGTGTCTATGTAGGTTCTCCAAGAAGCAGACACCAAGACAGGATTAGATATGCAAGAGATTTATGAGAAAAAAAACTCCTGTAAGGGAAAATGAAGAGGGAGCCAGAACTGTCAGACAAGGGACAAGTCTGACCACGTGAAGGAGAGAGGGAGGAAAAAAGTTATGACAGAAGTATCTTGGACTATTGTGCAGTTCTAAAAACGTTCAGCAAGGATGCGAGGGAGTGCTTGAACCAAAGTCACCCACCAGAGGAGTCCCATGTCCATAGTGTCCTTCAAAAACAAGCCTGCTTGCTTACCCTGGAAATCTTGACTTGGATAGTCAGAGTTTCTCTCCTTCAGATATCTGCTTTATTCCCTTTCTTCTCAGACTCTTATTTGTTCACATCTTAACATTTCTAAAATTGGGATGCAGCTTATAACTTATGTCAAAAGAAATTTGCCCCTGCTGGAAGGAGAGTAGGTTGAGACACAGTAGTTATTGTCTGCCCATGGGAGAACTTAGTGAGGCACATTTATAGTAAGTGAAGCAAATATTTATTGCTGAAGGCATGATTATACTTTCATGTTTTCTAGCAAAACAACAGTCAAGTACTTCAGAGAACACAGGAAGAGGATTGCCAGACTATACAACAGGTAGTGTAATTACACACAATAAAAACTGACAGATATCTCAGGAGAAATAGCAGAACTTTTAAATTTAAGGGAGGTTGGTGTGATCAACTCATTCATTGCAAAGTCATCCTCAGGAGCCCGATGTCTTTCAGGACCACCTGGATGACTTTCAAGAGAAGCTGTTTACCTTCTAGAAGAGAATAATTTAATTAAAGGTAAAATAAAATTATGAGCTTAACCAAACAGGGAACACGAATGAAACCCTGGTATCCCACAATATGACTAACAATTAGACCACCTAAGTTTACATTTGATAAGAAGGTTGAAATCAACAGGCCAGGTGATAAGAAGCAGAGAATCCCGATAATGCTGTACATCACTGCTAATGATCACAAATGATTCAGGAGCATCCCTCAGCTGAATTTGAAAGAGGTTTATTCTCAAACATTGAATAAAGTACTGGAAAAAGAGTATGTGGATAAATCTTATTTTTGTGTTAATATTAATGATAGTGGTTTTTCCCTTAAGC
Source organism: Artibeus jamaicensis (assembly GCF_021234435.1). Taxonomy (NCBI): domain Eukaryota; kingdom Metazoa; phylum Chordata; class Mammalia; order Chiroptera; family Phyllostomidae; genus Artibeus; species Artibeus jamaicensis. The sequence continues at coordinate 33,344,796 of NW_026521814.1, forward strand.
CTTGTTATTAAACAATCAGCATTATATTAAAATATATGGCATCTTAGTCCTTGCTGGGTAGCTCAGTTGGTTGGAGAATCATCCTACACACCAAAATTTTGTGGGTTCAATTTCCAGTCAGAGCACATCCTAGGTTGCAGAGCACCTGTCAGGGCACGTACAAGAGGCAACTGACTGATGTTTCTCTCTCACATCAATGTTTCTCTCTCTTGTTTGCTCTCTCTCTCTCTCCCCCTTCCGCTCTCTCTAAAATCAATAAACATATCCTCAGTTGAAAATTTACAAATTTTTTCAATATGTCATCTCACATTTGAGGAACTAGGGTTTCTATAATAATAAGTTATTAATGAAATATAATAAAATGACTTTATGTTGGTGCCAAAAGGGTTTGTTAAGAATGGTTAAACCCGGACCCTGTAGTGAGAATTCTGTGCAGTTTACAACACTGAGGTGGCAAAGCTCACAATGTGTACCACAATTCACTCTTTCTCACCTATGGATGGCATAGCTGAGCAGCCATGAAACTCTTTTTTCACTAGACCAGGACTCTGCAGAATTATTACCAATTAATGAAATGTTCTAAGCAGCCACTACCAATGGATTGGATTTAGTACATAATAGGAAACCTATTTTCTTCACTACGCTATGTTTTATATGGAATTATCTCCAAGGAGTATACAAGTGGTTCTAACACCAGTCTCATCTTTCTCCACTCTAAAAAAATTAATTAAAACTCATGATAGCTTAGCTAAAAGAGCCATTTGGGGATCAGTTTGGAATCTTCTCGTAGGTTCTCTAGAGCTGGTGTTCCATATTGCTTTGGGCTACCCCACCTTGTTACCAACCACAAAACTTTCTGGTTTTGTTTATGTGTTTATTTATATTTGACCTTTAAGTGCATCTTTCAACTGATATATGCAAAAGATTTTATTCCTTAAAATATGCCCTACAAATGCTTGCTGTATGTTCTGCTAACTAATGAAAATACCACTGTGGTATTTTATAAAGTCTAACACCAAGGGTTCTAGGTTTTTGTTTTCTTGGTCTTTAATCAGGGTGCTGTCCTTTGTTGGGAAGATAAAAATTGCCTCCCGCTTAGAATCCAAGCTGGAAATGTGTCTCTCATTTCATAATATCTTTTTAAAAATATGTATTTATTTTTAGAGAAAGAGGAGAAAGGGAGAGAGGGAGAGAAACATCAATGGGTGGCCACTTCTCACACACCCCGCACTGAGGACTCACCAGAAACCTGTGCATGTGCCCCAACTGAGAATTAAATGCAGGCTGGCACTCAGTCCACTCAGCCACACCAGTGAGGGCTCATTTCATAATATCTTGAAACTTTCTATGTCACATCATCAAGGCTCCTCCAGGGAAAAGTAGCTCAGGGTATTACTATTTAATCACACCAAGCCCAGTATCATATAGGCTCACTTATTTTCCCTTGCTAGGCTGTGAGCTTTCTGAGCATTATAGTATTTACCCATTTCTTCTTATCATACTATCTCTTATAAAAATATCCATTAGAAAGTGCTCAGTAATATTTTTCCTTTTTTAAATAAAAAAATTGATTGAGACCCATCTCAAAAGGGCTCAAGAGAAGAAAATTCTCCTACCACACTAGGCTACATCTCCATTCCTATCTATTGTAACTCACACATCTGAGGAAGAAGTAAGATATTCTTGTTTCTATAAATATTACTCCCTCCAGAGAAGCCCTGACCTTCAAGAAATTCCTCAACCTGAAAAATAATCATAGAGAGCCTCCATATGTTGCATCTGTTGTTCTCACTGCTGGCAAAACATTAGAATCACCTGGGGAGCTTCTAAAATTATCAGTGAATGGACGCTACTTCAGAATAAATTAATCACAATCTGTAGGTGTGGGATCCAGGGACAACATTTCTGCTGGTCCTTAGTGATAGCCCCATGTGATAGGCACTATTATCTCCACTTCCTAAATGAGTAAACTGAGGCTCAGAGATTAAGAATTTTCCAATTACACATCTCATAAGAAATAGAACAAAGCTGGAGGACAAGGTGGAGAACAAACTCCCCAACAGAGCTAGAAAATGAAAAAAAGACTCAGAAAGAATGAAGAAGGTTTAAAGGAGCTTCAAGACAACAAGAAATGTAATAATATTCATACCATAGGAATACTAGAAGGAAAAGAAGAGGAGCAAGGGAAAGAATACCTGTTTGAAAAAACAATGACAGAAAATTTCTTAACTTGATGAGAGGGAAAAGTCATGCAAGTCCAGGAAGCACAGAGGGTCCTAATCAAGATAAACTCAAAGAAACCCACTCCAAGACACATCATAATTAAAATGATAAATTTAAAGACAAAGAGAGAATTTTAAAAGCAGCAAGGGAGAAGCAGCTAGTAACATACAAGGGAGCTCCTCCAATAAAGCTCTCAGCAGATTTCTCAAAAGAAACACTGCAAGCCAGAAGAAAATGGCAAAAAAATATTCCAAGTAATGAAAAGCAAAGACCTGCACCCAAGACTACTCTACCCAGCAAGACTCTCATTTAAAATGAAAGGTGAAAATAAGGTGTTTCCCAGACAAAAGAAGGCTAAAAGGATGCATCTCCACCAGACAGGCAATGCAAGAGATGCTAAAGAGACTGCTTTAAAAAGATGGGGAAAAGGCCCTAGCTATTGTAGCTCAATGGATTGAACACTAGCTGCAAACCAGAGGGTTGCCAGTTCAATTCACAGTCAGGGCACATGCCTGGGTTGCAGGCCAGGTCCCCCGTGGGGATCACATTCAAGGCAACCACACATTGATGTTTCTCTCCCTTTCTTTCTACCCCACTCCCCCTCTCTAAAAATAAATAATTTTCTTAAAAAAAAGATGAAGGAAAGGAGAGAGGGAAAGAGGAACTCAAGTACAAAAGGGAAAAATGGCAGTAAATAAGTACCTATCAATAATAACCTTATATGTAGATGTGCTAAATGCTCCAATCAAAAGACATAGGGTAGCTGAATGGGTAAGAAAACATAATCTGCATATAATATTTTGCTTATATAGCATGCATCCATGTTTTTGGCCCAAACTTTCAAGAAAAAAAATCTTTTGTTTTAATGCAATTATTTATTTACTTATATTTAGAAACAAAATGAATGATCATATTCAAGGGTAATTATCTTGCATATGGATATTGTATTGCTTTCTAGAGTTACACTCTTAACACATAAGCATAAATAAAAGAATCAAAAATATTTATATAGATGAAAAATTAGTACTATCCATGTATAATGATACCTTTAGTTTCTCCTAAAAAATCTGGACAAAAAAGTGTGCATTATGCCTGGAAAAATATGGTATATCTTGTCTACAAGAGACCGCTCTCACAACAAAAGATGTACACAGACTGAAAGTGAAGGAATGAAAAAAAAGATTCCAAGCAAATAGACATGAAAAAAAAGCTGGGGTAGCAATACTTATATCAGATAAAATAAATTCCAAAACAAAGTTCATAAAAAAGAGACAAAGAAGGACACTACATAATACTCAAGGGAGTAATCCATCAAGAAGATATAACCCTTATAAACATATATGCACCCAACATAGGATCATCAAAATATATAAGGAAAATCATGGAGGAAATCAGGGAAGATATCAAGAGCAACACACTCTTAGAAGGGGATTTTAACACCCCACTGTCAACAATAAATAGATCTTCCAAGCAAAGAATCAATAAGGATATTGTGGCATCAAACAGCACTCTAGATCAAACGGACTTAATTGATATATACAGAACATTTCACCCCAAAGAAGCAAAATATACATTATTATCAAATCCACATGGAACATTTTCAAAGATAGACCACATAGTAGAACACAAAACAAGCCTCAGCAAATTCATTAAAACTGAAAGCATATCAAGCATCTTCTTGGATCACAATGGCTTGAAACTAGAAACTAACCTCAAGGAAAAAACTCAAAAACATTCAGATTCATGAAGACTAAATTACATGCTATTAAATAATGACTGTGTTAACAATAACATCAGGAATAAATCAAAAAGTTTCTGGAAACAAATGAAAATGAACACACAACAGCCCCAAACCTATGGGACACAGGGAAGGCAGTCTTGAGACGGAAGTTCATAGAAGTACAGGCTTACCTAAAAAAGATGTAAAAATCTCAAATAAACAACTTAACTCTACATCTACATGCACTAGAGGAACAACAACAAACAAAGCCCAGAGCAAGTAGAAGGAAGGAAATAATCAATCAACATCAGAGCAGAATTAAATGACATAGAGACTAAAAAAAACCAAACAAAAAAAACCAACAATTCAAAGGATTAATAAATCCGGGAGCTGATTTTTTGAAAAGATAAACAAAATCAACAAGCTTTTAATTAGACTTATCAAGAAAAAAGAGAGAGGACCCAAATAAATAAAATAGGAAGCAAAAGAAGAGAAGTTGCAACCAATACCACAGAAATACAAAAATTGTAAGAAATTGCTATGAACACCTATATGCCAAGAAAGTGGCCAACCTGGTCAAAATGGACAAATTTTTAGAAACATACAACCTTCAAAAACTGAGTCAAGAAGAAGTAGAAAGCCTAAACAGACTGATAAAAACTAGTGAAATTGAAGCAGTAATCAAAAAAACTCCCAGCAGTAATCACAAAAACTTTGCACTGGATGACTTCACGGACAAATTTTACCAAACGTTTAAAGAAGAGCTAACTCCTGTCCTTCTCAAACTATTTGGAAAAGCTCAAGAAGAAGGAAGGCTCCCAAACTTTTTTTACAAGGCCAATATCATCTTAATTCCAAAACCAGGTAAAGACATAAGAAAGAAAGAAAACTACAGGCCAATATCACTGATGAACATAGGTGATAAAATCCTCAACAAAGTGTTGGCAATCCAGATCCAGCAATACATTAAAAACATGATACACCATGATCAAATGGAATTCATCCAGGGATGCAAGAAAGATATAATATTCACAAATCAATAAACATAATACGTCACACAAATGAAATAAGACAAAATCACATGATCATATCAATAGATGCAGAAAAAGCATTTGATAAGGTGCAGCACCTATGTATAATAAAAACACTCGCAAAGCGAGAATAGAGGGAGCATTTCTCAACATAATAAAGGCCATATATGAGAGACCTACAGCCAACATCATACTCAATGGGCAAAAACTAAAAGCCTTCTCTTTAAGATCAGGAAAAAATAAAAGGGTGCTTACTTTCACCACTAGTATTCAACATAATATTGGAAGTTCTAGCCACAGAGGTCAGTCAAGAAAAAGAAATAAAAAGGCATCCAAACTGGAAAGGAAGAAGTAAAACATTATTTGCAGATGACATGATAATGTACTTAGAAAAACCTGTAGTTTCCATCAAAAAACTACTTGACCTAATACTTGAATTTGGCAAAGTAGTGAGATACAAACTCAATATTTAAAAATCAAAGGCATTTTTGTACACCAGCAATAAAATATCGGAAACTAGGGGGAAAACCCCATCTACTATAGTAACAAGAAAAATAAAGTACCTAGGAACAAACTTAACCAAGGAGGTAAAGACCTGCACAGAGAACTACAAAATACTGAAGAAAGAAATTAAGAAAAATACGAATAAATAACAGCATGTACTATGTTCATGGATTGGAAGAATTAATATCATTAAAAAGTTCATACTACCCAAAGCAATTTACAAATTTAATGCAATCCCTGTTAAATTATCAATAGCATATTTCATAGACCTACAAAAAATATTTCAAAAATTTATATGTGACTTCTGGCCAAGATGAAGTCATAGGTAGACACACTGTGCCTCCAAGCACAACCAAAAGAAGGACAACAACAATTTAAAAACAAAAAACAACCAGAATTGACAGAAAATCAAACCGTATGGAAGTCTGACAACCAAGGAGTTAAAGAACAAACATTCATCCAGACCAGTAGGAGGGGTGGAGACAGGCAGCTGGGGGAGAAAACTCTCGGCAAGGTAGCAGTGGTAGGACTGGGGTGGGCAAGGCAGTGGCTGATGGACCCCGTGGGGCAGCAGATTATGGAGTGGGATGTGCAAGGCTGCAGCTGGCCAGCAAGGTGGCAGCAGCAGGCAGACCTAGCAAGGTGGCGGCTGGCAAACTGAGTGGTCCCACATTTGGGTACAGATAAAACAGGAGGAACAAGTGGGGAGTGGGATGCACCACACAACCCAGAGCCCCAGCATAGGGAAAGCCTCAAAAGATGACTGAAAACTCCTATGGGGTTCAAGGCAGCAGGAAAAAACTCCCAACCTCACAGGAGAGTTTACTGGAGAGACCCACAGGGTCCTAGAATGTACACAAACCCACCCACATGGGAATCAGCACCAGAAGGGTCCACTTTGCCTGTGGGGAGCAGAAGAAGTGACTGAAATCCAGCGGAGAGCAGAAAAAGCACCATTGTTCCCTCTCAGACCACTTCCCCACATACAGCACCACAACACAGTGACATGGGTTGCCCTGCCCTGGTGAACACTTAAGGCTCCACCCCTCACTACATAACAGGTGCATCAAGATTTAAAAAAAAAAAATGGCCCAAATGAAAAAAAAAAAAAAAAACAGATCAAATCTCCAGAAAAAATACAACTAAGCAACAAAATACAACTAAAGTCAAAGAGATGTGCCTACCAAGGCACACAACCTATGTAGGCTGAGAGCAACCTATCAGATGCATAGTTCAAAACACTGGTGATCAGGATGCTCACAGAACTGGTTGAATATGAAATTTAGATGAAAAAATAAAGGCTACACTAAGTGAAATAAAGGAAAATGTACAGGAAACCAACAGTGATGGGAGGAAAACCAGAACTCAAGTCAACAGTGTGGACCGGAAGGAAGAAAGACACATCCAACCAGAACAGAACAAAGAAACAAAAATTCAGAAAAATGAGGAGAGGCTTAGGAACCTCCAGGACATCTTTAAACATTCCAACATCCTAATTGTAGGGGTACAGGAAGGGGAAGAGGAAGAGCAACAAGCGGAAAAGTTATTTGGACAAATAATAAAGGAGAACTTCCCCAATCTGGTGAAGGAAATAGACTTCCAGGAAGTCCAGGAAGCTCAGAGAGTCCCAAAGAAGGTGGACCCAAAGAGAAATACACCAAGGCACATCATAATTACATTAGCCAAGATTAAAATGAAGAAGAGAATCCTAGGAGCAGCAAGAGATAAGGGGACAGTCACCTACAAAGGAGTTCCCATCAAACTGTCAGCTGATTTCTCAAAAGAGACCTTACAGGCAAGAAGGGGCTGGAAAGAAGTATTCCAAGTCATGAAAGGCATGGACCTACATCCAAGACTACTCTATCCAGCAAAGCTTTCATTTAGAATGGAAGGGCAAATAAGGTGCTTCTCAGATAAGGTCAAGTTCAAGAATTCATCATCACCAAGCCCTTATTATATGAAATGTTAAAGGGATTTATCTAAGAAAAAGAAGATAAAAATATGAACAGTAAAATGACAGCAAACTCACAATCACTAACAACCACACTTAAAACAGAAACAAAAACAAACTAAGCAGAAAAACTAGAACAGGAACAGAAACACAGAAATGAAGATCACATGGAGGGTTATCAACAGGGGAATGGGAGGGGGAGAGAGGGGAAAAAGATACAGAGAATAAGTAGCATAGATGGTAGGTAGAAAATAGAAAGGGGGAGGGTAAGAATAGTATAGGAAATGTAGAAGCCAAAGAACTTATATGTACAACCCATGGACATGAACTAAAGTGGGGAAATCTAGGTGGGAGGGGGTGTGCAGGGTGGAGGGGAATGAAGGAAGGGAAATGGGACAACTGTAATAACATAATCAATAAAATATATTTTAAAATATTTATATGGAACAAAAATGTCCCCTAATAGCCTCAGCAATCTTGAGAAAGCAGAAGAAAGTAGGAGGGATCACAATACCTGATATCAAACTATGCTACAAGGCCACTGTAATCAAAACAGTCTGGTACTGGCACAATAACAGACATATAGAATAATGGAACAGAGTAGAGAGCCTAGAAATAAACCTATATCTCTCTAGTCAATTAATATTTGACAAAGGGAGCAGGAGCATAAAATGGAGTAAAAATAGCCTCTTCAATAAATGGTGTTCGAAGATCTGGACAGGAACAAGTTACATGCAAAAAGAAAAAAGAAACTAGACCACCAAATTACACCATACACCAGAATAAACTCAAAATGGATGAAAGACTTAAATATAAGTTGTGATACCATAAAAGACCTAGAGGAAAACAGACAATAAAATTTCAGATATCCTTAGAAGCAATATTTTCACTGATACATTTTCTAGGGCTAGGGAGATAAAAGAAACAGTAAAAAATGGGACTACATCAAAGTTAAAAGCTTCTGCACAGCTATAGAAAACATTATCAAAATGAAAAAGAGATCCAACTATTTTTGCCAATGATACCTCAGACAAGAGTTTGGTCTCTACGATACATAAAGAACTCATATGTCTTGACTCCAGGAAGACAAACAATCTAATTAAAAAATGGGCAAAGGACCTGAACAGACATTTCTCCATGGACAAATGTCTCCTTGGAGACAAAGGGCCCAGAGACATATGGGATGCTCAACATCACTAGCCATCAGAGAGATGCAAATTAAAACCACAAAGAGATACCACCTCACACCAATCAGAATAGCCATCATAAACAAATCAACAAACAACAACTGCTGGTGAGGTTGTGGAGAAAAGGGAACCCTAGTGCACTGTTGGTGGGAATGCAGACTAGTACAGCCACTGTGGAAAAGAGTACAGAATTTCTCAAAAAACTAAAAATATAACCACCTTTTGACCCTGTGATTCCACTGCTGGGATTATACCCTAAGAATCTTGAAACACCAGTTCAAAAGAACCTATGCACCCGTATGTTCATAACAATGCTCTCTGCAATAGCCAAGTGCTGGAGACAGCAAAAGTGCCCATCATTAAATCAGAGGATCAAAAAGCTGTGGTACGTTTACATAATGGAATACTACACAGCAGAAAGAAAGAAGAAATTCCTACCTTTCATGGCAGCATGAATGGAACTGGAGAATATTATGTTAAGTGAAATAAACCAGTCAATGAAAGACAAATACCATATGATCTCACCTGTAAGAGGAACCTAATGAACAAAAAAACCCTAATGAGCACAATAGAACCAGAGGCATGGAAACATGGAACAGTCTGGCAGAGAGCAGAGGGGAGGTTGGAGAGGGATAATGGTGGAAAGAAGGGGAAGGGATTAGTCAAAGAACATGCATGAATGACCCATGGTCATGGACAACAGTGTGGGGACTGACTGTGGGAGCAGGGTGGGGGGTAATGGACGTGGTGGAGGAGGGCAAAGGAGGAAAAATTGGGACAACTGTAACAGAACAACGATAAAATATTTTTAAAAGAAAGAAATAGAACAAGACCTGTCCCCAAATAGCTCTCAAATGTATGTTGTTTTTGTTAAGTGCCCTCCATAACATATGTGAGGTAGCACCACCAAGAGCCCTTACCATGCTAAATTGCGGACAGGCTAGTAGACCAGACACAGAGAACTATTCATACACACATACCGCACAGGAGAGGACTTTCGCTTGCCCAAGCAGAGCAGCCACAAACCCTGACTGACTCTGAATTGTCGACTGTTCCATTACATCTCAACGCTATGACCAGGATGCCTATTTTCTCCTGAGGAAGCAGAAGCCTAGAGCAGCACAAATATTTGGGTGGACGGCCAGGCCACAAGTCAACATCTTTTATACACATTACTGTGAACTCTGAACATTTTAATTCCTGAATGACGCTATCTGTTTAGATTTTAGTGAGAATAAATGCATGAGATGAAATCTGACTTGAAAAAAAGATAAAAATGAATTCAGTAGATTTTTACTAGTGAACCAGAAGTGAGAACAGCTTGCTTTCTTCCTCATCTCTGCTTTGTTGCTTTCATGTTATTTATCCCCAGATGAAACAAGAATACTCAAAGCGATTCTCCTTAAGACTAAAGAATTCACCTAAAAATGCCCATCTTTATTAGAGAATCTCATCAACAATTTTTCCCCATAAAAGTTGTGTGAAGAGCTGCTTTGTCCTGCTATTCTTAGCAAATCTGGAGCTGCAGAGACTTCTTGGGACAAAGTGGAGCGGCCTCCAGACTCGCTGGGTTCTAGCGGAGGCAGATTTCTTTCCCCGGCATGTGGCTGACTGCGGCCAAGCCTTCCACAATATGGATTTCCTTGTCTGAACTCCCTCGGCCCAGCAACGCCCCTTGTCAGAGCGCGGGGCCCACAGTTGTATGACAGATCAGCCCAGGAAACAGCTAGTCATGAATCACAGAGGCTCATGGATGTCTGCTGAACAAAGAAACCCAGCTCTGGGGAACTTTTTAGCCCGGCCTTTCTCTCTGTCCCAGTGGAAAAATCAGGTAATTTCCAAAGGGTCCTGTAGAAAACCAGCGCAAGCATCACGCAGGCAGATGTGTTCAACCCAGTCCATTGCTTCATCTTCTCCCATCCACAAATGCCATTTTTCATACCAGCTGCATCCTAAACCCCGAGTTAAGATGGTGATTAGTGGTGGTGGTGGGTGTCTCAGTAGGAGCTTTCTCAAGAAGAAAGGGCTTTGATTGAGCCAATGAAAGCTGTTGCCAGGGAACCAGATGCCATGAACAGGCCACTCCAGCAACGTAAGAACACAAGCTGGGAGTGCTGGACTGAGCAGTAAGTGTACTTGGCAGCCGAGTCCTAAAAGGCCTGTTAACCCTTTGTGTATCTACGTCTAGACAGTGAATCAAGAGACGGGTTATCATAAAATCTGAAAAACTACTCCTGCTTAGCAGTATCTCCCCCTGGAATGTACCATTTCAAAGATGTTCTCTCTGCTTGACTGAGCTGCCCCAGGAAACCTGCTTTAGAGTGGATTGGTGTCAGAGGTGAACATGAGCAAGTGCTGGCTGGGAGCATGAGGTCTTTGGAGGGCACTGCTCTTATCTGATCACACTTGTAACATTATTGATACCTCTCAATTTGTGGTAGAGTTTTATCTGGTCTTTTGGCCTCTGGAGAAGGGATTTCGCTGCCCAAGGTGAGTTTGTTCTGTGAGATAAAAAGAACCTAGTTATTTTCCTCCTTAAATGTCTACTTACAGAACCTTCTGGGGCCAGCCAGAGGTTGCCTGGAGGAGTGTGGGCACCAGCTGGCTCTCTGAGAAAAAGGGGAACAGGAAAAGGTTCTGGGATGCACCTTCCAACCTGCCTTCAAGGGATACCACCCCATCTTGCCTTACATCTTTCTCTCCCTCATTTCTCCCTCATCAGTCCCAAATCCAGGCTTCTTCTCTGGGTCCCATTTCTGCACAGCATGGTTGAGTCAATCTCTACACAGGGGCCTGCAACTTAACTCAGTTCCTGAGGAGACCTGAAGCTTTCCCAAATGAAATTATAATGGATGGATAACAGGCAGGGAGGTTAGCCTGTGGTTAGGGCCTCCTAGGTTCACAAGGTGAGCTCTAGCAAACCCATTGGGCCTTCAGGGAAAGGTTCTTTCAGGATCCAGTCTCCTTGACTCCCTTTCCTGTTCCTCAGACTGGCTTCTCCATCTCCCAGACTGCTCACCTCCTGGGGCTGAGGGTGGAACATCAGTTTGTACATAAAAACCTAACTATTGTGGGCAGTTAGTGGGAAGGCAATTTGCCTATATCTTGGGTGATGAATGCAATATACACGCCCCATAAAAAGATATGTTTTATATATCAGATTAACATTTCTTTAAAACAGCAGAGAGCTCGCCAATTTTACTCTGTGGTAATTAGAAAGCATCAAAACTCTCCTCATCACAGAATTTGGAGAGTGAACTGTAAGCCAGGTGCAGAGCGAAGGCTGGTTGTGTGGCCCGAGACTTCTCGTCCACTACGCATGGGATTCCCTAGTGGGAGGAAATGGCTCTCAGAGCAGCATTTTACACAGCAAAATAGCACTACTGTGTGCTAACTGTAGGGAGAATTCATGCGTATTGTGAATTATGGCATGAAATTATTTGGTAAACAATAATTTCTACTTACGAGTACATACTATGTGCCAGGTACTATCCTCAGTGCCTTACATAAATCATTTTATTTGTTAATTAAGTTAACATCACTGTAACAATATTTAATGAAAGTTAAGTGAAAGAGACTTTACCCACAAAGTTTTTTCTAGTGATATAGATAAAGCTAATCTGTTCTGAGAATTAAAATCACCCCTGTTCTCATCACCCTCCATGGGTTGGTTTCCATTAAGTTTTGTTACTTTTGTCCCCAGTGACTAAGCTGCTAGCCAGGCTAGTGATTGATTTTCCTCATGTTACAAAAGCACCAAGAATGTGTGATTTTTATTTCTTCTCCAATCTTACTATCTTTCACCATAAATTTAAAAGCTTGCAATTACTATGAGCATGTCTACTAATAAAATGAAGCCCTGAGCAAAAGCATAGCTAAATAGAAGACTCCCAAAGCAAACCCTTCAGAAAGATCTAAAATAAATAGCTCTAGTCTCCTCCCCCCTGGACTAGGCAGGCTATGTGGTCATAATTTATACTTAAGGAGAGAAAAGAAGCAGAGAGCCGTCAGCGACACTTTCTCCCTTGCTATGATTCCAGAGTATTCTTTATTGCCTTTTGCCTTTTCTTTCAACCTGACCTGGCCTCATGAGAAATCAGCCCACTGAACAAGCCGAGTAACCTATCCTCAGCAAGTTTGGAAGCATCCAACAAGTTTAGAAGGCTGAATCTTCCACACTGATTCTCTTGGTGCTTCTTTGGTCTTTAAAACCAAGTTTTCATTAAGCAGAGTCTTTAACCTGTGGCTCTAAGCTTTGTACTATAAGCAAAATACCAGCCATTAAAACAGGCTTTGACGTAATTCTCTTCTTCCACACATCTTACATATTGGCTCAAAGTTCAGTACACATTTGTCTGGGAATGTTAAAAAGAAAGCAACAAATATTTATTCGGCTATGTCATGCAAGGGGTGCTGTGGGAAGTGCTAAGAATCATAAGGTCTAGTCCCTACCTTCCAAAGACTTACAGTCTAGTTGGGAGTATAAAACGAGCATATGGAAAGCATCTTAATAATGGAAGGTGATGCTGATTGTACTAAACAATGTTTTTAAATATTCTTTGTGTTTGGTGCTTATGGTAGATAACCAGAAATGGTTCTATAAACCTTCATTCCATTTTCCCTCCATGGCAGATCAGAAAGCTAAAAATGTGATTTCCTAAAGTCCTTTGAAACTCAGTTTGCAAGGTAAAGTAAGGAGAAGCAAGGTAAGGAGATAATGAGTGTTTCGAGCCATCCCAATCCAGTGTCCCAACACCACTGTGGTAGCCTCAGTCACAGCAGTTTTTTGACTGCTGGATATCAGCCACGATGTAGCTTCTTATGAACGGATATTGCTACTCTGTTGCAGAAGTGGGATGAACAGCAGGCCAGGATTAAGACAAGGTCCTATACCACCTCTCGTTCACTGGGAGGCTTTGTGCAAATCATTAAGTCTCTTTATGCACTGATTGGTCCTCTCTGGGTAACAAGGACAATACCAATGACTCTTTTTGTAGACTTCCCCTGCAAGTGAATACAATTCCTAGAAAACACTGCCAGGCTACCCTTTAAAGGGAGGAAGTGGCTATCCCACAAGCCACTTCCCCAGAGTAGCATCCATTTACCCCAAGTACTTTGGAGCAAGGGACAAAATCCTGGATGCAGTGGGGACATGGCCATTGGATATGCAGTGGGGACATGCCAAAGAAACATCTCTTTTCTTTGTTTCATGTGGTTTCTATTTATTTAAGGCACCATGGTTATTCATGATGCTTTACAAACCATAAAAACCAAGTCTCCACCCTACAGAATTTAAAGTGTAATTTAAACAGACAAGCTGCATGGGCTGACAGGTCAGGCATGCCAGGAGATGGTGTTGGTGTTATATAACATGGGTGTGGAGGGTTTCTTCTTGAGTTATAAATACTTTCCAGTTACAAGGGCCTTTCATCTGGGATCCCCAAGCACTTTAGAATAGCAATAATCTCGATTGCTTTCTAAATGCATTTTCCATAAACTGCTGTGGGGACTGAGTAAATGCTTTTAAATGTCTATTAATTGATCTGTACATCTGCTCATTGTCCATGTTAAACAGCGTGGATGTAAACAGGACAGTTTAAGAGAGGCCTGTTTGGGGCTGTAGTCTCGCTCCTCGTAGGTTACAACCCCGAGGCCTGGTAGGCTGGCTGTGCTGTTGGGAGGGTCAGATGGGCACCTGGCTGTTGTCCCAGGTGAGATGCTCACAGAACCGAGACTCAGAAAGGTCACTTCCTGGGGGCCTGGTTCACCATTTACAGGTGAGTTTATATTTATTTCCATGTCAGCTGAGCTCAGAGGATGACTTTCCCCAGTGAGACTGAGAGCAATTCTTTGGCCGACAATAGTGTTTCTCCTTCGGGTCCCAGATGCTTTACCACTTTCCTCTCGTGCTACCTACTCTCTTCCATGAGCAATGGTGTTTTCAACATGGCAGCATTTATATTTCACTGCAGCTGGTATGGAGTTCTCCCTTTTGTCTCATTCAAAGGCCATTTGGCAGGCAGGTTACTCCTGATCCATTTAACAGGGCAAATGGATCAGGAGGGTTGGCCTGGGTTGCAAGGTCCTGAAAGTTCACCCAGAAGTTTAAGAGATAAGCATCTCTAATTCTACTCATTATTTACACTGTTCTCAGAGTTATTTTTTTAAACCCAGATAGAATCACATCACCCCCCTGCTTTAAAAACTCTGCCTGAAGAATAAAGTCCAAAGTTCCTTAGCAGGATACTTGGGTCATCATGGCCTTGGCCAACTGGCCTTTCTCCCTGGCTTCATCTGTGTGCACATGACCCAAGGCTTTGGCTACACCAGAGAAGCTGCCCCTTCCCCAGAGATCTCAAACTTTCCTGTCCATGCCTCCTGCAATATCCTCTTCCATCTTTCCTCCTTGCTATCCTGTCCATTAAGGCTCACCTCCAGTATCCATCATCTAGGTAGCCTTCTACAGGGCCCACCACCATCCATCTCCCCTACACACACACACACACACACACACACACACACACACACCCTGACCCTTGTCCCAAAGCAACTACTTATCTCCACCTCCCTTATCATAGCTGTCAAGTCATCTTTCAGATACTGGCTCACATACACCTGTCTTCCCACCCTGCTAGGAGCTTCCTGAGGACAGGAACCATCTCTCCATAAAGTAGTCTCTCAGTAAAATTGAAAATATTGAGAAGGGGAAGGGAAAGAGCAACTGTAGCTTAAGACCCTTATAAACTTTGTAGGCTTTTGTCTCACCTGCTCTGAGGAGGTCATTCCACAATCAGCTTTCAGACCAAGCTGACCAATCGGCTTTCAGATTATAAAATGCTAAATTCAGTTTTTTGTTCTCTTTGCTATCATTTTTTAGATTAAAACTGTGGTTAAATATGCATAACACAAAATTTATCATTTTAATCATTTTAAATGTGCTGGTCATTGGCATTAAATACATTCACAATGTTGTATAACTATGACCACCGTCCATCTCCAGAACTTATTCATCTTCCCAAAATGAAACCTTGTACCCATTAAGCACTAACTTTCCACTCCCTCCTCCCATATCCCCTGGCAAACACCATTCTGCTTTCTGCCTCTGTGAACTTGACTACTTTAGGTACTTCACATAATTATAATCAAACAATATCTGTCCCTTTGTGACTAGATTATTTCATTGAGCATATGTCTTAAAGATTCACCCATAGGGCAGCATGTCTCCAAATTTCTTTCCTCTTTAAGGCTGAATAATATTCCATTTTGTGTACATGCCACATTTTCTTTATGCATTCATCTGTCGATGGACACTTGAATTGTTTCCACGTTTGGGCTATTGTGAAGAATGCTGATCTAAACATAGGTGTTCAAATATCTGTTTGAATCCCAGACTTTACTTCTTTTGTCTTCTAGGCCCAGAAGTGGAGCTGCTAGATCATACAGTAATTCTATGTTTAATTTTTTGAGGACCTGCCATACTGTCATTCATAGCAGCTACACCATTTTACATTTCCACCAACAGTGCACAAGAGTCCCAATTACTCCATGTCCTCACCAACACTTGTTATTTTCTGTATTTTTTAAAAGATTTTATTTATTTATCTTTAGAGGGGAAGGGAAGGAGAGAGGGAGAGAAACATCAATGCCTGGTTGCCTCTCGTGCATCCCCTGCTGGGACCTGGCCTGCAACCCAGGCATGTGCCCTGACTGGGAATCGAACCGCAATCCTCCAGTTCACAGGCCTGTGCTCAATCCACTGAGCTACACCACCCAGGGCTATTTTCTGTATTTTTTATTTTGTTATTTTCCATAATAGCCATCCTAATGAGTGTTGAAATGTTATTTATTGTGGTCTTGACTAATTTCAGTGTTGCGTCTCTACATTCACTGTCTCCCTTCTCCATAATAAACTCAGTCTAATTGTAGAGCATCACCTCTATTTCTTTCTCATGAGATTTGAGCCAGCTCCCTGGGAGAGGCTGGGCTACAGAGGGAGATCGAAAAGGTAACTGGGCCTGTAGCCCATCAGGCTTCTCCCCCAGGTCATCAGTGGGCACGCCCGCAGAACAATGACAGGACAGGTTGCTTTTCCGGGCCAAAGCAGGCCCACACATCACCAGCAAAGGCATCTTTCTGTTCCCCGACACGCCTAACCCCTCACCCCTGCCTCCTGTCCTCCTCACAGTGTCAGCTCGAGGAGAACCAAGCAGCCCAGGCACCGGTGTGTTTCTCAAAAGGACGGCTACTGGCATTCGGAGTAGGACAGCTCTTCATTACGCAGGACAGTCCCACACACCACAGAACATTCAGCATCCCAGGCCCGTGCTTGCTAAACTCCAGCAGTGGCCTCCAGCCATCATAATGTGCCCCTACCTCCATCTCCCAAGTACACCCACTCTGGAGATGAGATTCACCCAGGTGAGAACCAGGTGTGCAAAGGAATCTAGAGATTCCCAGTATCTCACACTCATGCAAAGCAGCAACTAGCATCAAAGGCCTCATGTCCACTGGAGGAAATGCTGATGCCCAGCCAAGGAAGGTGTCGCAGGCTGCTTTAAGTGACCTTGATGAGTCCTCTGAATCTGTTAATGGTGACTTGACAGTGAAAGGCTCTCATATCAGAAGGAGGAAGATGCTCTAAAAGCAAGATGAGTACTGTTATAACAGGAAAAATATCTCAACATGCCTCCCCCATCCACACAATCAAGACTTGAAATCTGATCCCGGTCCCTTCAATGTCCATTTGACCCTCCTTCTCCCCACGTGTCAGCAGTCTCCGCCTTGCCTGGGCTGGTTTAAGGGACTTCACTTCCCTTTGCTGCCATAGCAACCAGGAAACAACCTCCACTGCCGTGAGAAGGATGGCGCTTGGGGCAATAACAGAGCAACAAGACCTGGGGACAACAAGGGCCCAGGCGAAGGGGAGAGGCTGCCCAGAGAGTAGACAATCCAGGGCTTGAGGAGTTGGGGTTTGCGGTTTATTTTTTCTCCCGACAAAGACACATACTGTCTAAACTGTGTGGCTGGTTGTTACTAAGAAGCTGCTGTATGAGGGGAAAACGTATTTAATAAAAGGCCCAGTGTTTGTGGTCTTCTTGGGCTCCCTGCTGAGCTCAGGAAATCTTGAGGTGTGACCAGTTTTCAGCCTTCAAAACCAAGATGAACTGCCCTTGAGAAGGGTGGTCAGAGGGAAAGCATGTTCACGCTCTCTGTCCTGAGCCGGGGACGTGGGAAGGTGGTCCAGAGCAAACAGAAGTTAGAAGTCTATTTTGAACCAGAGGTGAGTTTTACAGCTGAATAAAGGCGTATTTGGAGGGGTGGGGGAGAAATGCTCTAGTTTTCCATTTGGAGCTGAGCCACGTGTGTCTGGGTTTGCTTCCTTAGTGAGGTGGTGGGGGTCAGTGGTAGATCATTCCTCCTCGGTAAAACTCAAGAAAACAACGTAGCTTGCCTGATACTCCAAGGTTGCCATGGGACCCTCTTCCCTCCCCTTGCACACTGACCTGCAGTCTCATTTGTTTTAGCCTGAAGGAAATGCCAGATTGCCTAGAATTTGGCTGGTTTGGTTCAAGACCAGAATTTCCACCTGGGTTCTAGGCAAGCTGACGGCTATTTGGTGTTTAGAAGCTGTGCTCTGTAGTTGAAACGCTGTGTGTTCTCATCACTTCAATGGTTTCCTTGAACTTTCTGGAACTCAGCCCACAGCACTCATATTTAATATGGGCAAAAAGAAAAATTTACTTTAGAACATTTTAAAGTGGTGGCAAAACCCCCCTGTTGTACTGCAATTTTACTTCATTTAATTCTGCCAAGAATAAAAAATTCATTGAAGGTATTTTGAAAATTTCTGGATCTCACAGAGATTTCAGTTGTCATGGTAGTTTGGCATGATATTTGACCTTTGCTGTATTAAAAGACATACAGAGTTTCAAAGGACCTCTGTGGCCAATGGCATTTACTTGCTTACGAGATATGTAACTACTTTATAGTCTCCTAAATAGCCAAATTAGATAAAGTTACATAGCATCTGGAATGTATAGAAATTCTCCCTGTGTACAGCTGGAGTGATGGCTGGAATGGCTTTCTCCTTTTTAAACTGCCAGCTACTCCAGGTCTAATTTCAAAGTTATGTGCTGCCCTTGATAATTCTGACTACTTATGTGTGTACCAGGAAACTGTAACTGGCCTGTCACCTACACTCTACCCTATTTAAGCCTCGAGGCATGAGTGGCTCTCCTGAAAGTTATATGGGGTAAAACAGAACCATGCCCTGGGTTCTACTAATTCCTAGATGTGGAGAACAAAACCAGTTGCTCAGAAGAGTGATTGTGTTCTCTGCACTGTGTAAGCAACTGAGAGAAAACCCCTCACTAAAATAAAAATAATAAAAAAGTGCAATACCTTGCACAAGCAGTATTTGTTATAAAAGTGCTATTCGCAGTGAATCGATCAAGATGGTTTCTTTCCATTGCAGGATTATTTGAATTGGAAGTCTCCAGAAGATTATGTCCTGGTCAGCAAGCCGCAGGATAAGGGCGACCCCAGCCAGCTCACGTGGAGCCTCTTTCTCCCTAAAACTTTCAGCACTAGGAAGGGTGCCCTCATTCTCTACTCAGAAGGTTTAGCCGTCTCAGCATGGACACCCAGAGTGAGGAGAAGAGGCCTCTACCACCCCCGAGGCCACAGGAAGAGGCTGCATCTTAAACTGTTCCCACTTCAGGACCTCAGCGAAGCCATCCTGGTCTACAGAAGGACACAGGTAGGCAGAACACTGTCACAGAGACTGGCCTGTGTCTACAACCCTGTCTGTAGCTTTGGGTGTAAGGTCTCCTCAGATCCCAGGGAAAGTAGGAGACTCTCAGCCTCCATTTCTTCACCTCGATGATGGGACGGTCCTCTTGGCCCCACCGGCCACACACGACTGTGACGAGGCTTCAAGGAGGTAATGTGGGTGAAAGGGCGCTGAAAAGCATAAAGGGTTATATTATCATCACGTGTGCTTTCCTTTCCACTTGAGTAACACAGAGTCCTTTTCTGCATTCAGACAGAGCCAGGCCGGCAGATGTTTCATCAGAATCCTTGAAATCCTGCCTCATAGCCACAAGCAGCAGCGTCACACCTCTGATGTTCTTGGCTTTGTAGAAATGAGAGGGAGAATATTTCAAATATTTACCTTGAGTCCTCCAGCATCTGCAGGATAAGTTATGACTTTTTTCCATTTTGTATTTAATATTAAGGGAAAATCCCTGTGCTCATTTTTCTGAGTCGTGCTTTCTAATGTCTTATGAGAAGGACACGTGCCCTTGCTTTATATAACTGCATGCACCAGCCCACCGACCGAAGCCGAGAGAGAGGCTGGGAAATGTGTTACTTCATGAAATCCTAGGTTACAGATGATGGCTTACTCCTTAGTTTAAAAGTCTCTGCTGGCTTCTCATTCCCCACAGGATAAAGCCATTAGCTTCTTACACCAGGCCCTCCCCATGCTGACTTTCACTTCCATTTTCAGCCACAGCTGCCACTTTTTCTTACCTCCACCTTGACTGTGGACCCCTCAAGGCTGCACCCGTGGGAGTAGCTCACCATCCCTCAAACAGCTCACACATTTCGTGGCTTTACACTTTCACATTGTTTTTACAGAGGGGAACTGCTCATCCTTCAAAACACAGCTCAAACGTCATCTCCTTACTGAAGCTTTTCCCCACTTCCTTAGGCAAAGATGTCCCTCCTCTGCGAACATTCCCATACCATCATGCACTTCGATTTATCTCTTTGCCCGTGTGTTGCCATCTCCTCGAGTCAGGGACCATGTCTAAATTATTTCCAGAAAGTACTGAGGACCTATAAATGTTTGTGGAATGAAGGCATTGATCATGTGTGATACTTCCCATGTTTCTTAAATAATCTCTCAGTATCATTACTGGGGCGCCTACCCCACCCTAGGCAGAGCTTCCAAAAGGGAAGAGACCTCTGCCCCTTTTTCATCTTTCAATATATAAAGATACGTAATGACCTTGGCCAAACCGCCCAATTGTCCTTTCACTTAAAATCATAAAGTCTTTTTTTCTTTTTTAAAAATATTTTTGCCCTGACTGGTGTGGCTCAGTAGACTGAGTGCTGGCCTGCGAATTGAAAGGTCACCAGTTCAAATCCCAGTCAGGACACATGCCTGGGTTGCAGGCCAGGTCCCCAGTTGGAGGCATGCATCAGAGAAACATGGATATGCCTCTCACACAAATGTTTCTCTCCCTCTCTTTCTCCCTCCCTTCCTCTTTCTAAAAATAAACAAAGTCTTTAAATATATTTTTATTTTTAAATTACAGTTGATGTATACTGTAAGTTTCAAGTGGACAAGACATTTATAGAACTTAGGAAGTGACCACTCTGATAAATTTAATACCCATCTGACACTGTATATAGTTACTACAATAATAAATTCTTCAATGACAGGAAAGTAATTGTTGTTGAATGCTTACTATTATTTTATAGCTATTATTTTATTTAATCTTTACAATGACTCCATGAGATGTGTTTTTTCCTGCCCCCTTTCGCTGATAAGGGAACTAAGGTTCTCAAACCTCCATTAACTGAACTCCAAGTTAAGCAACTTGGCCAAGGTCTGAGAGCTAGTAAATGACAAAAGCAGTATTGAAACTTGGTACTGCCTACCTCTTCAGGGAAAACATGCTTCTTCTTCTTCTTTTTTTATTTGAGAGAGAAAGGAAAGGACAGAGAGAGAGAAATTTGTTGTTCCACTTACTTATGCATTCATTGGCTGCTTCTTGTATGAGCCCTGACTGGAGATCAAACCCACAACCTTGGTATATCGGGATGACGCCCTAACCAACTAAGCTACCTGACCGGGGCTCCAGGGCAAGCATGCTTTGCACTTTGCCCTGTTGTCTGTGGACTTGGAAGGGCCTCCAGAAGTCACTGTGCCTGGCTTTGGCCTGTTTGCACTCCCATCCACTCTTCACCCTTATCTCACTCTGCTCTGCAGCACAGTGGGGTTGAGTGGAACACAATTATATGTAGACCACGGGCTATATATAATTCTATTAATGTCTGTGTCAACTGGCTTTTTAAACTGAATTTGCCAGTGGAGGACACTAGAAGGAGATTGGAGAGGGGGAAGAGAAATGCCAGAATATTTCTCCCCTCCCATTCTGCCTGTGGTGGTGAGAAGCCCCTGCACCAGCTCTGTGGTCCAGCTCCAAACAGACAGGCCCACTGTAGCTCCAGTTTCTCCAGGTGGCCCCCCCGCTCCTCCCTCTGTCCTTGAGTCTAAGGGTGGCACTGGCTTCCTAGTGTTACTAACCTCGATGTTACCTCATCATCTTTTTGGATTTTGATCACCTGTGTAACCAGTTCCCCAAATTAAATTCCTTCTGTGTTTAAATACTCAGAGAGACTTCTGTTTTCCCAGTTGGACACTGGTATGTAGGTTAACTTACTGCCCAGAGAAGAATTCGTCCTACAACTTTCAGACACTTGTCTTCATGGTTTACATATTTGGGGCAACAGGGATCTTAATACTTTATAAAAAAAGATAAGTTGGGAATGGGGAGACTGCTTCATTTTTAGTTAGATCAGGCCCAATGAAAAAAAGAGTTCTTGTCTTCCTATCATATTTATCTACTAGATTTACAACACATACCTGAACAAAACAGAACACTGTACTTTAACTCCAAATGGGTAGAAGAGAAATGGTATAAAATAATCAGAAAGGAAAGAAAATGTTAGGAATAGTAACAGAACATGAATTTATAATAAAGACATAATAGATTAAAATAAGAGAAGTTACTCAGAAGGGTCTTGGGATACTTTTAAAAAAGGGAAAATCTGGACTTCTGCCAAGATTGAGGCATAGGTGGACACACTGTACCTTCTCGCACAACCAAGTTTAAAAGTTTTAGCAACAAAAATGCAGCCAAACCACAGAAAATTGAACTATATGGAAGTCTGACAACAACAAACCATTCAGCCAAACCGGTAAGAGGGGCAGAGCCAGCAGCAGAGCGGGTCGGGCAGGAAACATCCACCGGACCAACCTGGGCATGAGACCCAGCAGCAGTGGGTGGATCCCAGGTGTGGAGTAGCAGGCAGACCCACTGAGGGCACAAGGTGGGGAACCCACTGAGGGCTGACCACGGTCACACATTCATGCACAGATAAACCGGTGAAGGAGCAAGCAGTGAGACAGACCACACAGGCCCCAGCGGCGAGGAGCGGTAGAGGGGACCACTATTATCCCTGTCTGACCCCGCCCCCACATACAGCAGCACAAACCAGCGACCTGGGTAGCCCCACCCTGGTGAACACCTAAGGCTCCTCTCCTCATACGTAACAGGCACAAACAGATCAAAACATGGCTCAAGCACAACTCAGATCCCCAGAGCCAATAAATCTAAGCAACAAAGAAATAGCCAAACTTTCAGATGCACAGTTCAAAACATTGGTGATCAGGATGCTCACAGAACTGGTTGATTTTAGTCACAAATTAGAGGAACATATGAAAGCTAAACTAATTTAAATGAAGGGAAATGCACAGGAAACCAAGAGTGATGGAAAGGAAACTGGAACTCAAATCAAAGGAGTGGACCAGAAGGAAGAAAAAAATGACCAAACAGAAAAGGATGAAGAAACAAGAATTCAAAAAAATGAGGAGAGGCTTGGGAACCTTCAGGACATCTTTAAATGTTCCAACATTCAAATTATAGGGGTACCAGAAGGGGAAGAGAAACAGCCATGAGTGGAACACTTATTTGAACAAATAATAAAGGAGAACTTCCCCAATCTGGCAAAGGAAATAGACTTCCAGGAAATCCAGGAAGCTCAGAGTCCCAAAGAATTTGGACCCAAGAAGGAACACACCAAGGCACATCATCATTACATTAGCCAAGATTAAAATGAAGGAGAGAATCCTAGAAGCAGCAAGAGATAAGGGGACAGTCACCTACAAAGGAGTTCCCATCAGACTGTCAGCTGATTTCTCAAAAGAGACCTTACAGGCAAGAAGGGGCTGGAAAGAGGTATTCCAAGTCATGAAATCCAAAGACCTACATCCAAAATTGATCTATCCAGCAAAGCTTTCATTTAGAATGGAAGGGCAGATAAAGTGCTTCTCAGATAAGATCAAGTTAGAGGAATTCATCATCCCCAAGCCCTTATTATATGAAATGTTAAAGGGACTTACCTAAGAAAAAGAAGATAAACAATATGAACAGTGAAAGGACAGCAAACACAGTTATTAACAACCACACCTAAAACAAAAGCAAACTGAGAGGACAGCTAGATCAGGAGCAGAACCACAGAAATGAAGATCACATCTTCAACAGGGAAGTGGGAGAAGGAGAAGGGGGAGAAGGTACAGAAAATAAGTAGCATAAATGGTAGGTAGAAAATAGATAGGGGGGAGGGCAAGAATAGTAGGGAAAATATAGAATCTAAAGAGCTTGAGACATGTGGTCATAAACTAAAAGGGAGGAATGGTGGGGGAGGGGTGTGCAGGGTGGAGGGGAATGAAGGGGGGAAATAGAACAACTGTAATGGCATAATCAATAAAATATATATATTTTTAAAAAGTAAAAATTTCAGGAGAGCTTTGGAAACTACAGAGCACTATCTGACTATGAAAACTATAGACTGGCAAGAAAGTTTTTAAATCACAATATCCTGTGCTGGGAAGGCTACGGGGAAATGAGCTGTCTAATATTTTAGTAGCACAAATTCACATGACATATTTGGAGGGCATTTTGGGAAAAGCCTGAAAAGTGGCTGGTACTGTTTGATTCATCATTCTACTTTTAGTAATTTGCCTTGAGACATAATCAGAGATGTGCCCAGAGATTTACACACAAGAATGTTTACCGCAGGGCTTTTTTGTTACTGTACACAATATTGAAGATAATCAATGTCCAACCATGGAACATTGATTAACTAAATCATGGTTCAATCAGATAATGGATTTTGGGTCAGGCAATAAAGTCATATATTATTCATAAATAACATGAAAAATTCACACTGTATTTTTAAAAGCAGGTTAACAATAATATTCATACAATAAAAATACCAATGTTCATTAACATTTTTGAGTATTTACTATGTTCCTGCCACTAAGTGTTTTTCATACATAATTCATGCATGCTTTCTATAAATACTGGGGGCATAGAAAGTCTGAGCAATTCACTCAAGATTATATAATCAGGTAGATAATTGTACCAGAACTTGAGCCAAGGCAGTATAGAAAACTGCAATAGTAATGTAACAGAAAACTGTAACAGTAAAGTATAGAAAATTATAAAAGTAATGTAATCCCAAATTTTAAAAATTAGTCATACAAGCAGAAGGGCACACGTCAAAATTTCGGTGTGGTGAGTGGGATTATGTCACATTTTTATTTATAATATTTTTTTTACCAAACATTATTTTTTAAGTCAGGGAATTAAAAAATTTTTTTTAAATCTATGATTTTTTTTTTTAAATCTATGATTTTGAAGGAGGTAGGCAGTGACTGAGAGAGCACGGTTGACCCTGGAGAGCCAGATGGGATCAGGAAGGGAAATGGACTAGAAACGGCTGTAAACTGAACCCATCGATAATCACACCATCTGTTCTGTGGGGTCAGTATCTCCTCGTCCAAACAGAATAGCTCAAGAGTTAGAAACACCATACCCCAAATAAATGAGCCAAAATGGGGAAGGAGAAAAAAGGGAGTGATGGTTAATTAATAAAGTAGTACTGCTTACAGAAGAATATAGACTGGCTGAACCATGAATCAGGAAGCCTACAAAATGTAGGCTTCATTCAGACCTGTGAGAATTGCAGCTGTCACAGGAAGGTACAATTAAATTTTTAAAGCATCTCACATCACCTCCAGTTCTATGTATGAATCGGATGATGTGCATGTAGCAATACATCTGGGTTTATAGCTCAACATACATCTACTCTTTAACTCTTATGACCCAACTTCCTAATGAGAAAAATAAAGTCTAAGTAAAAAGACCAGTTATCAGAGTTCTCACACTTCTAGATACACAGCTATGTTGCTTGGTTTTTTGTTTGTTTTTTATTTGTTTTTAACAGGAGGACATATTGTACAAACATTCTCAAAGTTAAAACTATTCTTCTCAAGGCCTTTAATTCTTTGGCTTCCAACAACAAGAACATGAATTAAATAGTGTATTTAAAATAATTTGTTTTAAATGTTCAACTGACAGAATATCCCAGGTCTATCACAGTGAGGGATTAACAGGATTTAGATTACTATAGCTGATTTCAACCAAGATTATATTGCTTCTGCCATGTTCCTTATAAATGTGGTTACATTTAAGAGTATTATCAACCTTGTTCCACTGAATATATCTCTACTTGTGTGATACTTTCTCGTTCCTGCCCACAATACTCAAGGCACTTAACTCTAGTTGGCGTTTCCAGCCACTGTCCCACCCATGAAGGTACCTGCAGGCTACTATTTTACCAAGTAATACTATGAAACACATGTTTTTTTTTAATAAAGTTTAGCTTTCCATCCTAAACATAATGGCTTATCGTGCAAAACAGAGAAAAGTAGAAAGAATAATAAATTATCCTTTCAGCCAAAAATCAGGAGGACAAAGATGCCTTTGCAAATCCTGTTCAGTAACTTGCTGCTCAATAAATGGTGTTGGGCAAGTTGGACAGACACATGCAGAAAAATAAAATGAGACCACCTTCTTACACCGCATGCAAGAATAAATTCAAAATAGATCAAAGCCTTAAATGTTAGACCCCAAACCATAAAAATTCTAGAAGAAAACATAGGCAACAAAATCTCGGATATTGCCCATAGAAATTTTTTATTGGGTGTATATCCCCAAGCAAGGGAAACAAAAGAAAAAAATAAACAAATGGGACTATATCAAACTAAAAACTTTTTGCACAGCAAAGGAAATCATCAACAAAATAAAAAGACAACCCACAGAATGGGAGAACACATTCACTGATATAGCTGATAAGGGGTTAATATCCAAAATTTGTAAAGTACTTACAAAACTCAACACCAAAAACAAAACAAAACCCACCAAATAACCCAATTAAAAAATGGACAAAGTATCTGAATAGACACTTCTACAAAGAAAACATACAGAAGGCCAAAAGGCATATGAAAAGATGCTCAACATCACTAATTATCAGAGAAATAAAAATTAAAACCACAATGAGATATCATCTCACACCTGTCAGAATGGCCATCATCAATAAATCAACAAACAAGTGCTGGTGAGGATATGGAGAAAGGGGAACCTAGTGCACTGTTGAGAGGAATGCAAGCTGGTGCAGCCACTGTGGAAAGCAGAATGGTGAAACATCAAAAAATTGAAAATAGATCTGCCTTTTGACCCAGCAATCCCACTTCTGGAATCTATCCATAGGAACAAAAAAAAAACCATGAGCACCTCTATGTTCACTGCAGCATTATTTACAATCACCAACATATGGAAGCAGCCCAAGTGTCCATCAGTAGATGAGTGGATAAAACAACTTTTACACAATGGAATACTACCCAGTTATAAAAAAGAAGAAAATTTTACCCTTTGTAACAGTATGGATGGACCCAAAGAACATTATGCTAAGTGAAATAAGCCAGTCAGAGAAAGACAAATACCATATGATTTCACTCATATGTGGAATCTAATGAACAAACTGAACTAACAAGTAAAACAGAAACAGATTCATAGATGGAAAGCAGATGACAGCTAATGGGGTGGCAAGGTTAAGGGGTGGAGTGATTGAGCAAAAAGGAAAAAGGACTCACGGACATGGACAACAGTGTGGTGATTGCTTGGGGCTGGGAGGTATAAGGGAACTAAATGGTGATGAAAAAACAATACAATAAAGATTACATTTTTAAAAAAATTTTGAGACTTGTTTGACAGCATCCCTAAGAAGTGATCAGTGCCCCAATGCTCATCAGTAAAGTATCAAGTAATCCCCAGAGCAAAGAAGGGGAGAAAGAATGACTTGACAGCACTCCTGTTGCCCAGAATTCTTCATCTGAGCAACTACGGAGCAGTTGCTCCATAGAAATACCAAAGATAAAGAAAGACTCATGTGTCAACCATGACAATGAAGTCAAAGGTATCATCAATATAGCTAACACTTACTGAGTGCCTAGGGTATGCCAGGCATTTTGTTTCTATAACCTTGATATACACAAGATCAAGAGGTGAGTGCTAACATTACGTGCACTTTGTGGGACAAAAAACTGGGTGTTGAAGTTAATTAATTTTCCCAAAATTACACCTCTAATTTGTGAGGCTAGGATTGGAACCCAGACAACTGATTCCAATCCCCACTCTTAACCCCTAGAGGGCCTATTGGAGACCCCTCAGCTCCAGAGAGAAGAAGCATCTTGCCGGCTTTAATAGCATTTTAAACCCTTTACAATCCTAGGAAAATAAATCAGATTATCATTAAAGTCAATTTGGGTTATATGTAACGTGTTCATAATAAGTCATGTATGTGATCCAGTCGACTCCTACTTTCTAGGTTTTATGTTATTTTATTATTGTGAAATATAAAGTTTACTATTTTAATCATTTTAAGTATATAGTTCAGTGATAGTAAGTACATTTACATTGTTGTACAATTATTACCACAATACATCCCCAGAACTTTTTCATCTTATAAAGCTAAAACTCTGTAACTATTCAACAATAATTCCCTGTTTTTCCCTCTCCACCAGACACTGGAAACCATTATTCTACTTTTTGCCTCCATGAATTTGACTACTCTGAGTAGCTCTTATGAGTGGAGTCATATAGTAGTTATCCTTTTCGTTTTCGTTTTAGTTTTGTGTCTTGCTTATTACACTTAGCATAAGGTTCATTCATGTTGTAACATGTATCACAACATTTCCTTTCTTTTTAAAGCTGAACAATAGTACATTATATGTATATGCCATGTTTCGTTTCTCCATTCATCAGTGGAGGCACATTTAGATTGCTTCCACGTTTTGGCTATTGTGACTAATGCTGCTGTCATCATAGGTTACAGATTTGCTCATGTCTCTGCTTTCAGTTCTTTTGAGTATATACCTAGAAGCACAATTGTTGGATCATATGGCAGTTCTATTTTTCATTTCTCTGAGGAGCCACTATACTGTTTTCCAACGTGGCTGCACCAATGCACAATCCCAGCAGTGCGTATAGGTTCCCTTTCCCCACATCCTTTCCTTACCAACTTGGGTTTTGTTGTTGTTGTTTTTAATAGTAGCCATCTTTTTTTTTTAATTTTTATTTTTTTTAATTGATTATGCTGTTACAGTTGTTCTATTCCCCCCTTCATTCCCCTCCACCCTACCCCCCATCCCCACCATTACCCCCCTTTAGTTTATGACCATGTGTCTCAAGTCCTTTAGATTCTATATTTCCCATGCTATTCTTGCCCCCCCCCATCTATTTTCTATCTATGGCTACTATTAATAGGTGTGAAGTGGTATCTCAGTATGGTTTTGATTCAAATTCCCTAATGATAAGTAACATGAAGCATCTTTTCATGGACTTACTTGCCATTTATATATATACATATATATCTTCTTTGGAGAATTGACTATTCAACTCCCTTGCTCACCTTTTAAATCAGATTGTTTTTGAGTTGCAGGAGTCCTTTATATATTCTGGATATCAATCCATTATCAGATATATGATTTATAAATAGTTCTCCCATTCTGTAGATTGCCTTTTCACTCTATTGATAGTGTCCTTGGGCAAAAGTTTTAAATTTTTATGAAGTCCAGTTGATCTATTTTTTCTTTTATTGCTTGTTCTTTTGGTGTCATATTCAAGAAATCATTTCCAAATCCAATGTAATGAAGCTTTTCCTCTATATTTTCTTCTAAGAGTTGTATAGTTTGTAGCTTTAGTCCATTTTGAGTTAATTTTATATATAATAGCAAGGTAAGGGCCCAACTTCATCTTTTTGTACATAGGGCATGTTCTTTTATCATACTCATTTGATGAAGAAACTGAGGCACGGGTGAGTCAAGTAATTACCCCAAAGTCAAATAGTTAGTAAGTGATGGAGCCAGAATTTAAACCCAGGCAGGCTGAATTCTTAAAGGAACTGGAGCTTGATTTGTGCTGTTTGCAATTATAGTTGTTGAACCTTTGCCTTTGTGGCAGATGGCTGGTCAAATTTTTGATGTGAAAGAGTCAGGAATCAAGCCCTGTTACAACATTGCAACTATGGGAAAATTCATACCACTTCATAATCCTCTTCTTAATGGCCTGTTATCCGGGAACACAAGGTCACCAAAGACATATGGGAAAGAGTATCCTTCACCCAGAATCTGCAGAGAAAAGGACTGGCTGAGAGTGGTGGTGTTTACGCCCAACTGATTAAAGTCAGGCTGGGGTTGGAGAATGCTTTCCAAGCACAGCTACAAGTGGCCACACAACTCTCCCCTCCCACCCTGCCCCCACTCTACTCCTATTGCACTCACCTGGCAGCTCCAAGGCTGGCTCCAGTCACACCTACACAGGTGCAACAACCATGAATAGTTGCCCTCCGTTCTAAGCCTTGGCCTTTGGCTGTGCACGCTGACTCCAGCAAGCCTGAGGGGCAGGAGACACGAACTGCACTCCTCCCAAGGGAAGGTCTTCTGACTGGAGTGGGCAACTTGAGGCACAGTGGTCGGCAGTCAGGTATGGACATTTTTGGGATTTCTATTCAGCTGAGCTAACATCTTGAGTCATTATTAACTAGTCACACCTAGAACAAAGCCTGGCACATGGCAGATGCTCAACCAGTGGTTGAATGAACGTATTAGCTGGCAGGGTGTGGCAGGGGAGGCCGTAACCTGCACTCAGCAGGAGTGGGCAGTGTGGTCAAGGAGGCAGACGTGTGCCCCCGTACTACTTGATACCAGGTGGCCTATGAGAGGAGCTAGACTATAGTTTTTTTTAACATGCTGTCAAAGTATAAAGGAGGTAGAGATTGCGATTGCTTCTTACTAGGAAAATCTAGAGTTGGTGTCTTGGAGGAGGCAGAATTTGAGCTGAGTCTTATGGAAAAATTAAGTGGAGAGAGACCTTCTATGCGTAGGTGAGTGAAGGCCTAGAGGGCAAAGCAAGCAGAGGAAAGAAAGTCGGGGTAATTAGATAGCTGTAGTTCTTAGGTGGAAATGTACCAGGAGAAGTGGGTGTGGTCAAATTGTGAAAGAACTCCTGGAACCAGTCCTGGGATTTCTGCAGCTCTCTCTTCACTCCTCTGTCCACTCCTACACACAAAGGCTGACCACCCTCTGGGGTAAGAGGGTGTCTGAGTATTTCTGGGCTTCCTGGGGACTCCAGTACCCTGCCCCCCATACCTGCCGGGTGGGAGCACAGCCTGTGCCAAGTTCTTCCATCCTCTGGAAACCCTTGCCTGCCAGCACCAGGGTGAGGTGGACATAACAGCAAGCTTGGAGGTGGGAACAGGTACAGGGGCTCCTTTTTACCCTTCCGCATACAGAGGTACCAGAAAGGTGGCCAGCAGGAGCAAGTCCCTCATTCAAGGAAGCATTCTTGGCTGAGTACGGATAAGAGGCCACTCCGCACATACTAATTATTCATTTTGAGAAGAAACCAGAGTGGCAGATGATTGGCAAAGCCAAGGCAGGCCTGAGCAGTCTGAAACCATCTGCAGCCAGCTCCTGCTGTTGTTTATGTCCCTGTTCCAGAAACTCCCTTCCCAGCACCTTCGGTCTCCTTTTATGTTTTACAGTAACTTTTGGGTGGGTGGTTAGTTATCAAAGATAATGTTAGGGAAGTAATGGGAAAGTATGTATGAAAAGATAGTGAATGCAATAGAATAATTAAACATACTTTCAACTTATAAATATCCTCTATATTACTGAAATTTTTTATTTCATACCAAAAAAGAAGAAAACTATCTGTAATCTTATGCCTACTCCCTAATACCACTGTTATTAAAATTTTAATGTATTATCTTCCAATATTTCCACTGTGTTTATATACCTATAAAATAAACTTTTGTGAGATTGTAGTTGTACTAAACATTCAATCTTCTATCTTGCTTTTTTCCTACTTAACATATTATTCTACACATTGGAAATGAGTGAATAGATTTAACCCTGACTGGTCTTCATGGTCACCCTGAGCAGGCCTTGGGCTTCTCTCAGTGTTTAGTCATCCAGTGAGATGTGAAATTTATCAACAAACTTCACAGGTATACTTTGGAAAACTACTAAGAGGAACCAGAAAATTAGAAAAAACTTAAAGAAGCTGTGGTAGGCAGAATAATGCCCCCCCAACCAAGATGTCTATGCCCTAAATCCCTAGAACCTATGTACATACTAGGTTAAATGGCAAAGGGAAATTAAGGGTGCTAATCAGATGGTCTTAAAACAGGAAGACTACCCTGGATTATCTGGGAAAGCCCAGTATAATCACAAAGATTTTTATAAATAGAAGGACTCAAAGGGGGAGCCAGAGAGATGGCAGGATAAGGAGGACTCAGCTCAAAGCTGCTGACTTGGAAGATGGAGGAAGGGGTCACAAGCCAAGGAATACACGCAGCCTCCCGAAACTGGAAAAAGCAAAGGAACAGATTCTTCCCTAGAGCCTCCAGAAAGAACACGGTCCTGCCAACACCCTCATTTTAGCCCAGGGAGACCCATTTCAAACTCTGACCTCCAGAACTATAACAAATTTGTTTAAAGTCACTAAGCAGGTGGCCATGTTATTGCAGTAGGAAACTAATTCAGAGGTCAAGATTAGCTTTCAAAATTGAAGCAAAAATAATACCCCAAATTCCAGGATAAAGAATTCTCTAACTCTTTTTGGCAGTTCTCTACACCACTGAGCAGGCCAGCCAGTAAAGTTCCAGAACCATGCCGGTGCTTCAGAAATGCCCCTTAATGAGGAAAACAAAGGGCTCTTGTCCAGATCAAACAGTGCATCGTGCCATCTGAATGGGGGCCGCTGCATTTTACAGGAGGTTTGGTTTTGCTGCATTCATAGAAAAGTCATTTGAAGCAAAGCTTTACAGGAAAGAAACTAAGTGCCAGTTCAAAAAAGACCTTGAATCTAATGGCACCATAACTCCAGGACTTAATACAGTGCTTGGCGCATAAAAGGTGTTCAACAAATAGTCATTGCGTGGCCAAAGAAAAAAATGGACTGAGCAAGGGAACTAAGTCACTTTGCTTCCATGGCCTTCCCTACAATTCTTTCTTTCTTGTTCTCTGGAAAAAGGCCTCAAAATGTATGTGGGGCTGAAATTTTCAGACTCTTTTTGCACTTAAAGTACCTGCCACATAAACTGTCCCAACATCAAGGACCATTCAATGCTCTGTGTTTGGATTCCAAAGATTCATTTAATTTACAAATCCTTAGAGTGTAAAGCCCATTGAATAATCCATGCTTTCCTGTATTATTCACTTTATTTATAAAACATCAGTCTGTCTTATTCATAAATCATCAATCTATCTTATTCATCCCCTTTTTCTCCAGTGCTTGGCATAGAGTTTGGTGCATTGTAAGTCTTTGAGGAATGAATGAATGGATGGATGGGTGAATGAATGAATGAATGTTCTCTTTCCCAGCAGAAGTATTCTCCCTCACCGTATAGACTTGGCTTCCCAGCCCTCTCTTTATCTGGAGAGTCTTTCTGGTTGTCCTGAATCTCAGCTATAGCTGTGGGCTGCTCTTCTGTGGCATTTCCATGTCCTAACACATCAGAATGGAACAAACCACAGCTTTGCTCAGCAGAACAACCACCCAAACCTCCTCTTTTCCATCAAGCAGGTTTTACATTTTCATCATATTTTTCTTTCTTTTTTTAACCATAAATCTTCCTTGGTAAAATCTGGCAGGATATGGCAAGGAAACTCAGGCCAGTGATTTACTAATCTAACATGAGAATAATAATTATCTGGTGGACAGGACAACACTGACTGTAAAGTGGCATAAGAGAACTTTCTGGGCTGATGAAAATGTTCTCTATTTTGTTTGTGTGGTTACAAAGGTATATATAATTGTCAGATTTTATTAAGCTGAACACTTAAGCCTTGCGCACGTTATTGTATATAAATTACGTCTAAATTTTTTAAAAGTCTTAGAAGGAGATCACAGTTACTAGTCAAGAATGCCATAACTATCTAAGAAAAAGAAGATAAAAAATACAAACAGTAAAATGACAACAACTATCAACAACTGGACCTAAAAAACAAAAACAAACTAATCAAACTAGAAAAGGAACAGATTTGCAAATATAGAGATCACATGGAGGATTATCAGTGGGGAGGGGGAGGGGAAGACAGGGGGAAAAGATACAGGGAAAAAGAAGCATAAATGATAGGTACAAAATAGACAGGGAGAGCTTTAGAATAGTATGGGAAATGGAGAAGCCAAAGAACTGATATGTATGGCTCATGGACATGAACTAAGGTGGGGGAATGATGGTGGGAGGGGAGGGTACAGAGTGGGGGGAATAAAGGGGAGAAAAGAATGGGGTAACTGTAATAGCATAATTGATAAAACATATTTTTTAAAAGAGAATGCCATAAGTAATTGGTAATGTTGGCCATGGACAAGGGGAATGGGAAGGGATGTCAACACAAGTATAAGATATTTGCTATTCTTGTGCTTAACTGTTCATCCTTAGAGAGTTTCTGCATCACTTAAGTGGATAATTAACTTATTCACCTTACAGAATTATGATGAGGTGAAAGTTCTTTGTATAATATAAACCCCTAGCCAAGTATAAGATGTTACTATTCACATTTGCTCCCCATGATGTCTTGCACAGTGGGACTGAATTTGGCAGGTGGGTTCCCAGAAAATTCTCCCTGGCTGAAATGAAAGTCAGCAGAGACCGATATTTTTAAAATGCCAGGTTCCCCACGAACATGGACATAGTTTTTCTGTCCCATTATTCATTTTAAAAACATTAAATGATGATGCTGATTTGTCAAGCTGGCTTTCCCACTGCTGCCCAGGGCTACTAAAATTATTTCCATAGACTGAACTAAGTAATATGTTTTCTTCCGAGGCTGTTTATCCTTTTCTGATGCTCTATCTCAACGTGGGGTCTGGCATTTCTCATTTTTCCTTCTTCCAACCGAAAATCTGCAGGGGCCTTTTAGAGCTGTTCTCTGTGGGATCTCGGTTTCTGTCTATTGGCTGAGGCATTTGGTACCTTCCAGCACCTTCCAGGAGTCTCCTGGATTACTGATGAGGATTGTGCTAACCAGCCTAAATCAATGTGAGGCTCAGGGCTCAGCAGCCACGCTGTTTCCTGACTGGTGTCCCCACAGAGGGAACAGGACACAGCCTGGCAACTGAGGCCAACCAGAGAGCCAAGACCTCTGAGGTTTCTTGACATGGCTCCCTGACACCATGTATAGGCCCCAATGTGCAAGTCAGTGGAGAAGTGGGAGGAGGTGCACCTTGAGCTGCCCTGCCTCACATTCTGGTGTGAGAGAGTGTTTTCCATCAAGACTTAAACACCAGAATTTTCAGGTCCAATTTTGTGTTAAAACAAAGGTACGTGAGCTCAGTAGTGTGCAAGTCACTCTCATACCTTTCACTCTTTATTCTTATTTCCAGAGGAACATAAGTGTGGGGAGGAAGGAAAGTCTTGCCTTCATTCTAGCTCCTCTCAGCAGCTTTACCCTCCACATCCCCAGTAGAACTTTCTTCTCAACCTTCCCCACTCTGAGACTTCAGGTACCTCACTTCAATCCCTATGTTTTACAAGGTAAGGAAAAGGACGCCCTGGGGGGCAAAGTAATTTGTCCAAGGTTATATAGTCAAAAGCAGAGCTGGGACCAGAAACCAGATCTTCCCCACACCCCTGGCTCAACATTCCTCACAACATTCCTTAGTTTCCCTTCTGAGTAATCTCAGATCCTCCAGAAAGGGGAAATGTTAGGCCTCCTCCTCTTAAAGATGGCGGCTGTCCAGCACAATCCGCTTAGCAGTAAAACGAACACTCCTCTGCTAAACAGAGACCCCAAAACACTCTGTAAATAAAGGTCTAAAAACGAAAACAGGAAATGGTTGGGGATTAGGGAGAGTTGTTTGATTTAGTGCATACACACACACTCACATACATACACACAGAGAGATAAACTTGCAATATTTGTACATATTTCTACTAAAAAGTATTCATTGTTTATCTGAAATTCAGTTTTAACTGGACATCTCATATTTTATTTGGCAAGCCTATTAGGATGAGAGGGGTGAGCAGTAGGATTTGCCAGTGCCCACTGGGCAGTTTTCCATTTCTTCAGCCCCAACAAACAGACAGGACTGAAGGAAAACTAACTTTCTTCTTGCTTGGTAGGTTTACCTTGGGAAAGGAGAGAAAACTCTCTCCCCAATAAGTAATGACTTCAAAAAAATGAAAGATGTGGACTTGAATAGCAATTGGTTTTACTTTCATGGCATGCCCACAGTTACTGGAAATTCCATTTATTTAACACTACTTAGAAAGAGCCTCTTAACCAAAGGTGTCTTTAGCACTGGGTGGGCAGAGGGCAGAGCAGGCCACCCCTCCACAGTCCAGGCCCAACATCTTCAATGACAAGAAGCCTTCACATCAAAAAATGTCTCAGACCCTGCCTCTGTGGAAGTCATATGACTACAAAGGGCAGTTAAAGAAAAGATTCATCCTTGGGACCCTTACCATAGTTCCTCACCAAAGCACCTCTCGAGGGGTGAAACCCTCACACTGGAAGACAATAGCTATACTGTGGTATGAGAGCACTGGCCCAGTGGCCTGCCTGTGCCCAACCTCCCCTCACATCTCAGAGCTCACCACCTTGGTGGTGTTAACCTGTCCTCTGGTCCCATCTTTTCACCCCTATGATAAATCCTCCCCACCCTTCAGGCCCGCATCTTCTACAAAGGCTTCTCTGACAACTTCAATCAATACTGAGCTCATTTACCGAACTCACATCACACTGACAGTTGAAGCCACACAGTTGAGCACAGGAGAGCTTAGTCTCTCCAACAAACTGCCAGTGCCTTTAAAAATGGCCTATGGCTGATTCTTCTGTGTCTACTCAAATGCCTAGCAAAGATGTAGGCCCATTGGTAAGCCCTCAATAAATGCTTGGTATTTATTGGATTGAGAATATCTGGACTGAGAATCAAGAAGCGTCCAGAAGCAAGCAGAATACATCTAGGAGAAACCTTTGGATTCTTCTCCTGAAGCAGGAGGAGCCTTTTCCCCAACCCCAAAGAAGCACAATGTTTCTCCCACCAGAGAGACCCAGTTCTTGGGAAGAATTCTTGGGAAGACTCACATGTTGCACAGGACCAGAAGCTCCCAACACACTGGGTAAAGGACCAGTTATGGGTTCCCTGATTTTTTTAATCCCTCATATCTAATTGTCTTCCTTAATGGGCAATGTTCAAAGCCAAGACTGGTGTTACCTGTAAGACCTTGACATGGGTGACCATTATTTCTACCAATAGCTCCTGACCTACTCTTCAGGATACACTAAAGATTCCGTGTTGCTCCAAGAAAGTCACTTTAGTGTACCAGAGAACCAGAGGCCACGACAGGATCTTTCAGGTATACCCCCCAAATACCACCTCCTGCCTGTCTTCCTTCCATTTTTGATTCAACAACAAAATGCCTTTTGAATAAGGTACATGTCAATTTTATGGAAGGATCTCAAATATTTAGATTTTTAACTCCTTAAAATGGAGTTTCCCAAAATAAGGCCTAGGGACTCTGTGTTTCACTTTCCTCACCTGTAAAATGAGGGCCTTAGTCTAGACCAACACCGTCCAACAGTACCTTCTGCAGTGGTGGCATGTTCTGTATGTGTTGTCCAGTGTTGTGTTGTCCAGTGTTCTGTATGTGTTGACTGCGTGTGGCTGCTGAGCACTTGAAATGTAGGTAGTGCAAGTGAGAGACTGAGTTTTTTAATTTTATTTACTTTTAGTTAATATCCAATTAGCCACATGTAGTGAATGGCTACTAGATTGGACAGTGCAGGTCTAGATTTTAGACGATTTATTAGGTCTGTTCCACTCCAACATTCTTTAAGCTGGTGGTTTAGTGGTGATGTCATAAGAAAAAATGCAGACTTTGGAGTCAGAAATCTTGATTGCAATGGCTATTCTCTCTCTTACTAGATGTGTATCTTGCTTGAGCAAGTCACTTAACCTCTTTGAGCTTCTGTTTGCTTATCTCTGTAATGAACATAATAAGGCCTACTTCATTACTGCACAGGAAATTGTTGTGAGCCGTCTGTAAGCTGTTTAGTGCTATGGAGATTTTACTTGTCAATATTATTCTTGAGAACTTGAAGCACTAAAAGAGCTAGAAGTTGCCTTTACTAAATTAGGAGATGGGAAAAGATAATGAGGTAGCAGTAATAGACAAAGAATGGGCCTTGGCTAGTACCAGAGTTTTTGAGAAAACAGAAGGAAAGAACAAGAACCTTACATAAAGTTAATTTTTCTGAAATTAAAAAGAAAATTTCTGGAAACAATGGCAGTGCCTAATCAAGCCCTGTCCTTGGAAAAGTATCTGGTCTGGATAAGTAGAGGATCCAGTCTATCAAATGAGTGGAGAGCCTGGTGCCATTAAATATTCCTGCAGTATACCTCCCTTGAGTCTTGACTATAGCACCAGGGAATGTGGTCATAACCTGATACCACTGTAATTTATCTGCAGGAAATATGCTGGTCAACCCATTGTAGTTCTCTTCTAAACTAATACCCTAGTCTATGCATCAGTCTCCATATCCCTGAGACCAGTTGATTCAGGGGCACTGAAGGGATCAAGTTTTGGGGCTACCCATGCCATGGGAGTGGTAAACTCACCCAGGAAATGCTACTGCATTTGGACCCTCTGCTTTTCCCCAGATGGCACCCCACCTTGCCATTGCCTTAGTTCTTCTTTCTGTAAAAATCCTACTGTCTTCAGTTAATATTCTTAGACTTTGATGCCTTGGGATCTAAAACAACTGGACGGAGGACTAGAATATTTCCATTCTGGGGGTGGATCACTGCTGTGCACCTGAGAGATCAAGCGACTGCCCTAATTGATGTTCCACATTCCAAGGAGCTATCACAATCAGGCAAAAAACAAAGAGGCAACATAACATAACCAAATGAACATGTGGCCATTAGCACCAGATTCCAAGCCATGTGACCTCTCTGGGCTTCAGTTTTTCTCATTTATAAAATGGAGATGACCATTTCTACCTTTACCTCACAAGATTAGATATGACAGTTAAAGGGGATAAAGTAGTATCTGGCATATAGCGCTCAAGAAATGTTAGTTCTAGACCTCCCTAGCTTGTATTTTTTTAAGCATAATTACTAATTGAATGCAATGCCCAATTTCCCACAATCACAAGACCAGTGTCAACTTTTTAAGAAATAAGAACAGTTCCAAGTCTACAACCTGAATTTCAAACCAATGGTTTTATTGGTTTTAACATCTTCTCCCCATAGCCTCCCTCTCTTTGCCAGACTTTCTATTTGGAAAAGTAGCAAAAGTCCTGGCTGCAAATCCCAGATCCCCCAGCAATGTGATGTCGGCCAAGTCACCTATATTCCCTGCATCCTTAGTTTGCTCATCTACCCAATGAGAGTAACAGTAGCTGCCTTCTACCATCTCTGGATTGTTGTGAAAAATCACAGGAGAGGACGGAAGTTAAAAAAAAGGCAAGCTTTGTAAGAATTCTAAATTGCTACCACAATTCACATTATTTGGGTACTCTGAATCCATATTTGAAATATAGAGAGACCAAGATTTGTGGTCTCCTTTCACCAACTGAAACTTCCAATACTTTACTTGCAATCTGTTTTTATTAAGCATAAGCAAATGAGCCAGAGCTGATGCTTACTGAGAAGAATCTTGGTTGAGCTACATAATCAAAGATTGCATTGATTGAGCTACATAATCAGAATGACCTGGGATACAGCCAAAGGGAAGAATGCCTCTCTATATTCCTGGACCTACAACACCGGCTCCTGCAACTCAGTCTGCTATAAGAGTGTAACCATTTGGCCAAAGTTTTACTTCCTCTACCCTCAGAATTTGGTTCCCAGTGAATCTGACCAGGAAGAATGAACTTGAAGTCTGGCTTAACCCCAAAGGATCATTGTGGAACACACAAGATCTTGCAGGCCATACTCTGTAAGGCAGGGGTGTCAAACTCATTTTCACCAGGAACCACATCAGCCTTGCAGTGACCTCCAAAGGGCTGAATGTAATTTTAGGACTGTATAAATGTAACTACTTCTTAACAGATAAGCAAGAACTTGGCACTGCCACCAGGTAGAAACAAGGTGCCAGGCCAGATAAAACAAGGTGGAGGGCCAAATTTGGCCTGAGAGCCTTGTGTTTGCTGCCTATGCTGTTAGGAGTTCAGGTCTTCTTGGAGGCAGGCCTAATATGGCCATGGGCCTCCTCAGATTGAGGGGTCCCCAGGGCTCCTCAGGCTTCCCTGGGCCACTGAAACCTGAGGAGACTCCTCTGAACCTGAGCTCAAGTCCACATCTGTTCCAGCAACACTCTCAGCATCAGCTCAGCCCGAAAGTAGCCTTAGAAGCCAATGGACAGAGGAAGAAGAGCTAAAGGGAGGGAGTAGCCTACAAGTAGGCGTTTGGCTCTGGATGCAATGGCACCAAGGATGGGAATAACTTAGGGAAGGACAAAGATTGGAGAGGATAGAGGGAAAGTGAGTCTGGCTGGGAGCCTCCAGAAGTCCAGCGCTCCAACAGACACAGACCCTGAAGGCTTCCAGAGCCCCTGGTTAAAAGACAACCCCGCATTGTTCCACTGAGCGTGGAGATGTTGAGAAAGCAGCTCCATACAAAGAAAGTTTGCCAGACCATTTCAGCAATAAATCTACCTTGAGTAAGTGATGAAAATAGCTGCAGGACCCTTTAAACCATCGATGAAAGATTCATTAAGTATGCTGGAGTCATCTGTTGACTCAGATTCTTCCTGAGGGTTGTGCAGACAGGGTAAGTTCAGGGAGTTAAGCAGCCATCCCACCACAGCGCTCTCAGCAGAGGTTTTTCCATAAGTAAACAACCAGCAGACAACCTAAAAATCAAGGGCTTCAGACCCAGCATCTCAATGATGACAGAGCAGGGCTGCAGGTCACTCCACCATGATCACAACTCTTATCCACTAGTTCTTCACAGTTTACAAAGGGCTGTCACATTCATAATATAATTTGAGCTCCATACAACTCTGCAAACAAGGGAGGGCAAGAAATCAGTATTCCCATTTTACAGATGAGAAAACTGAGTCCAAGAAAAGAAGACTCAACCCTGAACCTCCTGGGAAGGGTCGTTCTGTTTTTCTGGTGTGGCTGCCACTTCCATGAAGGCACTGGAAGATGTAAGGAGGGAAGAGGAACAAGGGCCTTGGTCCACACTTTTGCTCAGAAAAACAAGAAGAAAGGCAGCTAATGGGACCATGCCTACCTCCCATGTTATAAAGATGACTCGCTGTTCACCTTTGCATGTCAGCCAGGCCTAGATGAATGGAAAGCTGGGTCTGGTGGACACATGGGCCAGGGCTCTTTAGCCAAGAACCACAGCAATCAGGGCACTCACTTGCTGCCACTCAGGGAGCAGCCCTGGCAAGAAGATGAAATCCAAGCAGAGGTATCATTTCTAATGGGCTCCTCTCTGTCATTGTTCTTCTTCACTTCAGAGGGGATGCTCCCTTCCTTCACCATTTCTTGGGGTCCTCCAGAGAAGAGAAGAGTACTCTGAGCCTATTGACCACTGTTTCCCAAAGTGTCACCTGTAGAGCGCTGCCAGATACTTCATGAAAAGGGGGGTAGGAATCATAGCCAAACATATTTGGGAAAAGCTGCCTACTGTGTTTCCCTCATGAAGAGTCACAGTGCACACTTGAATACAGACCATTTTTGAGAAGTTCTATAGGTAAAGTAGCCACTTTAACTTATGGGCTCCCAAACTTATTTAATCACAGATCTTCCCTAGTCTCTTTGCCCCACAAAGGCATCTGTAGTCTCTAGGGGGCGAGGGTGGGGGAAGCTCTTGGCCTTAGTGTTGGAAAAGTCTTTGTTTGAGTCTGCATCTTACCAGTTGTGGTGAGCCTGTCCAAGAAGCAATTAACTTTGAGCCTGATTACCCATTCTGTAAAAAGGAGCTCTTATCATACAGATCTCACAAGGTACTGTGAGAATGAAATGAGTTCAATGTAAAAAGGCCTTCTGAACTCTAAGGCCTGTGTGTGTACAGATGACAGTGGTTCAGAGCCACACAGGTGACACATGGTCCTATCTTAAATAAACTTGTTTGACTTTCGAGGAGGTCATATGCTGGTGAGAACAAGAAAGGGAGAAAGAGAAGTGCCACATAATGGAAAAGGAGAGGGAAGGAGCATTTCTGGTGGATAAAGTCAATGATACTAGTATTTCATTTTTTAACTTACTTTTTTGCACTATAGACATGTACAACCAGTTCCCCAAACATGGAGTCTTATAGCCCAGGTTTCACCTGAATGAGGATGAGCAAGTGGTGGGTATAGGTGGGCTACTGGCCATACCCCTTCTTGCAGCCTATCTGCACATCCTGTCCACCCCCTGCACCCCAGCTTTTCCCTGCTTCACTCATGGACATCGTCAGGCAAATATTTCACCTACAAGAGACTGTGCATCTTCTACCAAGACTCTGGATGTGGTTGGAAGTCCAGAGAGTGTTGTGCTTTTACACAGCTTTCCAACATGCAGCTGTGATTGGTACAAGATCTGGAATGATCTGATGCTGAGGTTTCATCAAGTGATTGCCCTCAATTTCTTAGGCTTTGGCTTCAGCAACAAACCGAGGCCATATCAACACTGTGTACTTGAACAGGCCAGCATCATGGATGCACTTTTGTAGCATGTGGGACTCCAGAACTGCAGGGTCAATCTTTTGTCTCATGATTATGGAGACAACATTGCTCAGGAGCTGCCCTAGAGGTCCAAGCAGAATTAATCTGGTTGGCTTGCCATCATCTTTGTCTCTCAAAAGGAGGTATATCTCCTGAGACACATTGTCCTCTCCTCCAAAAGCTTCTCAGAGATGGAGGCAGGCTGTCACCCATCCTCACGTGACTGATGAACTTCTTTGTATTCTCTAGAGGTCCCACCCCAGTCTTTGGGCCCTACTCCTGACCCTCTGAGAGCGAGCAGCTATGGGACATGCGGTCAGGGATACGCAACAATGATGGGAACTTAGTTATCAACGGTCTCTTATAGCACATCAACCAAGGAGGAGTTGAGAAGATGCTGGGTGAGGGTTCTTGCTTCTGTATCTATTTCCACTTATTTTCTCTATGAAACTTTGGATCTGGTGAATCTCTAGCCAGAGTTTTTGGAGCTGTACAGGAAGATGCTACTGCAGTCCATGGTGTCAATTCTGGATGACCACATTAGCTACTACCCACAGCTAGAGGATCCGAAGGGCTTCTTGAATGAAACATGGGCTTTATCAACTCCTGATCTGAAAAGAGGAGCTTCCCTGTATTAGTTCCCCAACCCTCTTATCTGTTGTATATTCCATTTAGGAAGAAATTCCCCAAAGAGGTCCTGACCACCAAATACTATTATGTCACAAAAGTCTACCTGACTTCTACTAGTGAACAGAATATAGTAAAAAGCTAGAAGAAGCTTCAACTAAGGCAACCTAATAGTCCACCTCCCATTCCTTTGACATCTGATTGAATGTATGGACTTGCCTTTTTGTAATTAGAAAATTCTGATGCACACTACTACTCGCTGATGCAGAAACACAGACATTCTTCCACATAAGTCTTTTAACACGTCAAAGAAAAGAAAGCACTGTATGTCAGGCCTGGTTAAATTTCATTCTTTCTCTCATCAATAATAAAGTGTTTCATTGTAATAAACAGAATTAGAGATCTTGCTATTAAAACCATGTCTTTCTTTCCAAGCTGCAAGGAAGATCTCATGCTTGGAACCACAAGTCTAGCCACAAGGTCTGGCTGTTAAAGGAACCTGCTCTGTTCCTTTGCAAAATCTATTGACAGAAATGTGTATTTGTCGTTCCCTAGGCTACGTCAATAGACAACCACCATCGTATGCATGCTTCAAAGGAAAGCCACAATGAAAAAATTCAGCAAACCTCCACAAGGGCCTTTGGGCATGCCCAGATTGATCATTCTTGGCTGCTGAGTGACAAATCCCACATTACATTCTATGGCAACGCTTTCCCCAATAGGAAGGCAAATATCAGCGGTAAGAAGCCAAATATCTTGTTTGTTAATCTGGGTAAGCCTAACCATGCAGAGTTCATTGGAGAACACTAAGGCAGGCTGAGTGTTACTTCCTCATGCCACTCACCTTAGAAAGTAACAGCCAAAGTTCAGGTGGAGGTGGGAATGAGACTGACAAACTCTTATTTGCCTAGTACTCAACTATACACATTCTATAATCAGACTGCCTAGGTTCAAATTACCCTCCTCTTCTAGATTTGATCTTAGATACATTATTTAATCTTTCTGGGGCTTGGTTTCCTCATCTGCAGAATGAGGATAATAATAATACCTCCATAAGTCTACTGTGGGAATTGAGCTAATACATGTAGAATACTTTGCATAATTCTT
Organism: Artibeus jamaicensis; assembly: GCF_021234435.1. Taxonomy (NCBI): domain Eukaryota; kingdom Metazoa; phylum Chordata; class Mammalia; order Chiroptera; family Phyllostomidae; genus Artibeus; species Artibeus jamaicensis. The sequence continues at coordinate 33,389,022 of NW_026521814.1, forward strand.
GTCCCATATTTAGCACTTAATGTATGAGTATTTCAACTATTATTATTACCATCCTCTCTATCACCTCACTCAGCCAGCAAGAACCCAACCAGATAATGAGATGAGGGCTCCCCAAACCTGCTTCATCCAAAGCCATGGCTGTCTCAGCACCTCAGCACTCTCTTTGTCTCTCTTTCCATTAACCCCACAATTATAAAAGTTACAAGTCAACTGTCCCTCCTTATATGTGCAATTAATAAGTTCTCATGCCCATACTGTTTCTACAGGGAATATGAAACTCCACAAGGGCAGAAGCAGCCACTTGTTACAGGAGCCACCTGCTGAAAGATGCCTTTTCCCTCCTGTAGCATCTGCCACTGACTCAGAAAAGCACACAGCTGGGGAATTGAAGACGAAAAAGGTTGTGTGTGTGTGTGTATATGCATATCCATGCACACGTGCATTTAAAAGATTAATTTCAATTTAGGAATGAGGTGATTCAAAGGGATTTCTCAAACAGAACCGGCCTTACTCACTTCTGAGCTCTCCATGTGGATGGAGCTGGAATAAAGCTGTAGTAATTTACGAAGTGTTGAATATGGTGAAGTCCCAGGTATTTTAGATGCCCCAATTCTACCATAAAGCATATGATGCTACTGTATTCTCTAGTGGCAACAGAATCCTCTGCTCTATTAAAGGGTTGGGGGTTATCTATAAACAAGTAAGGACAGAATTTGAGTTTGTAAGCAATTGATTCACTTCAAACTGAAAATGCTGGAGATCTCAAATCCAGCAATGCTTTTGCTTAGTTGAGGGTTTGTCCCCCTTTGAAAATGTAGGGTAAATTTTGCAGGTTTATCAACGCCTTCAGAAGTCAGGTACACCATCTTCCTTAAAAATGCCCTTAGCTGTCTCTGGCCTGGTCCTGCCTTGCAATTATGTGGGGGTCTTTGGTAGTTTAGAGGCACCTGTGCTGAGTGGGAACCAGCAGGGGCTCCAGAATGCTCTGCCCCAAAGCAGCTGTGTGAGCTTAAGCAGGTCGCTCACCCCTCTGAGCTTTAGTGATCTCAATTGTGTGGTCACTCAATGGATAATAATGCCAACCTCACAGGGCTAATGGAAGGAAGAAAGGAAATGATGTGTTTTGGTGAAAGTGTCTTGTGTCCCACTGGGAACTATAGTAATGTTATTTAATTGTGGGCATTCGTGTCATCTGAAGTGGCCCTGGAGGAGCCATGGGCACTCCAGGTTGTTCTCATGCCAGTGAGGGAGGCTGTTTTCAGTCTGTTCAGGATTTTCTCGGAGTCCCTGTGTCTAAGCTGATTTTCACATTTCCAACCACCCAACCTGTCTTCTCAGGTTCCTGTGGACCAGCAGGCATGACCTGCCAGACTCCTGCAGGCCTGAGGAAAGCCCCCAGTCTCACAGCCCAGGCCAGCCTAGAACTGGACAAGCCTCAGAAGACAGGGGTCCTTCACCTCAACCCATGTATACGGTTTAGCAGAGGAAAGCAATATGTTCCACTAAATTAAAACTCTGTAAATTTTTAATTAGAATAAAGAAATTAATGCTTGGCCTGTTAGCCATGCCTCACACAAATCATCTGAGTTTCCATGTAGATTTCTCAATGCAAACCTTGTCACACAAAACGCACAAGGTCAGTATTCAGAAAAGGGCACTTGGTGGGCAGCTGGCACCTGGGCAGCGAAGGTCTCCAGGAACACAGAGATCCTATGTGCGTGCATTTGGTTAATCAGTTTCTTCCTATCTCAAAATTATAAATATTCCTCTGCATATATTTGGTTGAATTTCCTTCCTCATTCAACTCTAAACATGTAGGATGCCTATGTGTGTTTCTGATCCTTTTTTTTCTTTTCAAATATTAAAAAGGCGAGGAAGGTTTTTATTTTTCCTTCTGTTAAATTGAACTCCCTGAAACCCAGCACAATATACACATTTCATAGAGCCAAGTTCATATATTAAAAGCTGCAAACCTTCTGACAGGAGGCTCAGTTGGTTGGAGCTTCGGCCTGTACACCAAAGAGCTGTGGGTTTAATTCCCAGTCAAGGCACATACTTAGTTTGCAGGTTCCATCCCTGGTCGGGGTGTGTATGTGAGGTAGTCAATCAATGTTTCTCTCTCACATCTCTTTCTCTTTCTCTCTCTCCCCCTCTTCTCCTTCCTCTCTCTAAAGTCAATAAATATATCCTCTGGTGAGAATTTTTTTTTAATTTTAAAGCTGCAAACTAAAAGGATAATTTTTCTGTAACTTTTGAATAATTGGAGACAGAGGTCTAAGTACTATCCCTAGTGTCTCTGCACACACACACACACACACACATTTGGGGGGGGGTTTAGACACAAAATTGGGCTAAAGTTGTAGCTGATTCTGACACATAGTGGTTCTTTTTAGCTATCTCATATTACAGAAGTGTAGAGATACATAGATATTCCACTAATGGCAAAATGGGATATTAAGGCCCAATGAGAGGAGAGTCTACTCTCAAAGAAATATCATAGACATAAGCCTAGTTCTGAACATTATTGTAACTACGTATCATTAGCTCATTTGATCCTCAAGGCAATCTACCTACCTCCTTTGAGGGAGGTAGTGTGATTACTCTTATTTTCCAGAGGAAGCAATTGAAGCTTAGAGAGGTTGCACAAGGTAAGCAAACACAAATGTATATTTCTCTTTTCTGCTTGTTCTTACCTAAAAGATTGCATAGTCAATGTTCTGCTCCTTGATTTTCTTCCATAACGACACTATACCAATGATTTTTCCCCCTCCATACATAGAAATCTCAGCTATGCCATTTCAGTCTAGCTTACTTTCCAGCTGTGAGAGAAAGAAAGATAATTTTTCCTCTCAAAGGCTCTTGAATTGATCACATTTATACCTCTCAGAAGAATCAGAGGCTGGATGAACAGGCAGAGCTGAGTTCCCACCTAGTCAGATACCTGGTCCCAGATTGGTTAGTTTTACTTCTCAGCTATGGGTACTGAAGCTACACTCAGCAGCACTTAGTGCTAGAGATAAAATAAGATTCCATGCCATTTGTGCCCTGCAGGCAGCAGGGTTTGAATTGGTTGTACTTTGTTTTTATATTTTCTTCAGTATTCAAAGGCTTTGAAATTACCTCCTATCTCAGAAGAACCACCCAGAGCCCTGGATACCCTGAGGAGACGATGTAAAGCCAGTGAGCCCCCAGCAGAGCTCCTCATCTTCCCAGCAGAGATTCACCTCCACACTCAACACCCCTCAAAAGAGAAAGCACGCAGGAGAGGTATGTCCCCTGTGGAAAGGTGCTCCTGAGGGAACTTGGGTCTGCCGGGGAGGACTGAAATGTGGGTCCTGCTAATACAGTCCTCTCCTGTATCACGGCTGGCCCTCCCCAGGGTCATCCCCTTCAGAGAATGTTTTTCAAATGGGAAAATCTAGTAGTAGGTCTCTTCTGGTCATAGTCCATTCAGTTTTTTAAGTGTCTATTGAGTCCTTCGTAAAGCAGTGCATTTTGCTAAGCTGTGGAAGAGAAAGCAAGACAGACAGACATATAAATAAGTCTGATGCACTGCAGATGTTATAAAGCTACAAGAATTCTCAGGCATCTTACAAAAAATGAATATAATACCAATTAAAAATTGACAGTAAGAGAAAAAAGAGAGAGAGAAATTTTGGACTTCCATTCAAGATGGAGGTAAACATGGCTTGCCTCCTTGCAGAACCACAGCAAAAACTACAACTACATTACAAAACAACTATCACCCAGAATCATTAGAAAGTTGAGTTGTGTGGAAGTCCAGCAACCAAGGAATTAAAGAAGTCACATTTGTCCAGGTGGGTAGCAGGGACAGAAACACAGAGATACAGGAACACAGAATTGGTGGTCCCACACCTATGTGTGGTAGATAAAAATTGGAAGGGATATCTCAGGAATGATGGATCCCAGCCCCGCACCAGACCACCCAGCTCAGGTTCCAGTGTCAGAAAGATAAGCCCTCATAACTTCTGGTTATAAAAAACAGTAGAGGTTGGGGTGACAGAAGAAACTGCAGGATTCCCAGGCATCTCCTCTCAAAGGGCCTGAGAAATTCACTCCCTCTGGGCTCCAGCACCAGGGTGGCAGCTTAAAGAGCACCAATGGCACACACGGAGAAACTGAAGTGTCTGGCAGTAGGGCAAGTACCAAGAGACAGCTTCCTCCCAGGAAACACTCCAGGGCCCAGACAGTAGCCATTGTCCCTTTCTGAGCCCTCTTCCACACAGAGCCACAGAGCAGCAACACCGTATCTGAGACCCCATCAACCTGGTTTGCATGGGTTGCCCCCACCCTGGTGATTACTTAAGGCTCCACCTCATCCAACTTACAGGTGTGCTTTTCTACAACAGACCATGCTACTAAGACAAGGAGTCAAAACAGCTCTACTTAACACATAGAAAAGAAAAAAAAACACAGGGAGGCTGCCAAAATGAGGACACAAAGAAACATGTCCTAAATGAAAGAATGGAACAAAACTCCAGAAAAAAAAACTAAACAAAATGAGGATAAGCAATCCATCAGATGCAGAGTTCAAAACACTTGTTATTAGGATGCCCAAAGAACTCACTGGGTATGTCAACAACATAAAAAAGACCCAGGCAGAAATGAAGAAAAATTTACAGGAAATCAACAGTAAAGTGGATGAAGCTGAGAATCAAATCAATGATTTGGAATGTAAGGAAGGAAGAAACATTCACTTGAACAACAAGAAGAAAAAAATTTAAAAAAAAAACAAGAAGTAAGCAGTTTGTGGGACAACTTAAAACATACCAACATTTGCACCATGGGGGTGCCAGGAGGAGAAGAGAAAGAGCAAGAAACTTAAAACTTATTTGAAAAAATAATGAAAGAAGACTGCCCTTATTTGGTGAAGGAAATAGACATTCAAGTCCAGGAAGCACAGAGCATCCCAAACAAGATGGACACAAAAAGGACCACACCATATATATCATAATTAAATACCAAAGGCTAAAGATAAATAGAGAACCTTAAAAGTAGCAAGAGAAAAGCAATTAGTTACTTACAAAGGCATTCCCGTAAGACTGTCAGCAGATTTCTCAAAAGAAACTGCAGTTTAGGAGACTGGCAAGAAGTATACAAAGTGATGAAAAGCAAGGACCTACAACTAGATGACTCTGTCCGGCAAAGTTATCATTTACAATGGAAGGGCAGATAAAGTGCCTCCCAGACAAGGTAAAGCTAAAGGAGTTCATCATCACCAAGCCATTATTACATGAAATGTTAAAGGAACTTATTAAGAAAAAGAAGATCAAAACTATGAACATTAAAATAACATTAAATTCACAACTATCAACAATTGAATCTAAAAAAAAAAACTAAGCAAACAAGCAGAACAGAAAGAGAATTAAATGTGGAGAACATTTACAGGGTTATCATTTGGGAGGGGGAAGAGGGAGAATGAGGGAAAAGATGCAGGGATTAAGAAGTACAAATTGGTAGTTACAAAATAGACAAGGGGAGGTTAAGAATAGTATAGGAAATGGGGAAGCCAGAGAACTTATATGCATGACCCATGGACATGAACTAAGGGTTGGGGGATTGCCAGAGGGAATGGAGGTTACTGGGTGGAGGGAGGCAAAGGGGGAAAAATTGGGAAACTACAAGTATAAAGGACACAAAACTAAGGGGGGTGGACAAAAACTAAGGAGGGTGGAAATGGAAGGGAGGTGGGCAGCATTGGGGGGGGGTGGGCTGGGATGGGAGTAAAAGACAGAAAACTGTACTTGAACAATAATTAAATTTAAAAAATTGGGAAACTGTAATAGCATAATCAATGAAACATATTTTTAAAAAGAATTTGGTTAAAAGAAGCCATGAAATAAATGTTATCAGACATCTGGGATGAATTTATTACATTAAGTAGGCACTGAATTTAGTTGAGTTTCCTGGCAGCCAAAGTATAAAGGATATTTGGCTCCTTGGATCTTTATTTTACTCAAAATAAATAAATAAACAAATATTTGTTTGACAAACCATTTTTCTGATTTTTGAATTAGGTTATTATATAACAGATGGTCTCTAAGATCCTTGTCAGAGCACAGATTTTGTGCTTGTCATCAAAGTGCTAAGAGAATGTAGGTAAGGGAAAGATCGGTTCCAACTGGTGATTTAGGAAGCCTTTACAGAGGAGACTTCTGAGTGACCGCTAACCCTATGTCCCAAGGAGAAATTCTTCCTGACCCTCCCAAGTCAGTCTGCAGCACCCTTGCCTAAGACACAGTCTTACTCCTGGGACTTCTCTGGGCATTCTGAGGCCAAAGGTGACGCTCTAAACAGCAACTCCAATTTCGAGGGGCTCCTAATTCTGAGCTTTCTCAGCAGAAACTAACACTGATTTCTCAGAAAGCTCTGTTCTGAGGCTATTTGGAATTCTCACTCTGAGGAATGCCTAGCTTTTGAATTTAAAAGACCAGCCAATGGAAGGATACATGAGAGAACTTTCTGAGGTGATGATAATGTTCTAAATCTTGGTTGGTTGCATGGATATATATATTTTTCAAAACTCATTAAATTTTACATTTAAGATCTGTGCATTTCACAGTAGATATTACACTTCAAAAAATTATTTGGCTCCTTAAAAAATACACAGCATTTTAAATGCAGGTTCTATTATTATTCAAGCATGGTGAAGCCAACAGATCAGGAGACAATTGCCATTAAAAAGGTACTTTCCTCACAGTCCCTGAAAGGAGGGGGTAGACCATGCTATGCAAGGCCACATGGGGGGGTCAGTTGGGAGGCGGCAGGAGTGGGGAAGTAGGAATGGGTAAGAGTCTCTGTTGTGGTTTTGCAGGAAGGAACAAGTGGGGCAGGGTAAGCAGGCTAAGCAGGTTTGTGATTGGTTAGTTGGAATAGTTTGGGTGGGTTCTGGGGATACGGGCCATCCCTCATTGTCTGGTACCCAGCCCTGGGATGCTTAAGGCAGGTAGATAGTGGCCTGGAGGTATAAGAGCTCCATAAACAGGGTCACTTTGGGTTAGGGACTCTGGATTGGTTGATTTGCATATAGAAGGCATGTTCACAGGTGGTCTGTTACTACCTCTAGGAATCAGCTAGGCCTGGGAGGAACAGTCTCACCAGTAAGAACCCAGATGTCAAAATATCAGAATAAAAAGACCTGCTTAATACATATAAAAATACACTTGAACAGGATTGGGTTAAATCCTGATTATTTATTATGATAATCCTGGCAAGACAGTCAGGAAGACCACCAGGCCAATCATGAACCAGACTCTTAAAGCTGTTAGACACACTAAGCTTCCCAACACACTGCCGAGTGAAAAATAGGAATAAAGTACAGAGAAAGTGAACCCACTGAGTTCTTACTGCTTTTGTGTGTCAGTGAGAACTCCTTCAGTAACAAGTTCCAGAAACTTAAACTGTTTTAAGCTAAAAAGAAATGTAACAGGGTAGTGCCAGATTGAGAAAACCTCAGGCTCAGTTGGATCCAGGTCTCAGAAATTGTCACCTGGGCACTATTTGTCTAACTCCCTTAGTTGTGTCAGCCTTTCCTCTCAAGCAAGCTGTCACATGCAGTGGTAGAGATGGCCTCCTGCAATGCCATGCTAACCTCCTACCTGTGAATCCCAGTCAAAAGGCTATGCCTCTACCGGGGGCATCCAATCTTTTGGTGTCTCTGGGCCACACTGAAAGAAGAGTTGTCTTGGGCCACACATTAAATACATTGCAACACATAGTCACCAAAAAATCTCATAATGTGTTAAGTAAGTTCACGATTTTGTGTTGAGCCACATTCATAGTCATCCTGAGCCAATGTGGCCTGCAGGCCACAGGTCTTGCAAAAAGTACAAGATCTTGCAAAAGTACTAGAATTGCTTCTGATTGAGCTACGTGCCCACTGTGGACTCCATCACTGTGGCTAAGGCTATAATGTGCTCTCATTAGCCAGGCTTCAACCCCAGGCCCATCCATGGATTCAGGGACTGGACACAGCTCCACCCAAACCATATGGTGCAAGCAAGGAAAAGATGGGTCCCCCATAAAAGAGGCAACTGGCAAAAACCACAGACATTTTATATAACTTGGCTTTCTTTTTGTCTCCCAGGTGCTCCATATGCTGAGTCAGGACCAGAAACAGAAGAGGCCAGTCCTTTGGGGAGGCCCCCCCTGGAGCATGCATCCTTAGAAAAGCTGGGGGAGTTAACAGTGCATCTCCCGGTGGACATGAGCAGAGACATGCTCTCACCTCAAGGTAGCTACTCCCATTCTCCAGCATCCCACAGGAATCTCACCCCAAAGGGAAGCAAGGCAAGATACACAAGGGTCCTCGGCCATGGAAAAGGAGGCTGGAAGGGAGGTGAGCTCCTCTCTGGCCACCTGAAGATGGCTTTTGTTCAGGCAGCAGCTGCCATAACCAACATGCTGCAGTAAATCCAGCTTAGTGTCTAGCTCACAAGTTACTCATTAGATCATTCCCTGCTAATATTCTCTGGTTACAGAAGTAAAACAGCCCCAAACTGATTAAAAATTTGCTGCATGCTCTATTGTTTATTCCATGATTTTAGCCAATAAAGTTTTATTTCTAAACTGTTTAGAAATATGTATTTCTTCATTAAAATGCCCATAATATCAATAATAAAAATCTTTACTCCAATCATCCAATACATCATATGGACCCTTAAAATTGCACCCATGGGTGTGTGTCTGTATGAGTTGGACAGGTTGGAAGTAACAGGCCATATTTTAAAAGCTTCCTGTTCTCAGAAAACTGAACCTCCTTTCCAAAGAGCAAGTGCAAGATGTCAGTATCACAAGCGTTAGGTGATCTCTGACTAGTGGCAATTGGAAGATGCCAAGGGTACACATTAATGCTTAAGAAGTTCTTCCTCTTGGCTAGGCACTGTCCTTAATTTTTAACACGTGGTATCTCATTTCTTCCTAACATCAACCCTACCCTCACTTCACAGATTAGAAAACTGGAGCCCTGAGAGACAAGTCATTGGTTTGAGGTCACACAACAATAAGTGGCCCTGCTGGGATTGGAGCTCAGGCCTCCTGGTGCCAGGATCTGTGCTGTTCTTACTCCTTATGCTGCACTGCCTTTTAGCATAAACAAAACATTGGACCCAGGTCAGGACCCTCATGAGACAGTTTGTTTTTGAGAACTTCTTCTAATTATTGTGGCAAGGGCTTTTTTTACTCTATGTGTTAAGTGAGAATTAATCATGCTAAAGACTAAAGTTTTCCTTAAAAATAAAAAACAGACTTCCAGAGACTTCCGCCAAGATGGAGGTGTAGGTGGACCCACCTCACTTCCGTGCACAACCAAATCTAAGAACAACTATTTTTAACAACAATAATTACAACCAGACCACACAGAAAATCGACAATACGGAGTCCGAAAAACAAAATAAATAAAGGACGAAATGCTCAGCTAAACGGGTAAGCCAGCAGCGAAGCTGGTTGACCGAAAAGATCCCTGACCTGGTGGCGCACAAGCAGCTGAAGGCGCTGATCGGATCGCAGGCTCACTACGGGCGCACACAGGGAAGAGGAGCGGCTGGCTGTCTGTGGTAGGTCGCGCATTTGCGTGCAGATAAACCAGTGAAGAGGCCAGTATTGAGACCGCAGGGCGCGGGGCAGCAGGCTCCCACAATTCTGCTTGGATGAACAGGCTGGGGCAGTGGTGAAAGGGGACGGACTGGGCTAATGGAGAGGACCGCCATTGCTCCCTCTCTGACCCCGCCCCCACACGCAGCGTCACAAACCAGCGACCTGGGTGGCCCCGCCCTGGTGAACATCTAAGGCTTTGCCCCCCTTACTTACCGGCGCAAATAGACCAAAAATGGCTCAAGAAAAACTCAGAGCCCCTAAGCCAATAAATTTAAGTGATGAGGAAATAGCCAAACTTTCAGATGCACAGTTCAAAACACTGGTGATCAGGATGCTCACAGAACTGGTTGATTTTAGTCACAAATTAGAGAAACATATGAAAGCTAAACTAATTGAAATGAATGGTAATGCAAAGGATACCAATAGTAATGGAAAGGAGTCTGGGACTCAAATCAATGGAGTGGACCAGAAGAAAGCAAATAATGGCCAAACAGAAAAGAATGAAGAAACAAGAATTCAAAAAAAATGAGGAGAGGCTTAGGAACCTCCAGGACATCTTTAAACGTTCCAACATTCGAATTATAGGGGTACCAGAAGGGGGAAAGGAACAGCCACCAGTGGAAACCTATTTGAACAGATAATAAAGGAGAATTTCCCCAATCTGGCAAAGGAAATAGACTTCCAGGAAATCCAGGAAGCTCAGAGAGTCCCAAAGAAGTTGGACCCAAGAAGGAACACACCAAGGCACATCATCATTACATTAGCCAAGATTAAAATGAAGGAGAGAATCCTAGAAGCAGCAAGAGATAAGGGGACAGTCACCTACAAAGGAGTTCCCATCAGCCTGTCAGCTGATTTCTCAAAAGAGACCTTACAGGCAAGAAGGGGCTGGAAAGAGGTATTCCAAGTCATGAACACCAAAGACCTACAACCAAGATTGCTCTATCCAGCAAAATTTTCATTTAGAATGGAAGGACAGATAAAGTGCTTCTCAGATAAGATCAAATTCAAGGAGTTCATCATCACCAAGCCCTTATTATATGAAATGTTAAAGGGATTTACCTAAGAAAAAGAAGATAAAAAAGTTGAACTCACTGTGAGCAAACTCACAGTTATTAACAACCACACCTAAAACAAAAGCAAATTCAGAGGACAACTGGATCAGGAGTGAATCATAGAAATGAAGATCATGTGGAGGGTTAGCAACAGGGGAGTGGGAGAAGGAGAAGGGGGGAGAAGGTACAGAAAATAAGTAGCATAGACAGTAGATAGAAAATAGATAGGGGGAGGGTAAGAATAGTAGGGGAAATACAGAATCTAAAGAACTTGAGACACGTGTTCATGAACTAAAGGGGGGGAATGGTGGGGGAGGGGCATGCAGGGTGGAGGGGGGAATAGAACAAATGTAATGGCATAATCAATAAAATTAAAAAAAAAAAACAGACTTCCAGTCAAGATGGAGATATAGGTAGATACACTGTGCCCTTTCACACAACCAAAAGGACAACAAATTTAAAAACAAAAAACAACCGGAACTGCCAGAAAATAGAACTGTATGGAAATCTGACAACCAAGGAGTTAAAGAAGAAACATTCATTCAGACTGGTAGGTAAAGCAGAGACAGGCAGCCAGGCAGAGAGAACTCACAACAAGGCAGTGGCTGGCAGAGCGGGTGGTCCCACATTTGCGTGAGGATAAACTGGGAGGAGCAATGCAGGGTCCCAGCGTGGGAAAATAAAGCCTCAAAACCTCTGACCAAAAAAACATGTGAGAGTTGTGGTCTTGGGAGAAATTCCCAGCCTCACAGGAGAGTTTGTTGGCAAGATCCACAGGGTCCTAGAATGTACACAAACTCACCCACCTGGGAGTCAGCACCAGAAGGGCCCAGTTTGATTGTGGGTAGCTGGGGAAGTGACTGAAGGCCAGCAAAGAGCAGAGCAAGCGGCATAGTTCCTTCTCTGACACCTCCCCCACATATAGCATCACAACCCTGCGATCTGGGTTGCCCCACCTTGGTGAACACCTAAGGCTCTGCCCCTTACTATGTAACAGGCACACTAAGACAAAAAAACAGCCCAAATGAAAGAACAGATTAAAGCTCCAGGAAAAATACAGCTAAGCAACAAAGAGATAGCCAACCTATCAGATGCATAGTTCAAAACACTGGTAATCAGGATGCTCACAGAATTGGTTGAGTATGGTCACAAAATAGAGGAAAGAATGAAGGCTCTGAAAAGTAAAATAAAGGAAAATGTAAAGGGAACCAACAGTGACAAGAAAGAAACTGGGACTCAAATCAATGGTTTGGAGCAGAAGGAAAAAAGAAACATGGAACCAGAACAGAATGAAGAAATAAGAATTCAAAAAAGTGAGGAAAGGCTTAAGAACCTCTAGGACAACTTTAAACATTCCAACATTCTAATCATAGGAGTGCCAGAAGGAGAAGAAGAGAAGCAAGAAATTAAAAACTTATTTTAAAAAATTATGAAGGAGAACTTCCTCAGTCTGGCAAAGGTAATAGACTTCTGGGAAGTCCAAGAAGCTCAGAGATTCCCAAAAAAGTTGCACCCCAGGAAGTACACACCAAGGCACATCATAATTATATTAGGCAAGATTAAAGATAAGGACAGAATCTTAAAAGCAGCAAGAGGAAAGGAGACAGTTACATACAAAGGAGTGCCCATAAGACTATCAGTTGACTTTTCAAAAGAAACCTCGCAGGCAAGAAGGGGCTGGAAAGATATGAAAAGCAAGGACCGACATCCAAGATTGCTCTATCCAGCAAAGCTGTCATTTAGAATGAAAGGGCAGATAAAGTGCTTCTCAGATAAGGTCAAGTTAAAGGAGTGCATCATCACCCAGCCCTTATTATATGAAATGTTAAAGGGACTTATCTAAGAAAAAGAAGATCAAAAGTGGGATTGTCCCGTTGCCTCAGAGTTTGCACATATACACTTATTCACTGAGCCCTGTATTATTTCACCTCTAATGTCATAAAAATAAAGCTAGGTTTTATTTATGCCTATATACACATACATATTTTATTGTTGAACCATCTGAAAGTAAGTTGTGGACTTTGTACATTTTATCTCTTTGCAGCACATTTCTATTAAGAGCAAGGACATGTTCTTTGATAATCACAATACAATTATCACAATCAAGAAAATTACCATGTAATACTATTTTCTAACACATACTCCTTATTTAAATTGCTCTAATTATACCCATAATGTTTCTTATAGTGCCTTTTCCTCCAGTCAATTCAGGATTCAACCCAGGATCATGGATTGTATTTAGTTCTTACTTCTTTTTAGAATCTTTTAATCTAAAACATTTCCTCAACTTATTTTTTATGACATTGACTTTTTGGCGGTGGGGACAGTGACTTTTAAAAAAGACCCATTTACTAGCTCATACTTCTATAGATCTGGGCATGGTATATCTAGGTTCTTCGCTCAGAGTCTCACAGGGCCAAAATCAAGGTGTTAGCCAGCTGCATTCTCATCCTGATCTTGGAGTTTTCTTCCAGGACCATTGACACTGACATTTTTGAAGAGGATAGGCCAGTCACTTTACAGAATGAACTTCAATGCATATGTGTCTGTTTCCTTGTGATTAGATTCTGATCAAAAACATTTTTGGCAACAATAGAAGGTGATGTTGTATCCTTCTCAGTGCATCGTACCAAAGGACACAAAATATCCCTTTATATTTATTTCATTTGTTATGTCTCATTCCATTATAAGTGATGTTAATTTTATTATTTGGTTAAAGGTGGCTAGATTTCTCCTTTGTAAAGATAACTTTGTTTTCCTTTGTAATAAACAAGAAGCTCGTGATTCTTTGAGACCATGGGGGAAGCCAGCTTTTACATACAAACATCAACAGTGTGTTAACATGAAATAAAAACCACTCTCTTTCCATGAGATTAAGACCAAATCTCAATCACTTAGATTATTGGGTTTCACCTCCCTGGAGCCGTCCCTGCTGGTTTTGAGAAGGAGAAAGAGAGAACAGAGGTGGAGCGTCATCATCAAGCCCATTACCCTCTAACCGCCATCTGGAGGGTGCTACTTTGTACCTTATGGCCTTGAGGAGCCATGTGATCATTGGTTCTGCTTAGGGAAATTGCTCTGTGGTTGGAACTCTGTAGCCAATGATCCCAGGAGCTCTAAAGCTGAGGTTCCTCCAGTAAGGACCTCAGACTCAGGACTAGAAGGACTCTGCAGCCTCTCTGGTCTTTCTTCTGTATCAGGAGCCCATCAACAGAAGGAGAGTAACAGCCACTACGGCTCAGTTCCTCCCAGTTCTTGGGGTTTTCCCCCAACTGAAGAGAGGGCACTGTTTTAGACAAGAAGAATTTCTCCTTGGCCCAGGGAGTTACCTGGCTCCTTAGCAGGGCTGGGAAGAGGGACAAACTAGAGAGCAAGTGGAATAAGCCATCAACCAAGTTAGAGAAGAGGTCGCTTCTCCTTCTTGCTGATTCAAAAGTTCATCCACTCATGCTTTTTCTCCTTTTTCTTTCAAAGATGATGATGCCCCACTTCAGAATGTGACCCCACCACTATCCCTGATTGAAGGAAGAAAAAGTCCAGAGGGCCGAAGGAGCCTGGACAGCCTCCAGACATCAAGCCATAGCTGCCCCACGGGCCCCCCAAATGTGAGACGGTCCAGAGCTGCACTCCCAGCAGGACAAGGTAATCACTCTGGGGGTGGCGGGGCCTGGATGCCCCCACCTTGGCTTGTCTGTGGCTTCACGCTCATTTTAATCATCTTCCAGGGCCACGAGGTCCCCATGATGTAAGCTGTCAGAAAGCCACCCCACTGAGAAGGGGAAGTCAGTAGCGTTTCCAAAATGTCAGGGGAATTAATGCTCACCATGCATAGTCCCAAAGAGTCAGTACATGTTTTAAGGGTTTGCCGCACCAACACACATTGCCAAGCTGTTCTGTGCTTTCCTCACTGCTGGCAACAACACGTGATGACACAGCTCCCTGCGCTCCTCAGGAGACACGCTGCTGGATTTACCAGGCAGACTCAACACCCAGCCATAACCCTCCAAGGCCTGGGAACCTGGCGACATGGGCAATGGGAAGTCACCCTGCAGCCCAGGGCAGAGCCTGGGACCTGTTCACAGAGAAAGAAGGACTTCCAATTTCTATTGAAGGGTGAGGTAGGGCAAGGCCACACCCTCTATGACTTAGTTCTTACCCTTAAGAGCTGACAGTCTAGGAGACTAAGATGCTTATACAAGAGCAGTGATGCAAAGACAGTATAGTAACAGCTTCCATGAGGGCTTTGATCTAAAAGCAGCTCATAAAATTGCTTAGAGTCCAAATTGCCTCTGAAAATCCCATTGGGAGGTACCATGCTGGGCACAGACGAACCATTTTCTAGAAATTGCAGCTCAGCCAGCTATCCCTCCCTCTTCGGAGCCTTGGGCTGCTTTCTCTGGTTGAGCACCAGAAGGAGAAGGGGTTGTTTGGGCGCCAGACAATGTGAAAAAAGTATCTGTTAACAGCAGAATCACACCCGGGGTTGAAAGAAACACTGTGAGAGGCATGTGAGAACTGAGACGCACCAAGAAGACAACAGATAACAACGTTTCATCTTCATCTCATGCTCACCCAGAGACAGAGGCCTCACTGTTTAAATCTCTCTCTCTCTCTGTCTGTCTCTCCCTCTCTGACTCTGTTTCTCCCCCCAAACACCCCCTCCAAGCATGTGTACTTGAAGCCCTGTAAGCATAAATTAAATACATAGATCCACAATTAAACACATAACTCCACTGTGTTTACAGCTTCTCTGTTTAAGGCTGAAATGGTCAAAATTAAATCCCCTTTCCCCCACCTCTCTGTTTTCCTCCAAAGTCATCAGTGTCACTTACAACCATTTAGGAGAGAGAACCTTTCTTTTACAATCCCCTCCCTTTTATATTTGCACGCACCGACACTTTCTTAGTTTTGATACCAAGGAACCAAACGTTGGCTCCCACACGACAGCACCAAGGGCATTCCTAGGAGGTTGTACAGTCCAGGACACATCACACCACACACACACGCACACACACGCACACACACACAGCCATCCTGATAAGGAGAGAATCTGATTAGAAGGAATGCCAGAGCCATGACTGTGACAAGAGTACAGCCTGAAATCCCAAGTGTGTAGGCTGGGTGTGTGTTAGTGAAAGTGTGTGGGAGGACACATGCTAATATGCCTGTGTTGGTGTGTGTGTGCTTGTGTACATTCATGCACACCTATGTATGTATGTATGTGTGTGATTATGCAGGAATGCATGCATGTCTGCAAACAAGGTGCACACACCAGGTAGGTGTTCCTGTTCATGTGTGGTCCGTGTGCATGTGTGTGCATGCTTGCCTTGTAGGTATACATATGTTCATGTGTATAAGTATGTGTGCACATCTCTGTCAATGTGTGTGTTTATTGTGTGCATGTCATGCTTCTGTGTGTTTGTGTATCTTTTTGTGTACTTGAAAATGTCTCATTCGCTAGTGGCCAACTATACTCCTGATCTCTTCGCCTTAGAGATGGGGGAGAGGGGAGCGAACAAGCACTTTCAATCTTTCTAAGCAACTGAGGGAGATACGGCTTCCTTTTCTACCCCGGCCTGAGCCCCCTGGAGTCAGTAAGCAGGCCCAGCATTTGGCCCAGAGGGCATGGCTGTACAAGCCGAACGCTGCACAAAGCAGAGAGATCGCAGAGGCTGGACTCACCGAACCCTGTGCCGTCGCTGAGCTACACACACCCACAAGAAGGGGCTCCCTTTCCTTCACACAGGTGCCCCCTGTCCAGCCTAGGCTGGCCCCATGGGGTTGCTTAAGCCCAGAGGGGCCACCTTTTCCAGACTCTCACAAAATCATGGTATCAGCCAGTGGCAGGCCCACTCTGTTCATCCTACCTTTACCTCCAGGGGGCAGGAATTAAACAAGGATCTTGCTCTGCCAAATCCCAGAAACGGAGCTGACCTTGTATTCTGAACAGCCCCTGAGCACACCAGCGTTTTTCCCAGAGATCCAGGGAGCGCAGTCCAGCTTCAGCCTCCCTCCCTGCACTGGTGCTAACACTGCCCATGCTCGTGTTTATTTTCAACAAGAGTCCAGAGACCTTTCACTGGGACACTTCATGCTAGGTCGAAATGGAGAAAACATTTGCCTGTCCCTCCCAGGGCCCACCCAAACTAAGTTTCTGTCGAGTGAAGGTAAGATGATACATCCCAAGTCAGACTCATTTTCATAGGGAAAGATTTTACCTGCAGCTTCCAAAACTACCGAGCAGCAGAGACATCATTAAAAACAGATGCAAGTCAGCCAGTTTCTCCCCTCTCACTGACACAGAAGTGCTTCTGTAGCTCAGACATAATAACCCAATGTTTGCATAACAAGTTTACTCTTGCTAGAGCATCTGCAGAGAGCAGTTCCCGTGGAATGGTTTGGAGGAGGTCTAATGGGCCATGCCTTTGCCTTGATGAGAATGATAAAGCCCTTTTGGTATTTGCCCAAACTAAACATCACCTTTTCTCTTCTTTCCAAGCACCCTTCAGAGGTAGAGATGGCTAATTGGTAATCCAATCAGGTATCCTTGTTATGTGTGTTGATTCATTGCCGTGAATCATCTGGCTCCTGACAGATATCAAGGCAGTTTCCAAAATCCCTTTTGGCACGTTAACTTTTTGGAAAGGCGATGCTGGCTCTGTGCAGCAGCCATTTTGCAAAGGGGAAAGAAATGAAGTCAGAGGGTGATGAGTGTCAGCCACCCAGGAACCACCGGAGGTGTGTGCATGAGCAGTGCAGCCAGCAGGCCTCCTGCTGAGGGAGCATAAAGTCTGCACTCACTTGGGTCATGTCACGACCAGCTTCATAAAAAGGGTGTGGATTCAGAGCTGAGAGATTTGAGTAGCCCTAGCTTGTCCTCTGTGTCATCAGATGACTTTGGGTCAGTCCCTCCCCACGTCCAAGGTTCTTTATTCCATCTGAAATGAGAGGGTTGACTCCTCCACTGAGAGAGATTGAAAAATCCCTTGACTATTATTTCTGCGTTGTTCATGTTGTGTCTGTTTTTGTTGAACTAGCCACCTGATACATGGTTTCCAGAAACCAGATGGCATTTGGTTCCAAATTCAGTGTTAAAGAACTCCCACCACGGCTTGGGTTGTGCTATGTTATGAGTACAAAAATAACTTGGTTCTGACTTGGCGCAAGCAGGAGTTAGACAGGTGGAGGGCACTGTCCTTGTGACACAGCTGGTACAACAGCTGGAGGGCAAATATGATTCTGCCCACCTGCTGCACATTTGTACACTCTGTTCCAGGAGAAATAGCTCCCCTTTTGGCCAAACAAGAGTCAGAAGCATAAAAGGAATCCCCCTACCACAGCTCCTGATGCATACATAACAGGATCACAATAAATGTTGACTAAAAAATCTTTCAGTATTTTTTTCTACACAAAGAAAGAGAAAGAAATGAAACTTATGCTAAATAAATAGAGGTTGGCCTGCCATCTTGTACCAGTCCCATGAACAATAATCCTACTTGCCTCTCAAACCTACAGGTATTTGCTGTGAGCTTCTTGAATGAATGAATGAACGAATGAATGAGTGAGTGATAGAGTGAATCAGTCCACCACTGGCCTCTCTCTAGCCTT
The DNA here is from genome assembly GCF_021234435.1 of Artibeus jamaicensis. NCBI lineage: Eukaryota > Metazoa > Chordata > Mammalia > Chiroptera > Phyllostomidae > Artibeus > Artibeus jamaicensis. The sequence continues at coordinate 33,407,300 of NW_026521814.1, forward strand.
TCCTCCACATACAGCTGGTAGACTTTCTGTCTTAATGGTGATTGGGTGGTGCCCTGAAATATGAGGCAGGAACTTAAACCCACAACTCCCTACAAGGCTCCAAAGAACAAATCTAGCTTTCTAAGAGTCTCTATTAAACTGTTCATGGGAAAAGTTTATTGTTTTGTCTTGTTTTTCTTTGCTTTAAGCAGAGAAGCAGTATGCTGAAAAAAAAATTAATTCTTGCAAATGATTTGCTCCAACCACACCAAACTCTTTGCAGTTAAATGTGTTCAGATCCATCATGATCACCATCCTGACCTACCTGTCCAATCTCATCTCCCACTACATTCAGGTACACCTTTTCTCTTTCCTTTGATGGCTCCAACATTTAGTCTTCTTTCTCTTATCTCCCAGTCTCCGCCTAAATTCCCCCAAATATTTAGAATATGTTTAAGTTCCAGGGGAAGGCTTATCTTTTCTGGGACATTTCCCTTAATAAATCCACCTCATCTCATAGAACTGCCTGGATGTAGCCTCAGATCATCTCTCTCTCTCACTCCCACTCTGGTGATCACTGTATTTATCCTCATATGTTTTCTGTTTAGCTCCCAAATGTATGAGTCCTAGAGAACCTCTTATTCTTATCATATGCTCAAGACATGCTTGTTGATTGACTGAATACCCCAGGTGCCACAAGGAAAATGCTTTTAGAATCATAGTTGGTTAGGGTTTTTTTCTAATTAAAAAAAAATCCTCAGTAAAGGGGTAAATATGATCTGTCTCTTTTTTTCTGAGACGTTCAGACTTCGTCAACATCTATTTGGAAATAAATTCTTAGGCAATTAGATCATGATATCTTGCTTTCAGACAGAAAAGAAAAATGAATATAAACCTTCAGAGGAAAAAAAGATGTGAAGACTAGAGGTGGAATTTGACCCTCTTAATCATGTTGGAGTATTGTAACACTTAGAAAACTCAAAGGCTTAAGAAAGGAAAAGTTAACTTGAAAAGATACAAGTCAAAACATTGGATGTGATCTCTAAATTGCTTATTCTTTACTCAAGTCCTTCATCTATTCTCCTCATTGCAATGGCAGCGATAGAAGTTTTTTTCAAAAGTTCTTTTATTCAAAATTTTTTTACTACAAGAAGTTCAAAGATATCTGTGCCAGTGATTTAGGACTTTAGGTCCCATGTAAATTTAAATTCCTGATCTCTTTCAGGGTTTCCAATTAGCGCTTGTTCTCGTCCTAGATGAATTTTCACCTCCAAGACATGTTTTGTTTTTGGTAATTTAATTAGCATCCTTCTCTCTTGCAAATCTTGTTGGTGTGGTGATTTTAAAATACCAGGGTGGTGCCCTGGCCAGTGTGGCTCAGTTGGTTAGAGAGTCATCGCATTAACTGAAAGATCATGGGTTTGATTCCTGGTCAAGGCACCCTGTTAGATTGCAGGTTCCGCCCCCATTCAGGGCCTGTGTGAGAGGCAACTGATCAATGCTTCTCTCTCACGTCAATGTTTCTCTCCCTCCTATCCCCTCTCTCTGAAGTCAATAAGCATGTCTTTAGATGAAGATTTAAAAGATGAAATAAAATAAATAAAAATAAAGTAAAATAAAATACAGGAGTAGGCAAAAGTAGATCTACAGTTGTGAGTATGTGAAACAATGTATTCTTATATGTATTTATTAATTATTGTGTTGTTATCATTAACCTACTTTTGCCCATCCCTATATGTCTACAAATCCTCTGACACTTACTTCTTCAAAAGGGAGAGCTGAATTCTCCTCCTCTTGAGTGTGGGCTGGACATAGCAGCTCCCTTCTAGTAAACAGAACGTAACAGATGTGACAATGTATGACTTCTGAGACTGGGCCATAAAAGGAACTTCTCCTTGCTTTCCCTATTGAATTACTCATTCTGGGGAAAGCCAACTACCATGTCTATCGTGCAGCCACTCACGTAGTCTAATGAGAGGCCTGCATGGCAAGGAAGCGAAGCCTGCTGCCGACAGCCAGAATGAACTCTCCTGGCTTGCAAGTGAGCTACCGTACAATGCTCCCACCCCAGTGGAACCCAAACCTTCAGATGACTGCCTCCCTGGCTGACATTGTGACTACAGGCTCATAAGGGACTTTCTACCAGAAGCACACACATAATCCACTCCCAGATTTCCACAGAAACTGTGTGAGATATAGTCAAGGTTTGTTGCTTTAAGTCACTAGATTTGGGAGTAATTTGTTTTCAATTATCGGCGATATACTTGGTATCATTCCCTGATGGTCTGCAATTTGGTAAACAAAAAGGTAAAGGGTCCAAGAATATCCCATCTGGTCTCAAAACACTGATTATATGGGGGGCAAACATATGCTTAGTGGTTGACTTTCTCTTTGTTCTCCCCATTTGTCATTTGTGATAATGCTGATGATGGGGACGAGTGTTGGTGGGATAGTTGACAGAGTATGATTTTCCTGGGGTGGCCTTTGTGAAAATGCTTCAGATTTAAAGGACAGATTCAGGATTTAGATGAGGCAGCAGGAGGAAAAGGAGAGAACTCTAAACTAGATTTTTGAAGTCTTGGCTCTACCACCACCAATTTCTGTGATCATGGGCAAACAGTCTCACTGCTTTGGAACTCGGCTTCTTCATATAGCAAAAGACAAATGGGGTTTAGATCCATCCTCCCAGCATATGTCCCACAGAGCTCCGATTCCTCATAAGGGTAACAGGAATTACATAAAATAACAAAAGGTTCTGAGGCCAAACAAGTTAAGCAGATTCCTTACTGCAGGACCTCAGACAGCCTCTAATATGCTAACTTGAATCATGGTTCTTTGAGATGAGGACAGCATTGTTTCCCAAACTTATTTGACCCCTGAATACTTCATTGTTTTTAGTGCAACATCATGTGGATCTAAATAGTTTGGGGAACACACTTTGGCAAACGCTCAACTAATGATTTCAAGATTCCCTCCAGCTATAATGCAGCATGGTATTAAATAAACCCCTTTCCCAAGGAGACTCAGGAGGGCAGTGCTGCTGCCTAAATCCTGGAGCAGAATCTCAGCCATTTGATCGCTCATGAATATTCTTTTTTTCTTTTCCAAACATCGGTTCTGAATCAGCAGATTTGCTGCAGCAACTTTGTAAGCCCCAGGTTCTCTGTAGTCACTTCACTACTTCTCATAATGCCTGGTGCTTTCTGTTCTGTGCTGAGCCTTGACCCATATACTCTCCTGCAGAAATCATGGGGCTAACTCGTCCATCCCTTGCATCACAGGGCAGGTTGTCAAAACTATGTTTGTCCCAGGCTTCAGAGAGAAGCGGAGCTGTTTACCTCACCACAGTGAAACCTGCAGTCTCAGCAGCCCACACTGGAAAGTGTTCCGATAGCCACCAGCTGAGAGCCACCAAAAAACTCTAGGGAGTCTCCTTTCCCACGACAAAAACCTCTCCTGATTTCCATAAGCACAAAAACACCCCTACTTCATATGGCTGAAAATGTGGTGTCATTACCACTTTTTGCTTTTCAAAGAAGGAAAATGTCAAAAAGAATAGTTTTCTCTGAATCTGCTAGAAATATTTTTAAAGAAAAAAGTCAACATGAAGTGTTGAAAAATAATTTCATTTCTTTTTATTTTTTTTGTATAGGATGGCACTTATATTTTTTAGAGTCTGGGAAGCCATGAATTCTGCCTCCCTTGGCATTTGTTCTGTTTTGGAAAACACTGGAGTTGAGAGGGAATGTAGACATCCCCTCCATCAGTGTTTAAGCAGAGGAAGCACTTTGTCAGACTTGTCGGGGACATTAGTGGATGAAATGGATACGAGCAGAGCTCCCTGGTTGAAGTGGAGATGGTCTGACTGTCCTAACTTCCCCACAGTCCAGCTGATTCTTCCCCTCCCAAGCTGGTTCCCGGAAGGTGGGGTGGTATCTCGAGAGCCACTAGAACAATAAGAGCACATTTTGAAGACCCTGTCATTTTATAGATACAGAAACTGAGGCCCAGAGAGGTATAGTGATGTGCTCAAAGTCACACATCTTTTATGTGGCAAATCTAAGGCTCAAACCCAGATCTTCCTGCACCCACTTGGATCAAAGCTCTTCCCACAGTATCACACTGCACCTCATCCCTTTTGGCCAGGTTTCCAGGCTGCAGTCCCACCTTCATCGTGATGCCCTACCTGACCACCTCAGCCCACACTGATGGCTACTTCCTTAGCGTCTCACTCCCTCACCTCCTTGATCTTCCTCACTCTTTCTTTCTTTCCTCTCCTAGAGTTAAAATTCCTGTAGATCCTCCCTGATCTACTTCTAAACATCCCAGAGAACGTACTAGGTACTCCCAGAATATTGTCTATAAATATGGATTGGAACCATGAGTAGCAGAGACTCGTTGTTCCCCAGAATCCACTCTTCCATTACTCCTTTCCTAATAAAATGCCCCACCCTGACATTTAGCTGAACATATGGCAGTCCAGCCTCCCTCGCAAACAGGTATGGCCACAGGACTAAGTTCTGGCTAATAAAATGTGAGTGGAAGTAACACGTGAAACTTCCAGGTCATTTCCCTAAAAAGAAACTGCTCACCCTCCTCCTTCTCTTTCCCCTTGGGTTTGCTTGTGGTGGTGAAACAGCTTTGCCCATGGAAGAGGGTGATTCTCCGTGAGCTGATGGAGCCATTAGATAGAAGGAGCCATGATGCCCTGATAACTTCATGGAGCAGAGCCACCCCGGTCTGCCTGCCTCTCTGCACAATTAGTGGAAGAGAAATAAATCTTCATGCTTTGCAGCCTCTGTTACAGCAGCTTACCATGTTCCTTAACTCCTAATGCAACGATAATAATGTCTGCCATCCCAGTTTACATTGCTTTGTGAGAGTCAAACCAAATCACACTTGCAGTTCATTTTGTAAAGAATTAATACAAAATTCCAATATAAAGTATCATGGGCCTAAAAGAGGGGAGACCTATTACATGTGTCTTTGACTCCCTTGATAAAATGTACTGAATGCCTACCAAGTATAAGAGACGAGGAGCGGCTTAATATTGAGACTGAACACCCTCAGGCACTCTGCCACACACAGCATCTCATTCCACCATCCCACTAATCCTGTGACATGAGTATTTTCATCCACACATCATTGGTGAGGAAATGGAGACACAAGAAGGTTGACGCCCTTGCACACACTGAGGACCCGGGTAGGTGGCAGTGCTGGGATCTTCCCCTAGGCCTGTCTGTCCCACGGGCTCTTCTCTCCTCACCCCACACCCCAGGGCTCCTCTCTGAGCCCTGTGGCTATTTCCCTTGGGGACCTCACAGTCCTCATACAGATTCTCAAGGAACTAATTCTGCCACAAGGGAGAATAAAATGAGTGCTGTAAAAGAAGCCTAAATAACACAAGTCAGGGGCGTTCAAGGAAGGAGACATTAACTCTAACCTAGGGGACTAGAATAGGGTTTTACAGAGAATCTCCATTTGCACTGACTTTTGGGAAATAGTAGAAGTGGATAAACAGAGATGAGGGAAAGACATAACCAACTGAGGGAACAGCATGAACAAAGGCAAGGAGATGGGAACGAAGAGTATTCACAGGGGATGATGTGGGGTGATGAGGAGCCTGGGGGAAGGGGCTGGGGAGGGGCTTCATGGCAGGGGATGGGGCTGAAAGACAGGCCAGGGCCAGACCAGGCAAGGCCTCTTGTGCCAGGATGGAGCTGAAGTGCTGCTATTCAGGCAACGAGGAGCCACAGATATTTGAGGAGGGATGTCATACAACCCAACGTGTATGCCAGCGTAGCGTGAAGGGACAAGCAAAAGAAAAGGTCCAGCACTTAGGCTACTGCAGAATCACCCAGATGACAGCTGAGAGGACAGTAGACAGATGCAGGAGACACTGCAGCAGGAAGATCCCCAAGGCCACTCACTGGACGCAGGGACCCACCAGCACTCGGAATCAGAGCAGCCAGAGACGAGCCTGTTTGTAGAGCCTCCTGACAAAATTGGCTACAATTCTCATCTCTAATTTTCTACTCAAATTACCTTTTCTCTGTTTTCACTTTCAGTTAAGAGGATTAGTTTGGGGTGAGGGGGTGTGTGTCGTGTATCTTAATTAAGATAAAACAACAATTCAGGCCCTGGAGCCCGAGTCACTCCCACAGGGCACAACCCTCTCCCGCAGGGCACTCAGCCCCAGCCGCCTCCCCTGCTTTAAGTCCGACTCCCACCAGCACACATGAAAAATAAATTCCAGTGTCACGCGCCTCTAAGCCTGTCAGTGGTGGCAGTTTTCTGGCTTATGTGCTTTTGGGGGAATGGTAGAGCTTCCTAGCAGAAAATTGCGGTAAATAATCAGAGTTCTAAGGAAAACTCTGACAACAAATTTCTTGGGAGCTGCGAGCGAGGCAAAGGGCAAGGTGGAAGAGTGATGGAGGGTGTTTGTGTAACCCTCCTGCAGCCTCTCGCCCTGTCACACACGGAGGTTTCCCTTTCGTGACTGTTTTAGCCTCTTTTCCACCCCAACCACTGAGCACTCAATTCTTTGAGGGAAAATTAACATTCATTATGCAATTTATCTCTCTCCTTTTAATCCAGAGTGTCTGTCTCCAAGGTCCCTTACTCAATAATTAATGTTTGTTCTCATTTCCCATTCTCCAGAGCATCTATTCTTGAACTGAAGGGTGAACAATTAACACTAATTATGGCTTTTTTTTCTCTCTCCAGTGTTGGTTCTCAGAATCCCAAGCTGCCGCGCTCAGCCTAAGCTATGTGCATGCGTGTGGCTGCGTGTGTGCACACCGAGGTGGAAAAGCACCAAGGGGCAAGCTTTTCCAAGCCCCACACTTTAGCAAACCAATAAACCCGAACATTCATTGTTGGCAGCCTCTCTGGTGTAGTTATTATCAGTAATGAGACAGTGAGGCATAAATACGTACATAAATGTATTTGGAAATTAGTTTTAGTGGGTAGTTAGATGGAAGATCTAGAAATCTTTTCCAGTTTGTATTTTCCATGCTTTCCTGGAACTATTCTTCCCTATTGCTATCACCTCGATATCTCACGTGTCTCTCTCTCTCTCTCTCTCTCTCACACACACACACACACACACACACACACCAGCACCAGCACCACCAAATTTCCTTCTAAAAACTATTCTTTCATTGCCAATCCACTCAGCTGACCTCTTTGTTACCTGTTTCCTTACCCTTAACTGTCTCCCTCCGGCCTGTCATCCTAATCCTCTTTGGCCATTAGAACCACATTGTTTTAACTAACGTTCGTTTTGACTGACAAGGACAGCTAGGAGAATAATTCTCACCCATGGTGACTCTAAAAGATCACACACAAAAATTCATCAGGGCTGTGCACAAGCCTGTCTGTCTCTTCGGCTGCAATCAGAAGGGCTGCAGTCCCTCATGTCTCCCTGGGCCCAAAGCTTGTATTCATGCTACAGCTGGAGGCTGGGGCCCCTCACACGTGCCTGTCATCCTGCCCTTGCTGCGCACACTGGGCAGCACATCTGCTGCTCCAATCTGGGCACCTCCTCACAGCACGTCAGGCATTAACTGTTTCATGCTCTTGCTCTGTCAAAAGTTCCCCTCTCAGAAATTTAACGTCACAGTCCCCGCAGGGTTTCACCCTTAAACATGTTAAATAAAAATCCTCCAATGCATTTTAAACCCTGTCAACCTTCTCTCCATGATACCATCTATGCGTTCACAAAACCATCCAATTCATTAGGACACTTAAGCATTGAGCTTCCACTTTGTGTTTCCCCCTGTCTTGGGGTAAGAAAAACAGCTTATTTTCAAGACTTTTTCACACTCTCAAGATAAAACCCTATTGTTTTCCTGTCTATGAATCTGTTGGTTCAAAAATCAGCAACAAAAAGGAGGGGTCTAGTATTCCACATCTCCTAAAGGTTTAGCTTTTCCTCGAAAAGCCACCCGTACCTCTCATCTATGTCATTTGACTTACATACCTATAATTCCATACCTAGACCTCTACAAATACACAATTTCTCCCCAAATACAGCAATAAGTAGGAAAGAGGATTCACTTCTCGGAGAGCCTGAGAAACGTGGTGTCCTTGTGAGTTACGCAGGGGCAGCCTGTGTGCTGTGGTCTGAGTGTAAATACACTCAGACCACAGAGAAGAGAAGTTGAGTCAAACCAAGTGCTTGTGCTTGACTGGCCCAGGAAGGGGAACTTGCAGGGATGGCCTGGGGGTTCCACAGGTCACGTGGTGCACAGTTCACTGTGTGAGAAGGTGTGCACAGTTCAGCCTGCACAGCCACAAACTAGGAAACCATCAGAGCAAAAGACTCTCGGGCTTGTATTTTAAATGCCTCTTCCCAGCTTTTTTTTTATATATATATTTGGTTTCTCCCATACAGAAATAAGCAAAAACCAGGAGTATAGTTTGATTTTGTAGCTCATCCTCCACCCACAGCCATTGCTGCTTCTGCTTTAGACCAAGGAAAAAGGATGATCATGTAGAGACTTTCTCTCTCTCCTAAAAATAGTCTTTGATTAATAGGAAAATGTGTGTGGTCTTCCTTGCTGCTTTTTGGGGGCAGGCAGCAATGAATCCTGAGGGAGGGATAGACCGGCTAGAGTAACAGGAAGCAAGGCCATAGACGGAGGGCCAGAGCCAGAGCTGGCTGAAGGGAATTCTTTTTGCCAGAGACTGCAAAACTAGAAGGAGGAAAAGGCACAAGCATATGCTTGCCAATCTCAAAATTAAGCAGAGAAATACTTGGGAGCCTGGCATTCTCTAGTACCCTTCCTTGCCATTCTTGGGTGAACAGCTGACCATGGTGGAAAGAGATTCAGTGTCATTGGTCTCACTCATTGATTGGACATGGGCCAAAGCAGCTCTTAAATAGGAGCCTCCAGTAAAGGATAGCGATGATGATGGTGATGATGATGATGGTGAAGGTGATGATGGTGATAGCCACCATCATTATCTATCTTTGGTGTGCCAAACATTGTGCTGAGTGCTTTACATTTATTTCACTTCATCCTTACAGCAACGATATAACATATATTCTATTATCTTCATTTTTCATCCAGGGCAATGTGGCTCAGAGAAGTTAAGTGACTTGCCAAAGGTCACACAGCTAAGTGGTGAAGCTGGGATTTGAATAGTAAGAACCTGCATTTTTACCACTATGCATGGTTAGTGGTGATGTCCATCTAAATAGGCACATTTCCATCTGACAATATATGAAAATTTAGGAATTTCCTGACTTTAAAATGACCCATATAAACGAATGGCTTCTGCTGCTCTTTTCTCCTGCCATTTCCCCTCAACCAACAGCAGACACTCTGAAATGATTTGCAACTTTTAGAGATGTGGGAGAAGGAGAAAAGCTGGAAAAAAAGAAGACATTGTTTGGGAGAACCAAACTCTTGAGACAGATATTCAAACAAGATAGGCCTGTTTACAGGCTAGCTCTCCAGACCAAAAATGTTCTTCCTAATATGGCCAAAATGTTATCATGTCACTTCTACTATCCTACTATTTAAATCCCACGAACAACAGATTCACTTTAGAGTCAGAAGTATTCTCTTAAAATACTGATACTGAGACACTAATAGCCATTCACATTTCAGTAAAAAAAGAAAAAATGTATTTAATTGGATGACTGCCTTCTTGCAACCTAGATGAGAATAGCTGTACTGAGGACTGAAATAGGGGTAGAAAGATGGGTTGATAACCCTGTTTCTACCCCTACCTCCCCTACTGAGGTAGGGGTAGAAACAGTGGTTGATAATTCTAGGGTGAGTAGAGTTTTAAGGGTTGACATATGCCTGACCTGTACAGTGCCCCGGAGGGCTTGGATTAACAGAGAATATTAGCTCTGTGGGGAAGGAGGCCAAAGAAGGAGAAATGTACAGAAAGGGACGTGGTAGATGCCAAAGAGAAACAATTTCAGAATTGCCCCATAACAAGCTCTATATCCAGGAAAAAGGGGAGAAAAAAACCTTTTATTCTTTATTCCTAGTAACTAAAAGACCTTAGGCCAATGCAAATCTCCTTCTTATTTCTAAGCTTTTGAAAATACTGTTCACTCTGCCTGAAGCACAATTTCTCATCTCCTATCCCCCGACATTTTTTTCAAATTGTGGTAAAATACACATAACATAAAATTTGCCAACTTAACCGTTTTTAAGGGTACAGTCCAGTAGTGTTAAGTACATTCACATTAGATGAAACCAATTCTTTTTGAAACCAATTCAAAATTCTTTTCATCTTGCAAAACTGAAACTTCATACCCATGAAATAACAACTCCCCATTCTCCCCCATCCCCCAGCCCCTGGCGACCTCCATTCTGCTTTCAGTTATCCCCCAGCTTTCACCCCTTTTCCTAGTCAACTCCTATCATTCTGTTCCTAGTTAGTTTTCAAGTCAACTTCCCTCACAATTTTCTGTGCCCCACACCCAATCCTCTCCACTGATTGGGTAGCAGGCCTCTTCCATCCACTCACACTGCACCAGGTGCTTATCCCATCACAGCATCTCTTTTACTGAACTATCTACTAGCCAGGCTTTTCTCTCTGTTAGACTGCAAGCTTTTCAAGGGCAGGGACCCACCAGTACCACTGGTACCTGGCAGAATGCTGCTGACACTCACTGACTATAGGTGTTTCATATGTATTTGAACAATAAAAGACTTCAGCTATAATACGAGTTAAAAAGGTTTTTTAAAGGATGACTTGGGAGTCTCACCACCATGCATGACATAGTCTCTACAGGAAAATGTATTCCAATGGGACTGCCTTTATAAGCACAGAGTTCTTCTTTCAGGGCTGAGATTATGGGAAATTTATTTGTTCCCTTGATTTGCTAAACAACCTTAATGAAAATCTCTTACATCTCTTTGTATTTAACATTCCCCATTTGTTCTTAGGGAAATGAATATAATACTAATCTGAAAATACTCGATATCCCCCAGAATTGAGTTCAAAAGGCAATTTAAAACATCTAGTCATAGGAATCACCTACATAGAGTCTTTACGACTTTTTGGGCTTGTTTGAGGGTTTTTTTTTTTTTTTTGGTCCTTTGGTTTTAATATACATTTTCAGATACAATGATAGGATTCTAAAATATCATACAGATGGTTGACTTTGGGTATTTGTGGACTCAAAGATCAGTTTCAACTATCTGCAAATGACTTCAGAAGTCAGAGACACATACAATATGGCATTTCTCAGAAGCACGAAGTCAAATCATAGATATCGTGAGGGTGGGAGAGAGAAGACCACCACTAAGCTAGTGAGTGCACCTACCCAACCTCCTCACACCACGTCTCAGGGTTGTGGTCTATATTTATCATAATACTGCAATACTTTTTGTGAAGTTGCTTTTTTAAAAAGTAACATTGATTTAGCCCTGGCCAGTGTGACTCTGGTGGTTGGGTGTGGTCCCGCAAAGCAAAAGATCACAGTTCATTCCCGGTCGGGGCACATGTCTGGGCTGCAGGTTCAGCCCCCTGACAGGGCACCTGCCAGAGGCAACCAGTCAATGTTTCCCTTCCTCTCTTTCTCCCTTCCTTCTCCTCTCTCTAAAAATAAATAAAGTCTAAAAATTTAAAAGAACATTTATATGTGTTTTTGTGTGTGTATATATATACATATATACACATACACATATACATATATATATAGGGTTTTTTTAATGGCCCTTAAAAGAAGGCCAACCGCTGGGGTTAGGGATAGAAATAAGAGAAAGTGACTTGGTCTAACAATCTGATGATTCTCTGCCAAAAAATAGTTTTGTAAAGTACTCTAATCCTTTATTTATAGACTCATTTATTTATAGACTCATTTATAGATTCACCAAGAGTCTAAAGAACTCCCTTTCTTTTTTTCATTTCTACTTTAGTTTTATTGGAAATATGATATCCTAGGGGTATTCGAAAATTGAATGATTCTTGAAATTCCCAGATGTGTCCCTCCGAAAGGAGCCCAGTTCTGCTGTTCACTTAATGTATGATATGCATGAGGGATCAGAGCCTTGCTCATGCAGTGAAATAGTACTTACTACAATGCATTTTAAGGCTGGTATGGATTTTGAGATGTCTGTGTGTGTGTGTGTGCATGTGTGTGTGTGTGTATCATTTATATTTCTCAACCTGTAAAAAGGTTTAGTATATTAATTTTAGTTCTGTCAAGTGATCAAAAAGTATAATTTTCATTGACCAATAATTCACAAATACTGTTTTCTATTTTCTCACCCTTCAGACATTTATCATCTTCTCATCAAAAAGACCATAAAGAAGCATAAGGCTTTTCCTAAGGATTTTTTTCCTTGTAGTTTCTCTCTTACTTCTTTCACACATCTCCCTGTGACCTAAGGGTTTTTACTTGCTTCTGTCTTAGTTCTCTGCAATTTCTCATTTGGAAATTGATGAAGACACCAGCATCGGAACATGTCCAATAGAAAGAATTAGTGATTCTGTCTTATAGAGGACATAAAGATTGCTTATTCATCCATTCATTCATACATGCACTCAACAAACACTAATTGACCATCCGCTAAGACCAAATACAGTGCTAGGCACAAGAATACAGTTGAGGGATAAAAGTCCGTGCCTTAACGTAGTGGAGTGTGCTTAGAGCTATGAATGAGCTCAGTCTACCTCAACCAGGAGGCTGAGAAGGCTTTTGGAAGGAGAGGACACTTGTGCTGAGTTTCTAAGGATATTTGTAGGAACTGGCCAAGTGGAAAACAACAAAGGAGGCTCCAGGGAAAGAGACCATGTGACAGTTAGAAAAAAATGACAGCATGGGAGAATGGTGAACAGCTTATAATGCCTGGGTTCCAGCGCACATGTAGGGGAGGCACAGGTGAGAAATGCAGCTGGAGGGGTAGGCAAGAGTTAAATTATACAGGGCCATAGACAGCAACTATGGAATTTATCCCAAAGGCTGTGAGATCTTATTTACACAGGAATTGGCATAACCAGATTTTTTTTATTTTAAAGATTTTTATTTATTTATTTTTAGAGAGAGGGGGAGGGAAGGAAAGAGAGAAGGAGAGAAACATCAATGCATGAGAGAAACATTGATCTCCTGCCTCTCATCCGCACCCTGACCAGAAAACAAACCCGGAACCCAGGCACGTGCCCTGACCCAGAATTAAACCAGCAACCTTTCACTTTGTGGGACAGCACCCAACTAACTCAGCCACACCCATCAGGGCAACCAAATTTTCACTCTAGAGAAATGATTCTCTTGTAGAGAATGGATTAAAGGGGTTAAGAGTAGAGGCTGGGAGACCAGGTGTCTGTACTTGTTTGAGAGCAAGTGACCAAGAACAATATTTTCTGCAGAATTAAGACCACCACATGAATTGAATGGTTTGACTACTTTGTATATAGCTCTACCTTCAACCTTGTTTTGAATTCCCTTCTTCCATAGTCTTCCGCCACGGGTATCCTTATTAATCTTTTTCTTAATGTTTTGTTGTTGTTGCTGTTATTTTAATCCTCACTCAAGGACGTGCTTGTTGATTTTAGAGAGAAAAAGAGGAAGAAAGAGAGGAAGAGAAACACTGATGTAAGAGAGAAACATCAGTGTAAGAGGGAAGCATCGACCAGGGTTGCCCCTCATATACGCCCCTACCAGCAACCAAACCTTCAACCCAGCCATGTGCCCTGACCAGGAATTGAACCTTCAACCTTTCAGTTTACGTGAGGATACCCAACCAAACTAATTGACACCAGCCAGAGCAAACCTTATTAATCTTATGATGTATCTTGATTGGAGGGTTTCTTATGTAGCACTTTTTTTTATTGTTGCTGCACAAGTCAAATTTAAATTCTATCATCTATCTTGCCTTCCATTTTGGGCTTAGTAAACTGCCACGTACCATTGAATCTTTCCATAGAAAATTACTTATGAACTTTTGAAAGAAGTTGGTATTCCCAAAGCTAAAGCCAGACCCTTGAGACTGAGCTAAACTTGGTCTAAAAAGACATAAGCAAGTGAAAGAGCTGTTATGCCAAAATGGAAGAAAAATATTGTCCTTGTATTTACTAGGCATTTCATATTTAAATTCAGACTGACTCATCTCTTCTAGATTCATCTAGTTGGCTCCTTTAATACAGGTCCCTGGGGTATGTCTTTCGCCTGCAGACTTTCTCAGTTCTTGAACAATGATTTGATATGCCCATTTCACCCTCCTCATCACCCGGGAAGATTTAAAGAGAAAACATGCAGCATTAACAAGGTCTTAAATCTTGTCCCGAGAATTTGATAATGACAATACCGAAAGGCCATCTTGGATCTCCTAACCTTAAACAAGCAGACTTGAGATTTATTATAACACAATAAACACTGTATAGTTCATAGGCGTCTTGAGTCATATCATATAAAATAAGTATTTTTAGATATCATTCTTAAGGAAAGGTCAGCAGGGCTATATAAAAGGACAAGAATTATCCTTCCTTTTATGGTTTAGTTTATACTGGGAATAATTTTTTTAATAATCTGGAATTTGCCTTTGCATCTTCCATTTTTGACCAAAACTACAAAACCATGGAGGTGCGAAGGCCGACTTTTAGGCCTTCTCCCGTTGGTTTCTGCGGCGAGTCCAAGTGCAAAGCTATGAGAGGGCAAAAGTGCTTTCTGAGGTCTGATGGCAGTGAATAGACGCCCTCCTCAACGATGGACCACTGCAAGTTGTGGGGGAAGCTCCATGACAGCATCCCAACAATCAAAGGCTACTCGTGCCTCAGAAATGGTACGTGTGGGGAAAGGCCTTGAACAAATTTCAAGAGGCTCCTGCCAGCACCTCCAAAAGCTCCTGCCCTTGTGACAACAGAATGTTTGGCCCCTTTAGAGCCTACGGGCCTGAATTTTTTGCCCAAGCCCTGGGACACATCTATGAAGGAGTCAGGTGGCCCACTTCGCCTGATAGGGTGACTTTAGGGAGTTCAGTCTCCATTCTGATAACAGATGGGGCCCACCAGAGCACCCACACCAAGGGAAATAAGTGTTCTGAAGCAGTGGGAGTAAATATGACCATCTTTCATTTTTATCTAAAACAATGAACCACAGCAGCTTGGCAATTAAACATACTCGACATAGGTTTAAACAGGAGGAAATTTTAAGGCATCTTATTCCAGGCTAGAATCAGATGTTCTTTCCTGCTCTTCAAGTTTTGAGTGTTTGGTGAAGGATCCCATGAACTGAAGAAGGCACAAAAGGCTTGGGAGGAGACCCCCATCTAGTAAGGGTCATCTCTGAAACTGCCTGGTTATCTGCTGGGAAGGCTATCTCCTTGCTAAAAGCCTGTGGTTAGATTAATGCTGGCAATTGAAAATCTGCACAGGCCTGATGGTGGGCAGCCAGAGAAGGAATGTGTTTTCTGTTTATCTCTTTAGTGGCAGAAATGTTCATCACAGAAAGATCCCGAGTTCCCAGTCTCAGGCGGTCCTGGAAGTGGTGCAGCCTGTATCTATGCTTGCACACATCACCTCCGGAATGATGAAAAGAACCGGGTCTCTGTTCACAGCCGGTTGTCTGAGTTGGTCAATGGGTTAGTCAGTTTCTTTGGCATGATAACAGGGGCAGATCTTCCCACATTGTTCAGAGAGGAAGTTTTACCACCCCCATTGCTTTATCTCCCAGGAATGCAGTTTGAGTTGTGTCTTCTCCTTGACAGCTTAGACCTCAGTAAATTACCAGGGTCTTGACCCACGAGATGGAGAAGTAGTAAGCGATTTTTCAGCCTCCTATCTAAAAACGTGTTTACATTTCTTGAACTCTGGCTGACTGATTCTTTCTCGTGGTGTTGCAAGAACTTTCCTTACGCGTTAGAATTTATAAGTTTCACTTCTAAGAGACCCATGGTTCCTTTCAAGCCACAACGAAGTGAACCTCATCACAACACAATTCTGCTGGGCTGGATTTGTCCGGAGGCCAAGCAGCTGGGATGTGGCAAGCTCAAGTGAGGCTAACAGGAGGCAGTGTGATGTGGAGGGGAAAGTACAAAATGCTAAATCAGGAGATCCGGTCTTGTGCTATTTCAAGGTATGGCCTTGAGCCAATCACACGGAATCACTCTCTGGGCCTCAGTTTCCCCAGCTGTTTTCAATTTAAAAATGTTTTAAGTCTGTGCAGAAGCCATTTTCAAACGAGACAGAGGACGACAGCTGAGAAACAACAGAAAAGGAAAGGTCAGCCCACAAGGAATGACTAGAGGCTTCAGGTCAAAGAGACAAAGACACAGAGTCACATGTGGCCACAGATTCTTATAAGAGCTACTTATGAGTAGCAAGCATGGAAAGAACTTTTTGTTGGACACGCATCCCACACAAGAAGCTATAATCCTGTCACAGCAGCCATGTGCCTGGCTAAATCTGTTCCTCAAATAAACAGTCCTTTATAAACATTAAATTTACTTTCTTAGGGGAATAAAAGAAAAACAAAATAAATCCTATCCTTTTGCCGCTTGCCTTTTGAGGCAGGCAATCTTGGGCTCAAGTCCTTACTCAAAAGCTCACTAGTGATACAACCTTGGGTGGGTTACTGTACCTTCCGAGCCTCAGTTTCCACACTTGTGAGAGCTGAGATGGCACAGCGGTGGAGGAGGGCCTTGCGGATTACATGCCAACACCATGTCAGTGTCTGTGCGGTACGTGCTTCATGGAGAGCCTCCCCACCAGCCCCACTCTGGTGTCCTGTTTCCTCCTCTCCTGTGGCCCCTGCGCACCATGAGGGAAAAGGGGGGTCTCTGATCTCTCCGTCTGGAAGGTTGCAGAGGCATTTTCCTGCTCTGTGAAGTACCATCATACAAAATTTATACTCCACAGCATCAGCAGATTTTTTTCCATCAATATTTCCTTTTTAATTTTGGCTGCATCTGAGTCTTAGTAGCACAAAGATTTAAGATTTTTGTTCTCTTAAAGATCAGTCAAAACGAGAGAATAGAAATTTGAATATAAAGTCTTAACACTACATTTGACCTGGTGTTTAGACTGTTGCCTATTCAAGTCATGGGTATTATTTGGTGGGTAAATCTGGATGCTATAAGTATATGCATGTGTGTTTATAATCTTACACATATGAATTAGGTGTGTATATAAATGGGGCATATAAAAATTCATGAGACCTAAATCTGACAACCCTGATTCTTTTCTTTCTAATTTCTACCATAGCAGACACTGAATCTGGAGCCAATCTTCACAAGAATCTTAATGAAACCTCACCTTTGACTCAAAAGCCAGAGAAGCAGGTACAGTATTGACTTTAAATGAGCAGGAAACTGAGACGGAACTTTTGGGTTCTTATCCTGGCTTGCTGTGTGACCCTGGATGAGATTCTTTACCTCTCTGGGCCTCATTTGCTTTATCAGTAAAATGAGACAAATGAACTATAAAATCAAAGAGGTCCCTTAACTCATAGACATGGAATGTTTTGCTTGGCTCTTCATGTTCACGGATAAACTGCATAGGCTTTTCCCTCATTTCTGCAAAGTCAAAAAGGAACACAGAAAAGAATCATCCAGTGAGGCTGTAGCCACTATGAATTTGTGGCAATAGGCCCATTTTTTTTCCATTCCAATTCTCATTCCTAATGGACAGAAAAAAATAGCTATCGAGAAAAAAAAAGCAAAGGTACCTTAAAGAAAGGAGAAAAATGCTTTGTCTAGATGGATTAGGAATATATATCTATTAGTGATTCAAAGGCATGTGTTCACAAATATTTATAATTTTGTTCCTTCATTGAAACTCTAAGGCTGGGACTATTTTCCAATCCTCTCTGGAGAGACAACTAGGGAATTCCTGCAGCTGCACCCGGGTTCTCAGTGAACCTGAACCTAAGCAGAGGTAGCATAGCTCCCAGCACGCTCAGGTCCCTCCCTGCTGTGCAGCGGCAGCCAGGAGGAGAGAGGGGGCTTGATCTCTCTCTCTCTTATCTCTGACTTCCTGCCACAGCCTGGCTTTCTCCTCTTCCCTCGCACTCATTAGAAAACAATAATAATAAAAGTAGTTTTGTTTTCTTCTGTGGGACTAGCTGGGTTCTGTGGAAGGACCTGAACTCTCACTGTTAGAAACCCAGGCTGGGTCAGGCTTCCGCTGAGGTAAAGCATAGCCGAACTGTCCCTTCCCACTACTGAGGAACAGCAGAACCAACATTTGCAGTTTTTCTTGTTTTTGGTTTTTTTTACATTCCCATTTTGAAGACACTCTTTATAAGGGATCTAAAAGCTCTTCTTTTTTAATAGTCTGTAACTATGGAAAATATGATGTGGTATATTTTGATAATTCTAGAACTCCAAAAGCCTTGCAAATACCTCACAAACCGTAAACACACTCCCAATTCACACAGCCCCACAGCTGTATTTCAGGAGAACTAACATCACCTGCAATGAAAGAGTGTCTGGGTCGGGTCCAGTGAAGCCCTAGGCCGAATTATTAACCTCACAGTCAGAAGGAGGAAGACCAGACCAAGGGTCTTAAACTCTCACCCTATGAGAGACTGTGGCAAAGCAGCTCTGAGAACTTCACAGGCCTCCTCTGTGAAAGGACAGGGGTCATGTCCACCAGAACCACTTGGCTTGTTCAAGCCGCAGTAGTCTTATTTTCTTCCGTAGTATCCCCCAAAAGGAAAGCCATTTAAGAAAAAATCTAGGGAGTCCTACCTGCCCCTACACACAGAGAAATTGGAGGTGGGGTGGGGGAGGGGGTATCTCTCCTACCCCTTACTTTTGGAGGTTAATGGCCGTTTATTAGATTAATCACCAACTTCAATTGTAACTACTTCCTCAACCTACTCTATGTAAATGACTAATTTCAAGTTTACTATACAGCATCTGGAAAGGATTTAGAAACAAATTTCTGCCCAGCAGATTTCAGATACGTACTTCGATGGGCCACTAGCAAATCCAGTGGGTTCCTCTCACGGTCACCTTTCCACTCCGAAGCAGGCTACGATATCATACAAAATTGATCTTTATCAGCATCAGCAGTTTCTGCTCTTCCTTCCTTTCTGTTAATTCCCCACTGACTCACCCTCCCCATATTAGGAGTTGCCACCTAAAATGGTTTTGCTTTTTTACCAGCTGCGAGGAGAGAACAAAAACCCAAAGGTGAGATATTTTGGCATCACCATGCTTTAAAGAGATGTCACAGGCCTGGATTTGGAACATAATTTCTGAGAGGTGTGTAAGAGAGAAGGCCCAGACGATGCCTTGCAGACGTGATTCGATTCACGGACGCTCTGGGTCCTGGAGGCTGCCTCCGGGTGCCCCCTACTGGTTGGATTTAAACACCTCTGCTGTGCATTTCCCAGTGGTGTCTGTACTGAGGAAGCGAGCGGGATGAGGTAGGGCTCCTGTCTCCAACACACAGGATGGCAAATCCTGGGACCAGCTCCTAAGACACCCCTTCCACTCCTGGCCGAGGATCAGGGCCTCGGAGGTAAATCCATAAATAGAAATGAGAGTAGCAACTGTTATCAACCACTTCCTAGGAGTTAGAGGAGGGGGTTAAGTCGGGGATAAAGGAGAAAGAAAACTACAAGGGGGAATGTGGAGATGAAAAGAGCAATGAAAAAAGGAAAAGGAGACAGGCAGACGCGTTTCAACTCCAAGCTCCCATTTCCTCTTTCAAATGAACTGCCTCCCCACTGTGAACAGAATCAAGTATTTATAAGGCATTTTTTGCATATTAATAATAGCTGTAAAGGGAGTGTTGCCAGTTCTGCAGTCCTAAAGGTATGGCGCCCTTTTTAAATGCGGGGCCTCCAAACTCCACACCGAATGTGATATTCTCCGTCGCATTTAGTTTCCTTTCTGCCTTGTGGCTCCTCCTAAGGCCTTTCGTTTGATTAAGGGAAATTCGTTCCCGGGATATCGTCAGAGACCAAGTACTGTTCTTACCTGGCTGGCTGACATCAATCGCTAGAGAAGCTTTTCCTCTTCCCCAGGGCCTCTCTGTGTAGAGGCTGCAGCCTGGGTAAGGTGACCAGCACCTAAAAAGAGTATTAAAATCGTAAATGAAAATTCTAGGAGGGAACATTAACATATCTTTCCGGGGGCAAGGGGGGGTGGAAGTAAAACTTTTTTAAAGAAGTTTTAAAATAATTGCATTAACTAAAACAGCATTATTATCTATATTCAGTGAAGATCACACTCAATTTTAAAAGAAAAATATTGAGCACCAGTTAGAGAAATAAGCAAAAGACAATCAATTCAGATAAAACATAATAGTAATAGAAAGCAAGTATAGAAAAATATTCCTCCTGAGTAGAATTAAAATGCAAATTGAGGCAAACTGGAGATAGCATTTTTGAGATGTGTGTCTCCTCTCACTTTTTTAAAAGGTAATACTCAGTCCTGCCAAGATTTTGGTAAAATTTGCACGCTTCTGGTGGATGATAATTTGTTTCAATCCATTTGTAAAGCAAAATGCCAATATGACTTGTGAAACGTGAAAACAATATTCATACCCATTGATTACTGTTCCTGACTTCTGGGAATTTATCCTAAGGAAATAATTCAGCAAGAAAAAAAAAGTGAGTGAAGATGTCTCTTGGCGGCATTATCTATAATAGAGAAAACTTGCAAACAGCCTAATAGTCCAACATTGGAGAGACGATAAGTTCATTGTGACACATTCCTCTTAGTGAGAGGTTTCATTCAGTCATTTAAAAAATCATGCTTCTTCAGACTAGAAATTGTGATTCAATACTAATGATAGAACACAGGGTTTCTCATCCTCAACACCACTGACTTGGGGCCAGAAATTCCTTGTTGGGGGGTTTGCCTGTGCGTTGTGGGTCACTGCGCAGCATACCTAGCCTCTGCCCACTACATGCCAGTCCCACACCCCCTCTACCCCCAGTTGTGACCATCGAAAGAGGTCTCCAGACCTTGACACATGTCCCCTGGAGGGCAAAATGGCCACCAGTCGAGAACCACCAATTTAATTTTAAAAGTGAAAGTCAAAGTGATGTCAATTAGGACTGCTGCAATAAATTTTTTAAAAAGTTATCTTTAAAGAAAAGGCTTGGTACTTCCGCCAAGATGGAGGTTTAAGGTAGATGTGCCTGCCTCCTCACACAACCAAGTTTAGGGACAACTAAATATTAGCATCAGAAAACACAACCAGAACACGGAAAACTGAACTTTTCGGAAGTCCGCTAACAACAAATTCTTCGGCCCGACCAGTAAGGGGCGAAACCCGCGTCGGGTAAGGAGTTACAAAGGAGTCGACCCGGGCGCGGAATCCAGACGCGCGAATCCAGTCGCACGGGTTCCAAACCCAGGATTGGACCTAGTGAGCTACCGAGCGGCCCACCGGGTGAGCGACTACGGAGGAGTCAGTGGGGAGGCGGTGGCAGCGAGTTGACTGAGGTTGCATGGTTGCACGCGGGTGAGGGAGTGAGCGCTTGGACCGGCGGCGGCGCCATTGCCATTTCCCCCGCTCTGACCACGCCCCCACATACAGCGTCACAACCCAGCGACCTGGGAATCCAAGGCGCCGCTCCTCCCACTTAAAGGGCCAGAACAGACCAAAAATGTCGCAGGAAGACCTCAAAGCCCCACAGATAAATCTAAGTGACGAAGAAATAGCAAATCTCTCAGACGCACAGTTTAAAACACTGGTCATCAGCTTCCTCACAGATCTGGTGGACTATAGCCACAAATTAGAGAAACATATGAAGGCTAAATTAAGGGAAATGAATGGAATTCCACAGGAAAACCATAGAGATGAAAAAAAAACTGGGACTCAAATCAATGGAGTGAACCAGAAGGAAGAAAAAAATGATCAATCAGAAAGGAATGAAGAAATAAGAATTCAGAAAAATGAGGAGAAGCTTAGGAACCTCCAGGACATCTATAAACGCTCCAATATCCGAATTATAGGGGTACCAGAAGGGGGGAAAGACACAACCACCAGTGGAAAAACTATTTGAACAAATAATAAAAGAAAATTTCCCCAATCTGGCAAAGGAAATAGACTTCCAAGAAATCCAAGAAGCTCAGAGAGTACCAAAAAAGTTGGACTCAAGAAGAAACACACCAAGGCATATCATAATTACATTAGCCAAAATTAAAATGAAGGAAAGAATCCTGGAAGCAGCAAGAGGTAAGGGGACAGTCACCTACAAAGGAGTCCCCATCAGGCTGTCAGCAGATTTCTCAAAAGAGACCTTACAGGCAAGAAGGGGCTGGAAAGAAATATTCCAAGTCATGAAATCTAAAGACCTACAACCAAGATTGCTCTACCCAGCAAAACTTTCATTTAGAACGGAAGGACAGATAAGGTGCTTCTCAGATAAGACCAAATTCAAGGAGTTCATCATCACCAAGCCCTTATTATATGAAATGTTAAAGGGACTTATCTAAGAAAAAGAAGTTAAAGAAACATGAACAGTGAAAGGACAACAAACTCACAGTTATTAACAACCACACCTAAAACGAAAGCAAACTAAAAGGACAGCTAGATCAGGAGTGGAAACATAGAAATGAAGATCTCAAGGAGGGTTAGCAACAGGGGAGTGGGAGGAGGAGACGGGGGGAGAAGGTACAGAAAACAAGTAGCATAGACAGTAGATAGAAAATAGATGGGGGGTGGGGCAAGAATAGTATGGGAAATATAGAACCTAAAGGACTTGAGACACATGGACATAAACTAAAGGGGGGTAATGGTGGGGTTGGGGGGGCAGGGTGGAGGGGAATGAAGGGGGGAATAGAACAACTGTAACAGCATAATTCAAAAAAAATAAATAAATTTATTTAAAAAAAAAAGAAAAGGCTTGCAAATAATGCATTCAAAAATGTGTAGTCATGCTAATTTAAAATTAAGGATGTGTTGGGTTGAGATTTTTTGTTTGTATTAACTGTCTTCCTGGCTTTTCTTTTTTTTTTTTTCAAAATTCTCCCTGTTAGAAGGAAAAACAGATCATGAGGGTGCCTGGTTTTAAGTCAGAGTTAAAATGACCTAGGGGTCACAGTAAACAAGTACACGGAAAGCTAAACAAGGCGCCCCACCATAGTGCCATTACTTTGTAACTATTGTTAGTTAAAGTTATTTAACATTAGTTAGGTTTTTATTTAGATTGTTGGATAGGGTTATCAGAATTCTCCTTTTAGGGATCTTGGCCCGTTTCTGCATTTTATCCCTCTGATCCTAGACCTTAGGGACCAATGAACTCGCCTCTTTTTCTGAGGTTGGATCTCAAGGTCTGAAACGCTCTTGTCCATCCAGACCCAGCGATGCAGCGCTGGGACGAGAGGGGCCCTGAGCCCACTGCTTTTATAGAGCTGTCAGAGCAGAG
Source organism: Artibeus jamaicensis (assembly GCF_021234435.1). Taxonomy (NCBI): domain Eukaryota; kingdom Metazoa; phylum Chordata; class Mammalia; order Chiroptera; family Phyllostomidae; genus Artibeus; species Artibeus jamaicensis. The sequence continues at coordinate 33,430,584 of NW_026521814.1, forward strand.
ATTGTCCGTAAAGAGTATCAAAGAACAAGCTCAAGCCCTAATTAGATTTCCCAAGAACTGCTGCATCTCTTTGTTTAAGCTAAGAAAGAAACCATCTCACCAGTGTTCACATTGTCCGTTTTCTCTCTGTTAGAGGGAGCAAACATCCTTTCCCACATGCTTTATCTTGAGCTTTGTTTTGTTGCTTTGTAGGGATTAGAACTCTGGTAGTGCCCTAAAAATCCTGTGAAAAAGGACTTAGGTCCTCCCTTTTTCCCATTTCACAAAGCCATTTCTATTTTGACCCAGATTATCTCTTGACCTCGGGTTTCATGAGTTTACAAGAGTACAAATTCATATTTGATCTTACATGTCCTAATTTTGCCTCTTTTGGATTTCAAAGAGTAGCCTGTAACTCTAACACACTGGGATTTCGGTTGAATAAACCTGTGTTTACCCATCTGTTTCCTTGGTGGTTTCACAGATGGTGTTCATATCACCTTTCAGCCTTCCTCCTTCAGGACAAAGAAAAACCACACACACACCTGTAGACGCGCTAAGTTTTTGACAAAGGTACAAAAACAGCCTTCTGTTTCAATGTCCTTCCAAGTTATTCCCTACCTTCTGTTGAACCTTTTGACTGTTATCTAAAAGAACAAGCTACCACTCTTTACAGACACTCTTCTCCTAAACTGCGGATCCACCTTTGCATGCCACATGGTTCACATTCAGCACAGTTCCTGGCACCTGGTAGCTATGGGGGTGGGGGGAGCTGATGAAGATTTTGTTGATCTTAAGGTCCATGTTCTGGATAGAAAACAGCCCTAATCTCAATTGGATTTGGAGATTGTGCTGTTTTATTTCCAGTGATGATGATAGGGAAGCTCAGCTGACATTTCTCTGACAGTCACACAATCTTTGGATACTTCCTGCTGTTGGTTGCCACAGTTTGGTATTTCTCTCTCTAAAAGCTTTGTATTGTGTGCAGACTGCAGATGTCATTAGGCATCCTTCTCTGAGGTCGTTTTGAGGCTGATTAGTAAGACTGAGTGTAGCACTGGTCCTTAGGAGAATTAACTGTCTCCTTTTTCCCATCTGGAGAAGTAAGCTTTACTTCCCACCGTGTTTCTCCTTTCTAAAGGCTGGGCACAGCATTTCCTTGGGTGCTAGGCTCCTTCTCTCTCCCTCCCCCTTTCTCTCTCCCCCATTTTGTAAATAGCTTTGATTGTAAAATTTTGCAAAGTTTTTTTCTTAATCTAAGCAAACTTCACCTTTTGTTTCAACCTTACCCACAGGATTACTTTGTCAGCCCCAAAACTTCATTGACAATTTAAGGATAATTTACAGAGAGGGATTTCTTTTTAATTACAAAATCAAGGCTTTTATTTGTTGAATTTTTACTTAGACCATTATTTATTCTACTAAGTCTGTGTTTGTTGAATTTTGGGCTGCTGGATCCAACCAGACACCCGATATGGGCCTAATTAATTTTTTTCTTTTGTCTTTTGTATTTTTATTATGGAAAATTTCAAACACATGCAAAAGTAGAAAGAATAGTATAATGAACTTCCACATACCTATCCTGAGCTCCAACAGTTACTTCCCATCGTCGTGAGAAGGACTTTTTAAATGGTAATAGCAGCCAGTGTTTTTGAGGTTAACTCTATGAAAGGTGTAGGATTATCTCCTTTAACCTTTACAACATCCCTATGAAGTAGGTATAGTTATTATCCCCATTTTATGGAGGAGGACACAAACGTCACCACAGACAGGGCCCTGTTCTACTCCTGGCCCGTACTAAGAGGCCGACCCGGCTGGGAACCCCACAAAGCTGTGTTGAGATCCCAGCTTCTCCCACGCTGCCCCCGTGGTTGCAGGCGGGCGCCGAGGCTCAGCTTCCTCATCTGTAAGGGATAATGATATTTCCCTCATGGGGCCACAACAAGGATTAGATGAACAACATATGGAGAGGGATTAGCGCAATGTCTGTCACTAAGCAATCCCAATAAATTATAATAGTAATTATTATTCTATTCCTCCAGCCTCTGCCTTAGAAGACGTTATAAATACAATCTAAGGGTTTGGATATGGAAAAAGAGAAGTTTGAAAGGCAGAACTATAAGTCAACTGTTCCCCATCCCCCAGCCCCCGATAATCTCCATGCTGTCTGGAATTTTGTTTCACTACTTACGAACCTTTGGGTTTATCATATCTCATTGTAAAGTTTTGGGTTTTTTTTATTGTTTTTCTGCCCTGCACCTAAGGGAGCACAGCTGAAGGCCAGTGGGTGGGGTGGGGAGGCGGGAGATTTTGGAATTGGATGCACTGTGTCCAGCAGGGCCCCAACCCCCACAGACCTTTGGTGCTGAGGAAAACTTAGAGGTCAGAGGACAGCCAGGCCCAGTGTAAGAGAGGTGGCAGAAAAGAAAAGGAAAGGACTTCTTCTCTTCTTCCAGCCCTGCCATCCCCGCATTACCAGGGCTACTTCAACTCCTTAGCCCAACTAAAGTATGAGTTACATAAGCTTTTGTGGGCCAGTGTGGGAATCAAAATACTGCGGTTAACATTTCTTTTTTTAGTGAAAATCAACTGATTTTAAATGACCTTTTTATAATGGAATCAGTTTGCGAGTTGAGATCCCCTATCTCTGGGTTGTCAGATTGGAAAAGTCACATCAGAGCCAAAATAACAAGGAAGTCCCACAATTTGGGGTTAAAGTTTGGGGCTAGAAGGAACTAGGGACTTGTTCAGCTTTCCCTCCCTGCACCCCCACCCCCACCCTCCATCTCTCAGTAAGATAGGGTGGGTCCTCTCTCAAACACAGGCAAAATTCCAGCCTGGACAGAGCCAGACTCCCCCTCACAGAAAAAGCTCATTTCTGCCTCCCCTGGGGCAGAATAGATCACTATTTTGGCTTAATTTTTTTTCCTCCAGCTCCTGCTAAGCCAGATAAACAATGATTCTGTTGTGTCAACAAAGCATCTAATTAAACTTAGAACAATACCATTAGAATTCACAGACAAGACTTATTTCCAGTTAGTAGAAGCCCTGGAATGAAAGTGTCCTGGGTTTCAATAATTCCCTGAGGAGAGCAGTGAGGTAAGGAAACTGAGGCAAGGAAAGCTGAATGACTTGGCAAAAGTCACCATGAGTCTCACAAAAGTTAAGACTGGAGATTGCAGTGTTCCTCTTGCTGGCCTAATGTTTGCTAGCTATTATGCTAATTTACTAACAGGAGGATGTAAAATCTCCTTCCACAGAGCTGAGGCATAAAAACTGGATGGAGACGTACATTCGTGACAGGGAGGAACAAGAAGGCTCTTCTCTGGCTTCCAAACAAACTGTATCTCTGCCAGGCCTCCTGTGGAGCCCTCCTAAAACTGTCCAGTCAGTGCATTTCACCAGCACCAAATTGCTGTCAGAAGACAAAAAGTAGGCCAGGGTGTCAGGTGGTTAAGAGGAGCCTGATGAACCCAGGCGACTGGGCAGCCTTGTGCTAGGTGGAACCACGCTGTGGCTTAGGGTCCCTTTGGCTCCTCATGAAGAGACCAGGCAGCCAGGCCAGGTTTTTGAATTGAGAGCCTGATGTTTCATCTGGCCTCCTGAAGACTAGAGGTTTCCTGCTTCTCCAGGCCAGGGAAACCTAGATAGAGACAAGGTCTCACAGTGGAACCTGGGCGTGGCCAGGGTGGCCAGCCTTGCACAAGCTGGGTCCCCCCTACCCCAAGTTGGTAGGATATAAGAAGCCCGTGGTCCACTCAGATCCCTCCAGGCAGCACAGTAGTAGGCAGTCCAGCAGAGTTCAATGTCCCTCCCACCTGTGTCCCCATTCCTACTGCCCACTCTTAGTCCCACAGGCTATCATGGGCAAGAAATAATGGCCTGAGAAGGCCAACCACAGGGAAGATCGCCAGTCCCTTCAGCCCATAGCTTCTGGCAGGGGGGCCCTTTCCAGGATTGGGTTCCCACACCCAGCAGGAGACATGGCCAGAGGAAAGCTCAGAATCTCAGGTCTCTTTCCCACCACACCCAACTCCCAGAAACTAAATCTCTCGCATCTATACATCTCCACCAGGATTCAGAGCACCCCCCACCCCTGCCTTCCACCCAGGGAAGCAGAGGGACAGACTCTGGGCCAAGTAGGGGGCTTAGTGGTCCAAAGCAGAGACTGACTCTTTTTCCTTTTGTCTGCTCACAGGAGGACAAATGCCCTGTGTGCACAGAGGTTTGATGTGACAACTTGAAAGACCACATGAGGCTTTCAGCAAAGGCCTCCCGCCCTGCTCTCCAGGCATTAAGATAATGGCGGGGGGGGGGGGGGGGGGGGGGGGGGGTGCCCCAGCATATTTCAGATCCTGGCTACGAAGGCCCTCCTTCCTTCTGTTTTCTTCCTCCAGCTCAGCTTGCCCACAGGTTCCCAGAGACTCTTGGCGGTTTGCTCTGAGGCAGAATGAAGTTGTGAGCTGCGTGGGAGGCAGTTAGACAGTGAGAGTGTTGCGGCCTCCTTAATGAGAGACAATAGCTCTTCTTGGAGCCATTACGCCATAGCTACAGGGATGGGGAACCCCAATTAGACAGAAGTGAGAGAAATAAAGAGGAGGGCCTGAGAGGACAGGCCCTGTAGGACAGATCCGTATCTCTGGTGGCTCTGTGGAACCCACGTTTGGACATCTAGCTGCTTGGGTTTAGGATCTCCTTTCCTTCTTAGGGTTAGCTATCCCAGTGACTAGAGAGCCAACCCATGGTAGTAAGCTTTCAAAATACTCAAACTGAAAGGAGGAGGAAAAAGTGTTGGGGAAAAGCCTTTCTTCTTGAGTTAGTAGCTCAGTTATTATAATCCAAGAGTAAGAAAGGAAATGATATTTGTTTAATTTAATGATGTCCTCTGTAAGTTTGGCTACATTATATATATGTGCATATGGATATTTGTATACAGATGATAGCTCTCTTCTGTTCTGGCTTTCAGCTGAATCACATTATGTTTACCGCACGATAGTAAGCCTGGATTTTCCATGGCTCAGTCTGTCAGAGTATAAGATTAGCTCTTGAATTCATTAACAGTCATCTCCCTTTAAATGTCAGATACCATTTTAAATGCCAAGAACTTACACAACACCTTCTGTGCCATTCAAATCAGCTTTACCAAATTAACTCATTAATCTCTATTGTTTCATTTACTGAAGAGAAAGGCTTAAAGGTATTTTTAGCAGAACATAAAAAATATTAAAGTATTTACAGTTCAATGTAGGTGAAGGATGGGTTTGATTTTCTGCTAAACATTTCATCCTTCCATCAGTTTCGTGATCATTCCCATTCAAGCGTGCACAGAAAAGAAACAAAAAGCTTCCGGTATCTGTGCTTTCCTCCACTTCCCCATCGTCATTCCCTTCTGTCCGGCCTGGTGCTCTCTCCTCCCCTCTACACCTTCAGAGACCTTGACTCCTGCTCACTACTTATCTACAGTCTTTGCTCTCCAAATAGCCCAGGAGCTGCATGTGTCGATTATGATGGCTCAGGAGACAGAGGGGTGCCTCGCAGGGTCAGGGATGGAGCCCAGAAGGCTGGGGGCAGCACAGGCATAGAGATCACGGATTTGACTTTCCTTTTCGAGGAATCCCTGCCTGGTTTTGCCTCTGCATAATCAGATACACTGACTGCTAAAGATAGATCCTTTTAGGACGGACTCCTTATTGTGACCCAGCTCTTGGCTCAAATGTCACCTCTGCTGAGAAGTCTTCCCTGATCACTAGAAGGGCAAGTCTCACCCCCTCCCCATCCACCTCCATCACCATTTTATTGTCTCCAAAATCATCTTGCATATTTATGTGTTTGTTTATCTGACACATACAATATAACTCAAAAAATATTAGTTGAATGAGTAAATGAAAAAGCACCTCCGACGCATGGCTTTCTTTCCCAGCTTTAACTTTCTGACTTCCTCTCCTCTTCTCTCTGCCTCTCAGCATCCTCTTTACATATTTCATCTTTTCTTTCTTCCCATTTCCCAAACCCTCGTCACTATCACTTGTTAGAACTCCTGAACATAATAAGCGAAAACAGCACTTCACATTCCAGTAACTATAGAGCCTTCACTGAAAACATTCCATTAAGCTAGAATTGATGGCCCCTAAATGTTAGAGAGATAAGCCATACAGTCAAGAGAATTGTTTTATCAAAAGATTTATAGGTTGAGTGATTCAAAGGGACTTTTCTCAAAGCCTCCCAACTCCCTGCTCTTCCATCTGAACCCCACATAAGGAGTTAAAGTGATTCCAGCCGTTGGAACTGGTCTTGGCTAGGCCTTTTGTCCTCTAGCCTAACTCAGAATTGTCTCTTGGAGGTAACAGAGAAAATTCCCTTAAATCAGTATTGTCTGATTTCTATTATTCCACCCAGTGATTCATGGTATGATTTTGGAAGCTAGAAAACTCAAAATGCTTTGTCTGATTCCAGCTTGGATGAAACGCTTTCATTTGATCTGGAAACAAGGAGGGGCTGTCTCACCCTGAGAAGCTAATTAGATATATGGCTGAGATGACAAAAAAAAAAAAAAAGGATCTGTATTTGTCCAGAAAACTCTTTATCTCTAGCCACATTTCAAAACAAAAGAAAAGGGTGTGGATATTCACTGGAATGATGTCTGCTTAAAGGGAGCCATCAACTGTTTATTCATCATTAATACTTAAAAGAAATATAAATGTTATGGGAGGGAACATTTGTGACAGCCCAGAGGGACAGACATTGAGAGTTGGTCTCCTAAAAAATATGGAGATGATCAACTCCACACCCACGGTGATCTCATGGTATACCAATATATGTGACCCCAACAAATCAGCCCTGAGAGATCACTTTCCTCTTTGGGAATGAGGAGGCAGAGCTACTCAGACAACAGGACTCTGGAGATCAGCACATACTTCCTGTAAAGGTGTCCTCATTGGCCCTCTGCATTTGACCCGAGCTGGACCATGATGTGTGTAGCTTGTCCACAGGGCAATCGTTATTCTTTTGTCCAGCAAATACATATCGAGTGTGGATGCATTCCCAGACCCTGTGCCAGGTGCTGCTGTCACAAGGGAACGGGATGGTCTGGTTCCTGCCCTCATGAAGCTTACAGTCTACTAGGGAGGGCAGGTGGCTACCCATGGATGAGCACCATTTGGACAATGACAGGAAGTGCTGAGTGCTCTGGGATGTCATGGGCAGCTCTGGAGAGCCAGACCTGAAAGGTGAGGAGGAATTAGAAGGGAGGAGTGTGTTCCCAGGAGAAGGAAGGGCATGTTTGATAGCCTTGTCCGGGAACCGAAAGGTCAATGTTGATAGTAGCCCTTTGAACTTGCGGTTCCCACAGTGAGGTAAACACTTCCCTCAGAGAGGCCCACAGAACCTTCCTTTGCCTTCTGTAGAGCTCAAACTTTGCTTTCCTATGAGGCCTTCCCTGGCAACCCTGCTTAAAATTGCACCTCCACCACCATTCCCAGACACCCCTCACTCCCCTCTCTGTTTTATTTTTCTCTGTCATGAATCACCTTCAGACATAACTTCTGTTCCACTTGCTTATTATCTCCTCCCTCTTGGTGGAATGTATGTGCAATTTTCATGAGGGTGGAGACTTCTGTCTGCTCCTTGCACTGATGTATCTGCTCTGCCGGGCATAGAAAAGGCACTCAATAAATATTTGTTGAATGACTAAATGAGGCAGGAGAGATAGTCCAGGGCTAGGCAGGAAGAGTCTTGAAAACCTTTTAAGTGGGTTGGCCTTCATCCTGAGGGCAAGGCCTTTGAAGGTTTTGAGCAGAGGAGTGTTGTCCGGTTTGCATCTTGGAACAATCACCCAGGTTGCAGCAGGAGGCGGGGCTGGAAAGCAACTTCAGATCCAGCTTTGTAGGCACTGAAACCAGACACCATCTGAGTGCCTGCCATGGTGACAGGAGAAGGCGTGGCCCAGAAGATGGCACAGCCCCTGGGGCCTCCAGACTCCTCTGAGCCCATTCTTCCTTCCCTCTCTGCTAGGTTTATTCAGATCACTCTTCCTAACACAGCAAACACATGTTAAGTTCAGAAATGAACTGGAGCCTTGCTATAACCTTATTTGCTGCAAGGCAGATTTGATAACTATTCACGAAAGCTATAGACATATCAAAAAGATCTCATTAAAAAAAGGAGTCTTGGGAAGATGTTGATTTCAGCTCTGCCATTTACCAACTATGTGGCTTTGGGCAAGTTACTTAACTTTCCAGAGCCTCTAGTTCCTCATCTGTGAAATGGGAATAACAATACCTGCCTTGCAGGGTGGTTGTGAGGATGAAATAAAGTAATTACAATCCTGGAACATAGTAAGATGCCTTCTCCACTTTTCCCATTACACCAGATCCAGGCATGAATTAATGACCAGTTTTGGATTATCCTGTGTACATAAGGGCCCCCCGTATCTTCCCAGGTAAAAATAGTTGTTACTATTAGAGTTCCTACAATGCAAAACCACCTTCTATAAATACTTGGGGATTTGGACTAGCTCTGGTCGCACTATGTATCATTCCTATGAAAGGTGGGCTTTCTGCTTCTCTTCACAGGCAGCCCAGCAGTCCTTGGAGGCAGCAGCTCAGAAGACAGGAGAGCCTCAAAGTCGTATAAATAAAGGGCCGATATGTTCAAACGGAAAAGAATTTTACACGCGCAAGCTGCACATCGACATGACGCCGTTCCTGAAGGTGATCTCACACTGAGAAGACGAAGGGTTTTATAGGCACGTACACAGGCAGTCTAGTTAATACACTTCTGCATGGTACAAAAACAGCTTCAGAAGTCCCTTGGAGTTCCTGCTTTATCAGAAGGGACAGAAAATAGGCAGTTTGTAGCAGATGAACAAAGTACAAATTAGGACAGTAATCACAGCCAGCCACTGGGGACAAATCAGTTGGGTGTCTGGTTTGGATGGTAGGGGACAGGGAACAGAGAGGAGAAAGGATAACCTTGAACTTGAACCACCTCATAAAACAGGCAAATATAATTCATTTTATCTTGATAGTAACTCAAACCAGTGTTACTATTTCACCACTGTGATAGTTCTACTGTAGAGAAGGACTCTTGAGTTAACTATTTAGAAGTCAACTGCAAATCCTCTTCCAGATGTCCAATCTTGTTTTCTATCCTTCCAAGCTCAGCCTCATATCTAGTTAAGGGTACTGAGGGGTCTTACAGTGACGATGTCATTTGTTCTTCTTCATAATACTCCTTCCTGCCCCACCTAACAGCACCTGGCAGGCACATGGAAGGTGGTCTGTAAATACCCCATAAACTTTTCATCCTCCTTTTCATCCCACAGCCCTCCAGCTTAGGGTCCTCTTTTTACCCATTCTTTGTGCCCCCTCAGAGCTGAAAGAACTGAAACTAAATGACCACAGAGTAAAAGGAAGTGATCGGGAATAAAGCAATAGTTGGTATGAAAGGATCTCAGATCCTTCATATTAGCCTAGAGGACAAAATGTCAGCCCTTTGATAAGAAGTGACTAGGAAAGACAGACAGAAACAGAGGAGAAGAAACCAGACACTTTGTGGCTTTTAGCCAGTGCTGTAGACTGGCAGGGACTCCGGAGGCCACACGTGTCGTGCTCCTAACCTCAGCTAATCCCGAGTCCTCGTGTTACATCTTCTCTGGGCAGCCCCAGACTCAGCTCAGCAACGTGGGGCTGTAAGAGTCATCTTTGGCCCTAAACCTTTTCTCTACATGGCCAGGCTCTGCTTTCCTCTGTTTCTTCTTAGACAGGCTCTTTCCTCATGGTTGCAAGATGACCACCAGCTTCTGTTTGCTAGATCATACCAGAACTGAATCTATGGACCCGACTCGGGTCACATGCCCATGCCCAAATGAATCACCACTGCCCGGGGAATAGAATTCACTGACTGGCCCAGCCTGGAGCCACAGAAACTAGGGGTGGGGAGGGGAGCAGTGTCTCAAAAAGGAAAACAGGGTCTTAAAACCTGAATAAGAATGATTCCAGGTAATAAAGGATATTTGCTACAAGCATTCAAAATAATTGCCTTGATTTATTACACATTATATGAGTTTGGTAAGGCTATTATAACAAAGCACCAAAGACTGAGGGGCTTAGACAACAGAAATTAATTTCCTCACAATTCTGGAGACTAGAAGTCCAAGATCAAGGTGTCAGCAAGTTTGATTTCTTCTGAGGTTTTTCTCATTGGCTTGTCAATGGCCATCTTCCCCCTGTGTCTTCTTCACACGATCTTCCCTGTGTGTTTGTGTCCAAATCTCTTCTTCTCAGGACGCCAGTCCTACTGAATCAGGGCCCACTCTGACGACCTGATTTTACTTCTTTAACAGCCCTATGTCCAAATGCAGTGACCTTCTGAGGTGCTGAGGGTGGACTTCAACATACGAATTTTGGAAGAACACAGTTTAGCCCATGACACTTACATTAATGAAACTGGCCTTTTTTTCTTTGCAATAGTTTAGTCCTTCTTTTTAGGGCTTGAAGAATTGTGGTTGGTACTTTCTGGGATGAGGTCTCACCAACATTGTGACTGTTCATTCATTCAACCCATAATGAGCATCTACTGCCTACTATGTACCTGGGCCTTCAGGATACAGCGTCAGCAAACAAAACAGACTGAGATCCTTATCCTGCTCCAGGCAATGTGTATAGTATGTTAAAAGGTAATAATGCCACGGAAGTGAGATAGAGATATATTTATGGAGCATCTAGAAACTGAAGAATTCAGAGTGGGGAATTTTATGATAATTTTTTGTGTATTTAGTGTCTACAAGGCTTTTGTGTTGCACTTTTTGTCCTGCAATTTTGGCATCATATTATTACCTTAAATTATATCATATACCATGTATCATATACATATAACACACATATTATACAATATATTATAGAGGGAAAGGCATTATCATCCCTAAGGCCCACTTTCCAGACCACCCTTTTCAAAACTCACAGAAATTGTCACACAGCCTGCTTCTGCTAGGGGCTCACGAAGCACATACGAGGCTTTCTGACTCCCAGACCAGTCCTTGCCCAAAAGACCACAACTTTTCTTGGGAATGTTCAGTGTTTATAACTCTCCATAGGTAGACCTTCTTGTTGATATGGTAGCTCCTGGATTCTTAGGGATTGCCTTATAAAAAGACACAAACCTCAAGGCTATATAGAAAAGGACAGTGAGTTCACACAGAGGAAGACATCCAGGCTGCCCTCAGCACCTGGAGCTATAGAGAAACCAACCCATTCTACACATTTCATTCCTGCATTTCCTGCCCATCCACAGGGCACTTCACTCATTTTTGCCTGGTGCATGTGAGAAGAATTGGACACTTCAAGACATGAGGGTAGAAGATAAAAATATTGAGATAGAAAAGGGGGATGGAAGGAGATGCAAATAATCACAATTGCAACATCACTGAACACTTATTCCTTGCAAGCCTCTGTTGTCTTACATGCAAGACCTCATTTAATTCACAAAATCAATCTAAGAAGTAAGTGGCATCACCTCATTTTACAGATGAGAAAACTGAGGCATTGCAAAGTTAAGTCACTTCCCAAATATCAGATAGCTGGTAAATGACAGAAAGATTCAAAGTCAGGCAGCACAATCCAAAGCCCATGTTTTCAACCATCTGTTACAAAGCTTCGCTGCAGACCCCAGCTGAGTCCTATACAATCAAATGCACCACCTACCATGTTAGCCATACAGCCAACATAGCTCCTTCTAGATAATTCCATCCCTGAGTACTCAACCAGTCTGCTGCAGGAAGATTTTCTGACCCTACAGTACTCTGCCCTTCCCCCCACTCCCACCTGCATTCTGTTGAGCCAGTGTAAAGCTTCTCTCCTGTGATTGTTTAGTTAGATAACATATATCAAACATCCTCTGTGTATCAGACCCTGTGCTAGGCACTGAGGGTGCAGAGATGAATCATCTCCACCCTGGCCTCACAAGGAGCCTGCAGTCTAAGAGAGAGATAAACAGAGAAGCAAATGCTGTCAGTACAGCACTGTGGCCGAGGCAGGCCCAGCCAGGTTGCTGTGGGAGAGACTCATCTGTTTCCTAGTCATTGCCTGTGGAATCCTCCTCAGATTTAAGAACCTCCTTGTAACACTGAGGACAACACTATTAGCCCATTTTGGAAGATAACCTTATCAGACTTAGATTTGGGGAAACTCGATTGATCCAGACTACATCTGAGTTCACATAAAAATGGAACCATGTCTTTTAAAAATCTATTTCTTGAAAAAGAAATGGTAATTGATAAATAAATTAGGATAGAAAATTTTTTCCCCAAGAACTTTAATAAATTGTCAGGGTTAGGTAGTGGGGACTAAAATGGCAATAATAAAAATGAACGCTAGATGCAGAGTTGAATGTGCTCATACTCAACACTGATTCCCAAGGGCAGGCATGTTGCGCCCAGAGGATGAGAGGAATGGGGAAAGGCTCCACCTTACAGTCATCACACAGACAGCTGTCACTTTGTGCCCAAGCTAGAGGAACCCACCCGAAACGAGACTTTAAGGAGCTCTCCCCAACCCCCCTCCCACCCCGAGTTTAAGGCCAGCCCCAGGTTTTACTTATGCAGGCAGGCGTGGGCACATCCCACCAGGCAGAGGGTGACTGTCACTGCCACTGAGTCCTATGGTCATGTGGGGAGGGACGGCTTGGATTTCAATGAGTAGAAGTAAGAGGACAATGATGTTTGGCTTCAGACATTGTCCAGAGATGGAACAGCCCCCTTGGAATAGAAGTTCCAGGGCCTGGAGTCCTTTAAACCTGCTTTCTTGGCCAATGGAAAAACAGCTGCAAGGGGATCACAAGCTAGTTTTGAGATGTGATGATTCCAAGACACTTGAATAATATTTCCAGGAAAAATATTCAGGCTATTGGGTCTATTATATTTCCAAAAGAAGGAGGCCCAGGATTAAGTAGATTATTATCTATATTCAAGTATCAGACTAGGAGTGACTCCTAACAACCTTGTATCAGTCCTGGGACTCCTCCTCTTCTTTAGGAAAATAGAGATGATAATACTGGGATCTCCATACCTGCCTCCCAACAGTGAGGCAAGAATTATATGAAATAATAATTTTGAAAGAATGTCCACATCTACAAAGGACTCTATTTATAAAGGAGATGGTAATATTGATTGATCCTGGTAAGAGCCAAGCCCCTCACATACTGAACCTTATTTAATTTTTCAACCCCCGCTCCCCAGGCTAAGTGTGCAAATTGCCCCTGAGCAGATGAGAAAACTGAGGACTGGTGACATGAGATGGTGACTGGTGACAAGGCTGGCAGCAGAGGGAGCTAGGATTCAAAGCCACAAAACCTACAATACCTGATATTGATGAGGCCTACCTACTCTGTTCTGGGAAGACTGTTGTACATCTTTTTTCTGGCTTCAGAACCTGTTGTTGAACTACAGGTCATGCCGCTGGCTCACAGCTGACACGATCCCCGTGTCTGACTCCTGCACCCCACGTCCCCCGCTCTCTTCCCACAGTTCCTTACAGAAGCCTGCCTGGGGCCAAGAAGTACTATGCACAGATGGAATGCTGTGCATGAGGGTAGAGGGCAAGTGTAAGGTTCTCCAAGGACAGATGAGAACTTAAGGTCACCTGGCTCAGCCTCTGTCCACAGAACAAACTAAGGCTCAGAGGTTAAGTAATCTGCATGATCTGTACGGCAAGAGCAGCAGGAATCAGGGCTTCAGCGCACGCAGTCAGGCTCCCAGACCCACACCCCAACTGTCCTCTCTGGTTTTTGGGCTGCAGTTTGTATTCACAAAGTGCTGCCCACCCTCAGCCCTCCTCAGCCCCACAATGCCACACTGCCGCCAGTGCTCATTTTAAATACAGCTTCGTCAGATCCGTGGTTTGCCTGAAATTCCTTATCACATCCCCACGAGCCTTCCAATTAAATCCCAGCATCAAAGATGTATTTCTTGGAAAAAAAAAAAAAAGATGTATTTCTTTATAAATAGAAAAACATAACATGCAATTTAAAAAAAACTCCAAACTGCAACATGTAAGCTCCGGCCTGTGTCTGACTCACACTGTCCATGCACATGCACACCAGACTACCCCCGAACCAGCACACGGTGCTCCCTCTGCCGGGGAACTGCCCTGCCTCCCCTTCTCCGCAAGACTTAGCACCGGGTCCGCTGGTAAACAAACCTTCCCAGGCCTAATTTAGCTTCACCTCTGGTGAGGTCCTGCTGAAACCTGTCATAATCTGTCACAGTATTTATCACACTGCATTGCAGCGACTGAGATTTCTTGTTTTTCAAGTCAGCGAGCTTCTTATAAATAGATCTTTCAGCTTAGTGCCCCCAATGCCCAGCACAGTGCGTGGCACACAAGAGACACTCAATTGTTCTTCAGCTGAATGAGCAGATGAAGAGCAAGTGGCTTGGCCAGAACGAGAGAGCTGGGGTTTGAATTTTCAGCCCTTTAGTTTGTTTCACTCACTCGCTCACCAAATATTCAATCACTAGGTTTAGCCATGGCATTTGTAACTAATATTAAAAGTGACAGCATTTTGCTTAGTTTTAGTTTTTAATTCAAATTTCGAATCCAAAATATACTCAGAAGTTTTCAATTTTTTTAAGTTTAAAAGAGTATGTCTCCCAGCTCCTGAGTTCCCTTCCCCAGGGACCCCACTGTTACTGGTTCCTGAGTTGTAATATGCATGTAAAAGCCAATGCAAACAGACAAACACACAGATAGATAGATGCTCCATACACATTTTAACATATTATAAGCATTGTTCACAGTCTTACTTTTTTTTAACTCAATGTACTTGGAGTTCTTTCTGTGTTAATTCATGAAGAGATGCTTTCTAACAGCTGCACAGTGTCCCATTGTACTCGTATGAATCACTGTGATTGGTTTGACAAGTCCCCAGTCAATGGAATATCGTGGCTATTTCCCATCTGTCGAAATGAATGACTTTAGTCATTTCACGTGTGTGTTCATATATGTAAAAATGATAGATTTTTAACACTTTTCTAATCAACAGACTAAATTTTAAACTAGGACTATTTCTTTTTCTAACAGGGACTGGCCAAAAGATTCTTTCCAAAGCCCTGACTCTCTCTTCCTCCATCTTCCCACCTGTGAAATGAGAACATTTCTTGCCCCTGAAGATTCATACTTGCCTGTTGTTAAGATTCAAGGTTTATCCTTTTGGCGTCAGTATTCTTTCAAAGAAAGAAACTCATTTCTCCTTTTTTATCCAATTTCCTGTTAGATTAAAGGGATTTATAAACAGGCTTTTAAAAAAATTTACCTTCTTTCTAGTTTTCTAACTTATCAGTTTACTATGACTTAGGCAGTTTTTTCCTGCAATGATTTTTTAAAACCTTTCCATTTATTAAGGAATGAATTTTTTACTACATTAGGCCCAATGTGCTTTGACTCCAAAATAAGAAGTAGAAAACCAAGAAAATTACTTAACTGCTTGCTCTAGTTTTTTTTTATGTCAGAATAGCTCATCAGTTAACAAGTGAGAAACATGCAGGGTAAAAGGCCATTAAGTGAGAAGAGAATGTCAAACAAATTAGCAGATAATTAATTGTCTCTTCCCAAAGCAGCTTGGATATTTCATAATAAAGTGAAAAACTGATGGTCACTAAAGTAACTTCCCGGAGAGAATCCCAGGGCCCTCCACATCAGATTCCTTCTCTACAGCTGAAAAGAAGCTGTGGATTAATCAGAGATCCAGGTGACAAAGGCCAAGAGCTGGCTTCATTCAACACACAGGGCATTCCTTGGGTCACGGACTCTACCTGCCACATCTCTCTGGGTATTAAAGAGATGCTCTTCCAACACATTCGAGAAGGTTTGTGATTCTCTACCCTGGCTGCATGTTGGAATCACCCAAGAAGACTTAAAAATGTCTGATCTTCAGAAAGTCTGATTTTAATGTTTGGGGTTAGGTCCTGGGAATCATATTTTTTAAAGCTCTGTGAAGAATTTCAATATGCAGCCAGGATTTCAAAGCACTGTTAAGGAGACTTCTGCACAGTGGAATTGCAAGCAGCTTGTGTGACTCAGAGAAAGAAGGAAGAGGGCATTAAATGTGATAAGATACCCAATCTGTGTTATCCTGGAAACTCCACTAAAGTCCAGTCCCATTCTTTTGCTCCCCTACTTTAAACCCTCAGTGCCCTCAATGTGTTCCCAAGATGCAGACCTACCTGCAAGGCCTAGGAGGTCTGATTCCTCCCCATGGTTCCCACTTCTCTCAGTCTCTGCTCTCATTACACACTGGTCCTCCTTCAAGTCCTTGGAGGTAGCCCACTGCCCACCACCAGTTGGCCTGTGCCTGGGACATTCTCCCTGACATCCCAAACCTTCTGCCCCTGCCCCAACCCTGTTACCACCTATGAATGCCAGGCATTGAGCCCAGCACAGATGAAAGGAACAAGCGTCCCACCAGAGGATGGCTAAGAACCTAAGCCACCTAGCTTTTCAAGGCTAATCACACTTGTAACAGACTTCTTGGTCACTTAAGTTAAATTAAGTTGACAAAGGAAAAGAAACAACTAAGAAAATTGTATTCCCTTTTCCCAAAAAGCATGGACCACAGAGTATTTGCACTTATTTTGTCTTATGTACTTTTGTTGTGTGTTAATCGAATAGGAAAGTAAAGATGAACTGGACTACTATCAAGAACAAGGAGGACCCCTCAGAGAAAACCATCAAGACACCCAAGGTAGAGACAGCTGGGTTGGGTTTTATAATCTTATCATGATAATTGTTGGATGAATTTGCCCCTCTCATAGACGTTAATGGGGAATGACCCTTCCATTTCCCTCAGGTTGTGGGTTGGAAATCAGAATACGGACCAAAGTGCTGAGTTCTGACTCTGATGTGTTCTTAGTGACTGCAAATAGATGGAATAGAGTGGAGACTCTGGGGGCATTACAAAAAGGCTCCACAGGCACTTCTACCTTCCTATTTCTCCTGCTTTCACAGGGCCTTGGATACGCAGGTGAGGGAGCTGAGGTCCCCTGCCTGGTGGGAGAATATTCCAACAGATGGGAGAACAGCATCTTTAGAGACCCAGACCACAGCTCTAGAGGGCCAGAGCTACTTGAGTATGGCTTCCTCCCAAATGATGCTCCATCTGATAATGATGATGATTCCAGGAACTTTGGGCCCAGAACAGGCATAATTCTTATTCCCAGACCCTGAGTCAGACAGTAAGCTCTTCCCTGGGGGCGCCTGGGCATGCTGCTGTGTGATGGTACAACTGGCTAGGCCCAGAAAGCAGAGCTGTTCTGTATCCTCATTGCTTGCTGCAGTAGTAGAAACCTGTGTGAGAAACTCTCAAGGAGTTCTCAAGGAGGGGATGCAGGGCCCACCAGCCAGAATTGTGCTTGTGGTTTGCTGTACAAAAGCATCCAGCAGGGGGAGCAAATACAGGCTGAAATCCTGCTCAGCCCTGGGTGCATCCACCCAGAAGGGGCTCCTGCTCCCACCTGGTCCTCCTACTGAAGTGCCTTCTCTAATCTACATAAGATGCTCTGTTTAGACTGGCAGCAGCGATCTGAGCAGCTGACTGGAGAAGATGGGCTCTGGAGTTGGACTACCTCCACCTTAACCTCTCTGTGCCTCAGTGCCCTCGATTGAGGCTAAAAAACAGTACTCCCCTCATGAGGTTGCCTGAGGAATAAATGAAGTAATTCATATATAATAGTCCTCTAATGAATATTAATCTTGAGTTAGATATCACAATGATTATTAATCTAAAATGCTACCACAACTCTCTCCCTATGGCATCCGGACCCTCATCGGGGAGAGAGACCATAGGAGCTCACTGGAGATAAATGTGCAATTTCATGGATTTGGGATTTCACCCTAAACTTGATATTTTTCTATTTACATCTCTTACACTTACTTTCACTTGACATTCTAGACAAAAATAACTTTTATACTCATTTTAAAAGATTTCAGACTTTCCAGACATCGGACAATAAAATATCAGGTAGCCCAATCCCTGGGTTCGGTCAAGTTTGTTAAGCAAGGTTTCTGCTGACGTAGGTGTTCCGACACCTCCATTTTCCAGACTGAGTTGCAACAGCCGGGAAACAAGCTCCAGTCCTCAGATCTTTGATATGATCAATCATGTGTAGAATGTGAACACTGACGAGCCTCTAAGGTCTTGGCCAAGTGCAGTAGGGATTTTAGGCAGCACAGAACATGGCCAAATCTAAACAATGACCAAGTCAGTCAAAACAGATTCCCTGTCTCATGACAGAGGAACAGGCTATGGCTCAGTTCCATGAAGGTTATTCACACGGTTCAATGCTGCAAAATGTCACTGCAGAAAGTTAAAGAAACCATTGACTATCAAACAGGACATTGCCTGTCCTGGATGATACATGCTAATGTTTAAAAAGGATTTCAAATCTTTTAAAAACAATGGGCGTAGGGGATGGGAGGGCATTGTTTAGGCAGCATTATAGTGATCAAGAGCACTGATTATCAAGCCTGAGTCCCAGGGTTCAAATCTTTGCTCCACCATCTGTATAGTTAAGGGATTACTACCTGTGTGATTTTGAATAAGTTATTGAACTTCTCTGGCATTTTTTTCATCATCTGTAAAATGGGGATACTAACAATACTTATCTCATGGGGTGGTTGTGACATAGAGGAGTTGTTAATATGTGTAATGTGCTTATGAGTGCCTGATGCATAAGAGTAAGTGTGAATTAAAGGTTAGCTATTAGTCTACTTCTGAAAAACATTAATATTTTAAATTATATTTTATTGATTATGCTTACAGTTGTCCTGATTTTCCCTTTGCCCCCCCTCCACCCAGTACTCCCCACCCCCTCAGGCAAACCCCACACTATTGTTCATGTCCAGGGGTCATGTGTGTAAGTTCTTTAGCTACTCCATTTCCTATACTGAACTTTACATCCCCATGGCTGTTCTGTAACTTCCTGTTTTTACTTCTTAATCCCCTCACTTCTTCACTCATTTTCCCACACCCCCTTTCCCATCTGGCAACCATCAAAACATTCTGTGTATCCATGATTCTGTCTCTGTTCTTCTTCTTTGCCTAGTTTGTTTTTTAGATTCAATTGTTGATAGATTTGTACTTTTTGCCATTTTACTGTTCATAATTTTGATCTTCTTTTTAAATAAATCCCTTTAACATTTCATATAATAATGCTTTGGTTATGAGGAACTCCCTTATTTTTATCCTGTCTGGGAAGCTCATTATCTCCCTTTGATTCCAAATGATATCTTTGCTGGGTAGAGCAGTCTTTGCTGTAGATCCCTGCTTTTCATGACTTTGACTATTTCTTACCACTTCCTTCTAGCCTGCAAAGTTTCTTCCGAGAAGTAGTTGACATTCTTATGGGAACTCCCCTGTAGATAACTAACTTCTTTTCTCTTGTGGCTTTTACAATTCTCTCTTTATCTTTAACCTTCAGTATTTAATTATGATGTATGTTGAAGTGAGCCTCTTTGCATCTATCTTGTTTGGGACTCTGTGCTTCCTGGACTTGCATGTATATTTCCTTCACCAAATTAGGAAGTTTTTTTCATTATTTTTTCAAATAGATTTCCAATTTCTTGCTCTTTCTCTTCTCCTTCTGGCACCCCTATGATGTGAATGTTGGACCGCTGGAAGTTGTCCCAGAAGCTGCTTACACTAGCCTCATTTTTTTGAATTCCTTTTCCTTCTCGTTGTTCTGATTAGTTGTCTTTTGCTTCCCTATGTTCCACATCATTGATTTGATTCTCAGCTTCATCCACTCTACTGCTGATCCCCTATAAATTGTTCTTTATTTTAATTAGTGCATTCTTCATGTCTGACTGGATCTTTTTTATGCTGTTGAGGTCCTCACTAAGTTCCTTGAGCATCCTTATAAACAGTATTTCGAACTCTGCCTCTGATAGATTGCTTATTTCCATTTTGTTTAGCTCATTTACTGGAGTTTGGGCCTGTGCTTTTCATTTGGGCCAAGCTGGGTAAAAGGGGCATCCTTCATGTGGTTTGAGTACATACTCCTCTTGTAGTAGAGACTTGGTGGCTATTGGCAGATCAATGGGAGAGATTTACCCAGGCCAGTCAGCAGCAAGAATTAGCTTGACAACTTACCACCAACCTCCACCCTCTATGGAGGATCAGCTGTGTAAGGGCACAGTGGTGGCACCCTGACTTGGTCTGTAACTGTCCACTAGGTGTGTTGACCCAGTGGTTTCCCAGGTGATGCAGGCCAAGGTCAGTCCCCAACTATGTTTTGCCCAGAGCCACCCTGAATGAGCTGTAAATCAATCTGAGATGGCTGCTACTTGTGCTGGGATGAAGATTTCCAGGTGAAGCCACGCTGTGAAATCTAGGTTGGCTACTGCTAGTGCTGGGCCTGAGGCTATTTGAGGCCCACTGTTCTTTGTTTGATAGGATTTAGGAAGTTGTGAAGCATGAGCCGAGACCAGCCATTCATATAGAAAAGCAACTTGGGTGGGCCTGTAATATGGGTGGGGTGGAGTCTCTGGGGATCTCCGAGGCGGGTCAAACAGTGTTAGCCAGTTTGATGGACTCTCAGATATGGCACCAGCTTGCCAGCTCAGTCTCAATGGATGTGGTTTCTTTAATTCCATAATTGTCAGACTCCCATTCAGCTCGATTTCTGATGGTTCTGAGTGAGGGTTGTTCTATTTAGTTGTAATTTTGATGGGGTTGTGCAAAGAGGTGAGCCATGTCTTCCTACACTGCCATCTTGACCAGAAGTGAAAAACTTTAATTTTAGTAGCCATAAATTTCACTTTGTCAGGAAAGACTTTTTGTACCTTGATAAGACAATGATTTCTTTATTTTCCAAATCAGTCTCAGTGGGGTGGGGCTTGCTTTGGGGGGAATGATTGAATCCTCTGTGTGATCCTTTTCCACTTAAATCCAGGTGTGGGCAGCAGACCCCATCTTAACAAAGCAGCCTTACCAATCTCTGCCTTCTGTGAAAGGTTATGTAATAGTTTATCTCATTTTATTCTCTCCAAAATCTTATGAGGTAAAGTATATTATCCCTGTTTCACACATGAGGAAAATGAGGACCAGAGGGGTTAGGTAACCCACCCAAGGTGCAGCCAGTAGGTGAAGAAGCTGAGATATGAACCTAGATTTCTGTGGCTCCATGCCATTGGTATTTATTTATTTATTTATTTATTTATTTATTTATTTATTTATTTATTTATTTATTTATTTTCAGTGGCAGGAGGGAGAAAAAGAGAGAGAGAAACATTGGTGTGTGAGAGAAACATTGATGGGTTGTCTTTTGCATGCCCCAACTGGGGGCCTGGCCTGCAACCCAGGCAGGTGCCCTGACTGGAATCAAACCAGCGACCTTTTGGTTTGCAGGCCAGTGCTCAATCCACTGAGCCCCACCAGCTAGAGTACTGTTGGCTTTTTAAAAGAGTTGTAGCCCTGGCTGGTGTAGCTCAGTGGATTGAGCGCGGCCTGGGAATCAAGCAACCACGGTTCGATTCCCAGTCAGGGCACATGCCTGGGTTGCAGGCCGGTTTCCTGCAGGCCAGTTCCCAGCAGGGGACACACAAGAGGCAACCATACATTGATGTTTCTCTCCCTCTCTCCTTCCCCTCTAAAGATAAATAAAATTTAAAAAAATAAAATAAAAGAGTTGTAACTCCATCCACATGTTTCTGATTAGGAAATAGGTACAAAGTCAGAAACATCACAAAATTATGGCAGCAATTTTTTAAGCCAACATGAATCTGGGAAATTATTTAAGATCTCTAGAAACCATTTTATTTTTTTATTATCTTTTATTGTTTATGCTACTACAGTTGACCCCACTTTGTCTCCCTTTGTCCCCTCCCCCCGAGTCCCCTCTCCCCTCTCTCAGGCAATCCTACATCATTGTTCATGTCCATGGGTCATACATATACGTTATTTGGCTAATCCCTCCGCTTTCTTTCATCCACTCCTCTCCCCTCATCCTCACTCTTAGAAATGCTTTTATATTATAGATAAAGGAAGCTGAGGTCTAGAAGTCAAGACAATTATGTAAAATTATAGCCAATTATTAACATCAAGGTAATCCAAGTCTCTACCTGGTGTGCGTGTTTAGTTCAATTTAGTTTCATTTTCAAGGCCTTTCCTCAGGTCAGTCCCTGGCTCCAGGAGAAAACAGCTCCAGAAGAAACAAATATAATGACTGCCCAACCTTTGCAACAATGTGAGGGGTAGCCAGTGTCACAAAAGTGTCTCTTAAAGGTGTCGAGAAAACAGGGAGACCAGCAGTGTGTGTCCAGAAGTTGAGGCCGTGCCACTGCTGCAGAATCTACAGACTGGAAGGTGGTACCTCTGCAAACTGTCACCTCGTGATGTTGGTCAGAGCTTCTTGCTTCGCAAATTGGTCTGTGTGAGGCCTGCACAGTCACAGAACACTGTCACCCTCTGCTATCTGGAGCCATGGTACTGGGTTCAGAATACCCTGCTAGTTCTTAGCAACCTACATGATCTACACACACTATTACTGCTTTATTTTTCCTTGGGGAAAGTATTTCAGAGTTCTCCTCCAATGTGGGAAGTGGTGCCTCCTTAAGAATGTTTCTGGCTCACTCCACTCAGTTCAGAGTGGTAACCCCAGGGAAGTCCTTAGAATCCCAGAACATAGCTATTACCCCTTGATCCTGAAAATTCTCTTCACCTTCCATAAAGTAAAGCTCATTTCTAACAAAACCAAAAGCAGTTGAAACTAGAGACAAGGACAACATAAGAAAGGAAATTTATAGGCCAATCTCATTTATAATCAAAGATGTAAAATTTCTTATAATGTATTAGCCAATTAAATTCTTAAGCTTATATATAAATCCTTAAACATATATGTGTGTGTTTGTGTGTATGTATCATGATGAATTCAGTTTATCCCAGGAATTCAAAAAAGATATTCTAACATTTGAAAATCTGTTTAATTCATATCAAGAGGTTAAAGGGGAAAAACCTTAGGGTCACCTCAGTAGATGAAAGAAGAAAAATAAATTTATAAAATTCACCTTTGTCAAACCAGGACCAAATGAGGACTTCCTGATTTTGATGAGTGTCTACCAAAAACCTGCAGTAAACATCACATTTCAGTGGTAGAACTTTAGACGCATTTTCTTTAGAGCAGGACTAAGATAAGGATGCCCTCTGTCATTGTTTCTATTTCAACATTGCACCAGCTCAGTAGGGAAAGCAAAGGAAAGGAAAAGTGAAAGGACAGAAAGGAGGAAATAACACTGTCATTATTCCCAGACAATAGTACCATTTAATATGGAAAATCTGAGGGCCTCTTCAGATAAGCTATTGAAAGACAAATCATTAGAAGACAAAAAAAAATCAGCAGGATGACTAAATATAGATCACTAAAAAAAAATCAATTGTGGGAAAAATACTGCTTTAAAACATAAAGCACCCTGGCTGGTGTAGCTCAGTGGATTGAGCACAGGCCTGCGAACCAAAAGATCGCGATTCAATTCCCCGTCAGGGCACATGCCTGGGTTGCAGGCCAATTCCCAGCAGGGGCCAGTTCCCAGCAGGGGATGCACCAGAAGCAACCATACATTGATATTTCTCTCCTTCTCTCCTTCCCTTCCCCTCTAAAGATAAATAAATAAAAATTAAAAAAAAATAAAGCACGATTTATAAAGTAATTGTTTCCATAACTATTATTATGGAAAGCCCCAACAACACAAAAGTGAACAGAACAATACAATGAATTTCACATCCCTATCTCCTGGCCAATGTTCTTCACCTGCATTCCCAACCCCTTCCTCCTTTCCACATTATTTTGAGACAAATTCCAGGATCATGTCATTTTACCCATATACACTTGAGTATATATATCTCTAAAAGATAAGAAAAGCCTCTTTTGACATAACCATAGCAGTATCACTATTGCACCTAAGATTTAGAAGTATTCCTTAATATCGTTGAATATTCAATCAGTTTTTTCAATGTTCTAATTGTTTCAAAATTATTATAATTGTTTTAGAGTTTGTTTGCAATGGGTTGATATGACCTTTAAGTTTTATTTAATTTATAAGTTCCCCTCCATTTCTTCTGCCCCCCCCCATCTTTTAGTTTACTTTGAGGAAATCAGGTCACTTGACCTGTGAGTTTCCTACATTCTAGATTTTGCTGATTGCACCCTCAGGGTGTAGTTTCGCGTTTCTGCCTTCTATAGTATCTCCTTTAAGTTAGTGCTTAGGCCTAGAGACGATCAGACTCAGGTTTGGTTTTTCCTTTTGGCATGGAGGTCACTGTGTTCTTCCATCAGAAGACATAGTATCTGCTTCTCCCCCCATAATGACAGCAGCTACAAACCCATGAATTCATGAGAGGCTATGAAATACTGATATTGAAATTCTATCATTCTTTCTTCACTTATTACTTGGGAAACTCTTACTAAAAGGAACTTGTCCCCTTCTACTATTTAATTATCCAGTAGTACAGTTTATATAGGAAGGCAGATAAATGTAGTTTTTAAATATAACATTATAGAACTTCTGGCCAAGATGGAGGCGTAGTAGACACACTGTGCCTCCTCACACAACAAAAAGATGGACAATAACAAATTTAAAAACAAAAAAACAACCAGAACTGCCAGAAAATTGAACTGTATAGAGAAGTCCAAGAACCAAGGAGTTAAAGAAGAAATGTTCATCCAGACCAGTAGGAAGGGCAGAGACAGGAAGCTGGGCAGAGAGGACTCACAGCAAGGTGGTGGCTGGTGGGCAAAGCGGCAGCTGATGGACCCAGTGAGGCAGAGGCTGGTGGAGCGGGCAGTCCCACATTCACATGCAGATAAACTGGGAGAAACAACTGGGGAGCGAGATAGACCAAGCAACCCAGGGCTCCAGTGCAGGATAAAGCCTTAAACCTCTGACTGAAAACACCTGTGGGGGTTGAGGTAGCAGGAGAAACTCCCAGCCTCACAAGAGAATCATTGGAGAGACCAACAGGGTCCTAGAACATATACAAGCCCACCCACCCAAGAATCAGCACCAGAGAGGCCCAATTTGCTGTGGGTAGTGGGGGAAGTGACTGAAAACCAGCGGAGAGCAGAGCAAGCACCATTGTTCCCTCTTGAACCCCTCCTTCACATACAGTGTCACAATGCAGCTACCAGGGTTCCCCCATGAACACCTAAAGCTCTGCCACTCATTGTGTAACAGGCCTGCAGAGACAAAAAAAAAAAATGGCCCAAATGAAAGAACAAATTAAAGCTCCAGAAAAAATACAACTAAGTGACAAAGAGATAGCCATCCTATCAAATGCACAGTTCAAAACACTGGTAATCAGGATGCTCACAGAATTGGATGAATATGGTCGCAAATTAGAGGAAAAAATGAAGGCTATACTAAGTGAAATAAAGGAGAAAGTACAGGGAACAAACAGGACATGAAGGAAACCAGGACTCAAATCAACAGTGTGGACCAGAAGGAAGAAAGAAACATTCAACCAGAACAGAATGAAGAAGTAAGAATTCAAAAAGATGAGGAGAGGCTTAGGAACCTCCAGGACATCTTTAAACATTCCAACATCTGAATCATAGGGATCCCAGAAGGAGAAAAGAAAGAGCAAGAAAACTTACTCGAAAAAATAATGAAGGAAAACTTCCCCAATCTGGTGAAGGAAATAGACTTCCAGGAAGTCCAGGAAGCTCAGAGAGTCCCAAAGAAGTTGGACCCAAGAAGGAACACACCAAGGCACATCATAATTACATTACCCAAGATTAAAGAGAAGGACAGAATCTTAAAAGCAGCAAGAAAAAAGCAGACAGTTACCTACAAAGGAGTGCCCATAAGACTGTTAGCTGATTTCTCAAAAGAAACCTTGCAAGCAAGAAGGGGCTGGAAAGAAGTATTCAAAGTCATGAAAAGCAAGGACCTACATCCAAGATTACTCTATTCAGCTAACTTACCATTTAGAATGGAAGGACAGATAAAGGGCTTCCCAGATAAGGTCAAGTTAAAGGAGTTCATCATCACCCAGCCCTTATTATATGAAATGTTAGAGGGATTTATCTAAGAAAAAGAAGATAAAAAATATGAACAGTAAAATGACAACAAACCCACAGTTATTAACAACTCAACCTAAAACAAAAACAAAAACAAACTAAGCAAACAGCTAGAACAGGAACAGAATCACGGAAATGGAGATCACATGGACAGTTATTATCAGTGGGGGAGTGGGTAGGAAGAGAGGGGAAAATGTACAGGGAATAAGTAGCATAAATGGTAGGCAGAAAATAGACAGGGGGACATTAAGAATAGTATAGGAAATGTAGAAGCCAAAGAACTTATATATATGACCCATGGATATGAACTAAAGTGTGGGGGGAGTGTAATGAGGGTTGGAGGGGAATAATGGGGGAAAATGGGACAACTGTAATAGCATAATCAATAAAATATATTTAAAAATAAATAAATATAACATTATACACCTCAATGCTATATATAATGTTCATACATAGGAAGATCCACTATCATTAAGATGACAATTCTCCCTAAATTAACTCATAAATTGAATGCAGTTCCAATTTTTAACATGCCCCGGTAAGGTTTTTGATGGAACATGGTAAGTTGATTCCAAAAGTCATAAAGAAGGGTCAAAAATGCCAATACAATTTTGAAGAAAAGTGAAGTGGAAGAGTTTTCTCAAGAAAATATAAAAATTACTTTAAAGCTAAATGATATTGCTTAGGGATAAACAGAAGAGAATAGAGAATCCCGGGGGCAGGCACATGGCGGGGGGGATGCACTCATATATGGCAAAGGTGCAATGATAAAACAGGGGAGGGGATAAATAAATACACACAGTGGGGAAAGAAGGAGCTGTCTTCAGAGACAAGGATGCTCCTGTGCAGAAGGGAGGGTACCCCCATACGAGGGTTTTTTATGACCTGCTTTAGGGGAGAATAGGGAGGTGAGAGAGTCCTATTGGCACTTGCCATTTCTCAAGTGCCTTTAGCTTAAAATGGTCAATGTGCCATATTTTGGAATAGCATGTTCTGAACCCTGTCAACTGATAGATACCGAGTTTAGGAGGATGATTCTTTCTGGGGGAGAGTGAGGGAAATGGCATTTTATGGGATCGAGTGAAGTCTTGGACATTTCTAAAATGGTGGGGGTTTTTTTTGGTAAAATGTGAATCGAATATGGCAAAATGTTAAGATTTCACAAAATTAAGTGGTAAGTACATGCATTATCATTATGCAGTATTTTTTCTATGCTCTGAATTCTTAAAATACAGGATCCCCCAGAAGTAACACCACTGAGTGTGTTTGGAGGGTATGTGAATGTCTTGTACCAGATGGACAGCAACTTGAACATTTCACCTCAAACATCTTATGGTGTGCTCAAGTGTGACATTGTTATGTTACAGAATTACATGCTTATGATTTTTGTAATAAAAGATTTGGTATAAATTACTAGCACATAAAAACAGGGTATTATTTGTGCCAGACCCTGTATTTTACAGCTTTTATTAGGAAGGAAAAAAGGAAAGAAGGAAGGAAGGAAGGAAGGAAGGAAGGAAGGAAGGAAGGAAGGAAGGAAGGAAGGAAGGGAAGGAAGGGAAGGAAGGGAAGGAAGGAAAATAAAGTTAAGCTGGCTGGCATGGCTCAGTGAATTGAATGCCTGCCTGCAAACCGGAGGGCTCACAATTAGATTCCCCAGTCATGGCACATGCCTGGGTTGCAAGCCAGGTCCCCACTCAGGAGACATGCAAGAAGCAACCACACGTTGATGTTTCTCTCCCTCCCTTCCTCTCTCTCTAAAAATAAATAAAATCTTTTAAAAAAATTAGAAGTTGTAAATATTACTCAAAATACTACCTTGGTTTATTTCAGTACTTCCAAAATACCAGATTGTTTTACTAGAGAAAAACAAATCACCCTTCTTTGGTTCACATGCCAAAACTGACAGTTTCAATTCTAATCGAAATGGTAAAATTACACTAAGGGAGAAGCCCAGCTTTTGGTCAATACAAACGCGCCCTCTGCTGGTCAAATCATGCCCTGTCACAGAGTTCGAAAAGGGATGAAGGAGAGTGAATGTCCAATGAGACAGCTTTTTCTGAGCCAGCCATGTTGAAAGAAACCCTCACAAAATCCCCCTTATCGTGAATATACTATAATCCGCTCCCACGTTCTATTAATACTACGTATTATTCAAGGCAAAATAAATTCCAAGATACCACCTCAATCAACTTCTCAGTTTAATGTTCGTTCAGGGATGACAAAAGAGAGCCCAAGATGGAAAGAGGCTCTGGGGTGGGGGCGGGGCAAAGAAGGGGGCACTGGACAATAACTGAACTCAGAAGAATAAGATAACTGCGTTGTTAAGGGAATGATGCTAGTAGGATAAGAGAACTTTTTCTTTTCAAAAAATTTTTAAGTATAAAATACTTTAAATAAAATTGAGGAGAAATAAATTAATTTGTGCAAGAATCTGTTGCTCAAAGAGATGAGAGAAAATGGGGATCCAATATTAGAGTATGACTTTCAAAAAGTTTTTTTTAGTTTTAGTTTTAGTTTTGTTTGGTGTTAACATCCATGAGACCTTAAGCTCCCTGAGCCCAGGGTGTTCATCCAGCCTACTCACTGTTCCCAGCACCTAACACAATGCCAGCATAGTAAGTATTTCATGATAAATGAAGGAAGGCATGATCATTTCCATAGACGGTAAACTGGTACAAATATTCTGGGGACAATTCAGCAGTAGATATTGTTGTTTAAATTCTGTATACATCCCTTAATACACATAGATGCAGACAAAAAGTCTTTTAATAATCAAAAGCATTCCTTTCAGAGATATACTATGCAGAGTGCTTCACAGTTATAAAAAATTGAAACAATCTGACTTTCAGAAGTTACATGTTTGGTTTTAGTCAATTATAGTACATCCAGATGATGAAATGCTATGCTGCTATTAAAATCATTTTTAATAATATTTATGATAGCATACATTCTAATAACATAAAAGTACATTAAAATTATATATACGCTGTATAATTTGTATATGTCCATGAAAGTAAATATGCCAAAATATTTGCACTAGTTTTATGAGGGTAGAGTGATCACGGGTGAGGTATTTTTTTGTTGTTGTTTGTTTTTACCAGGTGCCAGGACTGTTTTAGGCACTTTATTATATTAATTGTTAGGCACTTTAATTAATTTAGGCACTTTTGTATTAATACTATTGTATTAATTTAGGCACTTTATTGTATATTTTGTTAGGCTTTTAACAGCTTTATCAAGAGATGATTGACATACATAAATGGCACCTATTTAAATTGTACAGTTATATATTATTTGTTTAAATATTATGATTTCATTTTTCTGCAAAGATTTTAATGCAATCAACTTCACTCTTCTTAGAGTGAATGTACCATTGTATTAGTTCAAGGTATATAACATGATTTGATACATGTACATGTTATAAAATGATTACCACAATAGGTTTAGTTAATGTACATCAGCTCACACAGTTAACATATTTTTTTCTTCCATGGAGAACTTCTAAGATTTACTAGATAAGTTTTGATATATGTATGCACCCACAAAACCCTTACCATAATCAAGAATAAAACCTTCATCACTCCCAGACGTTTCCTCATGCTCTCCCCCTCCTGCCTCTCTCATCCCCAATGATCTGTTTTCTGTCACTATAGATTTGCTTACATTTTCTAGAATTTTATGTAAATGAAATCATACCATATGTACTCTTCTCTGTCTTAATTCTTTTACCACATAATTCATTTGAGATTCACCCCCATTGTTGAGTGTATTGATGCTTCATTCCTTCTCACTGCTGAGCAGTATTGCATTGTATGTATACACCAGCCTGTTTGTCTGTTCACCTGTTGTTGGACGTATGGTCTGTTTCAAGTTTTCAGCTATTAAAAAGGAAGCTTCTCTGCACATTTGTGACAAGTCTTTATATGAACATGTGCTTTCACTTCATAAAGAACTTAGAAGTATAATGGGTAGATGATATGGTATATATAATATGTAATTTTTTAAACTGTCAAACTATTTTCCTACGTTGTACCATTTACATTCCGACCAGCAGTGTATGAGAGTTCCAGTTCCTCACGTCCTTGTCAGCTCTTGTATAGTCAGTCTTTTTAATTTTTGTCATTCTAATAATTATGTGTTGGTGGCAGGGGTCTTCTTTATGAGGTTTTTTTGTGTTTTCCAAATTTTCTGCAATATACCTTCTGTAATTTAAAAATTGTTTAAATTAACTAAGATAAAAAGTGGCCTAGTGCAATGTGAAATCTTAGTCTGGAGATTCTTCTCAAAGAGCTCCCAGTGCGGTCTCAGAGGCCCCAGCACAGAGGGCCAACTGTGTGACCTGCCTTCCTCATAGGACAACAAGTTTTTTAGATCAATTTTCTTTCAATGTAATAACCACACTGGGGTTTTAAGAAAAATATAAACACACAAAAACCTTCCAATCTAACATATTTTTTCTATTTTCTCCTCCAGACCTTATTCATCTAAAAATATATTTTGCAGAATTCTAACATACTATTCTATAGTTTACACTTTTATTTGTCGTTATATCATATTTTCCATATTGCTTATTTATCTTGTAACCATAAATTTAAGTGTCAAATTAATGCATCACAATTACTTTCCTAATCTTCCATTGTTGGACCGTTTTAATTTGCTACTATTAATAATAATTTTGTAATAAATAAGTTGGTACAAAAAGCTATTTCTTCCTTTGAGCTATGTCCTTATGATAAATATCCAGGAGTGAGAATCCTAATCAAAGACCAGACATTTTTCTGGTTCTTGATACATACTGTCAAATCGCTTTCCCAAAGGGTCTTACTAATTTTAATGTCATTTGCCACGTGCCAGCAGTGATACCTGCAGATTTGCTAATTTCCTGGGTATAACATATCTCACTGTTTTCATTTGCATGCTGTTGAAGACTCACCAGGGAGACATTTTCCCTGGTAGCATTTGGGATCATGGACTGTTGTCCTGATGAAGGATGCTCTCTGTTTTCACAGACCCAGAGCTGAGGAATGTGACCCTGGACCCTCTCAGCACTTCCTGGGCTGAGCACATGCAGAGGCCTGAGGCAGATGCTGTCCAAAAGGCGTAAGCATTCAAAGTTGTAATATGTGAACTTCCTTTTTATTTTGTTTATCCTTGTTTTTAATTCATTTCATTTCTGTGTTTTCTGAAAAGTCTCAACCAATAGTATACTCTGACAGCTAGAATTAAACTGCTATCTAAAAAACACAGATTCTTGGGGAGGACTGTATGGTGGTGTGTTTCCTATTTGAAGCATACTTTTTGTGGGTGGGTGATGAGTGAAGTTTAACTCCAACAGTGTGGAAGCAGCTTTCTCCATTTGTCTATTTAACTGACATCTACAGATATGCCTCAAAAGCTAAGGTCTGTCAGTTCAACATAGGTTTCTCCTCTCAGCATTCACTCTGCTCTAGCTGAAGTCAAAGAAATAACACTAATAGTACTCATACTAATTGCTAACATATATTAAGTGCTTCCTTTTTTCTCCTCCTCCATGTAGAACTATAACCTACCGTGACCTTCCATGAACTTCAGAACCTACCCTCACCTGCCTTGTAGCATAGGGATTCCCTCCTGAATCCCCCCAAAAGGCTTTGTGTTCCCTAGTAACTAAGGGAAAATGGCACTTGGATGGTGAGGCAACTATCTGAAGAATCCCATTTTCTAACTTTTATACATCATCTTTTTCCACAATAGATTTAAACCACATACAATAAACCGTCACCAAAAAGAGAGAGCCCTGACCAGCATGACTCAGTTGGTCAGGTGTCATTCCACAAAGCAAAAGGTCAAGGGTTTGATCCCTGGTCAGGGCACATGCCTAGGTTATAGGTTCAGTCCCTGGTGAGGGAGTGGACGAGAGGCAACTGATTGACGTTTCTCTCCCTCTTTTTCTTCCTCCTTTCCCCCTCTCTAAAACTAAATTAGTTTATTAATTTAAAAAGAGAGAGATCAAAAAAATTTTAATTGGAAGGAAACAAAAAAACTACACCAATACTCCACAGAAGTCATTACAGACATAGTAATTAAAGAACAGACTTCCAGCCCTGGCTGGTGTGGCTCAGTAGATTGAGCACTGGCCTGTGAACTGAATGGTTTCTGGTTCAACTCCCAGCCAGGGCACATGCCTGGGTTGCAGGCCACTTCCCTGCTAGGGGGACTTGTGAGAGGCCATCGATATGTCTCACACACTGATGTTTCTCTACCTCTCTCCCTCCCTGCCCCCTCTCTAAAAGTAAATAAATAAAATCTTTAAAAAGAAAAAAAGAACAGACTTTCAGACTTGATACAGAGATTCCTGAATGTGAAAGGGGGAAAAAAAGCAGCATGGTCAGGTTTGTGGTTCTCATTTACAGCATACCTGTTCCTCAGGGGAAATAAATGTTTTCCTAGCACTAAATTCTAAAGGATAGTTCTTCTCTGGGTTTTTATAGAGTGACATTGAATGATTTAAAGACTCATATATTTACAGGAAATTCCATTTACCTCATTTGACAAATATTTCTCAAGTTTCTATAGAAGGTCCTGTGCTAGCAGAGCACAGTAAATACGATACCGATGGAGCTAAAAAACACAAAACACCCCAAACCAGGCCTGGCACACAGCAACTGTAGCTGCTGCTGTTACTGAAATCCATGTGGCTGTTTCTTAGGGACCTCTGCACACAGAGGAAGTAAGTCAGTTATCCTGAAGGCACACTGCCAGTGACAGCAATTCTACCAGGAATCAAACTGACACAGCACAGGACATTTGGGTGGCTGAATTTGATCAAGAATAGAATTCAGAGGGCATAAAAGAATAGATGGATAGTTGCATCTTCTTAGACAATCTTTCTTAAAGGTCACCTTATTTTTCAGCTATGCCTTTGATAAAAGAAGTTTCAGTTAGATAATCCTATGTCATTCAGTTGAAAGCATAAACATGCAATCCCAAGAAGCAATCTATTTTTCCTGTTACCTAAGTTTTAGAATTTAGCCTGAGACAACCTCAAAAGGGAAGACCAAACTTTCTCATCCTCTTTGTTCAGAAAGAGAGGGTTGACCAAGTATGTGAAATGTCCACCAATTGTGTAAAATGACTTGAGTGTGTGAAATATCAGAGAACAGACACTCAGACAATGTTCACTTTCCCTCTTTCTTGTCCACCTGAGTTGTCTCTTTAGTTTGTCTTGTTGGATTGCTTTTTTCAAAGGGGCAAAGATTATGATGTACACCATCAGCACAAAGGACTCCCAGAACCTGGACCTGAGTCCCCAGAGAGGTTGGGTTCTGTAAACACATCTCTTCTTCCAAAAGAAAGAGGAGGGAAGACTGAACCAAGAGTGTCCAAGCAGGAAACACCAGGCAACATCAGTCACGTGAGTGCCAACATCTAGGTACTTGGTCAAAGGGCCCTACCTGGATTGTGCTCCCACCAGAGCTACCAAGTACAGCTGTGTAGATTGCCTACTATACAAGGCACCTGACAAAGTGGGCAAGTCAGAGCTGAAATCCAGTCTGTGGCCTGTTCACCATGTCCTGCACCCCAGCATTGGGTTGCATCCCTCTAGAGGACGAGGTGCCCATTTCTAATTCTTACAAAGGTACTAAAAGGAAACTTCAGTTTTTCTACACTTACACCACTTCTGACACCAAACATCTAGAGGTTATTCCCACAACAACCAATCCTCCAACTCTCTGGACACCAAACAACTGTCCTACAATTCAATTCTGACACTAACTACCCAGAGTTAGGCCAGGCCCTACAGAGGATTCCCACCCCCCACTTCCCATCAAGTTTGATAATTTGCTGGAATGGCTCACAAAACCCAGGGAAACATTTACTTACTGATTTATTACAAAGTTTATGATAAAGGACACAAGTGAATGGCAGATGAAGAAATACACAGGGCAAAGTCCAAAGTGGTCCCAACCGCAGGACCTTCTGTCTCCACGGAGTTTGGGGTGCGTCACCCTCTCAGCATGTGGATATGCTAACCAGTCCAGAAGTCCTCTGAACTCCTCTGGTTGGAGTTTTTATGGAGGCTTCCTTATGCAGGCACAGTTGATTACATCATTGGTGAATGGCTATTAACTCAAACTCCAGCCCTTCTCTCCCTCTCTGAGGTTTTGAGTGCACAGTTGAAAGGTTCAGTCCTCTAATTACCTAGTTGGTTTCCATGGCAACCAGTCCCCCTTCCTCAGGAGCTTTCCAAAAGTCACCTCATTAACATAATCTCAGATGTTGTTGAAAGGACCCTGTTATGAATAACAAAACATACTGCCTTTATGCTCCATAAATTACAAGGGTTTTAGGAGCTTTGTGCCAGGGACTGAAGATGGAAGACCAAATGTCTATTTCTTTATTATGTCACAATATCACAGGTACGGAGTGGATAGCCATGACCCTGCTCTGCCATCCCCTTTTAGAGGGAACCTGCATGTTGTCCCAGCCCACAGGGAAGGTGAGGCCTGACATGGCTGCAGTCATCTGCTTATGGTTTCGAAAGTTAGCAAATGATGCAGCAGTGAATAAAGCTGGCATTGATTTAAACTACTTAAGCATTAATCGTGGCAACAGCAATCTGTCAAAGGTGAAAACTGCTTCACTTTGATCCAGGTCTGTACACCATGATTTAGTATCAAAAGGAGGGGTGGATCATAAAATGTATTCTATTCCTCCATTGTCCCATGAAATTATACCTGGCAGTTTAAAATCAAAGGCTGAACCTTAGGCTTTCCTCACCAGCTCCACACTCTCAAGACTTGCTCTTCTGCTTCATCTGGAACCCACACAAATTCTATGCAAAGCCATTCTGCCTTGTTCAATATAACCTTCCTTCGATGTTTTTGTTTGTCTGTTTATTTCGGTGCCTATGTGTATCATCCCTGTATCATGATCCTTTTCTTTAAATGTTCACCTATAGGAGGAGACGGAGTTGATTGACAATGTCAAGAGAAAGAAAAGAACCAAAACAGACAAGTCTAAGGTGCCAAAGGAAGAGAGAGAAGGAAAGGTCCACATAGAAACAAAGGCTGCTATTGGTAAGTAAGTGTGCCCATAAGGAATGGCCAAGGGCAGGGAGTGGTGCTGGGAGGTATCACTGGGAATCAGTGTGGATGCCATGGGACAAACTCTCTGTTTTGAGTCTCCTTGACCACCTGAGATGGTGTTGCAGCCTTACTTCATGTCAATATCTTAGGAGGCAGAAGTAGAGGAAACCAACATGCCTAGAGACCTGTGTTCACCAAAAAAGACAATGACAATTATATTAGCACCTATTTACTGAATACCCACAGTATTAGGAGCTCTGTATATATGACATCATAAAATCCCCCACAACATCTTCATAAAGTGCTATTATATCATGTAGTAGTTGAAGCTGAGGGAGGTTGGGTGACTTGCATAAGATCAAACAGATCGAACAGTAAAGTGATGGGCCCAGGGTCTGACCCTGCCACTTGATTCCAAACACAAGCTGTTTCCACTGCCTCCATGAGTAAAAAACTACATCACAATCTGAGAAATGGGCAGGGAGAGCATTTGGGAGGGGAAAAGATGCAACCAGCTCTGAATGACCCAGCTACCATTTTTCTTCTGGGTTTCCTATGTTATATATACTTCATAAGAAATTCACATTCCTGTGCTTCTGAAGACATTTTTTTAGCCTAAAAACTACACCAGTTTTTTCCTGGCCACATGATGTAGAATACTCTCTAAACAAATAAAAATATATGTAAAAAAGTATGACATTAAATAGTCTCCTGGGCCACATCTATTTTTAAGGTTTGCTTTTCAAAGTGTTGCTGATTTCATGTTGATATAACCGATGACTTGGGTAGCGTTGGCAGGACTAGGAAAAGGAAACACTTGTGACCCCCAGAGGTAAACTGAGGAAAAGTCCTGAGAGAAAGGAAAGTTTAAACTTTTCTGGGTTACAAATCTCACTCTGAAGGCATGACCATCCAGCTGGGTCCGTAGGTGTCCCCTCTGGAGGGTCTTGCCTTCACCACACATGAGGGTATAACAAAACATTTCTAGCAGCAAGATTGCTGGATTATAGTTGATCCAACTAGAATAAGGCAATTTCTCAAAGGGTATGGACTACCCTTCTTAAAATAGTTGTAGTGGTTAGTAAAATGCAACTTTCTGCCAAATCAGACGCTTGAGTGGGGCTCAGGAATCTGCATCCCATGTGACTCCATTACACACTGGAGTCAAAAAGTTACTGAAAAGCATTCATAGAGCTCTGGCCGGTGTGGCTCAGTTGGTTGGGCATCATCCTGCAAGACAAAGGGTCACTGAATCGGTTCCTAGTCAAGGCCCATGCCTGGGTTGCAGGTTCAGTCCCTGGTCAGAGTGCATGCAAGAGGTGACAGATTGATGTGTGTCTCACATCAATGTTTCTCTCCCTCTCTTTCTGCCTCCCTTCCCCCCTTTATAAAAATACATTTTTAAAATCTTTAAAAAAAAAAAAAAGGATGCCTGTCCTGGCTGGTGTAGTGCAGCCCACTGAGTGCCAGCCTGCGAACCAAAGGGTCGCCAGTTCAATTCGCAGTCAGGGCAATGTCTGGGTTGTGGGCCAGGGCCCCAGGCTGGGGGGCATGCAAGAGGCAACCAATCAATGTGTCTCTCGCACATCGATGTTTCTCTCCCTCTCTGTCTCCCTCCTTTCCCCCCCTCTAAAAATAAATAAATAAATAAATAATTTTTTAAAAAGAAAAGGATGCATAGAGACCACATTTACTGAGCTATACCTCTGTCCCTGATTATTGTCACTCAGGAAAGTCAAGGGAATCCAAGACTGAAAAGAAATCAGAGCTAATTCCCAAAGGAAAACACACAGGATCGGAAAGGAAAAGGACACAGAAGGAAAACAATCTGGAAACAGCAGCAGAGCTGAGTAGGCGTGATGCCATTAATTCTCAGGGAACGGAAGACACCTCAGACAAAGATTTCTTCCCTTCAGCCTCTGATCTAGAGGACCCTCGGCTCTCTCCCAGACACGATGCTCAGGAGAGCCAAGTTTCGATAGACAGAAAGTCATTGCCCACCCAGACTGTGGCTGTCACAGGACACATGGCATCTGAAGAAGAGAGAAGCCATGAGGATCCTCCCAAGGTAGGATGCAGTGTTCTCGAAGAAATCCCTCTGGCCCCACTGGTACAAATGCAGAAGTGGGAAAAACTGCCCCAAATTATAGTGCTGTACAGAAACAGTTCTAATACAAAGTGGTTATATATTTTCTACTTTGGTACCTACCAACTTTTTGAAGAAGTCAGACCTGATCAAAGTCATAAGGTGGCAAAGACCTTCTGAAATGATGCATTCCGAAGCTCCCAATCTTCCAGGGCATGTACCCACCCCTTAAAGAGCAGGAAGCTGGTGCAGCAGCCATCTGTGAGGAGTACAGGCCCCATAATCACCTGGAAAGGTGGATTTGGGCCATCAGAGCTGAGCACATATCCTGGACTTGGCCTGAAGCTCACGCCTTGCTTGCCTCCAAAGGCTGTGGATACCTCCTTTCCTAATCTGCTGTTCTGTGGCCCACAGCTGGCCCACAGCTGGCCCACAGGCAGCTCACGCAAACACACTCACATCTGCCTTTCCAGGGTGCCTCTGCATGTAAGAGTGACTTTGTTCCAGAAACCTTGATTCCAATGTTAAGTATTTAAGAGAAAAACTAAGTGAGAGTAAAGAAAATTACCCTTGAAAATTTTTGCTGTTAACCAAAAATAATACCCTACAAGTTCATTGTTCAAAGAGACCCACAAAGCCAATTTTTCCCCTGCTGTTGGATTAGATCACTATTTCTTCCACTGAGATGATGGTATTGAACTGCATTTAGAAATCTTGTACCCCCCAAAAAAAGAGTATCTTTAAACACTACATTAAAATACCCACAGTTAAGATACTACTGTTAAACTTACATAAGTTACATGTATATGGTACAATTCTATGAATCTCATTTACTCTTTACAGCCAAACTCTTAGGTATGATTAGTCCCATTTTACAGACCTAGAAACTGAGGCTTGAAGAAGCTTAAAGCTCTCTTGCCGCAGTTATACAACCATCGAGTGGTGGAGCCAAGACTTAAACCCAGATCTTTTTACTCCAAAATCAGAACTCTTGTCACTATTTTAAATTATTATGTATGTTATAGCCCATGGTCTTCCAAAAAGGATTTCAGAAAGCTGTCTCAATCCTCCCAGCTGCTCTCCACAGACAAAAGTTTCAAACTGTGCACAGAACTTTTCTGAGCCTGCTAGGTTATTAGAATTTCTTAGATTTATTGTCATAGCACCACACTGTCCCTGCAAAGGCTAAAAAGCAAGGAAGTGTCACCCCAAGTTGGGTACACAGGGAAGAGTTGCCTTTCAAGTTTCCCCTTAAAGGCATATTTCTGACTGAGGAGGAGGCACCAGGGAAACAAAGAAAGGTAGGACACCCTTCACATAAACTGAGAGGACCTTTCATGGAAAAAGTGGGTTTGTTTGGACTTAAATGTGAGGCTGACACATCTATACCTAAGACTGCCCCTGGTAACATAGCCTTTATCGAGAACCTGTGGTACCTAGCTGACTTCACGGGAGAAGCTTTTAAAATCATGGATACCTCCCACCTAAGTATTCTCACTTAATCGGTCTGGGTGAGGCCCTGGCCTTAAGTAGTTTTTAAAAATTCCTTGGGAAATTCTATAGTGCCGCTAGAGGTGAGAACTCTAGACATACAAAGTACCAAACATTATGTTGGCACTTTCACTGTTCCAGTTAATCCTGGTAATAGCCCCAAGAGAAGGAAGATATCAGAGACATTAAGCCGTGATCTCCAAATCCTGAAGGAAGTAAGAGACTTGGATCCAGATCAGTCAGACCCTAGAGCCCAAGCTGGTGGCAGCAGAGTTGTGCAGCTGTGGTCGGAGTGTAACAACCACTCAGTGGTTCCATCTTGGATTAGAGACGATCTCATCTGGGGTGGAGGAGGGGCTCACTGCTGAGACAAGCTCACCCCTGATCATTATACTGTGTGATGCACCAAGAACTTACTGGTTTCTTAGGACCTCTTCGCCAAGAGGGAGCAGGAGAAAGCTTTCCGGGACAGGCTGCGAGCAGAGAGAGCTAAGATGAGACAGTTGGAGGTGGAGAAGAAGAGAACGGAGCAGGAAGAGCAGAGGCGGCTCCAACAGGAGCAGCTGGAGAGGGCGAAGAAGATGAAAGAGGAACTGGAGCTGGAACAGCAAAGACACGCAGAGGAGATGCGGTGGGTTGGAGAGAGCAGCCTCAGAGGCTATGGCCATGTTAGGAAGCAAAAGAAAAAGACAGGGGTTGACTTCCACTAGAGACAAAGTTTGGTTCTGAGGCTCCTGCCCTGAAGTAAAGCAGCATGTCTCATTTTTCTCTATCCTCAGCTATACTAGGAAAAACTTGAACCAAGAAAAGATCTTGGTTCAAGATCTTGACCTTCAGCATCTTGACCATTAGGCTTACTGGACAGCTGTCCATGAGAGCTTCCTGGCAGGGACATGTACTTCAGTCCAGAAAACATTTATTGAGTCCCTACCACACCATCTGGTTTCTACTAGGCCCTTTCATAGGCCTTGACTCATTTCATTTCACCTTCATAACAACCTCATGAGATGGGAGTTTCAAAATTCATTTTACGAAAGTGGAAAAGAAAGCTCTAAGATCTTAAGGCCCTTATTCCAGAGCACAGAGCTGTGTGTTGAAACAGGTAATCTTCTATTGGGTTGGCCAAAAAGTTCATTTTATTTTTTCCATAAGATGGCTCTAGTAGCACTTAGTTGTCTTTAACTTCATGCAAAACAATTTTGTTAGATTGTATTGTGACAGCTGTCATATCAGCATGCATTTAAGAAAAAAAATTGGTGAATTTTTGTATAGCCATTTTGATATTGAAGATGGAAGAAAATACACAACATTTTTGGCATATTATGCTTTATTATTTCAGGAAAGGTAAAAACCCAACTGAAACACCAAAAAAAAAAAAAAAAGATTAGTGCAGTGTGTGGAGAAGGTGCTGTGACTAATCAAATGTGTCAAAAGTGGTTTGAGAAATTTTGTGCTGGAGATTTCTTGCTGGAGGATATTCCATGGTTGGGTATACCAGTTGAACTTGATAGCAATCAAACTGAGATATTAATTGAGATCAATATTTATACCATGTGGGAGATAGCTGACATACTCAAAATATACAAATCAATCAAGTTACCAGTGAAAATGAAAAATGTATCTTACTTTACAGAAAAAACCATATGGACTTTTTGGCCAACTCATAGTTCCAGGCCCTGTGTGTTCTTGCCTCTGCCCTTTAGTTGGGTTTCCCTCGAAAAACCAAGCCTCCTCGAGCAGGATGCTCCCTATGGCCCTTAGCCTGCAAGTCTCCACCAGGGGGACTGCCTGTTGGTTTGCCTCACAAGGATGCCCCATCTTCTTCTGCCATTTTCCTGACTATCTTGTGTTTTCTCAGCTTGAGGAAACAAAGACAAGAGGAAGAACGGCAGTGGCAGGAGGAGGAGGAGAAAAGGCAGCGACTCCAGCTGCAAGCAGCCCAGGAGAGGGCCAGGCAGCAACAGGAGGAGTTCCAGAGGAAACTGCAAGAGCTGCAGAGAAAAAAGCAGCAGGAGGAAGCAGAGAGAGTTGGTGAGGGGGGATTCTGGAGCTCTCTCTGCCTCTCCTATCTGGGGCAGAAATACCTTTCTCCCACTGTGGGTGTTCATTCGGATCTCCCAGGAGTTAGTCCTATCCTAGCCCTTACTGTGTGAAGCACTCGAAATGCACAAGCTACTTTTTTCAAGGTAATTAATATATGTGACCGCAGTGAGCTCAGATTCACCAAAATAAGACTCCCTTGTGAAACAACTCTTGGCTCCTGCTTGGAATTCAGCAACCCCCTGAACAGGGGACCCTGCCCCTCCTATTGCCCTTTCCACATTGCTCAGCAGGAGCTGCTCAAATTAGAGTCAGAGCCCTGTTCCTAGCTTCCTTCCCTAGCAGATGGGAACAATCAAACATCTGGATAGCTTCAGGGCAGCCGTTCAGGTGCTGATGTGGGGAATCTCTGCAACCTCACTTTTGAGGAAGAAAAAGAAATTTCAGCAGATGACACTTTTTAGTCTGAGCGGTCCAGCTGAGTAAGCACCAAGTTTCTCCAGAACCTCATCTGATCCCCTTCCTCAACTCATCTGCATACCACCCCATAAGCACACAGGGCTCTGAAAAAATTTCCCCCAAGCTTTTGTGTTAATTGTAGTATACTGCACATAGTAGGTGTTTGACAATGGACTCTTAGTTAACCCCAACGTAATCCCCACAGAGGACCTGGCAGCCTGCTGGCAGGGCAGCATTTCTCCCGGGAATCCCTGGGAATCACAGACTTGAGAGGTGGATTAGAGAATTTTCTCCAGTAGAGGCCCTGATGAGACCACCCCCTTTTCTCTTCTGCAGAGGCAGAGAAGCAAAGGCAGATGGAATTGGAAATGAAGTTAGCAGAAGAACACAGACTCCTGATGGAAATGGCTGAAGAAGAACGGATAGCATACCAACGGCGGAAACAGGAAGCAGAAGAGAAGGCTTGGCTGGAAGCAGAGCAGAGAAGGCAAAAGGACGAGGAAGCAGCCAGGCTGGCTCTGGAGAAAGCCGTGACACAAGCCGAGGAACTAGCCAGGTATGGGGTATTCGGGCAACGGTTACCACAGGGGAACTGTTCAAGGGCTTCACTGCCTGGTGCTAGTGCTTGCACTGCCTTTGAACAAGTGAAGTCCAAATTACACTCCCACTTTCTTCACCATAATTTGGAAGAACTAAAAAACAGGTGCTTTTTCTGCAAATGTCACAGAATTTCTTCATGGCTTATAGAACTTGTATTGAAGCTAGAAGACTATTTCAGCCCTCTGGTTTACAGATGAGAAAAGTAAGTCCCAGAGACAGGAAGGATCTTGATCAGGGCCAGATAGTAAGTTAGGGGCATGCCCAGGCCAAAGACCCCCTGATTCTGAACCACTCCTTTCTCAATATTTATTGGGTACCCATTATTTGCCAAACACTATTCTGGATACTTCCTCGGAATTCAGGAGTAAGCAAGAGGGATGTCTCTTCCACCATGCCATTTATATTCTAGGGGTTGGGGGGATGGCAAGAGGCTCTAAACAAATATATTTCTATTTAGCTGGCAGTAAATGCTATACAGGAAACTTTTAAACCTGTGACAGGATTGCAGGCTTAAATATCTTTAAAACTTTTTATTTATTAATTGATTTTTCAGAAAGGTGGTGGAGAGAAGGGGGCAGAGAGAGAGAAACATTCCATGTTTCCCACTTATTTATGCATTCATTGGTTGATTCTTATATGTGCCCTGATCAGGGATCGAACCTGCAGCCTTGGCATATGAGGATGATGCTCTGAGATACATGGCCAGGGTGCAGGAGGGTTAGTTTAGATTGGTTGGCAAGGGCAAGGCCTCTCAGAAGAGGTGATATGTAAGTTGAAATGTGAATGACAAGGAGTTAATCACATAAACATCTGGGAGAAAAATATTTCAGCAGGTAAACAGTAGATGCAAAGATGCAAAGAAAGGAACGAGACTGGCATGCTGGAAGAAGAAAAGAAAGTTGGCATGGCTGGAACAGAGTGATCGAGGCACAGCGAGTACTTCCGGAGGAGGTCAGAGAGGCAGACTAGAACCGGATCTCGTGAGGGCCTCGTTAGGAGAAAGCACGCAGAATCAGTCATCAGGAACCAATGGCATTTCCCCCTTTATTCTCACCAAATAGTAATGATTATCACATCCTTCTGATAACAGAAGCTCTTGAGTAATAAGGCTGTGTTTTTTTTTAAGATTTTATTTATTTTTTGGGGGGGGGAGGAGGAAGAGAGGGAAACATCAATGTCTTATTGCCTCTTACATGCCCCATACTGGGGACCTGGACCACAACCCAGGCATGTGCCGACTGGGAATCAAACCAGTGACCCTTTTGTTCACAAACTGGCACTTGATCCACTGAGCCACGCCAGACAGGGCATTTGAGTAATATGGTTTTAATCAACTCTTTAAGCTGCATCTAAGCTAATGGTTGATAGGGGATTGGAAAGAAAAGGCAGCCAGAACTCTTTTCAAGGTTTTCCACCTAACCTTGAGTTGTACCTCTCCTAGACTTGTTATGTGAAGTACCAAACAGATCATCAGTGAAATGTTGATTCAATTTCAAAATTATGCATTCCATGCATCATAGCAGTAGGGCCGGATTCATAAGTACTAAGACCAAAATAATGGTACTGGAGTTCTAATTTTTCACAAAAATAAAACTGACAAGTCATATGTGGGGAAGTTGAGCAATTTTCTAAGGCTTACAGTGTGCCCACAGAGCCTGAGCCCCCCCCCCCCCCCCCCCACAGATGAGAATAAGTCTACCAAGACATGATCTGTTTGGAGAGTAAAGGTGGCCAATCTCTCAAAGGGCCAAGAGCCTTTTCATCAATGGGCTTTTATTGGGTTCATTTTGCACCGGAATACAGGTAAAGCTCATTAATCATTGTCAGGCAGTAAGGATCAAACAATAGATAGCATACAAAGAACTATGAGGGCTTATTCTGAGTCAGGGTCTGTTAGCTAAAGGGCTACAAAACTTTGGGGAACAAACTCACTTCCTGCTTGGACACTCATCATTTAATTGAGAGCCTTCTAAACAAAGCAGTTTTCACAGGATTTTACATATTCTTTCTTAGGTCTGATCACTTGAGGGGACCTGCCCTTT
Organism: Artibeus jamaicensis; assembly: GCF_021234435.1. Taxonomy (NCBI): domain Eukaryota; kingdom Metazoa; phylum Chordata; class Mammalia; order Chiroptera; family Phyllostomidae; genus Artibeus; species Artibeus jamaicensis. The sequence continues at coordinate 33,474,414 of NW_026521814.1, forward strand.
CCAGCACTGGGCTGCATTCACCACCATTGTTTCAGGGTTAAGGCTTAAGTCAGGCAGGGGAAGTAAGGCAACCAAGAGATTAGACTTCTTACAGACAGAATGAGGACTCAGGCTATGTCAAAGCTGAGGGGTAAGGGTCCGTCACCCCCTTTTGCTATAGCCCCCCAAGTCCTTCCCTGGGGCCTCCCCATGATCATGCCTATTTTAGGTCATTCCCCCTTTGGGGAATCTTACCCGTCATTGGCTAACTGATGTAGCACTGGGGGCCAGGCAGGGTGAAAAAGCTTATCTCCCACCCCTGCCTGGGAGATAAGCTTTGTCTCCTTAGTGGTTTATGGTCCAAACGTCACTCACTCAGCCTTAGCCATGGTGAGGTTACAGCTTCTGAAACCAGGCAAGGCAGTTCCCAACATTAAAACAATTAGCTGTGAGCAGAAAACCACATAGTGAAGGGATATGTTAAGAGGGAGAGCCTCACTCCACCAAGGGTAGAACTTACCAACTGGCTGTATTTCCTCTTCACTGTGTGACAGACACTGGCCCAAGTACATTAACTTTTCTGGCCTGTTTTTTCCTCTAAAATAAGGGAGTCCTAACCTGGCTTGTGCAGATCAGGGGATTAAGTGCCAGCCTCTGAACTGAAAGGTTATGTTTGGTCCCTAGTCGGGGTGCATACCTAGGTCACAGGCCAGTCCCCCAGGTCAGGACTTGGGAGAGGCATGGAATTGGTGTTTCTCTCACATGTGGATGTTTCTCTCCCTCTTGCTCCCTCTCTTCTGCTCTCTAAAAATAAATAACATCTTTTAAAAAATAAGGGGGCAATGCAAATTTAAGAACTGTGAGTTATGCCTCTTTTACTTCCCCGGTGGGAAGCTCATGACACTCTAAACCTCATCCACAACTAAATGAACTGAACATGATGCAAGATCAGGACCCCCAAGTCCTACTGATGATTACTCAAGTCCAAAGTTCTTCTACTAACTGTAAGGAGAATTTCTAGGGTGCTTAATCAGGATTGGGGTTGTCTCCTTAGGCAAAAGTCTGCTTTGAAGAAACGTCTTCATTTCCATCGAGAACTCCACAAAGAAGCCAGTGGCCTGCAGTGGGCACACAATATCTCCAGACCGTGGGTCTACTCTTACTTCCAGTTCCTACAAACACCCAGACCTTAATGCTAGAAGAAAACTAAAAAGTAAGTTGGGAGGTGATGACAAAAAGACACTCCTTCTATGATGAGTTCCACCCCATCTTGTTCACCTCACCCCACACCTAACTTCACTCTGGGAAGTTCACTCCATTCACTACCCCTCCCCACCACTAAGAGTTTACTCAAACCACTTACATTCTTCACTCACATAAATCCAGCAGCTTTGATGCTTGATTTCAGTAAGATGCTATCACAGTCTTAGGATAGTTCAAGTATTTCATTTTTGTCAGTGTCTGAAAGAGTTGCAGGTAAATGGAAATTCTTCAATGTAAATAATTCTGAATTAGCTAGAAGCTAATTCACATATATTAAGAATTATTACATTGTTTGTATAAAGCAAATCTACATCCATTTCATCCTATGAATCTAAAACCTAATGTCTACTTAAAACAAGATAATCACTTGATAAATGCTCATTTCACAACATGAGCCAAAGAAGTTTCTAGAACTACTGTCCAATAAGAAGCCATAACTAGCTATTTAAATGTAAATTAAATATTCCATTCTCTGGTCACACTAGCCACAATTCAAGTGCTCACTAACCGTCTGTGGCTACTGGCTACCATTTTGTATAGCACAGATATAAGACATTTTTATATCACAAAAATTCTCCTGGACAGCAAAGTGTTCTAGAGTCCAGAAAATCTAACAAATCTTAAGGTTTGCCTTTCAACTGTGATTTGAAGAACCAATAACTCGCATAACTGCCCCATTTTAAAAATCACACTGACTCTGTCAAAGAGGAATCTTGATTAGATCATTTGTCTTTAACATTTATTTAATAAGTATCTAGTTTTATCATAGAATTATCATTAGAGGATAAAAGAGCTTTAGCAAAGATCTACAAAAGGATATTAAAAGCATTATCTGAACCTAAATTCTCCCACAAATTCCCTTTGCTTTACTTCACTGTCCACAACTGAAAAACTTAATATTTGCAGATGAGTTACTCAAACTTCCCACTAATGCTTATATTTGTCTTCTACAGAAATTGCACTTCTGGGGAATTCCGCCAAGATGGCGGCATAGGTGGAGACGCTGTGCCTTCTCACACAACCAAGTTTAGAGACAACTAAATAATAGCAACAGAAAACACAGCCAGAACACAGAAAATAGAACTTTTCGGAAGTCTGATAACAACAAATTCTTCAGCCTGACCGGTAAGAGAGGCGAAACCAGCAGCTGGCAGAGCGGGGTAGCACAGGAAAACTCCGTCAGACGGACTCAAGGCGCACGGAATCCAGGCGCAGGGTTGGACATGGTGGGCAACTCAGCGAGTGACCGCGAGGAAACAGCGAGGGAGCAGGGCTGCGGGTTGACTGTGGTCGAACATTCATGTGTGGATAGACAAGCGAGGGAGTGGGCGATTGGACGAGAGCCAGCAGCCCCAGCGGCAAGTGGCAGAGGGCACCAGGCGCCATTTCCCCACTCTAACCCCGCCTCCACATACAGCGTCATAATCCAGCGACCTAAGAGGCCCTGCCCCGGTGAACAACCTAAGGCTCTGCTCTTCACCCAGCAGAGAGAAACAGCAGAGGGGGCCGCCATTTCCCTGCTCTGACCCCACCTCCACATACAGAGTCACAACCCAGCGACCTGGGAGTCCAAGGCTCCAGTCCTCAGTCTTAACGGGCACAAACAGACCAAAAATGGCTCAAGAAGATCTCAAAGCCCCAGAACCTATAAATCTAAGCAATGAAGAAATAGCAAAACTCTCAGACCCACAGTTTAAAACACTGGTGATCAGGATCCTCACAGAACTGGTTGATTATAGCCACAAATTAGACAAACATATGAAGGTGAAACTAATTGAAATGAATGGAAATGCACAGGAAACCAATAGCAATGAAAAGAAAACTGGGACTCAAATCAATGGAGTGGACCAGAAGCAAGCAAATAATGGCCAAACAGAAAAGAGTGAAGAAGCAAGAATTCAAAGAAATGAGGAGAGTCTTAGGAACCTCCAGGACATCTTTAAATGCTCCAACATCTGAATTATAGGGGTACCAGAGGGGGGAAAGGTACAGCCACCAGTGGAAAACTTATTTGAACAAATAATAAAGGAGAATTTCCCCAATCTGGCAAAGGAAATAGACTTCCAGGATATCCAGGAAGCTCAGAGTCCCAAAGAATTTGGACCCAAGAAGAAACACACCAAGGCACATCATAATTATATTAGCCAAGATTAAAATGAAGGAGAGAATTCTAGAAGCAGCAAGAGATAAGGGGACAGTAACCTACAAAGGAGTCCCCATCAGACTGTCAGCTGATTTCTCAAGAGACCTTACAGACAAGAAGGGGCTGGAAAGAGGTATTCCAAGTCATGAAATCCAAAGACCTACAACCAAGATTGCTCTATCCAGCAAAACTTTCATTTAGAATGGAAGGGCAGATAAAGTGCTTCTCAGATAAGATCAAATTCAAGGAGTTCATCATCACCAAGCCCTTATTATATGAAATGTTAAAGGGACTTATCTAAGAAAAAGAAGTTAAAAAAACATGAAGAGCGAAAGGACAACAAACTCACAGTTATTAACAACCACACCTAAAACAAAAGCAAACTAAAAGGACAGCTAGATCAGGAGTAGAAACATAGAAATGAAGATCTCAAGGAGGGTTAGCAACAGGGGAGTGGGAGGAGGAGAAGGGGGGAGAAGGTACAGAAAATAAGTAGCATAGACAGTAGATAGAAAATAGATGGGGGGGCAAGAATATTATGGAAAATATAGAATCTAATGGACTTGAGACACATGGTCATAAACTAAAGGGGGGGTAATGGTGGGGATGGGGGGTAGGGTGGAGGGGAATGAAGGGGGGAATAGAACAACTGTAACAGCATAATCAATAAAAAAATAAAATTAAAAAAAAAGGAAATTGCACTTCTACAATCCAGAAATCAAGCTTAATTTTGATTCCATATTGCTGTTATTAAACCTAGATCTGATGCTTATTTTTAATTTCTTGTTTTATGTAAAACAGAAATAAAATGACCCAAACACTGGCTATCAGTAGTAGTGAATTTAATGTCTTTTTCTCAAACTTGATGGCCCTACTTAGACATTCATTCATTCTTTCTTTCTTTCAATTACTTTATCAGATGAGAAAGAAGCATGTCAAAAAATTCAACCAATAACAGAAGAAAAAATACTCAAGGAAAACATCTCTGTGGGGCAAATTACCATTAATGACTTTATTTTCTTCCTTCATTTACAAATTTAGGTTGTTGCAGTCAAGCACTATGTAGAGTGGCTACACTAAATGTTATTCAAGGTCCCTTCCAAATCTGATAATCAACTATTGCTATGAAAGGCCTATTTTACCAGTACCACTACACCAGATAATCACATTTGAAAGTTAACCATAGCAGAATTCAATGCATTTAGAAGAATCCAATTAATTGAAAAGATAAAATTTATTTCCCCAGTAGCTAAGCTTTACTATCTAAATGCTGAGAGCCTTTAGAGATGCAATCAAAAATAAGATACTAAACCACACATTAACGAATTCTGGATTGCTCAAATAGTTGTCAGCTTTGTTACTCAGGCCTGAAATATACAGTTCAACGAGGATTTTCTACAAATGGGCCTAATTTCTAGTCACTGTTTAATATAATGTAATAAATGCCAGGTGATGGTCTAAATGCACTAATTTACCTAGAGTATATATGTATAATACACATAATTTTTCAGATAGGGTCAAATACAGGAATTTATAAGGCAAGCCAATTATTTTTAAGAGGTGACCTGGATTTATAACAGTTTATAAAATGCATTAGAGACAGGTTTTACTTGTTCTTCTCAAATGCTCAGATGACATTCTATTTGGGATAACATGAAACTGGATTATGTGTATGCATAGATATACTAAATTCTGTGATTCAGCAAAAAGTTAAAAGGTTAAGACCTCTAATAGAAACTTATTTGGTACTTTAATCTTACACAATTTAAGTATATAAGATATAAAGAAATAAAGGGAAAATATAAACAAACAAAATATACCAAACCTTAAGTAAGCAGAGAAACATTTTGTTAAAGGAATAACTGAAATTATCAATATAAACCAATTAAGAAGTTTTGGTGTGCCCATTTATTCAACATGATTGGGTATCATATATATATATGCACCATACAGAAATATCAAGTATTTTTAAAAAACAGAACACTGAGTATTTAAGAAGGTATTGTGGCCTTAGTCAAATCCTTAATTCAGAAGGCACTTCAGTAACTTTCAGTGCTTCAAAGCCATGATGATCATCACTGTACAGTACTGAAAAAATATGTATTTGTACTATGTACAAACAATAATTTCCAGTATTATCAAGAAAATCTTGTTTCAGGCATTTTCTTTTTCTTTCTGTACAATTAAAAATAAAATGGAACATTAGTGTGATTTTTACAAATATTTTGTTTATTTTAATGAAGCTGGTACAGACAATGTCCATTTAAAACCCATATCCCAGGCCAAAAAGTACAAATTAAAATAAAAAAGAGCAGTGTTCTGTTGTATACACTTCTGCATGAATAACTTTATTAACTGCTAATGAAAATTAGAACTTTTCTGGGATCTTCTGACAAGATTTTTCTTTACTCTTAAAATGCTTTTTCTTCAGGGAAGCCATCTTTGGAGTTAGTCTTTACTTTCGCTTTATCTGTCACCTTGATTCCAACCTGATATTTCTCTTCTTTTGGTCCAGACCTTCAGATGTTAAAAGTAGCTTCAAGTTAAGGAAAGGTCATTTTCCACAGTTCAGTTCTCCGAAAAACCTCCATCTCCCACTGAAAGTCATAGTCCAGGAGTGAAGCAATCACAAGCTAGAACTTCCCGGCCAATTAGAAATGTCATTAGGAACACTTGCATTGGTCGACCTCATTTATCACAAGCCTGAAAATGCACAGTCCTGAAAAAGGTGGCCTCTCTGTGCACACATGTAATGTTTAAAAAGGAGAGGGCTGTATGAAGGGGTCTAAGGTTTGATCACCAAAAATCAGCACAATGAAAACAAAACAATAATGAATGGGCACTAGAATTCAAATTACCAGATGTTTTAAAGACATAGAGGGTAGGGGTCAGTTTTCAATTCAATTCTGAACACCACATTACAAAAGAACTATTTTTAAAAATAAAAAAGGACTGAGGGAAAAGTAAATAAAATAAAAAGAATATCTAAACCGTTGAATGACCCCCTGTTTGTTCCTGATAAACTTCAATCACATCTTCTTCCTCCATTCCCAGCTGTAAGAGAAAATAAAAACATTTTAAGAGAATATAAAACATGATTCTTTAATTGATTGCAATTGTGCAGCCACTGTTTTAAGGTACAAAAAGATACAAAGGAGATCCATAGTTGCACTGTTCTAAGGTTAAGAATCCTGTTCCTTTATAAAGACACATGGAGATATGTGTTTCCCTCAGATTCTATGTCAATGAAGTCATTTATTACTTTGCTGAGTCAATTTCACTTTCCAGTTTATTCGATATATAAAACTTAAGTCTTTTATTGGAAAGGACTGTAAAAGAGTACTAAATCTAATGGAACATATATTTAATAGTTTAAATAATAGTTTGATTGCATATTTTCTAAAAAGCATTTTATTTCTAGATGTAACTACCTGATAAAAATTTCTTTTTCAAAAACCCTGATCACTTTGAAATATATGTGATTTTAGTTAGAAAAGAGATGCCTAAGGATTCATTTCTAAGTGGTTTGCTTATCATCTAGAATTGCTTCTGGCCCATAATTATTTTTTTTGACAGTGACCACTCTCAATGAAGAAAAATTATGTATATAACTACTCTTAATCAATTCCTCCAGTTTTATAAGCTAGATTATTTTTCAGCCCATCCCTTCTCAATTCTTACAGGAAAAAAAGGGGGGAATCCTTTAAATGCCTTTATAGAACATTAAGCAAAGTATTAGGCAATTATCTTTACAAGTTTCGTGTGCACTGAAATATCACAGAATTTTTTTCTTACAGACATTACACTTACCTGTGGGGATACGTTCCAAGACCACCGAGTAGAGGCCTGAAGCCACAGACAGCACTGAACCCTACATATATTGTTTTTTTCCCTACATATTACAGTGTTTTTTCTTCTTTGGCATATCCGAATTGCCAGTATCACTATTCTTGCACTTTGGGGCCATTATTGAGTAAAATAAGGTTACTTGAACACAAGCACTGAGATACCAAGACAGCTGATCTGAAAACCAAGACAACCACTAAGTGACTAACAAGGGAGCAGTACATAAAAGCACGAATACACTGGACAGAGATGATTCGCATCCCAGGCAGGACGGAGCAAGACAGCACAGGACGGCACAAGATTCCATCACACTACTCAGAATGTTGCACAACTTTCAACCAATGAATTGTTTACTTCTGGAGTTTTCCATTTACTATGTTATGACTGTGGTTGCTTGCAGGTAATTGAGACCACAGAAAGCAATACTGCTAAGGAGGTCTATTATATTAATAACGGTTGCTTCTGATAGATGTTTCTCTCTCTCCCTCCCTTCCCCTCTCTCTAAAAATAAATCTTAAAAAAAAAATAATGGTTGCTTGCTAAATGGGAACGCAGATATAGTCAGAGTATATTTTCCATTTTCTATAGTTTAATAGTTTAGTTTTATTACTTTTATTTTTAACTATGAGAAGTCTTTATACAAAAAAAGAACAGAGTACACAAAGGGGCACGGTGTCACACGGTGACCCAGGCACACCCTTATGAGGGTGAAGGACTCTGAATCTGTCGTTCCTGGGTGCAGCCAGGGTTGAGAAGCGAGAGGTAGACCAAAATAAAAAACTAGAACTGTGTTCACTGAACTATAATGAACCAGAAAAAACAAATGAAAAATAAAAAATTTTAAGTCTAAGGTCAATCAATAATCTCTAATAAGTTTCACCTTTTATAGGTGATGTTTCTATGCAGAATTTCAAAATATAAAAAAATTAAAGAATGCTAAGAAAACTAAAAAAACACAGGCTTCTGTGGATTTAGAATTATTAAGTGATTAAATTGGCATTCGTGTTATGGTTATCTTGGCTGTGGTACATATATGAGTATTAAATTTTTAAAGGTGCTATAAAACTTCATCTTAATTACACATATAGCCTGTTAAATACTGCAAGGAATGAAATTCCAAACATTACAAGGGAACCTTGAAATCAGGAAGGTAGCACGTGTCCTCAAACTATGTACATTAGTAGAGATGAATGAACAATGGGGCAAGGAAGCCTCTCCCTAAATATCTACTTTCTCACTGTTCCATTATTTTTCTGAAAATATAATCTCTTAATGAAAATAAGGAAGTTGTCACTAAAATGTATTTTGTATCTATTTTATATTAAGAGGTTATTTTAAGCTGAGACAGGGAAAACTCGAGATGAGTATGGAACATCTTACTGTGCTGAAAAGTAAGGAAATGCTCAAGACAGTGGGTAGAAACTAAACCTCGGGGGGAAAGTTTGATAAGAAGACAATCAAAAGTGCATACCCACAACTTACTCAAAAGAGGAAAAATAGCAACTACACGGTAAAGAAAAAAGTTAAATTGAGTGAAAAAATTAACATCACCTATCATTACACCCTGATCAGAAAGACACATCGCCATTTATGTAGTAGTCAGCCAAAAGCATAATACATAACCCAGATCCAGGACTTTCTAGAAAATAACTAATATGTATTTTTCAAAGATATAAATGTCATAGGAGACAAGAATAGCATCTATATGTTCCACATTAAAGATGATAAAGAGGCACTTGAATAAAGTATGTTGATACTGAGCTGAATCCTGTGACAGAAGAGAAAATTTATTATAAAAGACACAACTGGGACAAATGACAAAATTAGGTTGTAGCTTAAAGTATTCTGATAACATTAAGTGTCCTAAATTTTATTAACAGCACCATGGTTACATAAAATATACCTGTTCTTAAGAAATATGCACAAAAATATTAAGTAGTAAATGGCCATGGTTCATGCAACCTACTCCCAAGTGGTTCATAGGGTACACATACCTAAATATATACATGGGGGTTAGGGAAGTATAATAAAGTAGCAAAATGTTAAAAATAGGTGAATCTAGATAGAAGCGAGTACAATATTTTGTACTGCTCTCACAACTTTTCTGTAAGTTGGAAATTATTTCAAGATAAAAACTTTTAAAAGATAGGAAAAAAAAGATGGAGACATGTCAAAAAAAAAAAAACATAGACACCAACATGAAGAAGTCTCTCAATGGCCAATATCTTAAGAAGAATATTCAGTTTCAAAGTATCTCCCCACAAATTATTAATTACAAAGAAAAACAATAATTTTGCAATGGAGAAACCTGGCAGTTACCACCTTAAGTAACTATATCCATAACAAGACAAAGAGCCATCATGTACCTCCTGATGTGATACACTCATATAAGTACATGGCTTCACTCCGTGGCACTCGTACCAAAAATGCAAAACTGGATCTACGTAATCATGAGGAAACATCAGACAAACCCAAACTGAAGGAATTTATAAACAAAGAGTCCACAGAATACAATAAAACAAGTTAAGACACAGAAGTATTAAAAAACACAAATCAAGATGACATAGCCAAATATATTAATATACACTAAGCTTCTGTGTGAAGTTTCAAGATGGGTCAAAGTCAAAATCAAACCATAAAGGTCACCATCACCATGAAAGTGTACCAGAAATCTGCCAAATTTGAGGAACATCTGTCCATCTTCAAGAAGACACAGTATGTGCCTTATGACAATCTCCATACCCCATTCCACTTTCAACTTCTCTTTTTACTGGCATTTTTGAAGGCAATATATGGAAAGTTCAACTCAAATGATTTTTTCTCTGACAAGTGATATACCACTTAAATCAGAGAATATTCAAGAAATGGGCAGTTTACCATGAACAAAATCATTCAATGCAGAATTTAAAATTTTTCTTGACTCAAAGAAGAAATTTTACTCACTTCTTTTGGAGTGTGATTATCAGCAATTCTCTGACCTTCAAAGAGAAACCTGAGTGAATTCATTGGAACTCCCTAAAAAGGCAAAAAACACACACATATATGTATATATATATATATACACACACACACACACAAATCCTAGAAGAAATAATAACTTTGATGCACAAAAAAGCAAACATGAAAGCTTCAACAGAATACATATAACATAAAATTAGCTAATTGTATCATCATAAGTATAATTTATCAAGTACCAATTATTTGCAAGGCCCTCCCTGCCCCAAGCATTTTACATACACAATCATAACTGTTCATCACCTTATCTTCATTTTACAGCTAGGGAATCGAAGGTAAGGAGGAGAGGGCACACAGCAAGCCTTAACAGCAAGCCAAGATTTTAAGGCTTGCTTAAATTTTAATCTGTTCTTAAATTTTAAATCTGTTCTAAGCCGGTGCTTCTGATAACTATTTTTTTAATTTAATTTATTTATCTTTAGAGGGGAAGGGAAGGAGAGAGGGAGAGAAACATCAATGTATGGTTGCCTTTCGTGCATCCCCTGTTGGGAACTGGCCTGCAGGGAACTGGTCTGCAACCCAGGCATGTGCCCTGACTAGGAATCAAACTGCGATTGTCTAGTTCGCAGGCCCGTGCTCAATCCACTGAGCTACACCAGCCAGGGCTTGATAACTATTTTATAGTTTCCTCTCAAATCTATAAGCTAACATAAAAGGTAAAATCAGAAACTGGATGAGCACCCTCACTCACTTCCAACTGTATAAGTAAAACTGGCTTTAAAAAGACTAAACCATAGAAATTTGATAAAAGCATCATAGCTGATCAGATAAGCTACAATAAACCTTTGATGGCATAGATAGCACTGAAAGTATCACAAAAGATATTAAAATAATTTTTAAATCACTTATTCAACAAAATAGCTGATATGACTCATGTAAAGAGAAATAACTAAGAACAAATCAAGAATCATTAATCTAGTCCAAAAGTATTATAAAAAATTTGCTCAATACTTAAAATATTAAGATTTTCATTGCTTAAACATGGTCCCAAAAGAAACCCACAAAAATTAAAACTATCTTTCAATATGTACTACACATAAGTACATAAGGCCATACACACTTACCCTTCATCTCACTAAATTCATTACATTTCATACTTAAATTCTTTCCAGGGCATATATTAAATAAAATAAATATAAGTGACTAAGGTAGAATATTCTTTGATTTTAATTTAATTATAGGACACACATTGAATTATAGGTCAAAAATGTTTCTATAGAAATCAATAAACACAAAATGGAAAAATGACTCAATAAATATTTACTTTTTGTACTTTTCAATCTCTACTGGGTATTACATAGCTCCAACGAATTGTTTCCTATTCCTTGCATGTCATTAAATAAAAGAAAAATATTACCAAGCCCTGTGAACTAAGTATAAACATCTTTTCTAAAGACTGAATACTCTGAAGCATATAAAAAGAAAGCACACTCTGAGCCACCCTGTCCAAAGTGGCTGTTGGTTGGAGTGTCATCCAATAAGCCCAAAAGTGATAGATTCAATTCCTGGTCAGGGCATATGCCTAGGTTTCAGGTTCAGTCACCATCAGGGCATTTATGAGAGGCAACTGATCAATGTTTCTTTCTCACATTAACATATCTCTCCCAGTCTCTCTCCCTTCCCTTCTCTCTAAAATCAATACACATGTCCTTGAATAAGGAGAAAAAAAGTTGGAAATAATTCTAAGTTGATATTATATTTTAATTATCTCCCCAAACCTAGCACCTTCCATAAACTTTAGTTTTGTGATTTTACTTCTTTACTTTGCTGTTTTTCCTCATAGTCAACTCCTTGGTATATTGATGAAGAGAGAAGACTATATAATTTTCTTCAGAATTGTTGTGAGGATTAAATACAATGTGTCTTAGTACCTAGCATAGCACACTTAGTATTTATTTCTTTCCCCTGGTGAACACGCAATTTTAGCACTCATCAGTATTATTACACATGTGAACTAGTTGAGCACCAATTAATAAGATTTTACCAAGTTTAACAATATCAAAAACTAAAGAGACAAAAATATTTACTGTTTTACATACCCTAACACCCTGGTAATCTCTTTTTCTTATAGCCAAAGCGATTTTTACTTACGTTACAAATTTAAACTGTGAAAAGAAACCATCTAAAAAACTCACAATACTTGTGTTAATATCATGTAACACAATTTGATTACTAAAATATATCTCGGTTATCTCCTATACCTGGATGGTCCCCAACTTTCCACTTTTTGACGTTATGATGATCCGTAAATGATGTGTGCACTGTAGAAACTGTACAGTTAAACCTTGAACATGGGTCTGAGCTGCACAGGCCACTTATATACAGATTTTTTCAATAAGTGTATACCGTATTATAGATGTATTTTCCTTATGATTTTTTTCATAACTTTTTTCTCTAGCTTATTTTTTGTAAGAATACAGTATGTAATATATATAATATACAATATAAACCCTATGTTGTTCAAGGACCAACTGTACTTCAGATTTTGAATTTTGATCTTTTCCCAGGCTAGTGATATGCAATTAAGATACTCTTTCATGATGCTGGGCAGCAGCGATGGGCTGCAGGTCCCAGTCAGCAATGCGATCACAGGGGTAGACAAGCAATACTCCACAAGAGCACTGTGTTGCCAGCATTTTTTAATATTGTATTCTAAGCACATTTAAGGTAGCCTAGGATAAGCTATGACTTTCAAAAGATTAGGTGTATTAAATGCATTTTTGACTTACGATATTTCGACTTATGATGAGTTTACTGGGATGCAACCCCATCCTAAGTCCAGGAGCATCTGTACACTAATTCCAATGACATTTATTCAAAATTATATTTTACTATTAATGATAATGGGTAGCATTTACTAAGCATTATTTCTTCTTCTTCTTTTTTTTTTTTTCAATGTGTGCTTTCCTTTCACTCACTCACTACCAGGGACCTGGCTCACCACCCAGGCATGTGCCCTGACTGGGAATCAAACCAGCGACCGACCCCTTGCTTGGCAGGCCTGTATTCAATCCACTGAGCTACATCAGCCAGGATGATTAAGCAGTTTTTTTATGCATCATGTTAAGAGCTTTATGAAGGTCATTTTATTTCATCTCCATGAGGTAGGCTCTGTAATATTCCCATTTTACTAAGTTCCTTGTTTAAAAAAAAGATTTTATTTATTTATTTTTAGAGAGAGGGGAAGGGAAGAAGAGAGGGAGAGAAACATCAATGTGTGGTTGACTCTTGCGTGTTCCCCACTAGGGGGGCCTGGCCTACAACCCAGACATGTGCCCCAACTAGGAACTGAACCAGCAACCCTTTGGTTCACAGGCCAGCACTCAACCAACTGAGCCACACTAGCCAGCCAGGGCTAAGTTCCCATTTTACTAAGGGGGAAACAAGGCACACAACTTATTCTTGCTCAAACAGTGGGGGAGCCCATATCTGAATCTTAGACAGTTTAAAGAAATTAGTTATCAACTTAATAATCTAGTTCACGAAGGCCAAAATCTGTAAGAATTTGGCATTAATAAGTTAATTAGAGTTCTATATGGTTTTTAAAAGAGAAATGCTTGATATTAAAAGCATAGAACACAATTAGCAGTAATCTGTACTATTATGTATAAAATAATAAATAGTACTTAAAGATAATTTTGTTAGTACTTAAATTTAACATATGACTAAACTTTTGGTTACAAACAAGGAAATTTCATACTGATCAACAAAATGTACTTGCCTTAATTATATATACTGATAAGCCATAAAGATAAAGAAAAATTAGTGACAAAGAAAGCACTGTATTTAATATAATAATATACAAACCTGTCTTTGACAGTATGATTCTTTGAGTTTCTTGAGATGTGTTGTCATTTTCACTTTGAAGTGAATCTCACTGCTATCCTAAGGAGATACAAGAAAACAATTATCCCTCTTTGTGTAAATTATTAGCTTTGCTTGAAACAAATTATTTAATTACACAAATAGAAACAAACCTTGTCACCTGTATTTTCCCACCAAAATATGTTTTAATATTCATAACAGGTATTATTAAAACACTCTAATCACTGCTTTATAGCCATGTCAAAAGAAATTTAATAAAACAAACATAAAGACAATCTGTCTTGAATTTTTAAATTAGCAGCGTAAGTAAAAGCATTTATGTAAGAGAATGCTTTGCTTCATAATTGTATGTTCACTCTACATTTAAAATAAAAGGTGAATTATCACAAACCCCGCCAAAAGCAACTCAAAACAAAAAAGTACCTCCCCAACAACTGAAGTGTTATTGAAGGTAGTCAAACTATAAGAGACATACAAGGTCTGTCCAGAAAGTATCCAGCTACGTGCTATGAAAAATAGACGCATTTATTGAAGATACAAGAAACATTTACATAGGACAATGATACCTCAGCCACTTTAAAAGGAGGCACCTTGAGACCTCACAGAATTCTCTCAGAGTCTCTTCCCTATTCAAAACACTCTGCAAAATCCTTTGTTGGAATCGCCATCAGCTACCCCATCATATTTTCCTCAGTTCTCACTGACCATCTGAAATGTCTTCCGTTTCAAAGGTGATTTTAGTTTTGGGAAAAGCCAGAAGTCACGGGGCACCGAATCTGGGCTGTACAGGAGCTGAGTCACCTGGGTCATTTGATGTTTTGCCAAAAAACTCAGCATAAGATGTAATGCATGACCAGTTGCCCACAGCTGCAGCCTTCTGCATCATCCCAGTAGTTTCCACAGAGGAATGTTCCAGCTTAATGCCAAATCTGATTGTACTCGCTCATTTTGGAACGTGATGGCCACACAGTACACACACTCACTCAATGGCATTTACCACCCCCACTGACTAGTACAGTGAAGTCATCATTGTTCACATATGCACATTCCAATCCACTCTCCTTGGCTGCCAGATTATATCAATGTCATGCAAACCATTTTCATTATGTTAACAATGTCTGGATTTTTTTTTTGCACAGACCCTGTATACCTTAAAATAACACACTGAAAAATTTAATCCTGACATAGAAAGTCACCCCAGAGTCTGGTTTCTCTCACATGATAAAATGATTAAGAACCTGAGTCAGTTAATTAGATTTGTGGGACCACAAATCTTTTTTCTTTTTTTTCAATTCTTTTCTTCTACCCAAACTGTCAAGCAAGCTATCAGGCAAACATCAAAAATAAATACTGACACATGCATACTGTGAAGTTTCAAAGCTAATCCTTATGCCTGCATATTATATTCACAAATTATATTAGTAGAAGTTGAACATTTACGATATTTTTGTGTCTATAATTACAAAAACAATTTTTTTCCTATGGATAATATCATTAAAAGACAAAATACCTATACCATAACTTCACACCATACATACTAAAATCACATCCAGATGAACTAGAGGTAACACTTAAAAATTTTAAAAAATATTTTCTCTTCTTAAAGAGAGATTCCCCCTAATCTTTACACTGACAAATCCTCATTTAAAGCAAGTTTTAAACCTAGAAACCACTTTTTAAAAAGGAGATTGATAAATTTGTCTCAAAAACATAAAGACAAAGTGGATTAGTGGTTGCTAGAGGCTAGGTGGAAAGGAGGATGGGGAGTTACAGTACGCATGTCTTCTGGGGGTGATGAGTAGTTCTGGAATTAAACAGTGGTAATGGGTAAACAGCCTTGGAAAAATACTGAAGTCACTGAATTATACACTGTAAAATGGATTTTATGATATGTGAATTATATCTTAACAAAAACTTTCAAAGTAAGATAATCCCAGAAAATGAGAATATGAACACATAATCAAGGAAAAATATAAATCATAGTAGACCAAAAATTATACCTCATTAATCAGAGAAATGTAAAACAAAATTTAACCTATCATACTAGCACGACATTGAGGAGTAGTAATATTGCATGTTTGGTAGAATGTGGGGAAATGGAACTCTAATATTTTGATGGTGAGAGTCTACCAATTCTTTTACCCTTTAAAAGAGCAACTATGAAGATACATTCTTCCAACCATTTTCAGCTAACCTTAATTATCAATTAACATCTCAAAAAAGAGTCAATAAGATGTAAGTCAGCAGCTACAGAAATGATGGGAAAGAAAAGGGAAGTGGGTCACAAAAAGAGCTGAGACAGCCCTTTGTCTAAGGTGGACCCTGGCCTTATCACTCAATAGTATTTAACGTATTTGCCACTGAAGCATACTAAGAAAAAAGTTTTATTTGGAAAATTAAAGTGACCTAAATCTGCCTTGAAGAACAATTAAAAAACAATTGGCCTCTTCCACCTCCAACAGTTTACAACAAATTTTAAAACAACATTTTAAAATAACTTGCCTTACTTAAATCATTTCTCCTGTGTGTCAGAAATTATTCACATATTCAAGAGTCAAAAATAATGAAACTCACCTGTCCAATAACTTTGAGTTTAATGTATTCTCCTTCCTTCTTATCACCCAAGTCCTCAGTTGAAGGTTTGGCCTCCTGAAAAAAAAAAAAAAAAAGTACTTTTAGAGATAAAAGTTCCTATATGCTATTTTTATTACTCTCTTATGAGCATTCATTACTTCAGCTCCCAGTACAAAATCTGCACCTGAGAATATAAAGATCATTTATTTTCTCGGCTGGTCAATTAAGCAAAAAAGATCGTAAGTAAATTTTTGGCCCAAACACCAGTTCACTAGAACTCGAGAGAGGTCTCTTTTATTATACTATCCTACAGAAATGGTGGTAAAATTTCACTGTCCATCAGAATCACCTAAAAGACCTGTTAAGACTCCCAGTTTATTCTGTGGGTCTGGGTTGGCCTATAATTTGCATTTCTAACAAGTTACCAGGTGGTGTTCCTGCTGCTCATGCAGGGGGACAGAGGGACAACCTGGAGACCATTAGCCAACAGTCAAGTCCTATTAGTCAAAGGAAACTCACACTCCATGAATTCTTAACCAAACACTACTGCAAAATTATCTTCTCACAGCCTTTTGGGAGAAGTTAACTACTCCAGTTATAAAACTGTACTAAGAAATGTAAATTAATCATATCAGCATAAGCAGTCTATTTAGCAAGGATTTAAGAAGAAAAATCAAATAGCAAAGTATTGCCTAATGCATCCCAGAGTCAAAACAAACCAGTTTTGTATTATCTATTATTTTAGACATCTGAAGCAATATATCCAATTTTAGATTAGGCTTGGCTGAAAAAAAAAAAGAGAGAGGAATTTCAACTGAAATAAGAAAAAAAGTACAAACATGCTAAGCAGGAAAAGGAAAGAGGAAACAAAA
Source organism: Artibeus jamaicensis (assembly GCF_021234435.1). NCBI lineage: Eukaryota > Metazoa > Chordata > Mammalia > Chiroptera > Phyllostomidae > Artibeus > Artibeus jamaicensis. The sequence continues at coordinate 33,491,931 of NW_026521814.1, forward strand.
TTGGAAAACAGAAGAGGGTCATAAAATACTTTCAAATGAAGGGATACTGAAAAGAAAATGAAATTAACAGAATAAATTATTTCAAACCACTCTGTCATGAAGGAAAAGTTAAGCCATTTTTAGTAAAGGAGATAGGCTAGAAATTTTCACTTGGCCATCAAATTATCCATTTATTTAAATATATACTCTATTATTCACAACAATTTCAAATTGTAAATCCATGCTTGATAAGAATATAACTGATGATGTTGTATTTTATAAGTAAAATCACAGGGCCACTACCTGTGTATCTCATACCAATAACAAAACTAGTAAGCAAGTTATTTAATACTCAAAATTTAACAAAACCTCTTAAATTAGGAGTACCTTTTAACATGAACATACAGGTTAGGGTCTAGGGAAATGCTTAGATTAACAGAATTGGCTTCCTTAGTGTGAATTTTTGCCTGCTTTTCATTCTGCAGAACTTTCAACATTTGCTGACTCCTGCATATTACAGCAGCAGGCAAAATTAACCTTCTTTAGTGAAACAGTATTTCACATGAAAACAAGAAGACTCTTCAAAAAATAGCCTCAATACCGTATTTCCATGAATTTGTATTCATAGTAAAACAGTTGCTTCTCCCTTTAAGTTTTTCTACAGAGGGAGAGGAAAGCTTTCTCTATACAGTGAAGGGCAAAAAAAAGCAACAAAGCCCTGAGTTCTCTCTAACTGGGAGGAGTTTTAGTAAAGAAGCTTTGTCTGAGTTATCACAAAGAATCATCCACCCCCAAGCCCTGCAGCAATACATCAGCACAATAGGGTGATTCTGCTCCAGTATTTCCTAGATAGGATAGCTATAGAGGCTGCTCAGGACAAGAGCTCTTTCCCTTCCATCATCCACACTGGTTCAGAAAACTCTTTTTAAAAGCACAGCTTCTCTTACCGTATAACTACCCTGATCAAAAAGTATTAGTAGCTGCCAGTACTTTAAGGTCTAGCACCAAACCCCAAAGCACTCCAGTGAGTTCCTCCATTACCAAGCCCAACTCTCATTTTTCTCTTACCAGTTTCTTTTTATTTTATTTTTTCTTCTTACCACTTTCCTTGTAAACCTAGAGTGCAGTTTTCCTTAACAGAACCTAAGGATTCTGTTAAAATTGGACTATTTACTGTTCCCCAAATATGCCCATTAGCAGTTTTCCACCTTGGTGGTCTCTGATTCCCTGACCAGGATTATACCTCCTCCCTCAGCCTCTCCTGAAATCCTCTCAGAAATCCAGGCCAAGTATCATCTAAAGACCAGTACTTAAAACACTCTTCTAGGAATCACAGCACTTCTCAGCCTTCCAAATGAGATTACCATAATATTTTCCTTTAATGCTCCTATTGCAATGTATTCATACCTTTTACAGCATTTATTCTCAATTTAAAAATACTCCATCTCAACTGGCTTCTCTAATTATTGTCCTCTTTTTCATCAGACTTCTTACAAGAGTACTCAGCATTTGCTATCTCCATTGTCACTCTCAACCCACTGTAATCTGGTTTATTCCTCACCATTCCAATCGACATTGCTCTCACCAAGATTACTAGTTCAATTCCTTACTGCTAAATCAATGGACGATTTCAAATCTCATCTTCGACTCTCTAAATACAACAAACGCTTCATCCTTGATGACTTCCTTAAGTCTCCACAAGTCTCCACAAGTCTCCACCTTTGACCTCCCAGATTCCATTCTCTCTTCGTCTTGGCCATTTCCTTAAATACTCGTGGCTCCTCTGGATTCCATGTCTTCAACTGTCTGCTTCTTTGTCTCATGTATCTCCCCGCAGGCCAAGTTCCTATTGGTATGCCTTACTCTTCTTTGCATTTCTAGTCAAGTATAGTGCCTGGAACTTTGAAGACATTCAATATGTTTGTTAAATAAATTAATGTTTTCTGTGACCAATTTGTATGTCTTGTGTTCACTATAAGTTTACAAGGAGAGAATCCAAGTTTTCATCTTTATGATCTCTACAGTATCAGGCAAATACTAGGCAATTGTTTAATGTTGTTGAATTAAGTTGACGGTACTATTTTCTGTATTGTACCACAAAATTTTACTAATGCTTCACACTTCTACTATATTCAATAGTCCAAACAAAAACACTTCCAGTTTTGTTTTGGCTTTTTTTGGGGGGAGGGAGTAGGATTTTTAAAATTTTGTTGTTAGAGTACAGTTTTCTACCTATTACCCCATCCCACCCACCCCCTACTTTTAGTTTTTTATATTCACAGTTGGGTAAGAGATAATTCACTTCAATTTCCTAAGAACACATAAAGACTAGGAAATTTCCAAAAACAAGCTGCCAATTTCTCTACTCACTCCATTTTGAAAATCTCCCAACTCTGCAGCACTAGAGCAGTGTCATCTGTACCACTTGTTTAATAGCCCCGTGTCTGTCTATGCAGTCATCTAACTTTTCATATGCTCTTTTTTCCTTTTAACAAACTAGTCTGGAAAATGAGATGATCTTGGACAAAAAAGGCCACAGTTTGTCTTCAGCGATCTCAGTGTCTTTTGTATGCTGCCCTTCCTTCTCTCCCCTGTAAAAAAGCAGCCAATACAGAATGGTATGGCACACCAGCTACAAAACAGTGAAAGCATTCAACACTGGGTCCGGGACACTAGGTCATCAGAGAAAAGAGAATCCCAGAGAGGGCTGGTTGGTTTGGCTGTAAAGGATACACAGCCCCAAAGCAGAAGAAACTGGCAATGGAAAGAAAAGTAAATGTATGTGCAAGATCAAAGAGAAGAACTAGAAAGCTTCACATTTTCAGGTACCCGTCACCCACAGACAAATCATGTTAAATGGATTGGTAAAGGAATTTATCAAGCACCGAGCACTACCAACTCTTCTTTCGAAGACACAGAAGGAACAGCTCGGAAATATAAGATGGCTAAGGATCTGAAAAGAGAACTTGACTGGAAAGGAGAGAAGACACACAGCCTCATTTACAAATGTTAAAAATTCATGAGAAGGACTTCACTGTGCAATTTCAAAGTCAAAAGAATAAGAAGTCTGCTCACAGGCACACCGGCAATCAGTATGTGGACAATTCAATCAACTGGAAAGAGCATCACACTTTACCCCCAATCTGTCACTGACAATTCAAGGGTTGTTCATCCTTCTGTAAGAGGGGACAGCTCTGAGGGGGGTCCGAACAAAGAATACATTTACTCTATTTGATGACATTAACAAATCTGTTCTTTTAAAAAATTTTTTTATTATTGTGTTTTTTCTATTACCATTTTTTTCATTATTCAAGGTGTGATAACAGTATCCTGGCTTTATTAAAAGAAAAAGCCCACTTTTAGAGATATATATTAGTATTTATAGATAAAATAATGTGATGTCTAGGACTGGCTTCAAAATAATATGAAGGTAATAATAATAACAAGTGGAATGGGGCAGTGTAGACAAAGTAAGATAGGACAAGAGATGAGTCTATGGATACAATTATACATACTTTAAAATTTTCCATAATAAAACATTTCATAAAAAAAATGCAAAGTTTCCCAAAATTCTGATAACCATAGGTCTTATTATAATACATCAGCTTATTTCATTTTATTTCCTAATGAAGAAAACCCAACAAGAGTTAAACTGAATAATTCTAATTATCCATTATTAAAAGATAAAAACCCCAAAAGTACAATAGTCATCTTCCTCACAGTTCAGTAGACATAACACTATTCTAAAAACACAAAAATAGATATATACCTTTATTTTTATGCTGCATATGTTCAAACTTAATGAGAGTACTAGAGATTGAAATGGAACTGACCAGATTTAGCTCCATAACTTCAAGGTTTAAGTAAAGCTGTGAAGATACTTGGGTATGCTGGAAATTTACATGCAACCCTAGAATTGTGGTTAGATGCTAGATATGCACAGACATCACAGAAACAAAAATTATAACTGAAAATTGTACTGGTTTTGTAAAAATCTCCTCTTTGAGCCTTGACTCTGCAAAACCTGGAACAAATTGGCTTAACTGTACCCAAAAGTACTAGCAAACAGATTTAGAGGTATGGCAGATTTTGTTAATAACCTACCCAATATGCATTTTCTTGCATATTCTTCTTCTTTACAAAGGGAAACCTAAATCTGGCCAGCTAAAAAACATATTTCTCAGTTTTTTAATGGCCATGTGATACAATGCTGGCAATGAGATAGGGGATGACATACTTTTTGCTGGTACATACTTTCTGGCATACTTTTTTCCTTTGCTTCTGCCCTTTCTCCATCCCCTTCTCTTCCCTGATACAAAGACACAAAGTAACCTTTTTTTGTGACAGCAAGGAGACAGGTATGAGAGTGAAGACATCTGTTACGGATAAAGAAGAAAGGAATATGAGGGCATTGTGGAACTGCCTTATCAGCCCTGGAATACTAATGTTCAGACTTCCTGTTTCATGAGAAAAATAAATTTCATATTTAACCTAATATATGAGACTTTCTGTTATTCAGTCCAAAAGCAATTGGAACTGACATAGAAGGTGCTATAAATAGGTACCATTTGGCATATGTTAAAATCAGGTCTAGAAAATTGCCTCAAATGTGCATCAAAAGCAAAATGTTAATAAATTGTGGTACAGTCACACAATGGAATGCAATATAGCAGTGAGATTTAACAACATACAAATCTTCAAACAATCCTGAGCAAAAGAAGCCAGACACAGCTGTACAATACACACTGTATGATTCCACTTAAAAGTTAAAATGTATACAACCAGGCAAAACTAATCTGTGTATCAGTAGTTAGGAAAGTGGTTCTTAACTGAGTACTGGTGGCATGGATGTGATCAGTTTGTGAAAATTCAGCAAACGGTACGTGTATGTGCAGTTTTTCATACACATATTAATCTTCACTAAACCCTTAAAAACAACTGGCCTGAGATATTCAGACAAGTCCAACAAACAACTCCACCCTTCCTTCCTTCGGGTCTTTCCTTTAGATTATCGTTAGCTCAGAAAAGGCAAATGAATGCAAAAAGAATGGTCAAAATAAAAAAAAGTATAACAAATACAACATATCTAAATGAACCTGCCCTGGCTGGTGTGGCTCAGTGGACTGAGTGCCAGCCTGAAAACCCAAAGGTCACCGGCTGGCTCCTCAGATTCCCAGTCAGGCACACGCCTAGCTTTAGAGCTCAATCCCCAGTTGGGGGTGTGCAAGAGGCATCCAATCAACGTATCTCTCACACATTGATGTTTCTCTCCCTCTCTTTCTCCCTCCCTCCCCCTCTCTCTAAAAATGAATAAATAAAATCTTAAAAAAAAAAACCCTCAATTTGTTGTTCCACTTATTTATGCATTCATTGGGGACAAAACTCCCAACCCGGCCATAGCAGAATGACACTCTATAACAAACTGAGCTACCTGGCCAGGACCCACATGACTTTTTTAAAGAAACAGAGTATCTGCCCAGTCTGGTGTGACTCAATTGAAGTGTCAGCCCATAATCAAAAGGTTGCGGGTTTGCCCTGGCTGGTGTAGCTCAGTGGATTGAGCATGGGCCTGTTAAGCAAAGGGTCACCGGTTCAATTCCCACATATGCCTGGGTTGCAGGCCAGGTGCCCAGTAGGGGGCACACGAGAGGCAACCACACACTGATGTTTCTCTCCCACTCTTTCTCCTTCCTTCCCTTCCCCTCTCTCTAAAAATAAATAAATAAGTAAAATATTTTTTTTAAAAAAGGTTGCAGGTTCGCTTCCCAGTCAGGGCACACTCCTAGGCTGTGGATTCAATCCCTGACTTTGGTGTATATGGGAGGCAACCAACAGATGCTTCTCTCTCATATCGATGTTTCTCTTTCACTTCCTCTAGAAGCAATAAAAAATGTCCTCAGGTAAGGATTAAAAAATAAGTAGAATATCAGAAAATTATCCACCAAAAAAAATCACAATTTTAATAAACTCCAAAATGAGATACTAAACCAGTCTTAGAGAAAATTAAAAAGCCCAATGATCTGGAAGAAGTAAATGATTTCATCTTGGAGATAAAATTACCAGGTAACTATTGCTAACAGATTCTAAGATCAGGAAGGTATACAAAAATATCAGAAAACAAAAACTATGCCATAACTACCAATCCTTAATAACAATGGGAACTGAAAGCAGTGGAGATAGATACCTGCTGCTTCATGTCTTTGAGGCAACGTTCCAATTTCAGGGTCTAGAATATTGCTTTGAACATATTGTGGCATTCAATAGATTTATTGAATGAATGAATCCAACCACTTCAACAACTTTTAGTAAGTATCCAGTCACTGTACTGGACACTTCTAAAATAAAGGATGAACAAAGTTTGATTTTTGTCCCTCAAAAGTGAACAGTCCAGTGGGAAAAGGTACTTAAATAATTTTTAACACTATTTATTTATAAAAAGCTATAAAAAAAACATTCTAACTGCTATGGATGTCAAGCCATAGTTTATGGACTGCTTTATAGTTTTGAAGTTTGAACTATTCAAACAACCTTCATGAGTAACTCTAACCGTAACGATCATATTCAGTTTCAAAATACTATATTGTTTAGGTCACATTTTCTTTAAAATGTTTTACTATAACCTATACATTTGCAATATCCACTAGCAGCAACCCCATGTATCTATCAGAGAGAAGATAGAATATATCATCCTCCCAAAAGCATGAAATGCTTAATTATCACTACATGCACAGCCATAGCTATAGTTTTAACATATTTATTCTATGACAGACTAACTATGAATCCTAATATATACCCAGCTCATCATTTTCTCCTGCTATCTCAAACTTACAGTACAACCAATAAACATCAACAGAAAAATATAAGGAATACTGCAAGGAACAATGCTACCCTGACAGAATTAACACAATTAATATGGTAGATTTAGAGATAACTTCAAATTCTTCTTTCCTCTTCCCACTGAGAAAAGGAATCTCAATGTATTTCCCTTGGTGGCTACAGTTAATGCTGAATTGTATGTATATTTACAAACTGCTACGAAAGTAGATCTTAAAAGTTATCACAAGAGGAAAATTGTAACTGTGTGGTTACAGATGTTAACTAGACTTAGTCTGATCATTTCACAATATACACTATCGAGTCACTACCTTATATAAATAAAACTAATACATGTCAATTGTATCCGAATAAAAAAATAAAGCCGGGAAGTAAATAAATAAATGCCTTTCCCCTGAAGTTAGGCTAGCCTTAGGGATAGGCCTGACCAACAAATGGCAGCAGTAACTTCCAAGGATAAGTCCCAAGAGGCTTGAGGTTTCTTCCACCTAGGGTTCTTTGGGAGCATACACTCTATCTGTGGGCCCTGAGATGGTATAAGTCTGAATATACTGGGGTCTCCATGCTGAAAAGAACACATGATGAGACCGCTCAGACCTTGAGACTCCAAGAAGAGCCCAGCCATGGCAGCACCCAGTCAACTGAGTATTGGAATCCTAGCAGAGGCCCCACACACCAGAGAGCAGTGATGAGTCCAACTCACAGAGTCCTGCTCAAATTGCAGATTTATGAGCAAAACAGAAGGCTGTTGTTTTAAGCCACTAAGTTTTGAGGTAGTTTGTTAGGTACTAACAGGTAACCCTATTTCATAATGCTTCCAAATCCCTGACTAACAATAAAAGGAAATCATCCAAGGAATCTCTGTCTGAGGTGGGGATGGGGAGCATGAACCCTGTTATAACAGCTTCGGTTAAGATGTGAAGTAAATCAGTCATCTAATTACTACAAATTAACAGACCTGAACCGAAGATCTGTGCAGTCCATGCTGCCACTGATGATTTTGCTAAGGAAAAGAAACACTATAAACTTGAACACAGCAAAGTAAAAGGGGAAAATATTTGCACAAATTGCCCTTACTGATTTGAAAATAAGCTCTGGTTCTATATACACGCTTATTAGTGTTGCTGCAAGGTGAGATTAAGAGTACTCAAACAGATCTCTGGTATTTATTACAGGTTAGTCCTTAAACTTTTTGAAGGAGCATATACTCCTAATGAAAGCTATAGATAGGCCTTTTCTCCCTAAAAAATACACATGCACAAATACTCACAAGACACTCCATATAATTTCATTGGATTTTCAGCCTTTTAGGGTCCATGAACCTGGGTTTAGAACCTATTTTAGAGGATTATTCAATAATGGCCCAAAAATCTATTGGATAATGCTGGAATTGTTAGAATTATAACAAAATGTTTCACTCAATTTTATAATATTTCACTAATCAATGGAAAAAACAACAATTTAAGTCCTGTATGAATTTATTGTCTATTGGGGCATCCAACCTTTTGGCGTCTCTGGGCCACACTGGAAGAAGAGTCGTCTTGGGCCACAGATTAAATACACTACAACAAGTAATCATACACACACACACACAAAAACAACCTCATAATGTTTTAAGTAAATTTACAATTTTGTGTTGGGCCACATTCATAGTCATCCTGGGTCACATGTGGCCTGTGGGCCATGTGTTGGACACTCCTGGATTTAACCTGAAGTCATTACTCAATTTCAGTATCTTAGCACCAGACAATAGCCTCCTAAGGGTGCCTCAGAAAATACATTGTGCCCTGGCTGGTGTGGCTCAGTGGACTAAGCACCAGCCTGCAAATCAAACAGTCACTGGTTCGATTCTTAGTCGGGGCCCACGCCTGTGCTGCAGGCCAGGATCCCAGTGTGGGGCACGCAAGAGGCAACCACACACTGATGTTTCTCTCTCTCTCTTCTCCCTCCTTTCCCCTCTATCTAAAAATAAGTAAATAAAATCTTTTTTTAAAAGAAAATACATTGCCCTAATAAAACTTTCTTTAAATAAAAATTGTCTTTTAGGGACAATGGATGATACTGTATAGTAGTAACTTGGGATTCTTACTCCTTTTTCAAAAGCCTCTTAAGGGTAGGAGCTCAGCTTCCTACTTCCTTAAATCCTTAGCACCCAACAAGACACTGTACTGAGTCCAATTATCAACAATGATACTGGTCTATCAGACTAGAACAAGACCTTAAACTTTTTGGTCTCAGGACTTATACGAACTTAACAATTATTTAGAATCCCATAAAATTTTTGTCAGGTTAGTTATACCTATCGAGGTTTACAATATTAAACACTGAAACTGAAAAATGTTTTACAGGTAAATATTAATTCATTTTAAAGTAACAGTAAACCCCTCATATATTAGCAAGTAGGTTTTTTTTCATTTTCTAACAGATTTTATTTATTTTCAGAGAGAGGGAAAGGGAGGGAGAAAAAGAGGAAGAGAAACATCAATGTGCAAGATCTACATTGATGGGTTGCCTCTCGCAACGGGGGACCTGACCTGCAACCCAGCCATGTACCCTGACTGGGAATCGAACCAGCAACCCTTGGGTTTGCAGGTCGGTGCTCAATCTACTGAGTCACACCGGCCAGGGCAGCAAATGGTTTTTATTAAAAATAGTTTTCAAGGCCCTGGCCAGGTAGCTCAGTTGATCAGAGCATTGTTGCCCTAAGCCAAGGTTGTGGTTCAATCCTCACTCAGAACACTTACAAAAAACAACTGATAAATGATTAAATAAGTGAAACAAATCAATGTTCCTCTCTCTTCCTCCCTACTTTCCTCTCTCTCTCTCTCTAAAATCATTTAAAAAAAACTGTTTTCAAAACAAAACTATTGAGAAGAGTTGACACTGTTGTGCATTTTTTCAAATTTCTTTAATGTCTGGCTTAATGGAAAGGAGCTGGATTTTCACATCTGCTTCTACAGTTCAATCTGTTGTGACATCACAGGTCATGTTAGTTTCTAGAAACTCCACTGAACACTCATGAAAGAATCAAAATAAAAAGAGACAAATAATGTCCTAGTATTATCGTGAAAAAAAGTTTTGGCCTTGAGTAGCCCTAAAGAATCTAAATTCCCTCTGGCATAAGGCAACCTTTTTAAGTGTCTTAGGTCCTTTATTTCTTCCTTCATGTGTTTCTTAAATAACCAAAGGTAAAATTGGAGCAATAAATTCTATAATTTACTTTATAATTCCTTCTGTACATTGCTCTTTCAGCTGACTAGTAAATTTCAACATGCTTCCTAGTCACTTCTGAGCATCAAAATAAAAGGGTGATGAAACTAAACATTTACACCTGTTCTTTCCTCCCTGGCAACCAGCAAACAACTATCTAGGGAGATACTTACAATGTCATTCCCATACCAACTTGGGAATTAATCTAGACTGTTAGTAATAAGATCCATCCAAAACTAATCTAGATTATAGTTAGGCTTTAAAAATGTAAATATAAAAAAAATAAATAAATAAATGTAAATATATATGACTATACTTGCAGGGATCATTTCTATAGTTTGTTATTAAAAATGTAAATATATATTTTGCAAAAAAGTATAAATCCACAAAAGCCTCACTTACTATGGCAAAGAGATACAAAACTGAACTGGGTTACAAGCCAAGGAAGTGTATTAAACTCAAAAGTTCAAGCACATTATGGAGTTGAATGAAAAACAGTTTTCTAGATAACTATCACTAAACAAACAAAAGGTACAAAAATATTTTAAAGAGTCAAAGTTGCCTTAGGAAACAAAATGGAAGACCAGACACCACCACCACCACCACCACCACCACCACCACCACCCCCACCCCGCCCACAAAAAAAAAAAAAAACCTTAATTCAAAATTAGCCATAAACGTGACTAACTAGAAAAGGATGAAGAAAAACTTACCACGGACAATCGGGACTCTCCTGATTGAGTGCAAATCCCAAAAATATTCTTGATATTAACATTGAGATGGAGCACTTTGCCATAATAGGCAGCTTCCCACACATGTTCTGCAACTGCTCTATACACCCAAAGCTTTCCTATCTTTCCCTCAAAAGAATCGGTCATCTTCAGGTTAATGCCCAGAGGAAATGTTTTCTGTTGTTCAAGCAGTTTGCTCTACTTTGTTTCTTGATTATTCCGAGTGCTCTCTCACAACTGGAGGGTTGCTGAACCAATCCCGAGTGAGAAATGGAAAAGCACAAGAAAAGAAGCCACAGCTCTGCACCCCCACACGGAAAAAGACTCTGAAAACAGCAGCAGCGGCCTGGCCCCAGCTGCAATCTGGACAGAAAGCACAGCTTTCTAGGTTCCCAGCAACACCCGACAACGTCTCCCTCCCCCCGCCCCCACGTCCCCACTTCGGGACTAGCCAAAGATCGAAAACCAAGAAAGTGGAGTTTACTCGCTTCTAAGAGCCACAGAACCTCCCGGGCAGAGGTTCTCTCCCATTACATAACTAGGGCCTAGGGCCATGCTTCTGCAATCAGTCCTTCAAAGAGGGAGGCAGACGGATTCCCCAGAGACTCACCCTCCCAGCGAGGTAGCAGCTGAGTTCTGCAAGGGGGGCGACCTAAGGGAGGCCGCGACCAGAGGAGCTGAGAGACGGAGAGTGATGAGCGAGCCCGGAGAGGAGCTGGACGGATCCCGGAGACCCGCGGAAAGCCCCACCGCCTCCGGCCCTAGCCCACCTCCATCCCTCCCCACCCCCCCATCCCTCCCCCCCACCCCACACACACACACACACACACAGCCGTCGCTCCCCTCCCCCGCATCCCCCATCCCCACCAGCCCCAGCCCAGCGGCAAGGCAGATCCACCAAGTAAGGCCTCGGCCACCACCATCGGATGGCTCCCAGTCCAGTACCTGGTCAGACATGGTGATGGTAGCTTCACCCCGGGTCTCCGCACAGCAGCGGCCTCGGGTAGGCAGAACCTTGCTCCGGGGTTTACAAATCCTCCTCTCTTCCCCAGAGCACAACACCGTGTCTGGAGGGACTTCCGCTATGTCTCGCGTCACTTCCGCTACGCAAAAGGAGAACGGATGGGGGAAAAAGAGGAGACGAGAGGCGGGAAAACGGGGCGGGGCGTGGGCCGTACTTAGGGCAGGAGGGTTTGGTAGCTGCTTTGCTGTGATTGTGTTAGGGAATTAAAAACAGTCTGTGTGTTACACTAAAAACCAGGCCTTGCGCCTGGATCTCGAGCCCATCCCCCGGGGGGCGGGGATGCAGGGAAGTTCCTAGTCCCCAGACTTGGTGTTTGGCACCGTTCTGACAGCCTGGACTCCTCCTCCTCTGGCACCTTCCACGTTTCTGAAGGCTGAACCGAGATACTTCTATTGTCTCCTGGCCTTGCTCGTCAACCTGCAGAAATAAATTGAGTTGGATAGCAGCGTTGGATAGAGCTAACATTTTTGGTTAACCAGCAGCCCCCCTCCAAACACATGACTTCGATTTGGGGAGAAGGGAAGCAAAACAAAACAACGATCCCATTGGACAGTCTTGGTGACTACTGTTAAAAAAGACGCTGCTGAAAAGTTCTGAACTTATGGGGGAAAGGAGTTAATTCCAATCCTGGAATTTGTTGCTTTGAATTAAAGAACAATCCTTCTATGATTTCTTCTTTAAAATACAATGCCCCTACTGGTGTAAGCACAGAGGATAAAAATACATACTAATGAAATAGAGTAGAGATTTGGAAATAAACCAGTAATCCCTCAAGCATCAATTTTCGACAAGAATGCCAGCACAATTAAATGATTAAAGAAATCTCTCAACATATGCTGCTGGACAACTGGATATCCACGTGCAAAATAATGAATTTGGATCACTCCCGTGGAACTTATGAGCAATTAGCTTAAGAGGAATCAAAGGCGTAAATGTAAGAGCTAAAACTATAAACTCTTAGGAGAAAACACAGGCATAATTCTTCCTGACCTTAGATTAGGAGATGGGTTTTAGATGTAACACAAGCAACCAAATGAAAATAAATTGGACATCACCAAAATTAAAAACTTGTATTTTGTATTGAAGAGACAACCTAAAGGAATGGAGAAAATATTTACAAATATATTTGTAAGGGACTAATATTCAGAATACATAAAGAGCCACTAAAATTGAATAATTAAAAGATAAATTCAATTTTAAAATTGACAGAAAATCTAAATAACTATTTCTTTATAGAAGAGATACAAATGGCAAATGGACATTTAAATGGTCAACATCATTAGCGATCAAGGAAATGTTAATTAAAACCACAATGAGATACCTCTTCACATACCACTAGGTAGGATATCTATAACTGAAAAGACAATTGATAACAAGAAGTGTTGACAAAGGTATGGAGAAATTAGAACCCTTATATACTACTTAGTGAGAATATAAAATGCTTTGGTAAACAGTCTGGCAGTTCCTCAAACCATTAAACATAAAATTAGCATGACCCAACAATTCTACTTCTAGATATACACCCAAGAGAATTAACAAGGTATGTCCACTCCAAAATATGTACTCAAATATTCACATATTCACAGCAGCATTATTTACAATAGAAAAAGGGTAAAAAAAAAAACCCAAATGTTCATCAGTGACTAATGGAAAAAATAAAAGTGGTATATACAAACAATGTAATATCATTAGGCCATAAAAAGAAAAGAAGTACTCATACAATGCAGATAAAACTAGATAACATGCTAAGTGAAAAGAGCCAGTCATAAAGTATCATTCCAATCATATGACATGTCCAGAATAGGCAAATCTATACAGACAGAAAATAGATGAGTAAGCTACTACTCTAGCCTTCTGGTAGGGCTGGGGGTTTAGGGCTGGGAGTTTAGGGGGAAATTGGAGAGTAACTACTAAGAGGCACAGGTTTTCTTATGGAGGTGATGAAACGTTCTAAAATAGATTGTGATGATTGCACAACTCTGTGAATATACCAAAAAACTAAAAATTGTGCATTTTATGTAGGTGAACTGTATGATATGTTAATTGTATCTCAATAAAATTGTTATTTAAAAAATAAAATATAATGACTCTGAGAAGAGCTGCTGATAAGTAAGGTATTATTAATGTAGCATGTAGGACACTCACATCCAACTAGGATGGCCATGAAAAGCTCCCCCAAAATAAAATCTAAACTGAAATCCAAAGGGTAAGTTGGAATCAGCTAGAGCAGCATTTCCTAAACATTTTGGTCTCAAGACTCCTTTAAACTTTAAAAAATTACTGAAGACCCCAATAAGCTTTTGTTTTTGTGTTATTTCTGTTGCTATTTAACATATTAGAAAATAAAACTGAGGAAAAAATTGTAATCCTCACCCAAAAATATGTTTACTGATTTTAGAGAGAGAGGAAGGGAGAGGGAGAGACAGAGAAACTTCAGTGTGAGAGAGAAACATCAAGTGGTTGCCTCCATTACAACCAGCATGGAATTCACAACCATGTAGTATAAGGGACCTGCTCCAACCAACCAAACCACCCAGGCAGGGCAAAACTGAGAAAAAATTTAAATATGTATGAATTTGTTAAAAAATAATAAGCCCTTGATGTGTATAAATAACATATTTGTATGAAAAATGACCAGGTTTTCCAAATACAAAAAAAAAACTTAGAAGAATGGTAGTGTTTTTTGTTTTTGCAAATGTCTTAATTTTTTTAATGCCTGGCTTGATAAAAGACAGCAGGGTAGTTATATTTACATCATTCAATTGTTGCCATATTTGTTATAATTTGTTTATGTAAAGAAAATCCAGCCTCATTCAAAAATATAATCAGGGAGGGAAAAGAACTGTTTTGATAGCTTTTTCAGATAATTGTAAATATTTTCTTTGATAGCAAACCCAAACTCAACAAGTGGTAGTTTCTTAATGGAAATATGGCACTTGAAATCATTTCAATGAACTTTTTGTGCTGCATTACATTAAAAATTCACTGATCTATCTTGCACTTTAGGAAGACATTTTACCCATGCATAATTCTGTAACATCATAGCTTATTCACTTAGAAACATTGATTCACGGAGTTATACAGAATTAAATGTTGACACATTTCATTATACAATATATAAAAGTCTAATTCAGGACTTCCAACCAAGATGGAGGCGTAGATAGACACACTGTACCTTCTCCCACCACCAAAATAAGGACAACAAAAATTTAGAAACAAAAAACAACCAGTACCGACAGAATACTGAACTATATGGAAGTCCGACAACCAAGGAGTTAAAGGAAACACATTCATCCAGACCAGTAGGAGGGGTGGAGTCAGGCATCCAGACAGAAAGGGGTCACAGCAAAAAAAAAAAAAAAAAAAAGTGGTGGCTGGAGGACCTGGGAGCAAAAGATGGCAGCTGGCAAAGCCAGCGAAGCATGGGATTGTGGAGAGGCTTGGTGCGCAAGCGGCTGGCAGACTGGGTGGTCCCACGATTCGTGCACAGATAAAGCAGGTGAAACTGGGAAGTGAGACAGACCACACAACCTAGGGTCTCAGCGCAGGGAAATAAAGCCTCAAGATACCAATTGAAAACACCTGTGGGGGTTGAGGTGCCGGGAGAGACTCCCAGCCTCACAGGAGAGTTTGTTGGAGAGACCCACAGAGTCCTACAATGTAGGCAAGCCCACCTACACAGGAAACAGCACCAGAAGGGCCCAGTTTGCTTGGGGGAAGCGGCAGAAGTGACTGAAATCCAGCAGAGAGCAGAGCAGGCAACGTTATTCCCTCTCAGACGCCTGCCCCCACCAAATAGCATCACAATGCAGCAACTAAGTTGCCACACCCAAGTGAACACCTAAGGCTCTGCCCCTCGCTATGTAACAGGTGCCTCAAGACAAAAAAAAAAAAGTACCAAATGAAAAAACAGATCAAAGCTCTAGAAAAAGTACAACTAAGCAGTGATGTACAGTTCAAACCACTGGTGATCAGGATGCTCTCAGAATTGGTTGAGTTTGGTCACAAATTAGATGAGAAAATGAAGCTTATGCTAAATGAAATAAAGGAAAATGTACAGGGAACCAATAGTGATGTGAAGGAAACTGGGATGCAAATCTATGGTGAGGACCAGAAGGAAGAAAAAAATCAACCAAATAGAAAAGAAGGAAGAAATAAGAATTCAAAAAAATGAGGAGAGGCTTAGGAACCTCCAGGACATCTTTAAACATTCCAACATCCGAATTATAGGGGTACCAGAAGGGGAAGAGAAAGAGCAACAAGTAGAAAAGTTATTTGAATGAATAATAAAGGAGAACTTCCCTAATCTGGCAAAGGAAATAAACTTCCAGGAAGTCCAGGAAGCTCAGAGAGTCTCAAGGAAGTTGAACTCAAAGAGGAACACACCAAGGCACATCATAATTACATTACCTAAGATTAAAAATAAGGAGAGAATCCTAAAATCAGCAAGAGAAAAGAAGGCAATTTCCTACAAAGGAGTTCCCATCAGACTGTCAGCTGATTTCTCAAGAGACCTTACAAGCAAGTAGGGGCTGAAAAGAAATATTCGAAGTTATGAAAGGAAGGACCTACAGCCAAGATTACTCTATCCAGCAAATCTTTCATTTAGAATGGAAGGGCAGATAAGGTGCTTCTCACATAAGGTAAAGTTAAAAGAGTTCATCATCACTAAGCCCTTATTATATGAAATGTCAAAGGGACTTATCTAAGAAAAAGAAGATAAGAAACACATACAGTAAAATGACAGCAAACTCACAATTATTAACAACCATACCTAAAACAAAAAACAAACTAAGCAAACAACCAGAAATGGAACAGAACCACAGAACTGGAGATCACATGGAGGGTTATCAACAGGGAAGTGGGAGGAGGAGAGAGGGGGAAAAGTACAGAGAATAAGTACCATAGATAGTAGGTAGAAAATAGACAGGAGGAGGGCAAGAATAGTATGGGTAATGTAGAAGCTAAAGAACTTATGACACATGGAAATGAACTAAAGGGGAGGAATGTGGGTGGGAGAGGGTGTGCAGGGTGGAGGGGAGTAAAGGGGGGCAATGGAAAAACTGTAATAGCATGATCAATAACATTAAAATATATCACTATGTTTTAATATTTATTTTTGATCAATATATTAAAATAAAAATTAAAATCTTATTCATTATTTTCATAGATTCATCAGAAGTCTTTAAGTATTTGAAAACTCTCAAATGCACAGTGATAAATACAGTTTTTCAAAATGCTAAATTTAGTGTAAAAGCTTGAATTTGATCATTGACAACAAATATTATCGGTTGTTTTCTTTAAGTGTTAGTTTCTCTTATTTATTTTTTGAGAAACTGTCCACTATATTTCAAGGCTAAATAATCATTATTGACCTGTCACTCGTTCTGCCACATAAAAAGTGATGTTCCAGCCCTGGCTAGGTAGCTCAGTTTGTTAGAACATCATCTGATAAACTAAGGTTGTAGGTTTGATCACTGGTCAAGGCACATACAGCCAATCAGCCAATGAATGCAAAATCAGCAAAATGAATGCAAGTAAGTGAAACAACAAGTTGATGTTTCTCTCTCTTGCTCTTGCTCTCTCTCCTGTTCCCTCTCTTTCTCTCTCAAAAATAAACAAACAGCCCTGGCTGGTGTAGCTCAGTGGATTGAGTGTGTGTCTGTGAACCAGATGATCCCAGTTTGATTCCCAGTCAGGGCACATGCCTGGGTTGCAGGCCAGTTCCCAGCCTGGGACACATAGGAGGCAACCATACATTATTTCTCTCCATCGCTCCTTCCCTTCCCCTCTAAAGATAAATAAATAAAATCTTTTTTCAAAAAGCACAATCTTAAATGAATTTAGTATTAATAGTAATGTTAGTATTGTTATTCTGAAACTATTGCATATCAAGTATAGAGTAAAGCATACAAATAAAGGGTGGGCAAAAGTCGTAAGTACTTTTTACAGTCATGAGTGCTCTAAACACAGAGTTTTGTTGCGAACTGCCCTGCCTGGTTTCAGAAGCTGTAACCCCACCACGGCTAAGGCTGAGTGAGTGACCTTTTTTTCTTATTTGCTCAATCCTTACATCCCCCAGAGCTTATTGTATTATTATTTATTAATTATTGTATTATTTTCTGTATAAACAACTGTAAAACTACTTTTGCCACACCCTGAATTTTATCTCTTACGGTCTGTAGTAGAATCAATGACAGGCCCCCTTTTTATTTCTAATATTACTTGTTTGTACCTTCTCTATTTTTTATTGAACAGTCTCATCAAAGGTATATTAATTTTATTCATCATTTCAAAAAACAACTTTTGGATTTCCTGATTCTCTCTATTATAGGTTTAATTGTATTTTATTTCTGCTTTTATCCTATTTCCTTCTGCTTTCTTTGGATTTAATTTGCTCTGTTTTCCCTAGCTTCTTGAGATTAATATTGAGATAATGGATTTTTAACTTTTTTCTAATTAACATAGTTTTAAAATTAAGTATTTCACTTGAAACACAGCTTCAGCTTCGTCCTACAAAATTTTACATTTTGCATTGATGTTTTCATTATTATTTAATTCAAAATATTTTCTAATATTTACTGTAATTTCTTTCTTATCATGGATTATTTAGAAGTTTATACCTTAGTTTCAAAATGTACGGAAATTTTCTATATGTCTTTTGTTATTAATGTCCAGTTTAATTTCACTGTGGCCAGAGAACATATTCCATATGATTTCAGTGCTTTGTAATTTGTTAAGAATTAATTACAGCCTCTCATGTGCTCAATTTTGCTAAGTGATGCACATGTGCTTTAAAAATGATACTTTTCAGCTGAATTTCAGTTTTTGTCTTCATTTAGCATCCACCTTTGTCACTAGTTTCCATTCAATTTCTCATCCTCTTAGGCATAATCTTTGAGTCAGTAAATTTCACAGAGTAAAAAATGGCACCAAAGTAGGGCTTACCTTTCTTTAGTTCATAGGTCTCTTTAGTTCATACATCTCTAAATAAAAAGAGCCCCATATCTAAACAGGCTGCAAAGTTATCCCTATAGCTTCCCCGTTGTAGAGACTACTGTGTATTACCCAGAAATCCTGGGTTTTGAGCTTGATGCTATGACTAAATGAGACTTTTGATTTGCCTCCCTAGGAGAATTATGAGTGTGCTTTAACTGCAAAAGAGGACAGTGAGTCAGGTATTTTATGACCGAAGAGCAGGCTCTGGTATTTATGAGTGCTGTTCAGAAAATATTTTGAACTCACAATCTTCTGGACACATAATAGTGTTCCCTGTGGTTGAATGGGGTCATGTGACTAGTATCAGCCAGTGAGTTGTGATTGGAAGTGACAAATGTCATCTGTAGTAGAACATATAACAGAATATATATTGGCAGTGTGAAATAGCCCCAAATCCTGTTTTCCTCTAGTACACAACTCAGCACCTTTGAACATGGTGGCTGCTCCATCAGCCAAAGAGCCTGAGTGACCAGGACAAGTAGGGCCCCTTCCCTTGCAAACACAGAGTAGGCATGTACTGTGAGCAAGGAATAAGTCATCAGTGTTTTAACCCACTGATTTAAAATTTTGAAGTTATCAGTTACTACAAAATAATTTGGCCTATCCTGACTAATACACAGTCTTACTGAGATCACAAATGTTTCTACTACATTTTAACCATAGCAATGATTGTCCATTTACCCTACATTTATACAAAAAGTACCACATATATGATTATTTGCAGGCGGAAGTTAGTTTTAATAAATTTTAAAAAACAGCAAATAAAAACTGCAATGAAATACCATTGCATATCATGTAGATAGCTATAATTTAGAAAATGGAAAATAACAAGTATTGTTGAAGATGTGGAAATAATGGAATCCTCATACATAGTTGTTGGGAATGTAAAATTGTGCATCTGCTGTTAAGCCATTCAACAGTTCCTCAAGAAGTTCAACGTAGAATTAATTTTTGGCTCAGCAATTCTACTCCTAGGTATATATATTCAAAAGAAATGAAAACATATGTCTACACAGAAACTTGCACACAAATATTTATAGTAACATTATTCATAATAGCTAAAAAGTGGGAATAAGTGAAATATCCATAACAAATGAATATAGTATGATTGCTGGGTCAGGTGTGATTTTCCAAGCTCACTATATGTTATTTATAATAGTGATTTGAGTGTCATTGATTTGATATGGTATTTTTTTATGAAAATACCTCGAGATAATGCACAACTACCATTTAAAAACACTGTATCGTAGGAATGAATGTTAGCTTTGCTATGGTAGAAGGGCTAACGATCTCTCCTAATTGCCAGCTGAGTCTCCACTGGTTCACTTGCTCAAAAACTGAAGGAATTGTGGCTTCCTTTGTTCTCCATGAGTCTAACCAAAATAGATGAAAAAAGAGATGATATAAAAAAAATACTTACTCTTTTGTTTTTAGAGAGAAGGAAAGGGAGGGAGAAAGAAAGGGAGAGAAACATCAATGTATGGTTGCCTCTTACGTACCCCCTACTGGGGACCTGGCCCACAACCCAGACATATGCCCTAGACTGGGAATCAAACTAATCCCCCTTTGGTTTACAGGCTGGCACTCAGTCTACTGAGCCACACAAGCCACAGGTGATTCTTTTTATTCTAATCCTCATACCTATAAGAAGGTCAGCATCTCTAATAATACAAGAAATGCACATTAAAATAAGATACAATCTTTCATCTACTTGTTTTGCAAAGTTTAATGATAATGTTTACTATTGTCAAGAGTTGTAAAATGAAATACTCTCAATAATGAATTGTGGGAGTATAAATGATACCATTTTATTAGAGGACAAATTTAAAATATCTATCAAAATTTTATACATACATAATTTTGACATGGCAATTACTATTCTAGGAATTTATCCTTTAGTAATACTGGCACAATATTTGTAGCATACATATTCAAGGATGTTCATTGTATAGTTGTTGGTAATGGCTAAAACATGATATACAATTCTATGTCTATGGATGGAGATAATTTTTTAATTATTTACTTATTTTAGAGAGAGAGAGAGGAAAGGAAAGAAAGAGAAAGGAAGAAATATCTATTTGTTGTTCCACTTATTGATGCATTCATTGGTTGATTCTTCTATGTGCTTTGACCAGGGAACAAAAAACGCAAACTTGGCATATCGGGACTATTCTCTAACCAACTGAATACCTGGCCAGGGCCTATGCCATTATTTTTTAAAATGAGATTAATCTAGATAAAGGTAATAGAAAAAATACAATAAAAAATAAATGAAGCCCTGGCTGGTGTAGCTCAGTGGATTGAGCACGGGCCTGCGAACCAGACAATTGAGGTTCGATTCCCAGTCAGGGCACATTCCTGGGTTGCAGGCCAGTTCCCTGCAGGCCAATTCCCAGCAGGGGACACACAAAAGGCAACCCATACATTGATGTTTCTCTCCCTCTCTCCTTCCCTTTCCCTCTAAAGATAAATAAATAAAATCTAAAATAAATAAATAAATAAAAATAAAAATAAATGAGATTACAGATACTGACATGGGAAAATGTCTAAGCTATATTTCGTGGGAAAAAATAAATTGCAAATTTATTAGGATTTTCGTTTCAGTGGGGAAAGCAAAAATGGTATTAAAGTAGTACTATTATCATTACTAATACAGTAATAGCAAACACCTACCATTGGTAAGATGCTACCTTAAAGCTGTATACATAAATTATTTAACCTTCACAATGACCCTATGAGGTAAGTCTATAATAACACTACTGGTATTTGCAGATGAGCCCAGTGGAGAACAAGGAGAACTAACTTGCCAAAGATCTCCTAGACAAAAAGATGGAATTGGAACCCTGGCCATCTGGCTCTAGAATCCATCTTCTTAACCCACTATGCCAAGTCGCCTGATATATGTGTGTAAGCATATCGATACAAAGTTTACAATTATATACATCAAACTCTTAACAATGATTATACACTATGAATATACTAGTTTTATAAACAAATAATTGTGTAGCTCCTGCCACGAACCAGACATTGTTCCAAATACTGGAGAGAGCAGTGTTTTAATAGTAAGCTAACTAGCTACAAACAAATAACTCAAAGATCTCAATGTCTTAACAGGATTAAGCATTAACTTCCATTCACCTCAAAGACTGAACTGGGTGTTAAGTAGTCAGCCTTTCAAACTTCGATTCAAGGATTCTGTCTCCTATCAACTTGTGGTGGCACCATCTTCTTGGGGAGGTATCTGCAAACATTTACTGTAAAGGGACAAATAGCAAATATTTTAGGCTGTGTGGGACATACTGTCACAACTACTCAATGCTACCATTGTTGTGCGAAAAGAGCCATAGATAATACATAAATGAATAGGCATGGTTGTGTTCCCATTAACTTTTTTTACAAAAACATAAGGTGGGCTAGATTTGACCCATGGGCCATAGTTTACCTGTCCTTGTTCCAGGGTCTTCTCAGAGTCCTGGACTGGATCCTGTCTGCATTCAAGAGACCAAGAGAAAGAACGAGAGAGTTTTAGAAACAGGACGTAACTTCTACCCATTTACAATTGGCCAGAATCCAGACAAATGGGCCCAACCAAATAAAACTGGGATATGTAATTTTCTTGTGACTCAATGAAAGAAAAAAGAGATTGGTGATTATTTAGCAAGCCTGTGGCACAGTAAGCCCTTTTAGTTACCAAATATCCTTTTTACTATTTTCCCTGTATATAGATATCACTCTTCCCATTCCCAAACAGGGCAACCCAGACTTCTACCCAGTAAATACATCCAGCTCAAAGTCCAAGCTTTCCAGGTGATGTCCAGTTTTGTTCACCACATTCAGATATGGCTCTTTATGATCTAGTGAACTATGAACTAAAAAAACAAATCATCTGCCAGATATATTTTGTTTCATATAGAAATGAAACAAAAACAAGAAAACTGTAAAATACATTCTCATTCAGAACAAGTAAGAATTGAAGACACAGCTCTCACTGGGCCCCTCTCTGGGTGACACTATGTTGACACTTGGTTTCTCATCTCTACCCAGTGACTTTGAGATGGAATAAATCAGGAAGGCAGATAAAGAAAAAAAGAAGAGAAAGGGCAGAGGGAAAAGAAAGAGGGAAATGAAGAGCTCTTTCTTAGCTAATTTTCTATAATTGAGATTTAGAAGTAGTCAGAATTTTTTATCTACAAGACCCCAAATTTTAGACTCTATTCTTTCCTGTTGCTTCTTACAAACCCATAAGGGAATTCTTTCCTGATCTCCTCTCTTTCTTATACTATCTTGCCACACACTGCTAAAAATAACATCTGTTAAGTTTCTATTTTCTACTCTCTTCCGCCAGGGCTCAATAGACACATGGTATGCTTCTCAAGTAATCATTGGCAACAGTTTTTCGAAATGTTTTGCCACTGCATCTCACGGTTTACCATCTTTTCAGCCACTGATATTAGGTTTATTCAGCCCGCCACCCACCTGCTGTGTAAATGTCACATAGGATTTTTTTTTTCAGAAGCATTCTACCTCTAGCAGTGAACAAAACAAAGCCTCTACTCTCACTGAGCTTACATTCTATAGGATTCTTCTAACACTTCATATAGTTTTATTTTAGGAAGGACGTATTTGTTTTAAAATATACTCAGGATTTGTTTTAATGAGTTATGGTAAGACATGCAGACGTGGAAAACTTTCTCCTTCATCACTGTCGTGAAGGAGAAAGTTTTGACACTCACAGATCCCTGGAAACAGGAGGCCCATTTTGGACTTCTAATATCTAGAACTATAAGATAATAAATTGGTGTTGTTTTAAGCCACTAAATTTGTGGCTATGTTATAGCAACAATAGGAAACTAATACACTGTCTTTGCAAATGAACAAAAGAATGTTTCTAGCCAACCTAAAAATACATAATTATTAAAACATATTCATATCAATAATTTATATCATTTTGATTATATATAATTAACTTATAGAAGCTGAGCTTTTCTTTTTTATTTAGCATTTCTTCTCAAATTCTGAGCTTTAGATACAAGAGAACTTTCAAGTAGTGTTGAAATAATTAAATTTCTGAAGAATGTCAAACATTTCATTGTAACTAGCATTATCTCCTTTTATTGGGTGAAAGAGAACTTTGTTGTTGCCCACTGCTGTCTAGAATTCAAAATAAAGTGTAGGTATAAACGACATCTGAACATCACTGACCTGTGCAGCTCAGCTGGCTGGACATCATCCAGCAAAGTGAAAGTTTGCTAGTTTCATTTCCCAGTTAGGGCACATGCCTGGGTTGTGGGCTGGTCCCCCATCAGGGATTGTGTGAGAGGGAATTACACATTGATGTCTCTCCCTCTCTTCCTCCCTTCTCCTCTCTCTCAGAATGAATAAATTTAAAAAAAACATTTTAAAAAGTCACTTGAACAGATATATTACTTTGATTATTTACAACAGGTTTTTTTGTTTTTATTATTTTTAATTTGAGCTTTAAATTTGAAAAGGACAATATTTAAAAGATATTTTTTCAGAAAGGACAAAATATGAACTCGTCATATAAGTAATTTAATTGGCTTACAAAGTTTACTTACATTGTAAGCCAATTAAAACAGGAGCTCTGTTAAATTTAAAATAAAGTATAGTTTAATTTATTACTGTTTAATTATTATATTTGCCCAGAAACTATTTCACACCCACATAATAGAAGAATCTTATCTAAACCTTGGGTAAGCTAGAGATTTCTAAAGAACTTTATAACTGGACCTCTCCCTGTGCCATTATGAACTGTGTTTTTAAATACTTGTCCAGTTAGAGTATGGATCAATATGGGGGCATAACTTCAGGATTTATTAGCACCTTGTTCATATGTAGATCACACAGAGTGTTCTCTCACATCTTGACTTAGTTCATTTGCATATTTTTGTGGACTTTTTTTATTTTCCTTTGAGAAAGGAGACAGGAAGTCAGGCTTCCAGAACACTTTTGATTTCTCAGATTACTAAACTCCATTCAGGTCATGAAGAATAAGTCCTACTGTATTTGGATTTTCATTCTATCACACATTCAATCTCATTTATATAGTTTTATATAAACCAAACGAAGCCATATTAAAGTCCTCTATTTTTTGTTTAAATGCATTTGCCTGGAGTTAACCAACTGCAAAGTTTAGAGCCAACTAACATGTTTAGAGGGCACATAGTCCTATATAACACTGCTCTCAACTCTGACACTAACTGCAAATTTGGGGTTCCCAAAACTACCCTCAGTTTCAAAAATTTGCTAGAAAGACTCACAGATTTCACGGAAAACTGTTATATTCAGTTACAATCCTTATTACAAGGAAAGGATACAGGTCAAAATTAGCCAATGGAAGAAACACATAAGGCAAAATCTGGCAGCGTTTCAAACACAAAGCTTCCATTGTCCTCTCCCATCAGTAAGGATGTTGTTTCCGTCCTACCATTGAGATATGACAATATTCATAGATTATCACCAGCCAGGTCCAGGAATTTTATTGGGGCTTCATCACCTATCCATAACTGACTTACTGATTGATTGATTGATTGATTGACTGATTGACTGATTGCCCACATGGCTGAACTCATCTCTTGGTTGATCACATAGTTGGTCTCTCTCTAATAGCCAATCCCTACCCTAAACAAAGATAGTCCTATCGGGTATGATATAGATTAGCTCCCAGAAGCCAAGGGCAAAGGCTGGACCTCTCTTTGGGCAAGGCCAAATCATTTAACATACACTGCAAAGAATTTACCTTTTTAAAAAAATTTTTTCATTCATTGTATAGATTTTCTCCCCTTTGACAGCAATACTTCTGATTACATATAAATGACAGATTTTTATGACCAACTTCAATAGTTTACAGAGTAGGAGTGGGTAGCCACAGATACAAAAATATCTGAGTCATTATCAAGTCTAGCTATTTTTCCTTTGTAGGGAGGGGAAAAGTTTTTTCATTTACATACAAACAGAAAAGCAGTAGCCATAGTTTTCCAACCTCAGCCAAGGGCTGAGAGGAAACAGGGCACACAAGCTGGTTACAGCAGTTCCAGATAACGAAGAGCCATTTTCTGTTCACAAACATGTGGAATGTTTTCAGTTATTTAATTCATCATGACCTACAGGCAAGACAAATAAAACACAGTGCCAGAACAAACAAACAATCGAAAAGAAAATATAAGGAGACAGTGGATCCTCTGCCTTCTGCTACCCAACCAACTGTAACAAGATTCCCTGTGTCCATGTGACTGCCATCTAACATACATCAAATGACCATATCGTAAACAAACAAATGATTTCATGCTGCTGCCACCAGCAGTTAAACACAAATCAAAACCAGAACAACATCCAGACTTTGCCGTAACTAGTAACAGAACCAGAAACAGAGAAAAAGATTTAGTCAGTAAAGTTCTATTGCCACATGAGAGTCAACTCAAGATTACGTCTAGGTGAAAAGAGTCCATCTAGTACTCCTCTCTGGCACTGCAGCCTACTCAGGGCCAATGGGTAAATTACTCAGACAGAAAATTTACTTCCAAACAAAGTTATTACAGCCAGTTTCTAAATGGTTTGCTCATCAAAAAACAAAATAAAACAAATAAATAAGGCATGCATTAAAAGAAAAATACAATGTTGCCAAATTTATAATTGGTTTGTTAATAAAAGAAAAATAGTAATTTTCTCACACAATTATCTTATCTGTAAAACTTTCTTCCATCTTCAGATATCAGCATTGCAGAAGCCAGGGGTAGAGTTGATTTTCCTTGGGGGTCAATAATTTACAGAAAGTCTCAAGGTTTTAATTTAGGATCCTGAACTAGACCTTGGTTTTGTTGTGTCTTGTTTTTGTTTCTCAGAGGACAAACTGATGTGTATGTTTCCTTTCTGTGGTATGTGATATGCATGTTTACCCTTAGTGGAAGCAGCTAGTGTCAATTTTGTTCCACATTTCTTTAGCTTACTTCTTGATATCTCCTTCCTCTGGTCTTTTTGAATTATTGTCTCAATTCAATTGCATGGAAAGGGTTGCCATTTAGTGAGCACTTAATTTATGTCAAACAAAAATATGATTCTGTTTAATACAATAACTCTGTGAAGTAGATATTACTCTTATTTTACATACAAAGATAGTGCCAGAGAAGTTAAATAATTTACTCAAGGACCCAGAAATAGTAAGAGAAGAAGCTAAGATTTGAACTCATTTTGCTCATTACTTACGTTTTTTGTATTGTAACTCTGTTATACTCATCTGCTTTCTCCATCAATCGTCACCTCCTTGAAGATGGGGATTATGCCTCCCATCTTCTTAAACAATGAGAACAAATTATAGGGTCCAGCAAGTAGTAGGAATATAAATGAATGAGCTATCATTTGGTATTTTACAACTGTTTAACATGCATAGATACTATTCTTTATAAAGATAATGTAAGCTCCCTGTGGTCAAGGAATGTTGAAGTTAGAGCAGAGATATGAATGTCAAAGATCAAGGCCAGCTAATCATTTGTTCAGGGCCATACTACAATATAGCTCATTGTGTAGACCATTGGTTTACAAGTGAGAAGCCCAATTTTGACAATGCATCCAGAGTTGATTAGTTCAGAGGAAATGACTCATTTTGTCCAAGCACATAAGAAAGTGATGAGTGGGTGTAACTGTATTTTAGCTGGTAAGTGATGAGACTTCCTTGGGCTGCACTGCAGGGTTAGGTGACACAGCTCACCAGAATCACAATTAGTTATTTGGGTAGACTAGCTTTCAAACACTTATGTCTCAATGTTCAGGAAACTTTTTAACTGAAATAGTCAGGAACTCAATTAAACACATGCTCTTGATTTATAGGGACCACAGGGTAAAGTGAAGGAAAGACATTGAAGTTCTTATAGGAACTTGTTAGAATGTACTGGGACATGGAGGACCTAAGCCACCACCACCTATGCTGGAACAAAGAAGGTATGTGTCACTGGCCGAATACCTGACTAGCAGGTTCCCTATTATCGGAAGCTACTCAGACATAGCCACAGGCCTCTTGCTGGAAACCTGCTGAATCCTCACTGCCTCTCTTCTCTGCCTCCAACTTTTCCCAGAAACAAGACCCATAAATCTCCTGAACTTTCTGTCACCGAATCAGCCATCCCTGGCCAGAGGACATTGTTTTGCAAACACCTATACCTTGGACACCTGGGGCAGATCAACTGGGTGACTCACCCTCCCTGGGGTCTGCTACACACCCATAAAAACCCTCCTACCCTTTCCCTTGCTGCTGAAGTCTGCTCACATTCAGCCCACCTGGTGTCAGTGTCCTGCCTCAAATAAAAGCCCTTAATTGGACCTTTTCAGCTCCTGGTCGTTTCTTAGCTACCTTGGTTACCAAACAGTACTGATTTGATGGCAGGAAATCCTCAGAAAGTAGTGAAGTGGAGAGAGAGAGAGACAATAGGGTCATGAGAGAAAATCATTGCACATATATTTGCATGAGCCAGACCAAGCAAGAAAGCATGGCTATTAGAACAGATGGTCTGAGGTTTGAGCCTGTTTCTGTCCATCTTGCAACATATGGCCAAATATATCTGTTTCTTCCAAGCACCCATGGTCTCTTGGAAAGAAATGTCTTTAGCAAAAAGAAAAACATGTCACAAAGAGCTGACATCTTTCAGAGAACAGGTTAGGAGACACAAAAGCTGATTCCCTGCTACCTGGAGAGGAACATGGACGCTTAAAGGTAGTGATCTACAGAAGATGGGAAATGGTGTGAGCAGCACCTGTATTCAATAAAGTGGCAGCAGTCAACAGAGCAGAAGGATGGCAATGCTAGCTGGAACTAGAGCGAGGGAATACAGAATGGTAGGCAGCACCTCAGGGATTGTACAATAGAAATAATCCCCATCTCCATCCTTTGGCAACTCCTAATGGAACTGGGGGGGGGTTGAATTATCCTGGGTTATTTAACTTCTCTGACAAGAAAAATGAGGGCGGTAATAAGAGTAACTGCTGTTTATTTTTATTGTGAGGATTGCATCATATGATGAGCACTGAACATAACCAAATATACTAGTCATTACATTGACTAGTATAGTCAATGGATAAAAATTTTATTCCATTCATTTTAAAGGGAAATCATTTACAAGTCACTCCAATATCAGTTTTACTGTTCTGAGAATATACCAGGCACACTCTTGCCTTTTTGTCTTTGAATATGCTGTTCTCTTGGTCTGGAATGGTCTTTCTCTAGACAGCTCCTTAAAGTCATTTACTCAAACGTCACCTCCTCAAAAAGACTTCCCTGGCCATCCTGGAACATCTTATTCTCCTATCCTGTTTAGTTTGTCTTTGTAGCACTTAGTATTATCTAATACGCTAGATATTTATTTTCTGCTTCTCTTCATTAGAATATAAATTCTATAGTATAAAGATTTTTCTGTGTTTGGTTCTCTATGTCCTAAGTGCCTATAAGAATACCTGGCACAGACTAGATACTCAATCATGTCAAATACAGGAAAGATGTTCACCATCCAGAACATCTCCTTTCAGTTACAAGGCACATAGGAAGTCTCTGAGCAAAAAGATATCTTTTGCTACTATGAGTAGGTCTCAAAAAGTACCTGGAGCCTCTGCTAGCACCTTGAAATAATTTAATCCCATCATTCATTTGTTCCAATTGTTCATCTACTAATTCATTATTCATGTTTATGGATATGTGCCACATACTAGTCTAGTACTGGGGATCTGGCAATGAACTTTCATGGAACTTATAGTCTATAGTAGTTGGGACAGAGATGGGGTTGGGGGTGGAGAGAGATCAGAAGAACTATTTCTTTTCCTTGTCATTGCACCATGTTAAGCCATTACTAAATTTATCTGCCCTTCTGGGTAATCTATACTCTTTCATTTTCTTATTCTTACACTTCCTTGTGTTGTCTCCCCTGGATCTACTACTTAAAGTACTGAAACTCTTACTTTTTTCTTGCACAAGGGAATCATCAATTACCACATTTGGTCAAGATGCGAATACAAAATTAGAGTTAGCTCTGAACCCCTGAGCTGATAACATGTACTGACATTGTGCTGACAACTTCTAGGAAATGACACAGGAAAGAAGTTTCTCACTGAATAAGTAGTTTCACTTCTCTTTGTGTGAAGGGTGCAAGCTTAAGGAAAAGAACTTTACTTCTTGCAGATACTCATTCACTAAATATTTACAAATGACTTCATGACATCCTACTTCATGACTAAGCACATAATGCCCTATAGGGATACAAGTGAAAGACATAAAGATTCCATTCTCTAGCAGATGGCACTTCCATTAAGGAGACCAGACCAAAAGGGAAAAAAAGTAAATTTTATAATACCATAAACAGAAGTGTTTCTACTTTATCTGAGTCCCTTCTCCCCACCTCCCACCCTCAAGTCGTTTTGGTTTCTCTTGCTTCCCTGACCACAGTGGATCCTATGACATGATCAATTGTGCTCTTCTCTGTACCCTAGGTTCCTCTACCCCTTGATTTTCCCCCATTTTCATCTTTTCTGTTACTTAGTTCAGGATTTTCATTTCTCTTGATGCCAGGTTGCAGAGATGCTTGTGAAAATCAAATTACTTAGTGTTCTATAACTTCTAGGAGGTTGCAACTTAATATTTGCAGGCACTCCAGGTAAAGGGCCTGGGAAGAGAGGAAAGAAATTTTACTGCTATTTTACTGCCAGACTTGTGAAAGAATTGGGGTATTTAAACCAGTCATTGAGACCGAAAGTTACCAGAAAAGCAAGTTAAACCAAGAAAAGGACAGAAAGTCTAAATTCATACCGTAAGTCATTCCAGAAAAAAATGGGAGAGGCTCTCATACACTTGAAAGACATCAAAAATGTGCAAAAAAATAAGTTTGCACTAATAAGGATAGTCACTACCGTAGTGTCATTCTGAGGATTTCATTTCAAAGTAGGAGAAAGTCTAGCGGCTGGCATCGTCCTAACTGCGTATGCCTGAGGCAGGCACCGAGATAATTCTGCAAGTGTCGCAAAGAAAAATGTATCATAAAAGGGAGTTAAAAAATAATGACAAGCAAAGGTTTCTTTAGGTTTCTCTGCAGTCAAGACAACAAGCTTGTGGCCTTAACAAATCCCGCGATATTTTCGTTGTCTTCAGTGGCGGGAATATTGCGGAAGTTACGGCCCCTGTGCGTCACGTCGTTCGTCGGACGTGTGTCGCATCCCAGAATCCTTGGAGTAGGAGAAGCGCGTTTACGCGTCAGCTTGTAGATCGGAGTGGAACATTTAAGCAACTTGGTCTTGTTCTTGGCGGGGAAGCGTGCGCGTTTGTACTTGGCTAGACGCGGCCTTGCGCCGCAAATCTGGTCTTTTTCTATTGGGGAAAGAGCTCAAGGCGGGCTGCGCAGCGCCCCTACCCTGCCTAACAATGTTGGTGCTGTTTGAAACGTCCGTGGGCTACGCCATCTTTAAGGTAGGTGGAAGATTGAGCCGTTGGAGGGGGAAGGCGGGTGTCGGGCAGGCAGAGAAACGGAGAGGCTTGAAGGGAGGATGGCACTGCTCGGGGTAGCACGGGTACCTTTCATGTTCCCTTGTTCTGAAAGGAAGAGGAAGGCTTTGGGCCTCGGAGGCGCACGTGTCGGCGAACACGTGGCCCTGCTTTTTGGGCTGCTGGGTTCTGGGTTAGGATTTGGCGCGATTATAGAGGTGGACAGAAGCCGTATTGGGATTTTATAAGTTATGAAGGGATTTTAGTCTGAGTGTTTTGAAGAGTGACTTAAAGGTTTTAAGGAGAGTAATGGTATACTTTGTCTTTAAATTATTACGGGAGGGCAGGAAAAGAAGCAAGGGCTTTTTTTTTTTTTTTTCATTAATCTAGACAAGATAAATAGGGTTTAAGGTTGATGTAAAGGTAAAACATCAGTAGAGACTTAAAGGTGGAACTGACAGGATTGGCTGATGTGTTGAATGTGGGGTTTTGGTTTAATAAGTGGGTGCGTGATGATCAGGAAGAGAAAAGAAACAGGTTCTTGGGTTTTTGAACGGGAGAAACTAAAGAGTTAACAGGTTGGTCCTGTGAACCTTGCATCATCTATTACACGTGGAAATGCAGTAGTCATTTCAAATTTGAAGCCTAGGGGAGCAATCTGGGCTGCTGGTAATCGAGTTGAGATCGGGTTGTTTTAATAGGGAAAGTTTGAAGTTAAGGCTTCAGCACAGGAATGACTGAACAGTGTGACATTCATATAGTGGGATGCTACTGAGAGGTTAGGAAGAATGAGGTGAATTGAGTGCAGCCTGCATGCCAGACACACTTCGGAGTTCTAGGAATACAGCAATAAAAAAATAAAATTTCACATATGCTGATATAAGGCCCCCAAAAGTTAGGTAAGATGTATAGTATGTTTCTAGTTGTCTGTCAGAAAACTATGATACAGGTGTAGAAAGTCTGAAAGGATACATACTGAAGTATTGATTTGGGAGAGGTCTTCACTCTCCAAATTTCTCTCTCTTTTATGCTTTTCATCTTTTTTAAAGGTTTTATTTATTCTTAGTGAGGGGGAAGAGAGGGAGAAAAACATCAGTGTGTGGTTGCCTCTCACGTACCCGCAACTGAGGACCTGGCCCACAACCCAGGCATGTGCCTTGGCTGGTAATTAAACCTGCGACCCTTTCGTTGTAGTCTGGGCGCTCAGTCCATTGAGCTACACCAGCCAGGGCCCAAATTTCTCTTCCGATATTTGAAAGTATACTTCTGTTTGCACTTACTACATTAAATACTTGTTATTTTTAAGAAAACCGATAAAATAACAATTAAAAAACAAAAGCTGGCTTTGCTCATTTTTCCTCATTGGAGTTGCCTGTAATTGCAGCAATACTCACTCTTGGTTTAAGTGATACTAACAGAATGTCTTGAAGGCAAGTTGGTAACATCCGTCAACATAAAATATGCATATTCTGTGTGATCAATCAAGTCCATTTCCAGTAGTTCTATAGAAGTGCAACATGTGTGCATACAAAAAAGTGTTTTCTGAAGGATAAGGAAAATTTGGAAATGACCTAAATATGTATTAAGAAAAACATAAATGATGGTGTATTGATACACCACAATTCTAGGTTGTTAAAACCTGGAATTGTACATCTATGATATGCTAAGTATACAGTAGGATAACTAAAAGTACACGTAAATAAAATGTCACGATCAAAAAAGTTTTGAAGAATATATTGCTAAATGTTAATGACTTTTGTAGATTTAAAGTACCCCTTTTTTCCTTTGCATTTTAAATTTTCTTATGTCAGGATGTCTTGGAATTGATGGTGCCTTAGTTTTAGAGCAATCAGTACTTTCATGTTAGGTTGATTATAGCAGTAAATAACAAAACTTATTCTATAGAAAGTTGTTAATTGATCATATAGGATATGCATACTTCACGTTGACAGATGCTACCAAATTGCCTTCAAGAGAGTCTCTTAGTTAAATCAAGAGTGAGTAAAAGTTATTTCTGGATACCCTCACCAATACTCAATGTGATAAGTCAGCTGCTCAAGTGCAAGATAGGAAAGGATCAATCGTAATATGCATTTTCCCCCATGTTTAGCATCCCTGAAATTGGGATGTCTTACAAATTGATGGTAGGTTATTTTAATTGGTAGTATAAAATAATGGCATATTTAAAGGATTCTTTAAAAAATTTTTTTTTAATTTATTTTTAGAAGGGAAGAGGGAGAGAAATATCAGTGTATGGTTGCTTCTCATGTGTGCCCTGCTGGGAACTAGCCTGCAACCCAGGCATGTGCCCTGACTGGAAATCGAACTGTGATCTTTTGGTCCACAGGCCCATGTTCAATCCACTGAGCTACACCAGCCAGGGCATATTTAAAGGATTCTAAATGCCTTTTGGAGGAGTTAAGAGGTCCTTTAAATAGAAAGTTTTCTGTAAAGACACCCCCCACACACACACACACACACAAAATAATAAGATCTGAATTCCATCTAGTTATTAAAGGTGCTATTTGAGCTACTAATTTGACCCAAAATTTATGCTGGTGAAGCAACTGGTTCATTATTTCAGAGAGAAAAAAAAATAGCTCCCACCACCCTTATTTTACATGTACAGTTAGTTGTACTCGAAGAGTATAAGCCATATATGCTTGCCTAGGCTGTGGTGTTTAAAGAAAATTATTCATCTATTTATTACAGGTTTTGAATGAGAAGAAACTTCAAGAAGTTGATAGTTTGTGGAAAGAATTTGAAACTCCAGAAAAAGCAAATAAAATGTAAGTCATTTTAAGACTAAGAACTTAGCAGTTCACATTTAGGGGATCTTTTTACATTTCCTCCCATTCCTCTTCACATATATTACATTCATAACATTTTTTTAAAATCCTCATCCAAAGAAATGTTTGTTGATTTAGAGAGAGGAACATCAATTTGTTGAGTCCTGTTGTTCCCTTACTAGGGGATTAAATCCACAATCTAGGTATGCGCCCTGATTGTGAATCAAACCTGCAACCTTTTGGTGTACAGGACGGTGCTCCAGCTAACTGAACTACCTGGCCAGGGCTATATTTATAACTTTTGTTTTGAAATGTATTTCGGTGATAATGTTGGTTTGAGTCTAATCATTAGATTTCCTTATTTGAAGCATAGGTCATCAGTACTAAGTCGTATACCTGCAGACTAGTTTGAGTAGAAACACAAAATAACTGTTTCATAAGGTAATTTGAAAACACAGGCAGCTAAAGAGCTTCCCAGACCTAAAAAAACCCCTAAAGGATAACAAATAATAAGCTGTTATATGAAATGTTAACGGGATTTATTTAAAAGAAAAAGACCAAAACTATGAACAACAAAATGGCAATTAAGTACATATCTATCAACAACCGAATTAAAAAAAAACAAACAAAGCAAGCAAGCAAGAGCAGATAGAATTGTAGATATGGATCACCTTTTGAAATAGCCCATTTGGTGGTGAACGTGATCCTAGCAAGGACTTAACTGATCTCTTGACAAGTACGGATTTGGATTATGTCCTTGGGTACTAAGGGGCATTTAATAATTCTTCTGCTAGTGCTAAGAAAAACTTACAAAAATAGAAGGAAACTTAAAGCTTGCCGAAGAGTATTGAACCCAAAGAAATGTCATACTAAATAGAGAAGCCAAATACATAGTTTGAAATTCGTGGTGAAAACCTAAAATTTGAAATAAATGTCTATCAGTAGTGTAATTGTTGAACAAATTTTAGTATATTTGTAGATCTCTAACAGATCTGGAAAGAGGTTCATGATATACTGAGAAAATCATGCTTCAGATTTTGTATAACGCGTTCCCATTTTCGCCGTGTTCTTGTGCATCCTGCAGTTATGCACACACAGATACAAACAAATGCCACTTCAGAAGAGTGCAAATGGAGGTGTGGTGAGGCAGAATAGATGAAATTATTATTATTTTTTCCTTAAATCATTATATTGTTGAGTGTGTAAGGTAGGAAAACCTCGATTAAGATCATACTGTTTTAGACATGATGGCAGACTAGTTTTCTCTTTTTAAAGGGGTATATTTTTTAATTGACTGGGTTAACTTGATTCATTGTTGTCAATGATGTATTCTTGTTGGGACTGAATTTCAGTGATCTCACTCAAGTATTCGTCACTACCACTGAGACAACAATGAATTGTTTCCATATAAAATTATGTTACTCTGTACATAAATAAGTGTATGGGGAAGAAGAGGAATCCGATCTGACAATAAACTTGTTTAATAGCGTTTTTACTGGATGGACAAATCAGTGCCATGAGATTGCTGACCTAAGACAAGACAGATGCTTACACCTTTTCTTAGGCCATTTGTATGCTTTACAGTAAAAGGCACCTGTGTCTAGCTTTAAGTAGCAGAGATTATGTGGAAGCTTCTGCATATTTCCTGTGGTTTAAATTCATAGAACAAACCTTTTGGCTGTTCTATGTTCCCTCCAAAGCCTACAGCTTTCTCTATAATAGTCCATAGAGAACTGGTCATTTGGAGAAGAATATCTACCTTTGTACCCTGATATCTACTGATAGGAATTTTTTCCTATCAGTCTATGCTTTTAAACAGTCTGACACTTCTTTTCCTAAATATGTGGCTTTTGCAGAAATCAGTGTGCCCCCATAACATTTTTTCTTTCTTAATTCTAGAGTTAAGCTAAAACATTTTGAGAAATTTCAGGACACAGCAGAAGCATTGGCAGGTAAAGTCAAAGACAAGCTTTTTTGTTTCTGTTTTTAATCTTGGCTATTTGTTGTCCTTATTTTAAAAATTGCTTCAGTTGCCTGAGTTAACCTTACTCAATGTTGTCAATGATGCATTGTTTTTGGAAATGAATTTAAGTGATCTGACAAATCCGTCACTACCACTGAGACAACATTGAGTTAGCTTTTTTCACCATAGGGCTGGTTATTCCCCCCATGCGATGAGAGCTGAGAAGTGGGTAAATTGATCTCCCTGTGGAAACCAACAGCATAATGCAAAAGCACAATTCAGTTAAAGCTGTTCTACAAGGGACCCAGGTAATGTGGTCAAGCACAGAGCTCTGATCATTTTAATACAAGGGAAAAGTTGAGAATAGCCAGGAATCACTGTTGAAATAATAAAACAGTTCTCCAGGGATATACATTTTTGTTTGAAAAAGCACATTATTAAAAGTTTTAGAGCCATGACTGGTGTGGCTCAGTGGGTTGGGCATCATCCTGCAAACAGAAATGTCCCCAGTTGTGGGCCATATCCCTGCGTGCAGGTGTGTGGCAGGCAACCGATCGATGTTTCTCTCCCTCTCTTCTCATCTCTCTGGAATAAATAAATAAACTTAAAAAGTGAAAGTTTTAGGAAAACTAGTACTTCTAGTTTTGTGTGCATTTTAATATGATGAAAACGAAGGCATAAGAGTTATCTTAAAAGGGTGTTGTTTTACATGATTTAGAAGAATGGATGACATTCTTCAATTAGCCCTCATGATAGGACCGCAGACAAACAGTAATAGGGTTTATTAATTTGGCTTGGCTTCAATAGGCGGTTTTTTGTTTTAATCTTTATTGAAGGATATGTTTATTGATTTTTAGAGCAGGGGGAAAAGAGAGATATGA
Organism: Artibeus jamaicensis; assembly: GCF_021234435.1. Classification (NCBI taxonomy): domain Eukaryota; kingdom Metazoa; phylum Chordata; class Mammalia; order Chiroptera; family Phyllostomidae; genus Artibeus; species Artibeus jamaicensis. Next base: position 33,528,813 of record NW_026521814.1, read on the forward strand.
GAGATATGAGAAAGCAATCAATTGGTTGCTTTTCTGTATGTGCCCTGACCTGGAATTGAACCCACAGCCTTCTGGTTATGGGCTACTGCTCCAACCAACTGAACCACCTGGCCAGAGCTTTTGAGGGATTTTGGTATGTTGTGTGTGTTAAATGTGCTTTTAGAGAGGGAGAGAAACATGCAGTGTGTGGTTGCCTCCCCCACACCCCCTACTGGGGGTCCACAACCCAGGCATGTGCCCTGACTGGGAATCAAACTGGTGACCCTTGGGTTCACAGGCTAGCACTCAATCCACTGAGCCATACTAGCCAGGGCTTTTTAAAAAGATTTTTTAATGTTAGGGAAACAAGACCAGATATAAAGCCCTAGTCTTGAATTTTTCAGTTGCTTAAATTTTCAAGTCAGCCAACTACTTGGTGATATAATTTGAAAATGAAGGGCCATAAGGAAGAATATGGCTTAAAATTAGGCAAGAAATTGATAGACCCAAATAATTTTGTTCATCAGCCACAAGAGAAGGGTATAGTTCTCTTGTGAAAATTAGGAATCCAACTAAATATACTGGATATTAATGGGCTATCCCAATCTTGGCAGAGGGGTATGCCAAAGGAAGACCCAACAGTGGGGCTAATTTTATTGTTTATTTTCTCATTACCACTTAGTCCCCTTTATAACCCCAGCCATCTCATCCCCCTCCCCTACCCAGCAATCAATTTTTTAATTTTTAAAAATAGTTCTAGGGCTGCTGTTTTGGTAATGAAAGCCTCATAGCACTGTAAAGCACACCTGTGGTCATTGTTTTGCCTGGGGGGTTTCTTTAAAGATACTTCTGTTCATCACAGCTTTAAAATTAAATATGGGTAGAATTTTGGTAATATCCCAAACAAGATTGTGTTAGCTATTCTCCAGTTCTGGGGTGAGTGCATTATTCACATCGACTGATTTGTATAGCACCTCCTGGAGTTGTAAAGTATTCTAGCCCTGATCCCAAGTAGCCTATTTAGCATTTCTTTCTGCGTATAACTTCTTCAATCTTTTCAGGATATTTCTGACCAGTCCTTAATAAACTATTAAGTGAAAAAGTCTAACCTCTCCCCAAACATGAAGCAAGTTTTTAATATAGCTAATATTTATTATATAGTGATTGTCAGATTTTGCAATCGTTGTTCCAAAATCTTAGAACAATCTTGTAAGGTAGGTAATGCCACTATTTTACACATAAAACTGAGGCGTGGGAGGTATCACATTTCTCTACCAAGTATATAATGTTATAACATAGGTAGGGGAAATGCCGTACTAGGTGAGAACCTTCTTACCCTCCCCCTAATCTAAGTTCCATGAGTGTAAAGACTATGTTGTTTACTGTCAAATTCCTAGATTCTGGCACATAAATATTTTGGGGTGAATGAATACAAGTAGAGCTCTGTCAGGAATCTGGTTGTAGAAACCTCTACAATCAATGCCTTTTCCCATCTATTTTTTAAAGATTTTATTATTTGTTTTTAGAGAGAGGGGAAGGGAGGTAGAGAGAGGGGGAGAAACATCCATGTGTGGTTGCCTCTCATGTGGCCCCCATTAATTAGGGACTTGGCCCGGCCCGCAACCCAGGCATGTGCCCTGACTGGGAATCAAACCAGCCACTCTTTGGTTCGCAGCCACTGAGAATCAATCCACTGAGCTACACCAGTCAGGGCTCCTGTCTATTTTTATCAGAAATTTAAACATTGGCTTATTACTAAGAGAGCAGAGTCCTTCCTGAGAATTCAACTTCCAATTGCCTATTACAAGGCAGTTTACTGTTACAGACCAAAATTCAGTGGTTATAGATGTCAGTGTGCATTAAAAAAACCTGTAGCCTAAGAAAGAATCTGATGGGGTGTGATTTTGATTTATATTGGTCTCAGAAGTTCAGATTTGCCATTTGCATGAAGTTTACTTTTACTATTGGTCCAGTTTTCAAGATGCAAGTCTTCTGAATAGTCACAGTAAACTTTGGGCCAGCACACTTTCAGATGAAGTGAGAAAACTGCTCTGGAATGAGGAACAGTGGCCAGTAGTAGGAAAGAGAAGTAGGGGAAAGATTCAGCTTCCCCTCTGTGTCACCATCTATATATCACCTTTTAAAAGTACATGTTATGGACAGTAGTGAACATATTTTTTGATAAAGTGAAGACAAATGTAAATGTTATAGTAGATCTAGAGTAGAAAGTTTACTTTTTAAAAAGGGTTTTATTTATTTTTAGATGGGGGGAAGAGAGGGAGAGAAACTGATCAGTTGCTTGTCATTCATACTCCTATTGGGGACCAAACCGCTACCCAGGCATGAGCCCTGACTGGGGATGGAACGGGACAACAGATGACGCCCAGCCAACTTACCCACACTGGTCATGGCGAAAGTTTTACTTTTAAGAGATTATAAAGTGCAAAAGAAAACATGGGAAATTGAGAACTAGGAGCAGGAATTTGAATAAAAGTTTTTAATTATGAAAGATAAAGGAAAGAATACAACTTTTATTAGAAAGGTAGATAATTAAGGAGTCAGTGTTGTACAAAATATAAAAATAAATTGAATCTTATTTTCTTAGAATGTAGAGAACTCTGAAAGAGTTGTGTGGTAGCCAAGTGTTATTATCTTAGTCTTTCATCTTCCTAGATAACAGATGAAATTGACTTGTAATTCATTTTCCACAAGAGATGTGGTCAGGAGGGAAGAGCAAGTATGTGGCTGACTAAATGCTTGGCCTTAGACATTATAACCGACTTCCTTTCTGACAGGCTTACTTTAAATCCAACTACGATCCAGACAAATACCAGGAGAGGTGTTCATGTGGGTCCAGAAGAAGTAAGCGTAGGTCTAAGGAGGGGTGAGAGTTAGAAAAGTAGCAGGTTTAAATAGAGCTTAACCTAAAGTGAAAGCTGTTCTAAAATTGAACAGGCTGCCTTCATAATAAGTTCTCTATCATTGAAGGTTTATAAGCATTGGCCTGATGATACCTGTGGATTGGGTATTAGCAAAGATTAGATCCCACTCAAATATACTTACATAGCAACAGAACCTTCAAAATGAATACACTCCTTTATTTTTTTAAATTTTTTATTTATTTTTATCAGAGTCTTGACAGGATTTTAGGGTATTTCACAATCCAGAGCATCAGGCCAATTTGTTGTAATATAGGAGAGAGAATCTATTTGTCATTCCAAAGTAGAATGTTTCAGACATGGTTCTGGGTCTGAGTTCAAAAGAAGATTCGTGTAGCATAGGCAAAGGAAGGCTGGATCTGGTGTAACTCCTGGTTCTGGGATAGAAATGAGGGAGGCAAGATCAGATGAGGTTGTGAAATGCGTAACTTGTAAATAATTTTATGTCTATCATTTTATTTTAGAAGTAATGTTAAACTTAGCTCTTTTGAAAGGAAGTGTTTATTTTGCTTTATTTTTTTTAACTTAAATAAGATATTAAGCTCTTACAATTAAAAAATTGAGAGAGAACTCTTGTTTTTCTTTTTCCTGAAAAGCATTCACAGCCCTGATGGAGGGCAAAATCAACAAGCAACTGAAGAAACTTCTGAAGAAAATAGTAAAAGAAGCCCATGAACCCCTGGCTGTAGCTGATGCTAAACTAGGAGGGGTCATAAAGGTAAGGTTACGATTTTTTTTTCATGCTTGCTGATCAGAAGTCACTATGAGCATAGTGACTACAAAGCCGAGTCTTTGCTTGTTGAGAGTTCTCATACTTGACCTTTTTCCCTAGGCTATATAATAATTATTTCCGATATGATTATCAAGACTAAGCATATACATTCATTGTAAATACAAATATGCCACCCTAGCTGGGTAGTTCTTTTGGTCACAGCATCATCCCAATATTCCAAGGTTGTTGGTTCAATCCCCGGTCAGGGCACATACAAGAATCAACCAGTGAACACATAAATAAATGTACTATAACAACAAATCACTGTTTCTTTCTCTCTCTTATTCTCATTAACAAATTAAAAAAAATAAAGTAAAAAAATACAAATGTACCAAAAACTGATTCTAAAAAATAGTTTTAAGCCCTGGCTGGTGTAGCTCAATGGATTGAGTATGGGCCTTTGAACCAAAGGATTGCAGTTCAATTCCCAGTCAGGGCACGTGCCTGGGTTTCAGGTCAGTTCCCAGCAGGGGGCACATGAGAGGCAACCATACATTGATATTTCTCTCCCTCTCTCCTTCCCTTCCCCTCTAAAGATAAATAAATAAAACCTTTAAAAAAAATAGTTTCAACCCTGCCAGCCAGAGGTAGTCTGTTAATACTCTGTGTATATCCTGCCATACTTAGCTATTCCCCCCCCCCAACATTAGTGGAGTCATGACATTTCTTTCTCAGTGTGTGTGTTTATAGGAGAGCACTAAAGAGATTTGAGGTTTTTTAAGCTAGGATTCTGAATTTGAGTGGTTTGTGTAAACAGATTATTTCTAATACAGTCAAGTCATAAAATTTTCTGTGATGGTATTAATTTCCATCTTCATCCTTTGAAGTGCCCATAAGTCTTAGTTTATACTTACTGTTAAACATTAACTTTTAGAATAATAAATATATACCCACAAAGGCATGCAGAATGACAGATTGTTGAATGGAGGGATTGTCAGCATCTTTAATATTTTCAGTTTCTCCATTTAAAAAATATAAACTGAACATTACTCATGTTCTAAATATTTTGTTTCTTAAACATGATGTAATCAATTTTGTGTATTTGTATTTGATGGGCTAAAACTAGATATGTATGAAGGAGAAGCAAATACACTATAATGTGACAAAATGAAGGTACGGAGAAAAAATTTATCCTGTCTGTGTGGGGTGTGTAAAACCTTAAACTGTATTATGAAAATTTGTATATGTATGTACACATGTATATTAACACATGTATGTTTGGAGATCAGGCAAGCTCAGGGAGGTATGGCCTAAAATGCTGGTGTTGGTTAATATATGTGCATATTTGGAAGTACTTAAGGGATGCTAACAGTTATTTATCTGTAGGGAAAGGGCCTAAGACTCAGAATTTAGCATTTTATTCAGTGCCCTTCTCTATAGTACTATTGATTAAACTCTTCTGTGTGTTTTACCTTTAATTTTTTAAAGAAGCTAAATAAGTAAAAGATTTCTCAAACCAACAAAAAGAAGAAAACTAAGTTACACTGTATCATTTTACAGCTTACATTTCTTTAATACAAATTTTCTTGTTTTCATAGGAAAAGCTGAATCTCAGTTGCATCCATAGTCCTGTTGTTAATGAACTCATGAGAGGAATTCGTTCACAGATGGATGGGTTAATCCCTGGGGTAGAACCACGTGAAATGACAGCTATGTGTCTTGGGTTGGCCCATAGGTGAGATTTACTAGAAAATAAAGTTGGCTTTCATTTAGTAAAAAATTATGTAGTAGTGTTACAGGCATGTTACACATACTAATTCAATTCTCTAGAATTGTTAATTCTAACAATCAGTAGTAAAGATGAGAAAATGGATGCCCAAGATCAATACAGCCGATATATGAGGAGGCCAGGATTTGAACCCAAGCTTTCTGGCTTCATTGCTTGGACTCTAAACCTCACTGTAGGCATTGGAGTCTACCCCTGTGGTGTTGGATTCCACAACTTTTGGGCTTTGTTTCCCCTCCCTCCCATCCCCTCCTTAATCTGCTACATTTGCTACTCTGTTGTCCACTTAATTTTCTCACCTGCTATGACCTCCTTTTTGTATATGTGTCCATCTGTGTTGCTTGTTTTACTCTGAGTTTTATGTATTTTTAATAAGGCAAAGAAAAGTACATTAACCTATCCTTTAACCAGAAGTCCATTATTAGTGCTGTACTGCAATATATGTATGTATTCCTGAAAAACTTGACATTCCGTGAAGTTGCATTGAAAAGAGAGTTCGTGAAGAAACAGTAAGATTAAGGGTAGACTACTCAAAATTTAGCAACTCACCGAGCAGAGCACTATTAGAAGCAGTAGCTCTGAAAAACAACACAGGAAAAAAAGATACTGTAAACAAAGGTCTGTACCTTTGAACAGAAAATATTGAGCATAGATTAATGGTTAAAGCTTTGCTGAGTTATAGAGATAGGCAAAATGACCAAAAGTCAGGAAGAACTTTGTAATAAGCACTTCTAAGAGAGCACAAATAACTAAACTGTGTTGATTCAAACTTGTAATTAAATTGGCATTGATTACAGCAGTGTGAACATATCCCTTAGAAGACATTTGGCAATGTATAGAGACTTTTTTGGTTGTTAGAACTGCAAGGGGGATTTGTCGTTAACATAATGGGTAGAGGCCAGGTATATTGCTAAACGTCCTACAATGCACAGAATGCTGCCCCTGCCCCCCCAGCAAAGACTGCGAGGCTTATGACGTTTATAGTGCTAAGATTAAGAAAGCCTTATAATACAGTATTATTCCTCCATAGCTTTCTATTTTCAGGTGTTACAGTGCTGCATTTTTCCCTTACTGCTGATTAAAGCATTAATATGCTGCAAAAATAATTTATTAATCACTATGACTGGTACTACACAGCATTATCCGAGGTGTCATTCAAAAATTAATGTTTCAGAACTATAGGTTACAGCAGGACGGATGTATTACTTTCTTATTAAATATGTGTTTTCTGATGCTGCAACTGATTTTCCTGTGTAGAAAAAAATAAAAATAAAATGATGTAGCTCTGAGGGGGGGATATGAGTTTTAAAAGCTTTTAAGATGTTAGTTAAATGCTTTTCATCAATGCTATCTTAACAATTTGTTGTTTTCTTCCTTTTTCCCCCCAGCTTGTCTCGTTACAGATTGAAATTTAGTGCTGACAAAGTGGACACAATGATTGTCCAGGCAATTTGTAAGTACAGTGCATATGAGATCTACTCTGTTCTACATGGTTTTTCCCTATTCCCAAAACTGTATCTTTTATAATTCTCTAGAGAAAGCCAGGTTAGCTAGAATTTTTCAAGATTTAAAAAATTTATTTACTTTTAAAATTTATCTTTTAGATTTTATTTATCTTTGGAAGGGAAGGGAAAGAGAGAGGGAGAGAAATATCAACGTATGGTTGCTTCTCATGCGTCCCATGCTGGGAACTGGTCCACAACCCAGGCATGTGCCCTGACTGGGAATCAAACTGCGTTCCTTTGGTTCGCAGGCCCATGCTCAATCCACTGAGCTACACCAGCCAGGTAGACTTTTAAAATTTGTTTTTAAAGAGAGGGGGAGGGAAGGAGAAAAGCAAACCCACAACCCAGGCATGTGTCCTGGTGGGGAATGTAAACCACTAGCTTGGTGGGACAACACCCAACCAACAGAGCCACACCTGTCAAGGGGAATAACCAAAATTCTTAAAGAAACCAATAAGAAACCAGTAAGAAAATAACCAATTTCTTAAAGAAATTGGATCCAGATTAGAAAAAGGAAGAACTACTCATAATTTGACTACTTGGAGACACTGTAAATTACACTGTTAATGTAAATCAATTTTTCTTTTTCCATGAAAAATCCTAAAACCATAGTGGGCTTAGTATTGTGTTGTGTTTTGCTTTTTTGGCCCAACTTTATTAGGTCATTCTCTCGTATCATTAAATTATTTTTTGAAATGTCAGAGTCTTAATTCTCAATTTAAAAAATACCTTTAAGCCCTGGCTGGCGTAGCTCAGCCACTTGATGCCACTGAAATGTATACTTGAAAAATTATTTAAGTGGTAGGTTTTATGGATATTTACCACAATCAAACCATGTAACTTCATGTTTTTTCATTTTAATCTACTGCAGCCTTGTTGGATGACTTAGATAAAGAACTAAACAACTACATTATGCGATGTAGAGAATGGTATGGCTGGCATTTTCCTGAATTAGGAAAAATTATTTCAGATAACTTGACATACTGCAAATGTTTGCAGAAAGTTGGTGAGTTAATTTTATGCTTTAAGGCATTGAAAATAATTTATTTGCATACGAAAACATGAGTTACAATTTTTTTCCTTAACAAACTTCCCAGGGTTTCTAATAACTTATGTTTTAGGAGTGTAGCCATATTAATATCTCTTAGATTTCAAAAACAAAATTAACTTTAACCTTGATTTTGAGGTCCTGTGCTACAGATGTTGGTCTCTAATTTGACTTAACATTTTTCTGGTGAATGTGTCTAATAATGAATTTACCATTAATAGGGGCAACTGTAGATGGGGGTATCCTGAAGCATATTAATAATTAACATTAAAGGTAATATTGCTGTCTGTAGCATCATATTCTATACTAATAAAACTGTTAGTAGAGGGTGCTGAGTATTAATAAATGAATTATATTACATTTTATAATATTACTCTAAGACTTCATGGTCCTAGCTTCAGTATAATCTTAACTGCAAATTGTCACATTGTCGTTAGTCCTATTGAATGGGGTATTTGGGGGGGTTTTTTGGTGGTGGTGGTGGTGGTGGTTGGTAGATTTCTCTTGAGGGAGGTGATGGGGAGAGATTACAATTTCTAAAATCGAGCCTTTATACAGGGAAATTACTAGGTCAAACTTGTTCGCTTTTTGTTTTGTTTAGGCACCCTTTTCATTGGCTTATCTCTACTTTTTCTTTTTGATTGTTTGGTGGATTTTGTATAATTTGTTGAAGAGTGATTCTCCTTCATCCTCTGCAAACATTCCATAGGCGATAGGAAGAATTATGCCTCGGCTCAACTTTCTGAAATACTGCCAGAGGAAGTTGAAGCAGAAGTGAAAGCAGCTGCAGAGATATCTATGGGAACAGAGGTTTCAGAAGAAGATATTTGCAACATTCTGCATCTCTGCACTCAGGTGAACTATATGCATAAAGAAACCAGTTGTGATACCAGCACTGTAATAATAATTTTCTGATGGCAATGATGATTTTTAAACTTATTGTTCACCTGATAAATAATATGAGGGTGTTCAGTCACTACCTCATCTGATGCCATCTTGGTTTATATACTTACAGAGAGAAATATATGCTAAAATAAATTTAAGAGCACTAATATATTTGTATTGTTACATTGTCAGAATAAATTTATTAAGAAGGCAGAGGATAACTTGAGTTACTTAATTCTGACTTTTATGTTTATAACCTGTAGTGACTTTTTCTTTCTCTTTTGGAGATAGCTGTACAAGAATCAGAGGGTGACACAAATGTCTAGTCCTTGGAGGCTTTTAAAATAACAGTAATATTGGCAAACATTTTTAGCAGTATACTAAGTTGTTTAAATGCATTATCTAATAAAAAAATCTTCACAGCAGCCATTTTAAAGGAAACTGAAGTAAGGAGGATAGTTTTCCTAGGATTGCACAACTGCCCTAATGATAGATGTAGCACTCTAATGCTTTAGACATGTGAATTATACTCTGTTTTTGCTCTTAATCATTTATGAGTTGCTCTTTTTTGTTCCTTATGCTAGGTGATTGAAATCTCAGAATATAGAACCCAGCTCTATGAATACCTACAAAACCGAATGATGGCCATTGCACCCAACGTTACCGTCATGGTCGGGGAATTGGTTGGAGCAAGGCTTATTGCTCATGCTGGTGATGATTTTAATTAATTTGTAAACATGGGTATTTAGAATTGAGTGTTTTAGCAAGGATTTGTTTTTAATCTTTAAATTTAAATTACAGTTGTTAAAGAAATTTAACAATATATTTAACAAATTTATATAATAGAAGTAGTAGGTGTATATGGGTGAGGACTAAGGACCAGTGTTCAATGATGATTTTTATTTGATGCGTGAATTCATTTTGGATAATGAAGGCATCTTTAGTCACTACCTCTTCTGAGACACTTGTCCATTGTCAGGAGTTTGTTGTGGTTAAGTACAGTAGTCAGGTGAATACAAGAGGATGAAATCAGCTAATATTTTATAATATTACAAAGTCATCAACTGATGCTTGCCAGGGGTTTAGGGGGTTGGGTGAAAAAGTTAAAGGATTTAAGAAGTACAAATTGGTGTTTACAGAATAGTCACAAGAGCCCTGGCTGGCATAGCTCAGTGGATTGAGCGCGGGCCTGTGAACCAGAGTATCAAGGTTTGATTCCCAGTCAGGGCACATGCCTGGGTTGCAGGCCAGTTTCCAGCAGGGGACGCATGAGAGGCAACCATACAGAATAGTCACAAGGATGTAAAAGTACAACACAGGTAGTATAGTCAATACTGTAATAACTTTTAAGGTACCAGGTGAACACTTGAAATGTTGGGGGGGATCATGTGTATGACTGGCTAACCATAATGCGATACACCTGAAACTAATATAAAATAATAGTTGAAGGTCAACTTTAATTGGAAAATGAAATTTAAAAAACTCATCGGATTAAAATTTGAATAGTTTTAAGAACTCACAACAGGTGGTGATGATACAGCTATGTACTGCTATGTGATGGGGATACGTTCTGAGAAATGTATCATTAAGGCCATTTCATCATTGTGTGGTCATCATGAAATGCACAAATCTATTTAGATGGTATAGCCTACTACACACCTAGGCTGTATGGAATACCACTGTCCTATATGGAGTCCATCATTGACTGAAACGTCATTGAGAATGTTTGACAATTGAATATGCTGTTTTATATTTTAATGTATTTGGCATAAAATACATTTCAAGGGAGTTATATATAATAAAACTTAATACCTGTGTGTGGTGATATTATAAAGATGGATGCTACACAAATGGTATAATTGAATATTTAAGGTACAGTGAGGTACTAGTTCATTATTTTATATTACTGGCCATCACAGAAGATCTTAATGTGTCATTTATAGCAAAGTATTTAAATTATAATAGACCCTTCATTGATCACATATGTCATTCATAACTCCTCAGCTGCAAGGATGGAATCATTTAGGCTGTAGGTCTTGTGTTTATTTAGTGTATGAAACTTTGGAATAATTAAAAACTGATTTCTGGTAACTACTTTTATTTTGAAGGTTCTCTCTTGAATTTGGCCAAACATGCAGCTTCTACAGTTCAAATTCTTGGAGCAGAAAAGGCACTTTTCAGAGCTCTAAAATCTAGACGAGATACCCCTAAGTATGGTCTCATTTATCATGCTTCACTTGTAGGCCAGACAAGTCCCAAACACAAAGGAAAGGTAAGTTAGTTTTTATGAGGTAGGCCTTTTTCTCTATTTTCCTCTTACTCCATAGTATGCAATAAATCTATTTTTTTTCATTGAATAGAGAATGGTGAATTCTTTAAATAAAAAGCACTTTGTATACTGAACGAAAAAGTTTAAAGAGAAAGTATATTTATTGGTCCTGTTAAAGCCATTTTCTTTCACTACGTTAGTGTTTTCCTAGAGTTCACCTGTTGGTGAGGGAAGGAGTGGGTGGCACATCAAAAGTCCTGACTGGTGTGGCTCAGTGGGTTGGGTGTCATCCCACAAACTGAAAGGTCACTAGTTCAATTCTTGGTCACAGCATAGGCCTGGGTTGTGGGGTGGGGTCCCCCATTGGGGGCATGTGAGAGACAGCTGACTGCTATTTCTTTCTGTCTCTTCATCTGTTTCTTCCCCTCTCTATAAAATTTAGAGCAGAGAGGAAAAATAAAGGGTTTAATAAAATAAAATGTTAATTAGCTTGAAAAGAGGACTACATTTTTTCTTCTTGACCTCATGGTATAGAACTAATGTTCCTGAGTAGAAACTAAAAGGGGAATTTGGAAAAATAGTTTGCGCTCATTTTACACATGAACCACTGAAAAGTCTTTTAATCTACCGAAATGATGGTGGTTAAATATAACATGTTAGCGATTATATTGTGGCAAAGATTTCAACTATAAGATTAGATGGCTTGAGTTGTATGATTCAGAGTACTTTTATAATTCGTGTTTTGAATTAAAATCCTAGTGTGAATGTTTCTGACTTCAAGTTCTCTATTAGATTTCTCGAATGTTGGCAGCCAAAACTGTTTTGGCTATCCGGTATGATGCTTTTGGTGAAGATTCCAGTTCTGCAATGGGAGTTGAGAACAGAGCCAAATTAGAAGCCAGGTTGAGGGCCTTGGAAGATAGAGGGGTAAGAAACGTACCATGCCTATTGAAGTGTTACCTGTTGAAAGTCAATGAGCTGTGAGTGGTTTATGTACTTACTTTACCTGCTAAACAATTTTGTAATATGTTTTAATATGTCTAATACATTTTTGTGCCTGGTGTTAACAGTTTTTCTTATATTTACCAATAACTGATATGTTGAAGTATATACTATAAAGAGATTATGCCTTAGAATATTAATGATTTTCCTTTTCTTAGATAAGGAAAATAAGTGGAACAGGAAAAGCATTAGCGAAAGCAGAAAAGTATGAACATAAGAGGTGAGTACATGGGGAGGATGGATGGACTTTCTGCTTATTTAAATGTTTGTCATTGATAGCAGTTTTGTATTGTAAACAGAAGCACCTCTGTTCCTTCCCTCTTTTTGCCATTCACAGTTTTTCCTATTTTTGGTTTTTAATCAAAAACACATATTTACATTGTAATTGGCACGTATTTGCTTCGGCTTTTTTCTAAATATTTACCATACTCATTTCCAAGTGTTTAATAGTAAATATTTGTCATTCATAGTTCCTGTATAGTATACCATGTATCAAAAAGAGTATTCTGTCGGAGTTAATCTAACCTATTTTTTTAAGAGACAAAAGGAAAGTCTAAAAATAGCTAAGAGGCATGGTAAAGTTTGTAGACTTCACCATAAAAGTAACAAAAAGATACTGTGGGAAGAGGTTATTGTGTTTTGGTTATCATTTGAGGTGATGCTTAATACTGATGGGGTTGTTACGATGGAGGTGGAATGTAGGAAAGCTTTTCTGGGAACAGATTGTGCATCGGAAGTCTTAAAAATATGTTATATGTTTATAAATACACACATTCAGAAAAAAGTGTTTTGTAGTTTGTGAATTTTCCAAATCTGATTTGTTGTCCTTGGTTGACAAATGTGGGTCTTTGTTTTTTAAATTATAGATGGTTTTAATCTGTAAAAGTGAAAGCCATGAGCCTATAAGTCATGTTAAGAAATAGAATACTCCTCCTTAGCTTATTTTTAACAATTTTTAATACTTTCTTGTCATTATGCTTATAATTTCAAACACATGCATTTAAAGCACCAGTTATGAGAGTAAACCTGATTGAGGTCTTTTGCTTTGGTTTGGTTTTCCCTGAATTTATCTTAAATTGGTAAGGTAAACTACCAATTTAACTTAAAAACTTAAATTGGTTCAGTTTTTGCTTTTCTGGTATGTAATCATTTGGTGTAAAGATTTTTCTCCCATTTTTCCTCTCGTGATTGAAAATTTTTCTATACTGTAGTCACATTGGCTACTCAGAATTCATTTAGCCCACCACTTCTCTCGAAGTGTAATTGACCTACCTGGAATATGTTAATACCTCTTTTCCTTTTGGAAACTTTGTTTTCCTAAAGTGCCCCAAAGCCACTAAAATGAAATAGCATTTTATAAAGCTCATGTAAGTATTAATCTAATGGCATTTTGTTTAAATCTCTTTAGAGTTACTGCAGTTGCAAATATTTGTAGAGATTTTCTAAAACTCTTTTGCTCTTTTAGTGAAGTGAAGACTTACGATCCTTCTGGTGACTCCACACTACCAACCTTTCCTAAAAAACGCAAGATAGAACAGGTGGATCAAGAGGATGAAGTCATTGAAAAGAAGGCCAAAAAATCTAAGGTTAAAGTTAAAGGTTAGTTTGAATTTTTAAATGTCATTTATATTCTTATTCCTTAAGTTCAGGCTTCGTAAGTCTGAAAGTACATGTCATTGGACTTGATTGTGAAATCGCTCACATTGAAAGCTAATTTTTTTTAATAACTTCAGGGTTTTTTGTTTTGTTTCGTTTTTAATTTTATTTATTTATCTTTAGAGGGGAAGGGAAGGAGAGAGGGAGAGAAATATTAATGTATGGTTGTCTCTCATGAGTCCCCTGCTGGGAACTGGCCTGCAACCCAGGCATGTGCCCTGACTGGGAATCGAACCTCGATCGTGTGGTTCACAGGCCCGCGCTCAATCCACTGAGCTACTCCAGCCAGGGTGAAAGCTAATAGTATTTTGATAAGCCATCATGTTCTCTGAGAATAGATAGGATATTGTTAAATTTATTTTATTTGATAGAGGAATGTGAGAAGCATTTCTATGAATACTGGAATTGCATATTATACTAAGTATACCAATGAGCTATTTTTAGAATCAGCGTAAATTAGAAGGAAAAAATACGTGTTTTGTAAATAAGTTACTGAGATACTTTTGTTATATAATTAAGTATAGAACTGATGTAGCAGTGGTTTTCTTAAGTGTTTCTGTTATATGGAATGGACTAGAGAGAGTGATAACATACTAGGTAGCCTGCCATTATAATAATGATACTTGTAAGGTGCTCTCCAGTAAACTAGGCTGTCTTGCAGAATTGGTAAGCAAGTACCCCCATCCATTTATTAGCTGGACCTATGTTGAGTGCCTACCAGATGCAAGACGGGCATTAAAGCAATGACTGACTTAATGTTTGGTTTCTAAATAGCTCAGTGGTCAAAAGTATACTATCAGCAGATGTGCACCCCTGCCCTAGATAAAGGAAACATTTATTTAACTACTGTGCTTCTAGTTTCTTATTGAACAGTAAGGACTCTCTAAAACCATTGGTAATATTTGAAAACACCAAACTGCAGATTTATATCTTCACTTATAAATCCAATAAGCTTTTCAAACTTAACACTCATGGATCTTTGCTTCTCCCAGTCTGTTGCTCCCCAATTTTCTCCATCTTACAAATGGCAGTTCTGGTTACTTTGACCTTTAATTCTTGGATCATTTCTCCTATAACCCAAATCTATTCTTGCAGAAGATCCTCTTTAATTCTACTTTGAAAGTGTTTAGAACCTAAGCACCTATAATACCTACCACTTCTTAATGTAACAGCCATGCTGGTTCTTCTTAGTATTCACTGAACCTGCCATCCATCTTTTTTTCCCAGAGTGTCCTTAGTATTTGTTATCTCTGCCTGGAATGTTTCCCTCAAGATTGTTGTATTATTCATTTACTTAAGTCTTCTAGATATTCCTCTTCTACTTTATTTTTGTCCTTGGCATTGATTCTATGTAAAAAGACTGTATAGTGAGTATGTCATGTCTCTCCCCTTCTACTAAAATAAAAGATTCATAAGGACAGGGACTTGTGGTCTGTTTTGTGCCTTGCTATATCTTTGAGTGATAAGAGTACAGCCTAGTATGGTAGATGCTGTTGGGAATGAATTTTCGATTATAGCTACCTATTCTTCGTTCTTATGTGCCAAGCATTGTGCAAAGTATTTTGTATGTGTTATCTCACTAAATCCTAGTAATCCAATGAGATGCACATTATTAAATTTTATAAGTGAGGAAATTGACTTTATGGAGGTTAAATGA
Source organism: Artibeus jamaicensis (assembly GCF_021234435.1). Taxonomy (NCBI): domain Eukaryota; kingdom Metazoa; phylum Chordata; class Mammalia; order Chiroptera; family Phyllostomidae; genus Artibeus; species Artibeus jamaicensis. The sequence continues at coordinate 33,544,251 of NW_026521814.1, forward strand.
CTTACTCAGGGCCATTGCTTAAGTTGAATTAATTCATGTCTTGACTCTGTAGCATAGACTCTTAAATTTCTAATATAATTCACTATCTTCCAAAAAACAGTGGGTATGTGGATGAGATTATCTGTTTTAATTCTAATTTTTATGCATAACTACATGATTATGAGAAATGTACTTCTCTGAGCTTGATACCATTTGTAAAGTTTGTGGTACTACATACACTAAGTGTTGAAAGGACCTTTTCAATTAAAAATTATATAAAACACTGAATGATTGACCAGAATGACAGAAAAAAACTAAGATTCAAATTGTTTGGGGGGGACTGAGGTCTGACACCATGTTAATTGTTGTACCTTTACACTTAACCCTCTTTAGTTGAAGAAGAAGAAGTAGAAGAAGAAGAACAAGCAGAAGAAGCAGTATTAATGGTGGAAGAACAGGAGATACCTGTGAAGAAGAAGAAGAAAAAGGACAAGAAGAAGCACATTAAGGAAGAACCGCTTTCGGAGGAAGAACCATGCACCAGCACAGCAATTCCTGTATGTTTGTTTTTAATTTCCACTACTTTATTAGCATGGGCAGTGTCTCCATACTTTATTCTACTCGGTATATCAGAAATGACCAAGCAGTTAAAAAATAAGTTTCTTCATGGTGAGGTGAAAATAAAATGACATTATTGTATTTATTATAAAAGGCTATTTCTCTTAATATAAAATGGGTTTACTATCAATAAGGGAGAGAATAAAATCTAAGAGAAATCGATCTACTTTCCTTTTTTGAGGAAAAGTTACTACTCACCCATACATTAACAACTCTCTCAAAAGCATTCTTGGTTATTTTCAGAGTCCAGAGAAAAAGAAGAAAAAGAAAAAAAAGAAAGATAATGAGGACTAATGGAAAGGAATCATAATTGAATAACCTGGATACTTCGTGCTTTAGATTTAGTCAGGAATATGCCACAGATGCTTTCTGAAATGAGCGAGGATGAACAAAGTTTGGATGAAACAAAGTGATTATTAATCTAATCTACAGCTTTTCAAACCTGTTTGTGTCCTGACATCAACTCTGTTAACTTTATTAATGTCATTATTTCTTAGTCTTTGTTATATAAATAAAAATATTTTCTTTGTATTTTAAGGCAGTTCTGTGATTTCTATTTTATTTAGAAATTCTTAAGCCCTTAGCATTTGATAATTACTGTTTTGATTATTATATATGAAAAGTGAGAGTTGTGAATCATTAATTTGAAACTTAGCCTTTGGTAAGGCAGGGATTAGACCTACCAATTTCTCTATTATGTTTCTGTTGTCCCTTTAGACTTTTTGTTCACTTTTTTCCTCTCTTTCTCCCTCTTTATTTAAATAAAGCTGTGTTTTGTGTTCAAAATTTTTAAATTAAGTGAGCAAAAAGTTTGGGCATCTCTTCAGAAAGAATAAAATTGTGTCCCTAGTTTTATTTACTTGGTATGTGGTTTCAAAAAGTACAACAAAAAAGTTATTATTAATCTAGACCCTGATTTGTTTCCTAAGTAATCTAATACAAACTCATTTTATAGTAAAGAATGGGGGAGCAAGGGTAAAACAAATTGTGCAAAAATAAAATGTCAGTAGACATGAGGTATAAACCAGCACATAGAGCACCAAAGAGAAATCTTTATTTCTAAAAGATAGTGTTTAATATGTGAACAGCAGCCTGATTGAGTGCCATGTAGTCACAACTTTCATAGGCCTGTCTTATCTTGCATTTCTATTTAGGCCATGAGCATCGAGCTGACACCCAGCTCAGTAAAAGCATTCAGGAGTTTGAGGTAGAATGATTATAACTTTGACTTCCATCTCTGCTTTTAGTGTACCTCTGGGTAAGTGAACAGCCCCTCTTCACTTTCTTATTTGTAAGTCAGAAATAATGGTCAAGTTTACCTCTCATAATTGGTTTGTAGAAAATAAGATGATACAAATTTCAGAGATGTAAGTACATTTCAAATTTAGATATTTTGATTGAAGTAAATGCTGCCTGAAGTACATGTAGCCATCTGTAGACAAAATTTTAAAATATAAACCTAGTTATATTTCCCTCTAGACAATGTTATTTTGCCTCGCCCAGACACTTTATTGATTTGGGGACTTAATAGATTTTTATTTTCAACAACTTTTAGATGAAAGTGCCCTGTAGACCGCCAAGGGTGGTAGTCAAAGCTTTATATCTGAAACAAGATAGACTTTGAGAATACTAAACTAGTCAATTTGAGTGGTCTCCTACAGGCCTGGGGAAAACTTAAGTTGAATCACAAAGCTGTCAGCTTTCTTAAGTGCTAAAGTGATCATAATTTAAAGTCTTTTTTTAAAGCAATAACACTATTTTGCTTTAATTTGGAGTTCTTTATCTGAAAATTTGAGATATTTGTACAACATTCTTTTCTTTTTTTAATATTTATTTATTTTTAGAAAGTGGGAAAAGAGTGAGAAAGAGAGGGAGAGAAACATTGTGTGGTTGCCTCTTGCATGCCCCCTACCAGAGATCTGGCCCACAACCCAGGCATGTGCCCCAACTAGGAATCAAACTGGTGACCCATTGGTTCAGAGGCCCACTCTCAATCCACTGAGCTACACGAGCTGGGGCTATACAAGATTCTTGGATCAGCGAGCATTTGGGGTACCCACAAGAGGCCAGGTACCTGTTAGGTAGCCAGAGAAATTCAGGGGAAAAGACCACAGTAGCTGCTGTCCTTGAGTTCACAAAGTGAACTTCAAACCTTCCTGATAAAGAAGGTTTCTATGTAACACTACTTGCTTGAAGAAGGGGGAATACAGGGAAGCAACAAGTAGAGATCTCAGTAAAGGATAACAAATAGTCCTAGCTGGTATGGCTCAGTGGATTGAGTGCTGGCCTGTGAACCAAAGGATCAGTGGTTTGATTCCCAGCCACAGCACATGCCTAGGTTGTTAGCCAGGTCCTCAGTTGTGGGTGTGTCAGAGGCTACCACATAACTGATGTTTCTCTCCCTCTTTTTTTCTCCCTCCCTTTCCCTTGCTCTAAAATAAAATTTTTAAAAAAGAACTAATACCTGAAAGCAAAAGCTATGAAGAGGAATTTGAATTTATGGAAGAGAAATCCCTTTTGCTCTATTAGCAAGATACTATACACTGACGAAAAGTGCAAAACAGCAGGAAGAACAGCAGCAGAGACCTACCCCATGGCAGGTAATGAGTAGTACTACAGCTGCATCCCATTGTACTCCATCATTACGCTATCGCTATCACTATCACTCATTGTACACCATGTCTGCACCATAAGATTTCCCAGCATTCTTTTGAGATTTGGCCATTTGGTGCTCAGCTGAAGAACCTCATGCCATAAGTGTGAGTAAGTCATCATGTGAATTAGGGCCTCAACGCTACCTTACTAACCTGAGCCAAGAAGCAGACAAGGGCTTGGTTTCTAGCAGAAGTAAATGTACCTGACTCCAGGAAAAGAGCTGGTTGGACAACAAATGCATCTATTTATATCCTATAATCTGCTGGGCCAGCAACATGCTAATAACCAGCTGGGTATGATGAAGAGGCCACAAACTGTCAGAATGGGAAGATCCCTGCACTAGTGGTCAGAGAAAATAATATACATGAAAGTGTTGCATAAACCAGAAAGCACTATATAAATTAGTATCCTGTGGCTGTTATGAGCTGGTTTCATAGTTCATGTCCTTGGACAAATCAATGTACCCTCTCTAAGCCTTAGTTTCTTCTATAAAATGGAAATAGTTTTTACTGATAGGGCTCTTGGAAACTCAGATCATTTATGCAAGAATTCTTTATAAACTGAACAAAAAGTAATACCACTCCAAATCTGTTAAAAACAGGGAGACCCAAGAGTTAACATATTCCAAGGAGAAAGTGGAAGGTAATCCCTTTCTCACCTTTGAAAACATGGTTGTTAAAAATACTTTTAACAACTATAGGTATGTTGTTAACCATAGGAATACCTAATACCATAGGTTGGTAATCCATAGGTTATCCATAAGGGAACCTATGGTAGCCCTTAGCAGCCATTTATTTACCAGACCCATTTCTCTTCTCCCTGGACATCTAACTACACTGTATTCCTCAGTCTTCCTTATAGTTGGATGTTACTGAGTTCTAGCTAATGGAGTGGTAGGGGTATAATATATCACTTACCAGCCTGGTCCATCAAATTCCCCCACTACAGTTTTCATTGCCCTGTTCTGTCCCACCTGCTGTGTTGATAAGAGAAACAGCGACTTTGGGAGCCGGATGTTAAGATATAAGAGCAATAAGGTATGAAACCTGGGGCTCTGAAACTACTGCTGGTTTGGACAAAAGCTAACTACCCACAGATTAGGAATATCCATTTTGGACTTTTATAGAGGAAGAAAAAAGCTTGTTACACTTTGGGTCATTATATTAGTTTGAAACATGAAATTGCCAATTTTTTTTTTTACATAAAAAATGATTCAACAATAGAGATTTGTATTTGTTTCAGCAGCTAGTGTAACCTTAATAAACCATCTTAGAAAAAGTATTTAAGATTTTATTTATTTTTAGACAGCAGGAAAGAGATGGAGAAAGAGAGAGAAACATCGATGCATGGTTGCCTCTCGAGTGCCCCATCCTGGGGACCTGGCCTGCAACCCAGGCGTATGCCCTGACTAGGAATTGAACCGGTGATCCTTTGGTTAGCATCCCATGCTCAATTCACTGAGCTACACCAGTCAGGGCAGAACAAGTATTTTTAACAACCATGTTTTCAAAGGTGAGAAAAATTAGGATTGTTGATCTTGTGGGTCAGATTCTATTGGTTTGACAAAAAAGTTCATTTTTTTTCTTATAAGATGGCTCCAGTGTGCATTAAAAAAAAAATGGTGAATTTTTTTGTGTAGGCATTTTAATATTAAAGATGGAAGAAAATATTCAACATTTTTGGTGTATTATGCTTTATTATTTCAAGGATGGTACCCTGGCTGGTGTGGCTCAGTGGATTGAGTGCCAGCCAGAGAACAGAAATGTCCCCAGTTCGATTCCCAAGCAGGATATGTGCCTGGGTTGCAGACCAGGTCTCCAGTTGGGAGCATGGGAGGTATAACCCATCCAAGTATCTCTCATGCACTGATGTTTCTCTCCCTCTCTCTCCCTTTACTTCTCTTTAAAAAGAAATCTTTTATTAAAAGAGATTCTGGGACTGATTGAACTCTTCAGAAGTGGTTTGTGAAATTTTGTGTTGGATGTTGAAGTTAGTAGTGATCAAATCAAACATTAACTGAGAACAATCAATGTTCTACCACTCAGGAGAGAGCCAACATATTCAAAATACCAGATCAATAAAGGTATTAGTGAAAATTAAACGTGTGTTATTTTATGGGAAGAAACTAAACAGACTTTTTGGCCAACTCAACCCATATTTTAGGGCAAAAATATTTGATCCACAAAATGTTGGCCAACATAGTTTTTGTTTTGTTTTTTTAATTTACTGGGTGACATTGGTTAATAAAATTATATAGGTTTTCTGATGAAAATCCATACTGTTTTCCATAGTGGCTGCACTGGTCTGCATTCCCTGCAAGAGTGTTCTAGGGTTCCCTTTTCTCTACAACCGCTCCAAGACTTGTTATTTGTTGATTTGGTTATGATGGCCATTCTCACCAGTGTGAAGTGGTATCTCATTGTGGTTTTAATTTGCATCTCTCTTATGGCTAGTGATGCTGAGCATCCTTTCATCTGTCTCTGAGCCCTCTGTATGTTATTCTTAGAGAACTGGCTGTTCAGGTCCTTTGCCCATTTTTTAATTTGGGTGTTTGTCTTCCTGGAGTGGAGTTGTGAGTTCTTTATGTATTTTGGAGATCAAACACTTGTCCGAGGTATCATTTGCAAATATATTTTCCCTCACGGTTGGTTCTCGTTTCATTTTAATGCTGTTTTCTTTAGCCGTGCAGAAGATTTTTACTTTGACATAACCCCATTTGTTTATTCTTTCCTTTGTCCTTTGCTGTAGGGGACTTATCACTAAAAATATTGCTGTGTGGAGTATCTGAGATTTTCCTGCCTCTGTTCTCCTCTAGGACTTTTATGGTGCTGTGACTTATATTTAAGTCTCTTATCTACCTTGAATTTATTTTTGCCTATGGTGTAAGTTGGTGCTCGAGTTTCATTTTTTTGCATGCAGCTCTCCAGATCTCCTAACACCATTTGTTGAAGAGGCTATTTTTATTTTACTCCGTTTTATACTTCTGCTCCTTTTGTCAAATATCAATTGACCATAGAGACTTAGGGTTATTTCTGGGCTTTCTATTCTGTTCCATTGGTCTATGTGTCTGTTCTTATGCCAGTACCATACTGTTTTGATTATAGTGGCCTTGTAATATAGTTTTATATTAGGTATTGCGATCCCTCCTACTTTGTTCTTCTAAAAATTTCAGCTAGTCAGGGTCATTTATGTTTCCATACAAGTTTTTGAAATGTTAGTTCTATATCTGTGAAGTATATCATTGATATTTTAATAGGGATTGCAATTTCACTGTTGGGATTATGCACAAAGAATCCTGCAACACCCAATTCAAAAGAACTATGTACCCCAATGTTCATGGCAGCACTATTTACAATAGACAAGTGCTGGAAGCAACCTTAAGTGCCCATCAGTAAATGTGTGGGTCAAAAAACATTTACACAATGGAATTCTATGCAGCAGAAAGAAAGAAGGAGCTCCTACTCTTTGCAACAGCAAAGATGGAACTGGAGAGCATTATGCTAAATGAAATAGGCCAGGCAGTTGAAAGACAAATACCATATGATCTCACCTATAAGTAGAACCTACTTATAGGTGAGATAAGTAGAACCTAATCAACAAAATAAGCAAGCAAAATACAACCAAAGACACTGAAATAAAAAATAAACTGACAGTAGCCTGAAAGGAGGGGGTAGAGGGATAATGGGGGAAAATAGGGGAAGGGTCATCAGGAACATGTATAAAGGACACATGGTCAAAGCCAAAGGGGGTAGGTTTGAGGGTAGGAGGCAGAGATAGAGAGGGGTGTGGTGGGGTGAAAATGGAGACAACTATACTTGAACAACAATTTTTAAAAATTACATAGGTTTCAGGTATACAATTCTATAATACATCATCTGTATATCGTATTATGCGTTCACCACTCCAAGTCAAGTCTTTCATCACCATTTATTTTCCTATTACCACAAACTCTTACCTCCTCCCAACTTCCCTTTCCCTCTGGTAATCACCATACTGTTGTCTATGAGTTTGTTTTGTTTTGTCTTCTGTTTTGCTTAATCCCTTCACATTTTTCACCCAATACCCCAAGCTCCCCCCTTGTGACAGCTGTCAGTGTATGAGTCTGTTTCTATTTTGTTTGTTTTGTTCATTAGATTGCACATAAAAGTGAAATTATATGGTACTTGACTTTGACTGACTACTGTATTTTTCTGACTATAAGATGCACCACTCTTTTTTTCCCCCCAAATTTGAGAGGAATAATAGTTGTTAATGCTGCTGTTGAGTTCTGTTTCATTCACATTGGTGAAATACTATGTTATTTATGTTATTAAATATTTTACTTTTTTTTGCTTCAAAATTTTTTCCCTATTTTCTCTTAAAAACTAGGTGTGTCTTATTGTCCAAGAAATATGGTAATTAGCATAACAATCCAGTTTTAGAAGGTTTGATTCCTTGCTGAATCAAAAATTCTTGTCATGCATTTAAATAAGTTTTTCTTTGCCATTTGCTTTTTCACCTTCAGATTGAATGTAGCTATGAAGAAATTTAAAACCAAACTAAACAAAGCCAAAAGAACAAAAATCTTTGTAAATAAAGCTTTTGTCTTTTTTATTGATTTTGGAAAGAGAGAAACATTGATTTGTTGTTCCACTTAATTATATATCCATTGGTTACTTTTTGTATGTGCTTTGACTAGGGATTGAACCCACAACCTCAGTGTATTGGGACAATGCCCCAGCCAACTGAGTTACTCAGCAAGGGCCAGAATCTCTTTAATAAACAAAGAGCTAAACTGTTAAGGTCTTAAAAGAGAGACATAGAAAGAAATTTATAATTATGGGGGGATGAGTTCTAAAATATGTGAAATTTAGGAAACAGGAAAAGATTGGTAAAGTTAACCACCTAGAACCTTGTATGGCAAAAATAGTGTCAAATAGTCAAAATATGACAAGGAGATAAGATTTCTTTAACATATACTGAGGTTAAACTAATAAATATATATTTTTTAAAAATCCTCACCTGAGGACATGTTTATTAACTTTTTTAGAAAGAGAAAAATTGATACTATCAACAGTTGCCACTTGGGAGAGAGGAATTGGAGATTTGAGGGCCAGGATAGGAAAGAATACTTGCTTTTCTGTCTGTATTGTTTAATTTTTAAAAATACATGTACCTATGTTACTTTTCACATGTATTATTTTTATTTTATGAAAATCTAAAATGGAGCTACCCCTGACTAGTGTGGCTCAGCTGAGTATCACCCTGCAAAAACTGCCACAGTTTAACTTTAAGCTATGATACCAGCTGTTAGTTTTGTTGTTTGTTTTTTCCCTGCAGAAATTATGATTTTTTTTGACAGCTTTGTGGTTCATCACTATAATCACCAAGTCTTTTCCACTAAAGAACAAAGTGGGAGGTGTAAGTAGAAATGAATAAATTATTCAAAATGTATCAGTTCCCCCACACATGTCCTTCTTAGTCCCAGTTACTAGTCACTCTGCTTCAGGCTGAGAAGTCACCCCATGGTTTTGAAGGTATTGTGGGAGTCCAGAGTGAGTCCCCAGAGTGTGCCACCCTGGCATACACATTATTCCAAGCTAAAAACATTTAAAACCCAACAAACTCCTTCCCCTTAGCCACCTAAAGAGATTGAGGTAGAAAAATCTGCTTCAGGAAGGGAATTCTAACATATTTACTTTAACACAGATGAGTAAAGTGCCAAACAAGGAGAAGCCAAGCAAAAATATGTTCCCTAGATTCCCCTTTGTGTTCCATTGTTTTGGGGTGGCCCTGCAAGAATTTGTTTACCAAATGTTTGCTACTTTTCATCTACCTGAGAATTGCCCACTGCTGCCCCAAATTTTATATATACCATAGTTTTCGGACCATAAGACGCACCTAGGTTTTAGAGGAGGAAAATAGGAAAAACATTTTTGAAGCAAAAAATGTGGTAAAATATTTAATAACATAAATAACATAGTATTTCACCAATGTTAATGTAAACAGAACTCAACAGCAGCATTAACAACCATTATTCCTCCCAAGTTTGCATGGGGTGGGGGGCAAGAGACATAGTCCAAAAAATATAGTATATATCATTTTGCCTTGCTGGAATTTTCATGCTTGTATTAATTCCCCGTGTGAATGAATTAAAATTTGACTTTTACTTGTTAATCTGCTTATGTCAATTGAATTATCTGACCAAGTAGAAGAATTAAAGGGGTAGGGGGAAAGTTTCCCTGACTCCAACAGTATTAAGATCTCATTTCCATTTTATGGCAGAAGAACCAGAATCACAGAAGAGTTATTGTGACAGAATAGAATTCCAGCTTCCACCTCTTTAATATATTGGAGAAACATAATGTGTGAAATGCTGGATTGGAGACCAAAGAATTGTCATGTCTTAATGCAAATTATCTGATTTGATTTAAACGATAGGTAATAATTTCAAAAAAGTACTATTATTATTCTCTACTTGTAGATCTGCTTTTCTCTTTTTTCCCCCAAGATTTTATTTATTTATTTTTAGAGAGAGGGGAAGGGAAGGAGAAAGAGAGGGAGAAAAATATCAATGTGTGGTTACCTCTCACATACCCTATACTGGGAGCCTAGCCTGCAGCCCAGGCAAGTGCCCTGACTGAGAATCAAAGCAGTGACCTTTTGATTCACAGGCCCATGCTCAACCCACTGAACCACACCAGCCAGGGCTGCTTTTCTCTTCGTTATAGTCTTCCTCAGCACTTTCCTCCATCTCTCAACAGTTCCTAAGATTGGATTTTCTTTCTCCTTCCCAAATCACAGATGTTTTCTCACCCTGTGAAATCTAGAGACTGGCTGGCCAGAGCTTCACTGCAATTGTATTCTTCTGAAGGAAATCCTTTTTCTGAACTGCCGGGAATATAAGGCTCCAAACTGGAAAAGCAGAGTGGGTAGTAGGGTTGGCGTTCTGCCAGGTAATTGCCTTCCTTTCCCTTTAGCCATCTGCAGGCGACTGGCTGGAGCCCAAGGGTGAAACCACAGCCTCCCAGGGCTGAAGACAGACTTTCAGGGATCCTGGGAGGTTTGAGACCAGTCATTTCTCCTCTACACAAACAGGACCTCTTTTAAACCACAGCCTAGTCTAACTTTAATGCCTTCCAAAAGGAGAAATTGTATGAGTTAATCTCATATCCCAAAGTTAAAAACAGTACAATTTCATTTAAGCCTTCCATCCAAACCAGTCTTTGGCAAACTTTTCCTGTAAAGGACCAGTAAATATTTTAGACTACAGAAAAGAAGATCTCTAATGCAACTACTTAACTCTGCCATTGTAGTGCTTAAAAGCAGCCATAGACAAATAAGTATGGCTGTGTTCCAATAAATATTTATGAACACAAATTTGAATGTCATGTAATTTCCACATACAATAGAAAATACTTTTTTTCTTTTTCTCCTGCCACTTAAACATGGGGAAAAAAAGCCCCAAAACACTGTCTGGGTGATTCAGTTGGCTGAGGGTCACCTTGTGCACCAAAATGTTGCAGGTTCGATTCCTGGTCAAACAACATACCTAGGTTGCAGGTGTTCTTCCCAGTTGGACAACCAATTGGTGTTTCTCTCTCTCTCTCTCTCCCAAAAAAATCAGTAAACATTCTAGGATAAGAATTAAAAAAATAATAAGGGGCCCTGGCTGGTGTAGCTCAGTGGATTGAGCACAGACCTGGGAACCAAACAACCGCGGTTCGATTCCCAGTCGGGGCACATGCCTGGGTTGCAGCCCAGTTCCCAGTAGGGGACACACAAGAGGCAACCATACATTGATATTTCTCTCCCTCTCTCCTTCCCTTCCCCTCTAAAGATAAATAAATAAAATCTTAAAAAATATAATAATAAGGGGAAAACATTCGTAGCTTATGGTCTGTACAAAACTTTGTTGACTTGATCTAAACCACTAATTTTCAAACTGCTTTGACAATTTTCTCCCTGTGAAGGGAGAAAGAGCTGGCAAATGTCGGCAATCCCCACTCAGGCTCCAATAGGCACCATTCCCTTTTTTTATTTTTCATAAATATACTGGGCTCCCAGGTTCTCTTTCATAGAAAGGGAAGGTTCCATAGCCCAAAGTGTAAAAGTTGCTAATCTAACCAGAATCCCTTTTTCTGCAAGTGCAGACCTTCTTAAAATTTTTTTCTTTTTATGTTGATTTTTTTCTTTATTTTTATTGTTGACACTATTACAGATGTCCAATCTTTCCTCAGTGGAGATGAAGAATAGTATGTTATCTAGTTCAATTTAAGGTTAAACAAGCCATGTATTTTCCCACACTTCATAAGTCTGTTACATTATTCCAAACCTTTACTTTGTGACTTTCATCTCCAAATTCTTAAAAGTACTAAAAATTTCCACAAAGTACCCTGGCTGGCGTGCCTCAGTGGATTGAGTGCTGGCTTGTGAACCAAAGGGTCACCAATTTGATTCCCAGTCAGGATACATTTGTTGTGGGCCAGGTCCCTAGTAGGGGGTGTGGGAGAGGCAACCACACATTGATGTTTCCTCTCTCCTTCCCTTCTTCTCTCTCTAAAAATAAATAAATAAAATCTTTTTTAAAAAGATATTTAAAAAAATTCCACAAAGTGAAATAATACATCAGAGGAGGGAGCACCTTTCTGTGTACTCCAGTGTATTTTCTCTACTACTCAGGGTGGCCAACAGCACTGTGGCCAGAGGGAGAGCCCCGGTTGTACTACAGTAAAGAAACAAGTGGCAAGGCCAAAAGACTGTGTTTGGAATCTGGTCTGAGGAAAAAGAATCCCTTTGTGGTGAGGTTGGGGGCGGGGGATCCCATTCCTGAGGTCAGAATCCAGAAAGATCCTCACAGGAAGCAAAATGAGAAGTTGTTAAGAACAAGCCGTTCAGGATAGGTGCACAGGGTGCCTCAAGATGCTTCCTTCATATACAAATAACACAAAAATACATAGAAATGGATCACAGAAAAATTATACAAAAGAATCAAATCACTCATAATCTTATCACTCAGATATTAAACACTTGGTTTGTATCCTTTCAGAACTTTTTCTCTAAACATACAAATGTATAAACTTTTATATACTGTACTTGGTATTACCACTTGGATGTCTTGTAGGCAAATCAAATTCACCATGTGCCCAAAAAAAAAATTTCTTCATCTTCTCCAGATCTGCTTTACTGGCATCACTGTCCATTTCAAAACCTATTAGTTCCTGACCCTGCACCTCTCTCGCCACCTCCTTGGAGGCTCTTGTTGTCTTCCAGGAGTCAGGATAGTCACACTCTGACCCATGCTTTCTAAAACCTAAATCTGATTCCTAGGCAAATATTAAAAATGTTTATTTCAAAAGAGAGTCTTTACATTTGCATAACTCAAACCCAGGCCCCCTCCATGCTGAGTAGGCAGTATTCTGCTAGCTGATATTCTACCTGCTGGACATCTGAGGGTTGTCAGGGAAACCAGTAAAAGTTGGCACAAGGGCATCTTTGACCCCTAGGAATTCAGGCATCTGTACTTGAGAGTTGAATCCAGAGACTACTAAGTGCTCCAGAAACAGAAGGAATGCAGCCTAGCTCCTTCCTGCAGGGGTTTGGAGCAAGCCACTCCAGGATGTGCCTCAGTGGTATGCAGATTATTTTGAGCTAAAGGCAACTGAGACCCTGCGGGCTCAAGATAAATTTTTGCTGCTCCAAACTTAACTATTTAGAAATTTTTAAATTAGGAGCTGGGCCCATGATAAGAGTTAAAATTAGCCCTAGCTGGTGTGAGTCAGTCAGTGGATTGAGTACCAGCTTGTGAACCAAAGGGTCACCAGTTTGATTCCCAGTCAGGGCACATGCCTGGGTTGTGGGCCAGGTCCCAAAAAAGGGCATGTGAGAGGCAACCACACATTGACGTTTCTCTCCCTCTTTTTCTCCCTCCCCCCTCTAAAAATAAATAAATATTACTGAATATGTGCTATCCCTGCAATTACTGTCTGAAGTGCCAAGGCGCATCCAGAACATCTTGTATACTTCAGTTTCCCTTTTTGTCTCTGAATCTCTCATATATGTGGGGTCTCTGCCTCTTTCATCTATGCAAGGTTCCCATACATATGTATGTAATTAAATTTGGTTATTTCCCCTTTCTAATCTGTCTCATTCCTGTTATTATTAGACCAGCTGAAAGAACCTTGAGAGTAGAAGAAAGTTTCTCCCCCACACACTCCAAAAAGTGTTGGTTATTACAGAGGTTTCAAAATATAAAGATGTTGGGTGAACTTGGTAATTCACAGTCTAAGCACAATTTGGAAGTGGGCAGTTAATCTCAGCTAACATTCATACCTTCTCTTTACAGTCTCAGAGACTGGAGGGAGGGGTCATCCCTAGGTGACAGATGCACTCTGATGTACTAATAATGTGTAATATTAATTGAGCAAATTACTGTGCACCAGGCACAGTGCTAGGAGCTTTGATTTCATGATCTTTTTCTCCTCTCATCACCTCTCTGAAAGAGACATGTGTGTCAGAAAATGAGAGGGGGGCTTGGAGAGTAGGCAAAGTAAAGTAATTTCCAAAGGCACATAGAGCTGGGAATGGAGCCCAGGCTGTGTGACTTCAGAGTCCTAACTTTTACAACATTTTGTATCTGTTGTCTATATACACCCAAGAGTTCACAGTGAAGACCAAAGTCAAAGAGAAGAAGAGGTTTTCTAGCAGAGCAACCCTCCACACTCAGGGAAGCTAGGGTCCAGAGATAAACTCCATTCCAAAGATACTGAACTTCCTCAGGCCAAACTACTACTGTCCCAAAGCTCCCGTATTTGAACTATGGCCTGAAAAAGACAGAGACATCCATAACAGAATGAGCCAGTCTGGGCTGTTGAAGCCACTCTGGGTGAGGAGTTGGTGCCTCTGGAGAATAAGGTCATACACCCGCCAGTTATCCAATCTCCTGTGTCCACTCACTGCCTTCAGTGCAACTTCATTACCCGCTGTTCGTCTCCTACTTTAACAATTCATTTGCAGAGTTAACAGAAACCTTTGGGATTACAAGAAACATTGTCATCGTATACAGCACTCACTTCAACAATATATTGCCCTTGCAAGCTACCAAATGAGTGAAGATCAGTTGTAGGTGTATTCAGCAACTGTTTATTGAGCACTGTGTTTCAGATGCTAGGAATATAGTGATGACCAGGGAAACTGGAGTCTCTGTTTTCGTGGCGCACAGGGGAGAGAGTAAGTGGTATGTGGGTAATGCACAATAAGGTGTGAAGAATGAAGTGATGGGAAAGGACCAGGAAGTGTCTCCTCAAAAGTCTTCTTGAAGAAGTAACTTTTAAGTTAAGACCTGAAGAAACAGGCCTTAGCCAAGTGAAAGGGGAGGTAATAGAAGAGTAGCAATCCAGGTAGAGGGTGGGTAGCCTTGAGGAGAAGCTGCGAGAGGATGTGAGCTCAGCAAGTGGAAGGGAAATAGGGGGTTCAGGGAGAGGTTTTTGTTGTTGACATTTTTGTTTTACAAGACAGGAAAACAAATGAGGGAAAATATAAACAGTTGGTAAGTTTCAGTAAAGTGTATATGGAAAACGTTACCCACTCCAAAGAAAAGTGACTGACTGATCATATTAGTGCTCTGCTTGTAACTGTAAGAGCTTCCCACAACAATAAACTGAGTCCTCCTTATTAGACTATACAAGGACCTGACGTGGAGCCCTATCTCTCTGGCCTGTCTCCTTTCATTCTATTGCTTCATCTGGGCCTTCCAGGGCCTTTCAGTTGGGAGTAATTTAGCTCATTTCTGTCTCAGTCTTAGGATTCTCGGTTCCCTCTTCTGGAATACTCTACCTTCAGCCCGCAGGGCTGATTCCTCATTCAGGATGTAGTACATAAATTACCTCCCCAAAGGAGACTTCCCAAGCCACTCTTCTAACAATTCTGTTATCCCTCTACCCCAAATTTTTCTGTATCATATCTCATTTATTTTAAAAAATGTTTTTTTAAGATTTTATTTTATTTTTTTTAGAGGGAGGGGAATGGAGGAGGGTAAAACAGAGGGAGAGAAACATCAATGTGTAGTTGTCTCTAGTACCCCCGCTACTGGCGACCAGGCCCACAACCCAGGCACATGCCCTGACTGAGAATCAAACCAGCGACCCTTTGGTTTGCAGGCCAGCAATCAATCCAGGGCTCACACCTCATTAATTTATTCATGCAGGTCTGTCTGCCTCCTCCAGTAGACTGTAAATCCCTGGAGTACAGGATCTATTTCTCCCTGTACTTCATTCACTACATCCTGCACCTACCTCATTTAGCATAAGAGGACCTGCTCAATTAATAGTTTTTGAATGAATAAATGAACACATGAGGAAAGAAACTGTGGCCAGAGAGCACATTAGTGAAAGAAGTGGAGCAGTGATGATGATGAGGTCTTGGTGTAAAAGTGGGTGTGGGTCCCTGAAGTGTATGGAGGTAACTCTTTGAACTATAACTAGAGAAGGTAGATGTCTATGAAGTACAAAACAATATGTGATAAAGAAGGAAAAGACAGTTTCTATTGTTTTCCTATTTCCCTCCTTCCTTGGAAGTTGAAAAAGGAGCTGCCAGGGATTGAGGCATTTGTTTCTGCTCATTCTTGGAAACCTTTAAAACTGCATTTGAATCTTTGCTGCACTCCTAGAACACAGAAGCTGGAAAATAGCCCAGGGGAGACAAAATCCTGAACTTTGATCAGAAATGTGTTTTGGAAGGACGGAAGGAAGAAAGGAAAGGGAAGGAGGAAGAAAGGAAAAGATTGTGGTTATGACCTAACCATAGTCATGAAATCTCTTCGACTTGCATTGATTAGGTATTAATGGAAGCCTTTTATCTTCAGAACTGTGTACTTGTGCTGACTAGCAGAGGAAGAGAAAATGCAGAAAGTTCTGTCTGCATAATCACCCCCCTGCCGGTCCTCCCCAAATTCAGAGCTCCACTAGAAGGCTCACCCTGCTGGTTCTCAGAGGCCCCAGGCTAGCATGAGAAATCAGTGGGAAAATGTTCCTTTAGATGTCAAAGCTTCAGCTTCCACCAGAAAACAGAACAGATGAATAAAGCCGCAGGCAAGGACAGGCAGGCCCTTATATTGCTTATGTGAACATTCTAATAATTTCCTCATAAATGCTTAGCTTGGAGTTTTTAGACCAAATGCTAATATGTTTCACCTTAAACACAATTTATAGCCCTGGCTGCTGTGGCTTAGTGAATTGAGTGCCAGCCTGAGAACCAAGGGGTCACTGGTTCGATTCCCAGTGTAGGGCACATGCCTGGGTTGTGGGCCAGGTCCTCAGGAGGGGACACTCAAGAGGCAACCACACACTGATGTTTCTCTCCCTCTCTTTTTCCCTTCCTTCCCCTCTCTAAAAATAAATAAAATAAAACACACACACACAATTTGTAAAATTAAGGGACTGCCCTGGCCAGTTGGCTCAGTTGGTTGGAATGTAGTTCTGTGAGCCAAATAGTTGCGGGTTCAATTCCCAGTCAGGGCACATACCTAGGTTGTGGATTCAATACCTGGTTAGGGCACTTAGGGGAAGCAACCGACTGATGTTTCTTTCCCTCTTTCTCTCTAAAATCAATGAACATATCCTCAAGTGAGGATTTTTAAAAAATTAAGGGATATTTTTCAAGGGCATCTCACCCTTACTCTCATGTCTTTTAGTATCTTGGCAGGCCATTTTCAAGGAAGAATAACTTATTCTAAAGTGTATTTTAAATATGTAGCTTCCTCCAAAGCATTATCTTTTCTCCCGCTTTCTATAAAAATTTTTTAAACAAAAGGTTTACTTTTTGAATAATTTAAGATGTGCAGAAAAGTTACAAAGACAATAAGAGTGCCCATAGACCCATCACCCAGTTTCCCCTGTTGTCAACGTCTAAAATGACTGTGATACTTCTGTCACAGCTAAGGAACCAGCACTAGTCCATTATTATTAACTGGACTCCATATTTTATCTGGATTTCCCTAGTGTCCCCTAATTTTTCCCACTCCAGATTGCTTCTAGAATGCCATATCAGATTAAATCGTCATGTCTCTTTAGGCTCCTCTAGGCTGTGCAGTTGCTCAGATTTTCCTTGGTTTTTGATGACCTTGACAGTTTTGAGGAGTACTGGTTTGATATTTTGTAGAATGTCCTTCAAATTAGGATCGTCTGGTTCTTTCCCTCCCAATCATTTGGGCATTACGGGTTTTTGGAAAAGACACCTTAAAGGAGAGCTGCCCTTCTCATCGTATCAGGGGTAAATCACGTTACATGACATCCCTGGTGAAGTTAACCTGCATCACTTTGTTAAAGCAGAGTTCGCCAGTTTTCTTCTCTATAAAGTTATTATTTCTCCCTTTCTGTAGGCTATTCTTTAGAAGCAAATCACTAAGTTTCATCTACTCTCAAAAAGGCGGGGGGTAAACAGAGTATAGGGGCATGGGGAAATGAAGATCAAGCTCGCCTCCTGGAAGAGAGAGTATCTACATATACTAAACGGAATTTTCATGAGAGGAAGATTTGTGTCTTTTCCCCCATCCATTCATAACTTTGAGTTACAATCCAACATTATGTCATTAATTTTGTTACTCAAATTGTGCCATCTCTGGCTATCTGGCATTCTTTCAGGTTGGTTCTTAAATCCCTTTGACATGCTCCTGTCCTTATAAAAACGTTAAAACATACAAATAAAAGATAATCATTTATCTTTGAGGCACTTTATTCTTAACATTACATACATGGACTTGGCAATCCCCCAGGGAGTCCAGCAGAGATTTCATTTTAAAAGGTAATGTTTTCCTAATTTGATTGTGCTGCTATTATAGTAAGTCATGGTTATCTTCAAACTTTCATTTCTTTTTACTTGTTGAAAACTTTACACTAGTAGTCTGAGTTCACTGTAGGAAAATTAGAAAATTCAGATAAGAAATAGAAGAAGTTACCCATTATTTTATTATTTAATAGTAATTACTATTAATACCTTGCAGTACTTGCCCTGACAGGTGTGGCTTAGTGGTTGGAGTGTCATCCTATAGCTAAAGGGTTGCAGGTTCGATTCCCAGTCAAGACAAATAGCTAGGTTGCAGGTTGATCCACAGTCTGGCACAGGTACATGCAACTCCCAGTCCAGATGTGAACAATCCCTGGTATTGGTGTGGATTCCTGGTCTCAGTGTGTGCAAGAGCAGCCAACTGATGCTTCTCTCTCTCTTTTCCTTTCTTCCTTCCTCTCTGTCTTTAAAAAAACAAATGACCCTGGCTGGTGTAGCTCAGTGGGTTGAGCACAGGCCTGTGAAGTAAAGGGTCGCTGGTTCGATTCCCAGTCAGGGCACATGCCTGGGTCGCGTAGACCAGGTCCCTGGTAGGTGACACCTGAGAGGCAACCACACATTGATGTTTCTCTCTCACTCTTTCTTCTTCCCTTCCCCTCTCTCTAAAAATAAATAAATAAAATATTTAAAAAACAAAAGCAAAAACAAAACAAAGGAAAATGTCCTCATATGAGGCTTAAAAAATAAATAAATAACCTTGCTGTACTATTCTTTTAAATTTTTTAAAAAAATATATGTTTATGGATTTTTAGAGAGAGAGGAAGAGGGAAAGAGAAAGAAACATCAATGTGAGAGAGAAACATACAGGAAAGATTGCCTCCTGTATGCATCCTGAGTGGGCATTGAACTGGCAAACTTTTGGTGTATGGGTGGATGCTCCAACCAACTGAGCCACCCAGCCAGGGTGATACTAACTTTAAGAGCAAATTCCATCAACATAGCTAACACTGTGTATCCTGCCCAGTGATTCCCTGAGGTCACACCCCACCCGACTTTCAGGCCCACCCAAGCTGTTTCCTATGCCTTTTCCATAGGAATGGCCTGTCTTGGTTCATGCTTCAGGTTATCTTAAAATCTCTCAAACAAGCAGCACCTGGCCTCAGCATTCCCCCATACCCAAGTGGTCCCAGTCCTGGTACTAGCAGCAGGTTGTCCCAGTCCCGGTACTAGCAGCAGGTAGCCTTGCTCTGCAGCTTGGCCTGGCCTGCTCACCTCCAAGCCCAGCACAAGTAGCAGCCATCTGCAGATCACTTTGTTAGCTCATGACAGGTGGCCCCAGGACAGAATACAAGCAACAGCTCACCTTGGCCTGTACCTCTTGGAGGCCCCAGAGCCAGGTCACCTGGTGGACAGCTTCAGACCACGTTGAAGCATCATTACCCAACCATCTCCAGAAGTGACATACTCAAGGGGAAGACTCAGTGGGCACCAGAACCCCACTAAAGTAAGTCCTGCTCTGTGGGGTGAGCCCCCTGTACAGCTGATCCTCCATGGTGATCTGAGGTGAGTGGTTGGTGGTTGTGGCCAGCTTTTGCAGCTCATTACCCTGGGGACAAATCTATCCCATTGACATGTCAACAAGAATCAAAAGGCTCAGCTACAAAAGGAGAGTATAAACAGCTCACAAGGAGGGGTTCACCTCGAGTTCCCAGCTTGGATGATCAGGGAGGCTGTGCCACTGGACCCTATAGAACAGGACCCTATAGGACCCTAAGTCTACTCTACCAAGCCTGGTAGACATAGCAGCTCTACCTAATACATAGAAATAAGTATAGGGAAACTGCCAAAATGAGGAGACAAAGAAACATGTCCTAAATGAAAGAACAGAGCAAAACTCAAGAGAAAGAACTAAACAAAATAGAGACAATATACAAGATGCAGAGTTCAAAACACTGATTATAAGGAGGCTCAGTGAACTTAGTGGGAACCTCAACAGCTTAAAAAAGGACTAGTTAGAAATGAAGGATACATTAACTGAAAGGAAGAATAATTTACTGAGAGACCACACTGTATTGCCGTCTCTGCTGCCACCATAGTGCCAGCCCCTTGAGTCTCAGCAAGGCCAGGTGATGCTTCAGAATGGGAGACAAGACAGTTTGAGAGCAAATTAGATCCATCTTCATTCAACATTACTTTCAGTTATTTAATAACGACAGAACCCAACTAGGTGCACTTTACATGGACACTTCATGCCTTGCAGGGGAAGGACAGCAATTCCATTGGAAAGCTGCCACTGTGGAGAAGTTGTTCAGCCTTCCATTCTAGAAAATCCAGCACAGCATCGTGGCATAGGACCATCTGCCCATGCCAGCCAGGTAGCTGCATCATCAGCGTGGTTGTGGGCCAGTGTAAAGCCAATGAAGACCCCATCATTGGGTTCCTGCAGATGTTCCCATTAAAGAACATCAGTGATGCTTGGGTTTACAGCAATGACATGTTCCGGCTTGCCCTGCACAACTCCTCCCAGCCAGGCACTCGTGCCGTTTCCTTCTCCCTCCTCCTCCCGATAACTATTCGCACTCCTCCACATGCTCCGAATACCATACACAAATGAGCAGGGCTGTGGTGGGACTGGGCACAGAGTGTCGCTGCTATCTAGGTATTGTATATGATGTTTGGACACTAGATTAGTTACATTCAACAGGAGAAGTTTGTGTTGTATCAGCCCAAAGATAGTCTTTTTTTTTTTAATCTACTGACAAGTTGCTCTAGTAACTCAAAGAAGAAGTGAAGGAGAAAGCAGCTGGGGCTGCTTTCAATAAACCACTGAGATACTGGCTTGTTCAGATGTTTCGATGCCTTGTGATGCAATAAAACCACAAAAGTTTTCTTAACAAAAAAGTAAGAGGACAATGTACAGAAAACCAACAGTAGATAAAGCTGAAAATTAAATCAAAAGTTTGGAATATAAAGAAGCAAAAAACAACCAGACAACAAAAAGAAAAAAGAATCCAAGAAAATGAGGAGAGTATAAAGAGCCTCTGGGACAACCTCAAACATACCAACATTCATGTCATGGGAGTGCCTGAAGGAGAAGAGAGAGCCCAGGCAACTGAAAACCTATTTGAAAAAATGACAGAAAATTTGCCCAACTTGGTTAGAAAACAGACATACAAGTCCAGGAGGCACAGAAAGTTCCAAACAAGATGAACCCAAAGAGACCCACACCAAGGCACATCATAATTAAAAAGCAAAATGTTAAAGACAGTCTTGGCCAGTGTAGCTCAGTAGATTGAGCATGGGCCTGGGAAGCAAAGGGTCATGGGTTCAATTCCTAGTTAGGGCACATGCCTGGGTAGCAGGCTGTGTTTCCTAGTGAGGGAGCACAAGAGGCAACCACACACTGATGTCTCTCTCCCTCTCTTTCTCCCTCTTTTCCTGTTTGTCTAAAAATAAATAAATAAAATCTAAAAAAATGTTAAAGACAAAGACAGAATCTTATAAGCAGGAAGAAAAAGACAGTTACTTACAAGAGAGTTCCTATAAGACTGTCAACTGATGTCTCAACAGAAACTTTGCAGGCCAAAAGGGATTGGTAGAAATATTCAAAGTGATGAAAGGCAAGGACCTACAATGAAGATTATTCTATCCAGAAAACCTATCATTTAAAACTGAAGGACAGATGAAGAGATTCCCAGATAAGAAGAAGCTAAAAGAGTTCATCATCACCAAACCCATATTATATGAAATATTAAAGGGTCTTCTTGTAGAAGAAGAAAAAATATGAACAAGAAAATGGCAATAAATGCATATCTGTTAACAACTGAATCTTTAAAAAATGAATGAATAAACGAAGCAGAAACAGACTCATAGATACAGAGAACATTTTGGTGGATGCCAGATGGGAGGGAGATGGAGAGATGGGTGAAAAAGGTAAAGGAATTAAGAAGTACACATCGGTTGTTACAGAATAGACATGGGGATATTAAGTACAGCATGGGAAATACAGTCAATAATATTCTAATAACTATGTATGGTGTCAGCTGGAGGCAAGATTTATTGGGATGATCACTTACTAAGTTACATAATGTCTAACCACTGAGGTGTACACCTGAAATTAATATGTATGTCAGCTGTAATTGAAAAAAAAACATTATTTAAAGAAGAAAAAAAAGATCAAATTAAGGGTGCTGACCAATTAAGACTGATTTAATAATGGTGTTTTCATCCCTGGCTGGTGTGGCTCAGTGGATTGAGTGCTGCCTGCGAACCAGGGGATTGCCAGTTCCATTCCTGGTCAGGGCACACACGTGGGTTGTGGGCTGGGACCTTGGTGGTGGGCGCGTGGCAGGCAGCCTCACACTGATGTTTCTCTTTCTCTCTTACTCCCTCCCTTCCCCTCTCTCTAAAAATAGATAAATAAAATCTTTTTTAAAATGATGATCTCAAAGTAAAAGAATATAATGATACTGTTTTACTGTTATAATAACATCTGAGAATGTTCAAAGCATTTTTACATCCATTAATTTTTCTTTTTAAATTTTTAAAAATATATTCTATTGATTAGGCTATTACAGTTGTACCATTTCCCCCTTTCATTCCCTTCTGCTTTGCACCTCCACTCCCACCCACATTCCCCCCACCTTAGTTCATGTCCATGGGTTGTACATACAAGTTCTTTGGCTTCTCTATTTCCCATACTATTCGTAATCTCCCCCTGTCTATTTTGTACGTACTATTTATGCTTCTTATTCCTTGTACTTTTCCTTCCATTCTCCCACATCCATTAATTTTTCAACCCTAACTATGGTAGTGAGGAATAAAGACAGTAGGCCCGATAAGAGTATTTTAATCACTAGCCATAGGATCACTCTTCTAACTCAGCAGCCCCCAACCTTCTTGGCACCAGGGACAGGTTTTAGGGAAGACAATTTTCCACAGAACAAGTTGGGGGTGGGCTAGGGTGGGAATTGTTTTGGAATGATTCAGGCACATTCAAGCTTACCCTGCACTGTGCGCCCGGTTCCTAACAGGCCCAGACTGGTACTGTTCCATGGTCTGGAGGATGGGGACCCTGTCCTAACTGGCAGAGCTGGACTAGAATCCAGGCATCTTGATTAGGTCTAGCTTTCTTTTCATTGCACTTCTAGAACAAACCTCACCCTCAGGATGACATGAAGAGAGACTTTCAAAAGAATCCACAGGAAGAGATATATCCAATAACAGAAAATTCAAGGTAAAAATTATGAAAAATTATAGTGTTCTAAAAAACAAAAGCCCAAACCATGTAATGTTGGATGATTGTTTTAGAATTCCCTTGATTCCCCATCAAGTTGGGTCCTGCACAGACAGACATTCAGGTTTACTCTTTGTTTATTACTTGGCTTGAGTTACTAGAGTCAGTTGATCACACTGTGCAGCCCAAACACCTGAGGGCTTATTTCTTCCCACCTCTGCTTTGTGATGAAAAGTTCTCAAGTGAGTGGGTGTTATTTGCCAGGAAATAACTTCACTAAAAAATGCTTAACAGGGAGTGACGAGTCCTAATTTCTTTTTCTCAGGGAATTTTTGAGTAAATAAATAGAAAATTTAGTTAACATTTTAAAAAATTATGACCAGTCTGTGTTAAACTCTATATTATTTGAACATTGTTTATTTCTTTTTATTTTATCATAGCATGTCCTTTCCAAGAATTTTTTTAGTTAAATCATTTGGAGGTCGGCTACAGTAATCTTCCGAGTAATATTGTTGTACAAACTGCACATGGGTCCTTCTGGGTCCATGAAAGAATAAAGTATACCTTCATTCCGAATGAGGTATACTTCATTCAGAAAGTATACCTTCTGGGTCCATGAAAGAATGAAGAATTTGTGAGAATACTTTCTGTTGCACGGTATGTGAAGAACAGCTTAGCTGGCTGTAGGATTTTTGGATCACAGTAATTTTCCATCAAATTTTGTGGATATTATTTCACTGTCTTTTTGAACTTGTTAAAGAGGAAATGTGTGATAATATTTGATTAATTTTCTTTGGTATAGGTAGATTTTATTTATTTATTTATTTTTAATATTGTATTTATTTACTTTTAGAGAGAGGGGAAGGGAAAGAGAAAGAGAGAGAGAAACAGCAATGTGCGAGAGATACATTCATTGGTTGCCTCTTGCGTGCCCCCAACCAGGGATCCGGCCCGCAACCCAGGTGTGTGTCCTGATCAGGAATTGAACTGACAACCTTTCAGTTCACAGGCCCGCACTCAATCCACTGAGCCATACCAGCCAGCGTTACTACAAGTATTTTTTAGGTCAGAATGCCTTTAGTTATTAAAAAAAGTTAAGTGCATACTAGATTTGGACCCAGTTGTCCTCTTTTGAAATTCAACACAGAAATTTTAACAGAACTAGGCACAAGGATGCTCACTCTATATTAGAAACAAATATCTTTCAAAGGGTGATTGGATAAGTAAATTATTATCTATTCATAAATGGAAGAGTATGCAGCCAGTGAAAAGAATTAATTTCATATGAAATTCATTCAGGATAAAATAAATGGGAAAAATTAAAAGCAAGCCCTGGCTGGTGTAGCTCAGTGGATTCAGAGAAGACTGTGAACCAAGGGGTCACTGGTTCGATTCCTGGTCAGGGCACATGCCTGTGTTGCAGGCCAGGTCCCTGTACAGGGCACATGAGAGCCAACCACACATTGATGATCCTCTCCCTCTCATTCTCCTTCTCTTCACCTCTCTCTAAAAATGAATAAATAAAATCTTTAAAAAATAAATAAAAAGCAAGTTTCAGGAGAGACTGACACTAGGGAAGCAAGGCCTAGGCCTAGGACACAATATTAAGGTAGCCCTCATTGTTAGGGTTGTAGGAGTGCATGGTTGGCCCCTGAAAGTGAGTATCTCTTTAAATTTTACATTCTAGTCTCTCTCCTCTTTTGCTCTATCCTAATCTCAGCCCTGCAATATGGTATACATCATATAATCTCATATTTGTAAGTACTAATTACATATATAAATAAATATATGTAATTGTGTAAATTATATATTTTAATATACAGTACATATATATACATTTTGGAAGGCATATACATATATGTGTGTATACCCGTATGTAATATATGCATATGTATATATTAGTTACATATACTTGTGTGTGCGCGCGCGTGTGTTTTAAAGGGAAAAATGGAAGAATAGAGGATGGGGCAAAAGTAGGTTTACGATGGTTCATATGAAAAATAGTACAATAATTAATAAATAATAATACAAGAATAAACTTTTCTGTTTTGCATACTCATAAACTGTAAACCTACTTTTGCCCTATGCCGTATATACCAAACTACTAGTAGTGTTTTTTTCTGGGGCATTGGAATACAGGGAATTTTCACTTTCAAAATAATATACTTCTGAAATCTTCTGTTAAAAAAGTATTAATAGCCAGTTGGACACATGCAGGGGAAGCAGCTTCTTGGAGGGGGGCAGAGGATGGAGCCTGTGGGATTTGTGCTTTTTGCAAGATAGAAGTCATGGAAAAAATCCAGAAGCTGATGCCCAATCCCATTTCACAGGTGTCAAAAAAATTTCAACTCTTATACTATCACAGGTAAAATTAATTGTGTATTGACCATGTATGGAAACATTGCTCTGCTGTTTTTAATACTTCAAGTTAAGGTCTAAAAAGCTCCAGCTGTGAAAGCAACCCAAAAGGGTTCTAAACTGTACCCCAACTGTTAATCTCTCATGCCCGGAGAAGTTAATGTCAACTTGTTATGGGATATTCAATTTGTACAAAAAAATCTTGAACCTGGAAAAAAACAATGAACAATTGCATATATTCGGTTACAGGAAAAGCAAGAAAGACTTTTAAAATAACAGCATAAGCACACAAAAGAGTTCCATGTGCTGTATTTTTTTGAATGTTGAGTACCTTGCATACCTGTGGTTGGTATCATATATGAAGAATGAAATAATGAAAAACTGAATGAGTATTATATGTTTTTGAGACATGCACTTTAAAAGTTGTATGATGGTACTCTCTCTGCTAAATTACACTTTTTACCAAGTAGAAGTTCAAGTTACACAAGCAAAAGCCAATTTTAGTTTCTACATGAATAGTGTCTTCCCATATACGTATTATCCAGATCTTCTAGATAAAGATCAGATTAAGAGACTTTCAAATGGGAATTTCAAAGCAACTTAAAGATATTAATTAGTCCTCACAACAATTCTGAAGTGGGTGTATTTTATTCATGTGTGTTTTCTGTATGAGAAGACTGATAGGCTGAATGATTTCCCAATATCCCATACTCCATTTTTGTTAGTGAAATGAAATTGCTTCATTGATCTACCTTTAAAAAAAAGATTTTATTTATTTTATTTTTAGTGAGAGTAGAAGAAGGGAGAAAGGGAGAGAAACATTGATGTGTGAGAGAAACATCAATTGCTTACCTCTAGCACGCTCCCAACTGCCCCCACTGGGGACATGGCCTGCAATCCAGGTGAGTTCCCCTGAAGAGTAATCAAACTGGTGATCTTTTGCTTTGTGGGATGATGCGCCACAACAGTCAGAGTGGTCTACCTTTTTTTTTTTGAAGAGAGATAATGTAATTTTTGGGTGGATAAGCCAAACTCAAATAACTTCTATTCATGTGTCAAATTAAAGAAAAAAAAAGCTATAGGTATTTTTATTTTTTTGTATTCTAAACAATCAGGAGTACATTTAATTAACTCTGTACTCCAGTAGTTGCCTGGGACAATGTTTCTAAATTAAAATATCTATTTTACCATATATAAGTAGTCAGAGGTAGAACTCTGTGGTAGCATCATCAGAGATCTCTCTGGGTATTTCATTAATTACAAGAAAGTACTCACAGATGAAATAATGTGATTTAGTGAGTAGAAGACCTATTTTTAAAGATAATGGACTGGTTCACTGAAAAAATACAATCAACTCTTGGGAAAGATAGGGTTAAAATACCCTCTGTTTATATTACTACTATGTTAACCATGTTATAAGCCTTATCTCATTTAATCCACAACATGATGAGGTAGTTCCTACAGTTACACTTTTTGTTTTACAAATAGAGAGCTTGATGAGATTTATTTTACATTCTACAGTGATGTTAAATTTGGTAAGAAGCCAGGAAGGATTCTAAGAATCAAGTAAATAATGCCAATTTTTAAAAAGATTTTCTTTATTTATTTTAAAAGGTTTTATTTATTTATCTTTAGAGGGGAAGGGAAGGAGAGAGGGAGAGAAATATCTCATGTGTCCCCTTCTGGGAACTGGCCTGCAACCCAGGCATGTGCCCTGACTGGGAACCGAACCGTGATCCTCTGGTTCACAGGCGCTCACTCAATCCTCTGAGCTACGCCAGCCAGGCCAATAATGCCAACTTGATCCTGCAATTTATTTCTCATTTTTTTTTTTAGATTTTATTTATTTATTTTTAGAGAGAAGGGAATGGAGAGAGTAAGAGAGGGAGAGAAATATCCATGTGTAGTTGCATCTCAAGCGGCCCCTACCAGGGACCTGGCCCGAAACCCAGGCATATGCCCTAACTGGGAATTGAACTGGTGACCCTTTTGGTTTGCAGCCCACAGTCACCCCACTGAGCCACACCAGCCAGGGCTACTTCTCATTATTTTTTATTCACACCCCACCCCCACTTGAATAGGTGCATAATTTTAACTGCCACTTTAAACCATATTTTTATGAATATATTCATTTAACAAGAATTATAACCAATTAAATTCTTCATCAAATTTCTATGCAGTGACAGTGAAACTATTTCCAATATTTTTCTATTCTCATTTTTATTTTACTGAAATGATTATGCTCAGGATCCACTTTTTTCATGTACATTTTACTATAAGATTCATTTCAGTCACCAGGTTTTTATCTTTATAAATTCTATATTAACTACTACTATGGTGAGATTTCTTTTGTAGCTATTACTTCTGTCAAACTTTATTTTTCCCTGTGACACAGTCAAAACATGGTCAAAACATCCATTTTTGCCTGGGATACAAGAACTCAATATAGGTCATTTGTTACAATAGTAATTCTGAGACAAGTATTGTAATACCTGTTCTAGCCACCCCATCGGAGAAAGGCTGAAATGTAAAATAGTTATGAAAATGCTTTGTAATCTGTAAAGTTAAGTAAATGTCACTTTAAGATTGTTGAAACAAATCATATAAATCCATCCTCCTGGAATTGTTCTAGAAGGCAAGCACCTTCCTATTCCTGCTATAATGTAATTTGCAAATTTTGCTTGAAAACTTCAGCTGATTTTCTAAGTAAATCCTCGTGACTTCACTCATTCTTATATTGCCATTTGTTTTCCATTCTGACATTATTAATATTTTTTCTCTAATTTTGGTATAAAATCCTCTGTGATGTAGAGACCAGCGACCAGGTTTAGCACTATAATAGATTAGTACCATTGGTTATCGGTTTCATCATCTTGGTTGCTGTAATTTTTGCATGGGATTAAATGATAGTATTATTGGCTGGCAGTTGTTTGGGAAAACTTAAAACGAGCCTGTCACCAAATAGATGATATCTCAATACGGATGCAGATAACACTATTATAAGAAATTCTGTCATCACAGTTCTATCTCTTGCTTAATATACCACTTGCTTTTTCAAGAGTTTGGAAGGAAGTAGAAAGCCCACTGGTAGTGTAAGAAAAGCTTACAAAGTCTAGTATGTACTTTAAGGCCTAAAGTTTAAAGTTAAGAGTTTTTCTTCCCTTCATATAAACTAAAACAGCCTAAGATTTTGGTCATTGTTTTCAACAAACCTAATTGTGTATAGAAATGCTGATAATATCAGGTAAAGCCCCATGAGAAAGGAATGATGCAATTTATCATCTTGATTTTGTTCTGCTTCTATGGTTAATATAAGGACTTAAATTTTTTCTTTAAGATCTACTGCATTTCTCAAGTATGGTTCTGTGAAGAGACCATACTTGGTCTCCAAGTATGGAGAGAAAAGTCTGAGAAAGTCTGAGGATTAGCAATTTAATTATTATTAACAAGTGCCTTTCAGTTCCTTTGTAAAAACAGCTTTATTAAGATATGATTCATATAGAATACAATACACTCATTTAAAAGGGACAATTCAATAGTTTTTAGTGTATTCATAGAGTTGTACAACTATCACCACAATCAGTTCTACAACATTTTCATTGCCGGTCCCTCTCCATTTACCCGCAACCTCTCTCTCCCTCTAGCTCCAGGCAACCACTAGTATACTTTCTGTCTCTAGATTTGCCTGTTCTGGATATTTCGTATAAAGAGAATCATAAAAAGAGTCTTTTGTGTCTGGCTCCTTTCACTCAGTTTTCAAGGTTAACCCATGTTGTAGTATATCAGTACCTCACTACTTTTTATGGCTAAACATGTTCCATTAGTTGGATATACCACTTTTGTTTATCCATTTATCAGTTGACGGCCATTTGAGTTGTTTCTTCTTTATGATTATTATGAACATACCGAGTGCCGCTCATTATGAGTGCTGCTGTGAACATTTGTGTACAAATTTTTGTATAGAAATGTTTCCATGGATTAGAATTACTGGATCATATGGTTTCTGTATGCTTAACTTTTGAAGAACTACCAAACTGCTTTCCACAAGAGCTGCACCATTTTACATTCTCACCTGTAATGCATCAGGTTTCCAATTTTCCACATCCTACCCACACTTTTGCCTTTTATTTAGCCATCTTAGTGAGTGTGAAGTGGATCTCATTGTGGTTTTGATCTGCATTTCATTAGTGGCATATTTTCATATCATTACTGGTAATTTGAATACCTTCTTTGGAAAAATGTCTATATAGACACTTTGCCCATTTTTAAATTGGGTTTTGTAATGGGGTATAGCCAGGCTCCCCCAAAGGGGGGATTTGTAATGGGGTCCAGAACTTGGGGTGTCCAAGAATATATAATATATCCCCCCCACAAACAAGGTGGGCTGCCATGGGGGAATGGGACACATGGAGCAGGGCCATTGAGAGTTATTTTGCATATTAATAATAGCAGAATAGCTTTATATCTGATATGCAAAATAGTTAATAGTTATTTTGCATATCAATGAGTCTAGCTAGGAAGATAATTGTTAACTTAACCCCTGATGAAGTTAAGGGAGGTAGCTCCCCCTGGTTACAATGCCCACATGAGAGCTTGGAGATAGTTAGCTCCGGGCCATGGGACTATGCCTGCCCAGACTTAGTATGGTGGCCAAGAAAGGCTGAAAAAAATGCTGGAGTGCTAGCAGGTGTAGCCAATTGTGGGAGAAGTTGGAAATGGGGTTATAAAGGAAGATTCAGTCTGGGATATAAACCAAGGCATGGCAGCCATGCTGGATGCTAACCACACAGCTTTGGGAACAGAGAGGGGGCTCCCTTGGCCACCCGTCTTAGGAACCAGGAAAGCAAGGTATAGCAGCCATGAAGAGCTCTCTCTTAACGGTTTGAAAGAATGCAGAAGGACAATGCAGGACTATGTGGGAGGACAATGTGAGACAATGAGGGAAGAAAAGGGGTGAAAGAACTCTTGCTGGTGGACCGTGAGAAGGTGCCACGTGGTTTTGGATTAAGAACTGGAGATCAAGGTGACACAGCTGATGGTGCTGGGGACTGTGGGAGACTTGTTAGCCGAGCATGCATTACTAGGAGGAACTGGGAGTGTAGCCGAGCTACAGGCTTCTATGTCTTTTTCCTGAGATATGGTACCCTTGACTGCCCTGGTCAGGCAAAGTGAGGAAGGCAGGACTGTCTGTGTGTTGGTGGGTGTTTTAAAGGAACTTTGGGACTTTAATGGTGACATTCTGCTATTGCTCTAAACCTGTATAACTTTTGAATAAATAGTTCCTTTCCTTTTCACAAAAACTGGCATTGAGAGCCATAATTCCTAAGGGCAGTGGGCAAGATGAAACAAGTATGGCAAGACCCCAGGAAAGGAGGCCATACTGTCCATTCTGTAACAGTTTTATTTTTAGTTCAGGAAATTCATTTCATATCTTAAATTCATTTGACAATTTCTCCTGATGCTTCTCTGCTCCTCAAAAGTTATTCTTGCCCAGGCTGGGTAGCTCGGTTGGTTGGAGTGTTGCCTCACACACCGCAGGGTTGCAAGTTTGATTTCTGGTCAAGGCGTGTACAGGAGGCAACAGATAGATGTTTTTCTCTCACATCAGTGTTCCTCTCTCTAAAAAAAATCAACAAACATGTCCTCAGGTGAGGATTAAATTGTTTTTAAAACGTTATTCTTTATCTTTTTCATTTATTCATTCAAGCAAGTACTGCATTTATTGAGGACCCAATATGTGTCAGTCAGACTTAGCGCTAAATCCTGAGGCTGAAGTCCCAGCCCTTAAGTAATTCATAATATCTTGGCTTCCCAAGGAGATAATTTGCAATATAATGCTGTAAATGCTATTGTAGACCTCAAGTGGGAGATTTAAATGGCTCAAGAGTAAAACATGTGCAGGGATATAGACAAGAAGGTTTTAATTGATGTTACAGAGGAATACATGAGGCCCACTTTTTTTGTGCAAGGTTGGAAAAAGTCAAAGTATACAAATTATGCTTCTCATCAGTAACATAGTTCAGAAAATGCTGGCCACAGTGAGGAAGGATAGTAAAAAGCCCAGCGGCTTTTTTCAAGCAGAATGGGGATACTGAGACAAAGAGCTGCTTCACTGCCCCCATCCTGCACCCTGAGTCACCTGCCTTCTCCCTTGCATGACCACTCCCTTAAACATTAAGCCCTCAGGACAATGAGGTTCTGATATGCGTCAAAGAATCTTAGGAATGAAGCCCTGGGTCTTTTGACCACAGAGACAGAGTTTTGGTCAAAACAGAGAAAACATGTAGGCCTCGGGTGTGTTCCAGCTCCAGGCCCAGAAAAGCAGCAAAATCAGGTGAAACAATGCTGTGGCTGACATCAGGACCAGCTGCACTGACTAATGACCCCCTACCCTTGCACCAACCAGTCAGTAGACACTACAACCCTGAAAGGACATACCTGAAAAGCTGATAAAGCTTTTATGGACATCCTCCACTGAGACTTCCTTTAAAATTTCCACCTTTAGAGAACAGATAAAAAAACATTAAGCCCAAGGATCCAGTAATACTCTCTTTCTCTAAAGCCCCACACTGCCTCTTCCCCACTTCTTTCCTTAGGAATGTATCCTCTGCTTTCTTTCTCCTAAGCTCCAAGGGCCCTTCTTCTGACTCTGTAACTTGTTTTCTGAGTCCATACAGCCCAGCTGGATCACTTCTTCAAACTCTGTGACTTTCTAAATAAACTTCTTGCATAAGAGTTCTGAATTCAGAGCTCGAGCTCTGAATGCTTGCTTAGCTGAACTCAAAAACTGAGGTCTAACATTGCTGGTAACATCAGGCATGGAAACAGCTGAGTGACAATGGGTTAGGGCAGAGCACTAGTCAAGCCTCCTAGACAACACAGTTTGAAGTAATCATTCATAAATTACAGGTTTAGAAAGAGTCACTGCATTTGCAAATAATAATAATAAAGATACTGATCTCATAAACCACCCGGTATCCTAGCTAGATGTGCACTGCGCAAGAACAGAACACATAAAAGCATATCAGCAGAAGAGGATAACTTAAACATATAAGAAAACACAACTTAGCCATTTGCAGCTAAAGGTTTTTATCATTCTATAATGAAGAAGAGATGAAAATAAACATCAGAATCTCCTGCATATTATTTAGGATATTTTGCATATAGTTGTGCTTTTGTTGACTGCATGTGAGATCTCTTTTACATTATGGGTTTTAGCCACGTGGCTAGATTGTTTTGCTGTGTTCATGATGTCTTGCCTTAAAGAAGTATTCCCATCCTAGCTAAATATGTGGATCTTGCGGAAACTGCCAGGGACAGTTAACAATCTAGCGCCCATATGGATTATTTACACCACTTCTCTTCCATCAAGGGCTTTAGGAGGCTTACATGAATGATATAGTACAATAAATTAGAAAAAAGCCACAAATCTAACTGGTAATAATTCAGAGTTCTAAATAGAATATTTTTTAAAATTCAGAAGATTTTGACAACTATTAGGTTTTGATGCCAATGATAAAGTATCATCTATGAAGTGATTTGGTTTTTGATAGTATGCAGAGAGTTTGCTTGATTTTTTTGCTTTTATTTACCTTGAATATAATTTTTGTTTTGGATACTAAAGACTACTTGTTTTTTTATTTTCTTTGTCCTGAACTACTATTTTGAAATAATTTATATGTTTTTCTAATTAAAAAATAATACACTGTAGAAAGTCAAATAGTGTATAAAAGTATAAAGAATAAATAACATTAAAAATTACTCATCATTCCCTCCCTTCTGAAATCCAAACAAAGAACAATAAAAATGGAAGAGGAATGTTACACTACTTTGACGTATGAACAAAGGTTTTGGGGAACACTGAGGAAAAGGCAGGTAATACTGACCTGAGAACTGGACAGTATTTTACCAGGGAGGTGAAAATTATGCTGGATTTTGAAAGAGTAGAAGATTGCCTGAAAAAAAAAAGCAGGCAAAGGCATTGACTATGAAGGGAATAATATGTAGAAAATGATAGACCTCCTCCTGCATTATTTTAAATTATAAAGGAGGTGTAATTTGGGAAAGGGCCTGGTATATTTAGCAAACTGTAAAAGGCTCAGCATGTCCAGACTTTATGATTGTGAAGACCTTTGTTCATGAGTTATGAAGTTAGTACTTATTCTATAGGACTGTCCTTGGTTAGAGATAGGTGGGATAATGGACAACTGGTTATGTGGTATTGATCATTAGCCTTTTAATTGGAAATTGTTACAAAGGCTAATCATCCCCCCCCATATTTTCCTCTCCACCCCGTTTTTTCCTATTACTGAGGGTTTTGTGCCAAGAGAAAAAAATTCCTTAGAGGAAGATGTAGGAAAGAGAGACAATGGCAAATAAGCTTTCTGACAGATGTCCTATATAAAACTTGGCAAACACAATGTGTATGAGTAATCCTTAGCTGTAAAACCATTTTAACAATAATTTGTGTTTGTTGCCTTTTTTTAGAGGCATTTATTTTTGGTATATGGAAAGATTATTCTGTAATATTTGAAGAAGAACCTTCCCCCAGTCTGGTAGTTTCATGTTTTTCCTGTGCTTTAAGAAGAATATAGCCAATTTCTGGATAATAGCAAATATATACTGAATGATTAGATTAATATGAGAAGTATATACTGGAAGAGAATCCCCCCAGGAGAAATGAGTCAGCATGAGAAGGCAATGATGATTCTGAAGAAAAAGAATGTTAAAGATGCCAGAGATACTGTGAGTTTCCTGATGCATGAAATAGAGACATGCTCTAAGAAGGGCTGCCTGTAATCAGGCTTCTTTTAAATTGTTATTTTTATAAGTGGAACTTGGATTTCTTTCTATTAAAAAGAGTGGGTGGTCATCTTGCTTTTTGAACACCTTTGAGATCAAATATAGACAAAGATTTTATCCTAAATTTGTTGTATAATTCAGTTTCGTACTGCAACAGGGGTTTAAAATTAGTCTTTTAGTTGAAGGGAATAAGAATACATTTGAATGGAAGAGGTTCAAATTTTAAGCATGATTAGTTTAGTGTTTGAAAAATAAAAACATCACATTTTAGCTCTAAATAGCTAACTTATTTTAACTAGGGAAATTCTAAATTAAGAAGAAGAAAGTTTTGGACAGTTACATGCCAAAAAAAAAAAAAAAAAAGAAACTTGACCTCTAACTTACACCATGCACAAAAATAAACTCAAAGTGAATAAAAGACTTAAACATAAGTCACAATACCATAAAAGTCCTAGAGAAGAACATAGATAGTAAAATTTTGGATATCCTGAAGCAATATTTTTGCTGATATAGCTCCTTGGCAAGGGAGATTGATGTGGACCCGGGCCCATGGTTCTGTGTGTTGTTGCTGCAACAGACAAATTCACAGAAACTACAGAAGTCCTGTGGAGAAAAAGGGACAGCATGGCCCGTCTCTGAGAGGGCCCAATCCCTGCCTGGACAAGCTTTTATTGCTTTTCCGGGTACATTACAACAAGCATGGTCCTCATTTACTCTGCACAGGTTCACTATAGGTGATTACCTTTTACAGATAACAAAGGAAAAAGTATTGCCAGTAACTTCAAAGAGAAGGATGTTACAGATCAAGGGGAAAAGTGGTTGAACTGGTTACATTCCATACTTGAGAGGTTTAATACAGATTTTAGGAAGTTACTTTAAGGATATGCAGTAAACATTTTCTGCCTCAATCCAGGGTAAAGAAGTTTAGCAAAAGCAAGTCTCATAGCAGCCTAGGTACAATGCAGGCCTGACTCCCCACTGGAGAACCTATCTGTGGGAGTGGGACCTGTGTGCCAGACCTCACTCCCCGCTGGCCTTTATGAGTGGGGGTTAGGCTACATTCCTCATGCCACACAAAATGGTCCCCTATAGGAGATAAAGGAAAAATACAAAAATGGGATTACATCAAAGTAAAAAACTTCTGCACAGCTAAAGAAACCATAAGCAAAATAAAAAAAGGGATCCAACCATATGGGAAAACATTTTTGCCAATGACACCTCAGACAAGGGTTTGATCTCCAAAATACATGAAGAACTCACTCAACTCCACTCCAGGAAGACAACCCAATTAAAAAATTGGCAAAGGACCTGAATGGACACTTCTCCAAGGAAGACATACAGAGGGCCCAGAAACATATGAAATAATGCTCAGTTTTACTAACCACCAGAGAGATGCAAATTAAAACCATGGTGAGATATCACTTCACACTGGTCAGAATAGCCATCATAACCAAATCAACAAACAAGTACCTGTGAGGTTGTGGAGAGAAGGGAACCCTAGTGCACTATTGGTGGGAATGCAGGCTGGTGTAGCCACTGTGGAAAAACTTAAAATGGAACTGCCTTTTGACCCAGAGATTTCATTGCTGAGATTATACCTTAAGAATCCTGAAATACAAATTGAACCTATGCACCCCAATGTTCATGGCAGTACTATTTACAATAGCCAAGTGTTGGAAGCAACCCAAGTGCCCATCAACAAATGAGTGGATCAAAAAATCATGGAACATTTACACAATGGACTACTACACAGCAGAAAGAAAGAATGACCTCTTACCCTTTGTAACAGCATGGATGGAACTGGGAAGCATTATGCTAAGTGAAATAAGTCATGTGGTAAAAAACAAATACCGTATGATCTCTCTATAAGTGGAACCTAATCAACAAAATGAGCAAGCAAGAAAAATATAGCCAGAGACATTGAAACAAAGAGCAAACTGACAGTAACCAGAGGGGAAGAGAGAAGGGTATAACAGGGGAAAGAATGAGAAGGATCATCAAGGAACATGTATAAATACCCATGGACAAAGCCAAAGAGGGGTAAGATCAAGGGTGGGGTGGGAGTTAGGGGAAAATGGAGACAACTGTACTTGAACAACAATTTTTTTTAAAGCCAATAAAAAAGAGGAAGAAAGTTTTGATGTAGATATTTCAGTATATCAGAAGTCTCTAAGAAGAATGAATATGTACTTACACATGGTGAAGGTTGTAGGGATGAGTGTTACAGTAGTTTCAGTTGCTCTTGAAATTATTCATGTACTTTCTGCAAGCAGATAGTGTAGTGCAGTTGTTTGGTGGTCATTATGAGAGGCCAGATAAATATTTATCAAAAGCCAGAAAAACTAGAATGCAAGGCCATAGGACAGACTTGTTTTCTAACTTTTGTGCATTTCAATGTTTATGCAACTTCCTCAGCATCTAAATGAGAATCATATTGACACGCTTAGAAAATTTTTCAAACATTTATACAATGTGCCATAAGAAAAAATATTCATTATGATTTTTTTCTGATACTCAAGGTATAAATAGGCTTTGCAGGATAAAATCTTTTCACCTTATTCTGTGCCGTCAGTTATCTGGCTTTTCACTCCAGTGACAATTTATTGAACTTTTTTGTGTGTATAAGAGCATATGATTTAGTCACTGCTCTTTAATATTATAAAATCCTTCTGGGAAAATGATATTTTCATAGGTCATATAATTCTACATGAACTAATTGGAGAAAAATAATTTATGCTTTTATTACTTCAGCATTAGGGAACTATGTTACACTCATCATACTGATATACAGAGATTTTAAAAATTAATATTGAGTGCTCATTTTGACAGCATATATACTAAGATTGGAATGATACAGAGAAGATTAGTATGGCCTCTGAGCAAGAATGATATGCAAATTTGTGAAGCATTAAAAAAAGTACCCTGGCCACTGTGGCTCACTTTGAGACAACGCTCACTTAGGGCATTGTCCCATAGACCGAAATGTCAGAGGCTGAATTCTTGGTCAGGGCATATAACCAGGTTTCAGGTTCAATCAGCTATCAGGGTGTGTACAAGAAGGCAACCAATTAATGTTTCTCTTTTCCTCCCTTCCTCTCTCTTTGAAAGCAATGAAAAAAATATCCTAGGGTAAGCATAAAAAATTTAATATTGATATAACATTTATACAAAGTCATACACCCAGAAGAAACTTACCAAATGCTTATTGATTGGTTAGTAACTTTCATAAGTCATAATATTTCTGACTATGTTGTAAGATGTTATTCAGACCTTTCTGGGGATCATAAAGGGCAAATTGCATGTTTTGACTGCATATTTGTATGTAAGTGGAAAAATATCTTGCTTCTACATTCTTGCTATGAACAGTGGGAATCGACATTAAGAAGAAAAATGTAAAAACCAGATACTGATAAGACTGCATAACTTAGGACTCAAAATTATACAAATAGCTTCAACTATTTCATAAAATAATTTACACAAAGAATCACAACATTTCTGTTAATGTAAAGTAATATGCTATAAAAATGCTTTTCCCCAATATTTCTGTTTTCAACTTGTATTCTTTAGGGTAAAAATGAAATCTGTCATTATATGTAATTTTTTTTAATGTAGGAATGTCAGCGATGTCAATAAGAGTTTTAAAGCTAAAAGAAAACAGACCTAGCTCACTAGTTCTTATTTAAAATAAGAACTTATTTTAAATAAACTTATTTTATAGATAAAAATTGAGGTCTAGAGAAGAGAAATGATTCATTCAAAGTCATAGAATCAGGAGCAGAGCTGTTCCTAAAAATTTGGCCTTCTGGTTTACTATCCCCCCCCCACTATATGTAATTGTTTCTTTTAATTCCAAACATGAGAGATTTAAAAGATTTACAACATAAGGAGATACTCTGTGGATGTTATATTTTGCCATTTGGTTAAAAAAAAAGGTACTCTTTGAATTGATCCAGTAACTTCACAACTTGATATAGTTCTCCTGCTATATGAGTAATGAAATCTTAAAACTGCAAAACAACCCAAACATCCCATATTCAAAGTCTTCCATTTCTTACTTTGATTCTTTTAACCACTATATATAATTTCAGATAGTTTTCTTTCAATAGTCAGTCTTTGTTATTTGCCTTGTATCTGATGTACCCTTGATACCTATAAAAAAAAGTCAGGTGCTCTAGACCACTATGTTGATTCTCATGAAATTACATATTATTTAATAGATGATTTGTTTCAGTAATTAAAAAAACAGCTATTCTCCTTCATACTTCTCATGTTTGAATCATAGCCCTGTTTTAT
The DNA here is from genome assembly GCF_021234435.1 of Artibeus jamaicensis. Taxonomy (NCBI): domain Eukaryota; kingdom Metazoa; phylum Chordata; class Mammalia; order Chiroptera; family Phyllostomidae; genus Artibeus; species Artibeus jamaicensis. The sequence continues at coordinate 33,582,952 of NW_026521814.1, forward strand.
TAAAATGTGCTGACAAGGCACTGTATCTGTTGGAGATAAAATGTGTTGACTCATCTGCATAGTCTAGATTATGCTCAATAACTCTTATAATTTCTGTAGCTTAATATAAAAGGTTTTTTTGACTCAAGATCCATGTCCAGTGTAAATTAAAGGGGGCTCTGCTTTGTTATCAGGGACCCAAGCTAATGGTGGCTGCACCATTTTGTAGCTATACTACCTTGAATACTTGACCTTCTTAGTTGCTTAGTGGTAACTAAGCCTGCTTAGTGGCAGGGAAAAAGATAGCTGGAGTGTAATACTGACTCTTCTGTGCTTTGGTTAGAAATGACACAAATTACCTCTACTACATCTCCACAAAGGAACAGGAAATATTAGGAAGCAGATGATATATTTGTGGAGCACCCATGTTTCCGCCACACATGTCAAAGTAGCCAAACTTCCTGTAGCACTGCTTTTGTTGTCCAGACTCTTCTCACCACAGTTTACCTGGGTCCCAGCCAAAAGCTTAGTCCCACCTTCTCGCATGATCATAGACAGGAAAGGATTATGCAGTAATAGTTCTGGGGATTAGTATTTTAACCTTTGGGTTAAAACTCACTTCAGTTTTAGGTTTCTGTCTCTTTCTGAAAGTATAGCAGCCCTCCTTGTGGCCATTTCATCCATATTTTATTCCTGGTGCCAGAGTTCCTATCATAACTGGTAATTTTCAGATTTGGTGCCTTTGAGGCTGATGCAGAGAACTAGTCTAAAGTCAGAACTGGAGTATATTTGAAAATGTTGCTAATTATTAATAACTAGCTATAGCTATGTGCTATTGGTTCTTATATAACTTCAGAATACATAACTCTCTTGGTCTAATGGATTCTTATTTTTATATATAGACCTTCTGTCCTGCTGGGCTAGGTGGCTTCCCAAGTGATCTCCTGATCAACTCATTCTGAACCAATCTCCTTGTACCAGCCTGAAGGATTTGTTCAAAATGTATATTTGATCATGGTATTCCTCCTAACATCTTTAAGTAGCTGCCCAGTGCTGGTAGGATAAAGATCAAATGCAAAACATAATCTACTACTGTTTTTTGTTTTTTGCCAGTGTCTTCTGAGTTCTTGGTGACTGGTCATGCAGGCTTTTTAGTTCTTCCAAAGACGCCAGTTTCTTCACATCTTTACTCAAATTTTACTATTCAACAAGACTTATCCTATCATATTTTACACTATGACTTGATTGGCCTCCCTACCCCAATATTTTTTCTTTTTTTAAAAAAAGATATTTATTTTGAGAGAGAAGGGAAAGGAGAAAGAGAAGGAGAGAAACACTGACCAGTGAGAGACACATCAGTCTATTGCCTCCTGTACATCCTGGGGACCTGGCCTGCAACCCAGATATATGCCCTGACTGGGATTTGAACCAGCAACCCTTGGGTTCACAGTCAAGTGCTCAATCAACTGAGCCCTACATCAGCTAGGGCCCTACCTCAATATTTTAATTACTCTTAACCTGTATTCCTTTTCTTTTTCCATATACTTGACACCCTCTACAAACTTTATTTATTTTTTGTTATTATTTTTTTCCCTTTGTTAGATGAAGTTCCAAGAGGATGGAAATTTTCATGTTTTATTCACTTATGGGCACATAACAGATGTTCACTAAATATCAGCAGAATAAATGAGTAGGTAACACTTTAGTACAGATTTGAAAGTAACAGACATGTAATTCTGACAATCAAGAGTTGTTGATTAACAATAAAGTTGAATAGAAAGAGATAACAAGATGAAGAATATGAATCCTGAGTTAGGAGAGCCTAGTTCAATATTTGACTCTAGTTCTTCAAAATATACACTTGAGTTATTGCTTTTTTTGAAAGACATATATTTCAGTTTTCAAAATAAAATGGGGATAATTAATCTATTATGCCTTAGCGACAGACATGGCTAACCTAGGAAAATTTATGAAGTAATTAAGTTTCTCTATGCTTTCTCCCTTTTTCCTTTCAGTACCTCTTTTCCTTTAGGACAACTCCCGAACCCAATCAATATCCTTATATTCTTTTCCACCCTAACAAATATTTTCTGAAATAACTGTTAGAAAGTAGGTTATTGACTAATTCATATGAAAGGTATAAAAGACTGGTTATGAAAGTAATTTGGGATGGGTGGAGGTAGCTAAAATTTAATAAAGGAAAGTAGCTCTATGGAAGAAAATTTTAAAAACCTGTCTAATTTGAAATTCAGGCACTATACAGGCATCATTCATATCTGTTCTTTTAAAAACACTACACCATTTTTTCTGATTATAAAGCTATTGTATGTTTATTATTAAAATATTATAAATTATAAAAAAGAAAATAAAAATAACACAAAGAGGAATTAATTAATTCTGTGTGAGGTTTGGAGTCAGAGGAATCTTCTCAGAGGTAGTAGTACTATCTGAGTTGGGTGTTGAATGGTAAAAAGTAATAATGAGTCAGTCAGAGGGGGAAAGAGCATTCGCAGACAAAACAGAAAATGCAAAGGCACAAACGCATGTATGTTTGAGGAACTGTAATTTTTTTATATCACAGAGTTTGGTGAGAGCAGAGACTGACTTTCTTTTTTTATTGTATTCAGAATTGCCTAGTATAGAGCCTGGAGCACAGTGGACAATAAATAATTGCTGAACAAAAGGAGGAATGAGAGGGAGCCGCTGTTCCATTTTAGGGAACCTGGATTTAACTGAATCTTGTGCCTTCCATTGAACCTAACCAGAAGCCAGTGGCCAAGAGAATGTTGGAAATTTGGTTTGCAGGAGTGAGCCCGTGAAAAAAGAAGAAAAGGTAAGGGAGTAGGACTGAGCAAACAGGTAAATGATCCACACCTTGTATGATGTGGCACATGGCACCTCTCTAATTTGATCTTCTGTGTTCCAATAAACCAGCCTCTTTTTCATTCCTCATACATACCAAGACACTGCAGCACTAGCAATTAAATTTCATGATCTCTACAGTGGCGATCTTGAAAGCATGTACTATCTGTTTGAAGCTTCCATCACTCTGGGGACTTCAGTGACTACAATCAGCAGAGTCTATGTAGTGGATATTGTGCTGAGCTACTCAGATTTACCCTTTAGGACTGAAGCACAACCACTCCCAATTGCTGGAAATGTTGGAGGCTGACAGTTCTCTCAGCTGGGTCCCTTTCTGGGCTTGTTCTTTGCTGAAGAAAGCTCTCTATACCAAGGTCATCTCCCTTTTCTAGGTGCAGCCCTATCAGATATGAGAATATAAAGATCTGGCTCGCTGCCTCAATTTAGGACAACACTGAAGGTCCATCCCTCAGTGTCCTTTGCAGAATTTGGTTAAAGCCTTGTTTGTAACTTTTCCCTCTGCCTGATCTTATGACCCTCCATCTCCAAAGACATTGTTTTTGAGAACACTACCCCATAATCTCTTGCATGAAAATCTAAGAGTTTTAGTGTCTGTTTCCTGGTGAATTCCACTATGGTAGGCAATCTGATAACTTGTGTCAAAAAAGTAATGTGTGAGAAATAAACCTTTGTTGCAATAAGCTGCAGAGATGTTTGTTAAAACCTAGCTTATCCTGACTAGTACAGATACCAAAACTTGCCTGCTGTGCTAATCTTGTCTTTAACAAAAGGAACTCTCTTTTCTTAGTGGACAGATTGTCAAATTCTAGTTCTTCTCTCATGTTCTTTCTTATAGTGAGTTAACAGCCGTATCTCAAATGAAGTAACAAAAGTGGAAGAAGGTTGCCTAAATAGTTGTCTACTAATTATCACATCAGTGGCACATATTTCTTTCACGTGAATTTTCTAGGACTCTTTCTTCTTTTCTGTATAATTTATCACATATTTACAATATGTACAAGGGTATTTGTTGTTTCTCAGGAAAATGTTTGTGCATATAATCAAGTATACACTTGATCCCAATATGAGAATCCAAAGCAGTAAGCTATCAATTAATAAACTTTCTGTAACTTAGCATACTTAAACATTCTATTTCTCTGAGATCTAGATATGATTTCTTGAAAGTCAAATGGTTAAACAATACTAAAGGGTTTTTAAAAAAAATTTTAGGCCTCTGGGGCAAAACAAAATATAGTAATAAAGCTAATGAACCAAAGCATATGCACTTCCTAATTTTTAAAAAAGAGGGTTTTACTTGATAGAAATATTTCTCTCTGCTTGAAGGGTATGCCGTATAAAAGTATTTCCACTACAAAGAGTCTGAGAATCCTAGACTTGTACTACACAATCTCTAATTATAGAAGATATTTAGTGCGATAACAGCAACTAGTTTAGGGAATGTAGAGATTTATTAACATCAAGTTCAGAGAAAGAGATAAAAGAGGACTTGAAGAGAATCCTCCAGCGGTGAGTAATGCATCTTTGCAAATGCCCTAAGCCAGAATGAAAGACCAGCAAAACCAGCTTTCAGAATAACCCTTCTACTCAGTATGAGAAAGGAAGGCTAAATTTCATCTCTAAGATAGCCCTCCCACGTAAATTTTCCACCTAGCAGCTAAGAATTAAACCCAGACTTCCGATCATGGCGCCACACACTTCGCCTTCTATCTTCTTTCTTCCCCAGCAAAATCCCACCCAAGTTGGTCTACTCCCGTAGGGGTGTGTAAGGGCTGCAAGCGGGGTAGGTGGTGGAATCTCTTCTCCTATCTCGACTTCTTGGGATTTTGCATCTGAAAAAAAACGACCAAGCCGATCCTTTCCAAATGCAAGGGAACTACCTACAGGACCTTCTGTTTCCTTGGGTGCGAAGACTCGATCCCACTCTACCCCGAGGCAGCAACTTCTTAACGCAATTTTTTCTTTTCCATGTCCCCCAAATCCCCTAAAGCCCTCCAGCCTTTGTGAATAAAGGCCCACCTTCGAAGTGGAAACCTCGCTGTCGGCAGAAGTGTACAAACACGAACAGCAGGACATTGTATAGAATTTTAAGTTTTCCTTATGGCTTCGCATCCTTTGAAATGTTCAGGATTCCTGTCATCTAAGGAGGGCCACGGGAATGGGTGCTTGAGGAAAGCGGGCCACTGATAAGAACAAAAATATCAATTTAGGTGTGGTCTTTCCAATTCCGGCTTTTGTTTCAGTCTGCCAGGGGAGGCCGAGGAAGCTGAGGTCTCCGGTTTGGGAAAAGCGTGACCGGCTGGATCCTTAAGGCTACCGAGAGCGAAGCTCCCGCACCAACAAAACAATAGGAGCAGTTTTGCCCCTCAGAGCTTTACGCCCAGTCGCCGAAAAGACCGCGACGCCAGCGTGGGGCTAAATCACCCCACTAGCAAGAGTTTGCCAAAGGCTGGACAGAAAAAGGTGGCTGCTCTCTCAAGCACACACACACACGTACACATGCATCCCAAAGAGGTGTTCGTCTACGGAAGTATAAGTGTATGAAGCAGAAAAGCCACTTCTTTCACCAGCTGGCGGCCCCACCCGGCCCTCGCCACTTTGGGTGAGACAAGCCACGCGAAGGCCTCCGTGTCCGCCTCTGCCAGCCCGTGAGCAAGGGGCGGGGCGGGGCTGGGCGGGGCCGCGAGCGCGCAAGCGCAGAGCTGCTTCCTCGCGCCACAGCCGCTGCTGCTGCTGCTGCGCCGCAGCTGAGGACCGCGGTGCTGCACCACAGGCCTGAGACTGGGCCGGGAAGAGCCCAAGGCGGAGGAGGAGGAGGAGGCGGAGAAGGAGGTGGAGGCGGCAGCGGAGGCGGGGCGACTCCGTTGACCGAGCTCCGCAGACTGGCAGCTGCGGCGACTCCCCCCTTTGTGTCTGGTCTGCTAGGAGCCACTGGAAGTGCTTCCCGGAGGGGTGCTGGGTGTCTCGCCGCCTCAGTGTCCACCTCCCCTTCCCAGCCATCTACATCCGCTCTACTGCCGTCCCCCGCCCTCGGCCCCCGACGCCCGAGCTCCTCCCGGAGCTCAGAACTGGGGGAGAACGAGGCGGCAGTGGCTTCCTTTAAAGGGGGGTGGGTGGGAGGGTTGTGGTTCGCCTACGGGAGCCATTGACGGGAGAAGACGAGGCTTTCATGGTGGAATTTACCTCAAGAGAGATCGAGTGGTAGCAATAAAAAAAGAAAGAGGAGCGCACCCGGGAGGGGTAGAAAGGGCAGCCTCCTCCTGGCACCTCTCCTCCCTCCGCTGTCTCTGGGAGCACAGGGCCCAGCCTGCAGACCCTTCCCCTCCCCCGCTTCCCACTGCCCCTGAGCCCGCCGGAGAGACCCTCACAGGATCGTTCCAGGAAGGCGTGGAGGCTGTGGGTTTGTCCATGGAGACAGACACCTTTTTTGATCCGTTGGAGGAAGAGAATTTGGTGTTCTCGAAATTGGAGTGAAGGAAGCACCGAAGCGAAACTCAAAGGAATCCTGCCCCCCTGAAGTCACGGGCTGTGCGTCTCGGGCTGCCGGGAGCTGGAGCCGCCGCTGCCGCTCGCCGGGCTTCGCCTTTCCCGGCAGTCGGGAACTAGTTCTGATCTTCGGCTCCTCCATCGAATCCCTGCTCTACACCCCTCTGCACCCTGGATATGTTTTCTCCTAGACCTGGATATTTTTTTGATATCGTGAAACTACGAGGGAAATAACTGCGGGGCTTGCTTCTTGTCTCCCTGCTTCTCCCCACGGATATGCCTTCAGTTTGCGGGGCTGAGGCACCCGGTCCTAGGCGAATGAACCCTCCAAGCCGCGTGGGAGAGAAATGAAGGGAATTCCTACAGCGGAATGAAAGCTCTGCAGCTTGGTCCTCTCATTTGCCAGTTGTCCTTTCAAACTGCATTGTAATACGGCCGGGTAAGTCGGACGGGAAAGAAGGCAAGCCTCCCGGCCGTGTTTCTCCGCCTGTGTTTACTTTCCATATTTCTTTTCTCTGCTCTCCTGCTTCTTGGCTGAACCAGGGATGACTTCTTTGCTGCAGCGGCCCCGGCGGGTGCCCTCTCTACTGTGGACCGTCCTGTTGGTCAGCACTACGGCCGGTGAGTAGCCCAGGCTGGCGCGTCCGGGCCACTTACCCTGCGGGTGGCGAGGGAGGGATCCCGCAGAGGCCGAGGCCTGTGCTCGCCCTTTGATGCGTCCCCAGATCACTGTAGAGGGAACCACGACCATGTACCTGCACTCCTTTCTCGATCCATCCAGGGAACTAACCTTTTGTGCTTTTGTGTAGTTTGGAGTTCCCACTCCCATATTTCCCACCCCCTCACACCTCCCTTGGGGGTAAAAAGACATATTGGGTGTGGTTTCTTGACATTTTTAGCTGTGAGGTAATGCAAAGATTAAAAATATTTTAATCACCAGTGGATAGTGTCTATTATGAGATCTTTGGAAACAGACCTGTAGATTTTCTTTCTTTCCTTTTTCATTTTTGATATAAAGAAGCAGATTTGGCTTACAGTAAAAAGAACATCAATTATAAAACACACTTGAACCTTATTTTTAGATTTAGATCACTCTTTGGGAATCCATGTTCCTTTCATTATTCAAAAATGTTACTGAATGAATTGAATAAAATGTGAGATTCTTAATACATTGTATAATTATTATTTTTTATCATTAGTGTTACTTTGTTCCAAAGTATTTTAGTAATATTTGCATCTTTTCAATCTGGACACTGCTATTTTATATACTTTTGGAAGAATAAAGGTTTAAAGGTGTTTTTGATCTCTTTACATTTAGTCATCTGGTATTTATTGGCTGTCTTGTCATTGAGACAACTTTGACCTCACATCAGATTTTTAGGAGATTTGAGTCCTGAAAGTTCTTTTTCATTTTACTGAAGTTTAAACAAATGCTACTTATCCTTTCCTTAGTATATTTTCTTTTTCGTTTTCAGACACCTTAAAAAAAGTCTCATGTTCCTTTTCCAATTAATTTTTCAAGCAGTCTTTAGAAATTTTTAGGAGTGGATTATACATAAAATTCTTAAATTTGGTTTAGGATGGCTTAATAGATTATGCCTTTAAAAACTAGTCAGGGACAACATGACAGTTTTTCAATAGCTTTTTTATTTTTATAAGTATTTTTCATATTCAGTAAATTTCTCATCACCATGTTAGACACAGAAATCTGCATTGGGAAAATATTGAAAGAAAATTTGAAATTTCTTTTTGTACTTTTGATGTTTTTGATTAATGTCTATTATGCTTATGGTAAATTTATACAGTTGCATTAAAATATTTGAACTTCTGAATTAACTATATTTGAAACATATTTTAATATTCTTAGTCATTACAATTCTTTTTGGGATAAAAATGAATACTTTTTACTAGATTTCTTTATGTTGTGTTAGCTACTTAAATTCTGTAGCCATGAGTTATGTGGTTCCTGTAAAACATACAGGACATAAAAGCCTTAAGCTTAGGCAGTCATTCTAAGAGCAGAAATCTCAAAGCATAGACTTTTCAGTGTTCTTTGTTATTTTTGACCTTTTTTAGCATCTAGATTCTCATTTAGAGTTGACAGGCTTATTATTTTTATAATTAGAACTGATAAAAGTAAAAGAAAAAACATTGATTTTTAAAATGAACTTAATTTCTATTTGGTAAATAAAATATTAGAATAATGTCCTTTCAAAGAGATGGATTAAAAGAATTACTGCTTAAAAAGTGGTTCAGTCTTCTTTCTTTCTTTAGCAGTAGATAGCAGCAAATGCCCACATTTGTGAAGCTGGATTTCAGGATTTCAGATCTATAACAGCAATAACAGCGAGTATTTATTGCTTGCTATGTGCCAGCAGTTATTCTGATATCTTTACATGTACTTTTCATTTGATCTTCAATTCTATACTGCGGGTTTAATTGTGTTCTTTTTACAGAGGGTGGGAGTGAAGTACAGAGAATTTAAATAACTCACCACACAGTAAATTATGGAGCCAGGATTATAGCCTGCACCCTTACCTACAACATTAATGATAACAACAACTTCTTACTCTAATTGAGAACATGAGATAGAGTAGTGTCTTCTTCCAGATCAGCCTTTGCAGAGAGCAGGGACACTTAACATGATCTTTGTATTGCACTGATTATGCAAATGTCATGGTTCTAAATGTGTAAACATTTGCTTTGCTTAGTATTGGAGTGGCTAGTGCAAGGTGTAGGTTTCATTAAGTACAAGGTGACTGAAGAGGGCATGTGTAGGTTTGGGGATCCATAGGTGCAGTTGATGTAACCACACAGGTGCAAATAGTACAGCTGAAAGGAAAAAGTTCTGGAAGACATACTGATATCACATCCCTCTTTGAGGAGTCATGGTTATTTATTTTGAATTTCTCTTTCCCACTTACTCTATATAGTTCTTGAATTCCTTACTTCTAAGAGCAATGGGTATGCAGAACATTAGAATTTATAAAAATAGGATATGCTTGTTTGGTTTTTAAATGAATTACTTATTTTAATAAGATACAGTACAATGCCATACCTTTTTAAAGGTAAGCCTCTGTAAAAATTTTTTTCTTGGAAGAAGAAAGTTACTAAGTTTATTTATTTTGTAATTGTTACAGATAACATATCTAACTCTATATCCCACCCCATTTTATGCAACCCCCTGAGCAGGTTAGCTACCCTTTACTTCCAGTCTTAATTCTTGTCCTTGCCATTGTTGGGGCCTAGGAAACTTTCTCTTTACCCCTTTAGTTCTTCTGGCTGATTGAATAATTTAAATGATTTACAGCAAATTAACAGGAGAAAATCAAAGTTAGTATGTGTGCATGGGGAATTCACATAAACATGAAAATTCTGAAGACAGTGAGAGAAAAATAGGATGTACTCTGTATAATTTTGAACTAAGGATGGGTGAAGTGGTCAATTCATATGTGCTAAGGTTAAAATGCTAAGGTTCCCTTTCTGAAGCAGATTTTTCTATCTGAATCTCTTTAGGCAGGTAAAGGGGAAGTAACAAACTTTTTGAGTTTGTTGGGCTTTAATTATTTTCAGATCAAAATAATCTGCATGCCAGGGTGGCATATTTTTGAGAGACTCACTCCTGACTCCCACACCATCCTTAGTCACTTGGGACGCCAGGCAGCCCATGATATTTTCAGTAGCTTCATTGTTGGGGTCCACACCTGGAAGGGTCTCCAGTACACTCTGAAGTTACTTGGGGTCCTGTATCACATTATAATTCTCCTTGGGTGGCTCAGATGTGTCCATGGCTGAATTGACATTAGTGGCACCTGAATCTTCCTGCGCTTGAAGTCATTCACTTGACTAGATTTCAGTTTTACGTACATCTCTTTATGAACACACACATTCTCAGGCAAGATTCACTTATTTAATTAGTGTTCTTGAACAGTTAATGAATATTGTTGAGGAACCGGAAATTTAATAATCTTTATTTTGGTGTTTCTCAAGATGTGGGCACTGCAACAGGATGACCTTTTCTTCTTGATAAAATGCATATTCCTGGCCCACAGTCTAAATGTACTGAATGGATCTCTCTGGGACCTATATATTTTTTTAAAAACTTAAACCCCAAAGATTCTCACTCATGCAGGTTTGAGAACTACTGCATTATGTATGTAATTACTCAGTCTTGTTCAGATTTTGAAATATTGTGATTCAGTCAGTTTTTGCTGAAGAATAATTGACAACCACAAAATCATAGTGCTGTATAACAATAAGCATTTATTCTGCTTCACTTGTCTCATTCTGAGGCCCAGGCTGGAGGGAAGGGTAAAATCTCTCTGGGGAAACTTGGCTCATGGCAATGGCAGAAGTATAAGAGGATAAGCTGAATCACACAAGCCCATTTCGAGACTCTGGTCCTATAACATCTCACTGGCCAAGCCCAAAGACAATGGGTTGCAAAGTACCCTTTGACTATAATGAGGCTGTGGTATTATATGGATGTATAATACTCTACTGGGGGCATGAAGAAACCACACCTTTAATGTACCACATGTGATCAGGAAGATAGTCCAGGAGAGAGCTTCTCTTTACCATTTGAAGAGTCTAACTCTTAATTAGACCTTTGCATAAAAATTATACCAACTTTGGTTTCTACAAAAGCTTTCCTGGCATATGAGGTGGTGGTGATATTAGTGTTGGTTCATGTATGAAATATGGAGAGAGAGATATTAATTCCATACAAGGACAGCAGTTTTTCTTTACTAAAGGAGAACTTTCTTAATAGTGAAAGGGAAGAAATTGTACTTTTCTGTAATGGATAAATTCTAACTATGTATAAAAGGTACAGAGTGAAGTCAGTATAAATTGGTTAATTATAGTTGGCTAAACCGCTTATTTTGGCATTTACTCATATAGTCTTGCTGTTGTTGGATATGTTTTATGTATTTGCCTTGCTTGTCCTTCTAACTGATAATTGCTTGTAGAGGACAGGGTTTATATCTTATTGTTTTGTAATCTACTGCCTTGCTATGTATATAGAAAATGTTTAAGAAATACTAAATAAATGAATAATAAGAAGCAATTAGCCTTGGCTGGTGTAGCTCAGTGGATTGAGTGCGGGCTTGCGAACCAAAGAATTGCGGTTTGGTTCCCAGTCAGGGTACATGCCTGGGTTGCAGGCCAGTTCCCAGCAGGGAATGCAAGAGAGGCAACCATATATTGATATTTCTCTCCTTGTCTCCTTCCCTTCCCCCTCTAAAGATAAATAAATAACTCTTAAAAAAAGAAACAATTGGAGCAGGAGGTATTCCAAGATTGCTCATTTACTCAAATAATATGTTAGTAATTTATTCTTTCTATGTACCAGTTCTTTCAACTATAAAGTACATTAAGTAGCGTAGTAAGAAGACCACTGCCTTGAGTTAATGAGACCAGGATTCTGTGTGATTATAGACAAATAGATTACTTAACATAGTTTTCTTAATTATAATATTATGGGATTAATCTAGATTATGTTTGAAATGCCAGTTCCTGGGCACTACCCCATACCTACTTAATTTGAATATATGGACAGTGAGATTTAGAATCTGCATTTTAGACAAACATCCCCCAGGTAAATTTTATGTACTCTGAAGTTTGATAACTGCTGGATCTAAGATTTCTTCTGTCAGGTTTTATTTTACTTTTTACTTTTTGTGCTAATTATAACCTATTCTGGATTTTTTATTTAGTCAACATTTGTGCCAAGCATTTCTTATTTTATGCTTTAAGTAATTACCCAAAAACTTCTTTCTCTTAAAATTTGCAGTTTTTTTCTTGCCTATTCTTGGTTAAAGGCAATATAATATTTAATGAAAAGTGCTTTGCTCACTTGGTATTGTATATGTTCATTTAGCTTGTATCTTTTTTTGTTTTTAAGATTTTTATTTATTTATTTTTAGAGAGAGGGGAAGGGAGGGAGAAAGAGAGGGAGAGAAACATCAATGTGTGGTTGCCTCTTGCACGCCCCATACTGGGGACCTGGATTGCAACCCAGGCATGTGCCCTGACTGGGAATCAAACTGGCAACCCTTTTGGTTAGGCCGGCACTCAAGCCACGCCAGACAGGACTAGCTTGTACTTTTATTTTGGCCATTTTATTTTCCCTCTCCTTGTGCAAAAAAGAAAAACTACTTGGTAGTAGAAACAAGTTTCTACTTTTAGTACATTTGGTTTGACTTTTAGTATATTTGGATGAGAGTTGTTGACAAATGAGTTAGTGCTAAACTAAATTAGACAAGATTGTTTCAGTTTTGATTACAAGTTAATATTCCATGGAGCCCTACAGGTGGATAAACTGCATATATTAAATTTCTGTCCACCAAAGAAGAATTGTATTTTGATTTGATTGATGTCTGCTGGAAAAAATTAAATATGAGTGCTATGATATCTAGAAAGTCATGAATTTTCACCAACTTACATAACACTTATACATGTTGAAAAGACTTTTATGTTACCAAACTATTTCCCCTAATCTTTGAATCTCTTCCAGAGCAATAAAGATGACATTGGTAGAATTTTGAGAACAGTAAATTTGATTCGTTTTGGTTTTCTTTCTTTTCTTATTAAGATTTTTATTTTTAATTTATCTTTAGAGGGGAAGGGAAGGAGAGAGGGAGTGAAACATCAATGTACGGTTGCCTCTTTTTTGTTCCCTGCTGGGAGCTGGCCTGCAACCCAGGCATGTGCCCTGACTGGGAATGGAACCCCAATCCCCTGGTTCGCAGGCCCGAGCTCAGTCCACCGAACTACACCAGCCAGGGCTCGTTTTGTTTTTCTTAAACATTTTTTTTGTTGTCTGTGAGGTGGATGTTATAGCTAAGACTACTGGATTACAAGAACACACCTAAATTTTTCCATAGTATATGTCAGTTTAGAAAATGGCCTGTAAATAAATGACATGAACATTTTAGAATACATTGCCTTATCAGAACTATTAGTATACAACATTTATTGCGTGCTCTTAATTGCACTTAACATAGTGTGTCACCAGACCCAGTTTCTATCCTAATATTCACCCATGGGAGCAGCTGAAAGGATAAGGGGAAATTAATAGGATAGATAACATATGGAAGGAGAAATAAAATGTCCAGTCAACAGACATTTATTAATGCTTCCTTTTTGCAAAATTCTTTTAAAAATGTTGGTGGATACAAAGAAAAATAAGTGCTAAATCTCCTCCCCCAACCATCTCATGCCAGCCTATATCACTTTACAAAAGATAATTAGATCTCATGCTATTATTTAAAGCAAAGGTAGGTTTTTGCAAACCCTTACCATTGTATTATTTCTTCTCTGTCCATCCTTTCAGGAGAAAATCCTGTAGGTATTCTGCAACACAGGAAAAGAGACTATGTTTCTGTGTATCTTCTAACTGAGCTCCATTCTTTTATGTCTTTCTTCTCTGCCAGCCTTCTTGAAAGAGTATTGAACACTTGACTTCCTTATTCTCAACTCCTTAATTGTCCCTCTCATGCATGCATACATATTAGTAGGTCAGCAATGACTTCCTAATTGCCAAATGCAGTCACTTTTTTATCTTGTTCTCTGACTTTACTACTGAGTTTGACAAGTTTTGGTCACTCCTTTCTTAAAACTCTTCTGACTTCAGTGACTTTCCATTTCCCTAGTTTTAGATCTTCTCCATTCTCTCTTTTCCCTCAGTGTTTTATTTTGTTTTGTTTTAAATCTCCCTAGATTTTCTCTTCTCTTAGTGTTATTCCCCTCCCTGCCCCAAGTTGTTTTTTTTCTTACTGCTACTCCTCTTCCAGGCTTTAATTATCCTTAAAAGCAGATAATTTTTAGGTCAAACAGGCAACCAGAGTTGGAAGCTAGGAATATTTGAATTTCTTGCTAGTGGTACCATTAGCTGTTTACCGGTACTTTGAGTATATTGCCTCTTTTGTAAAATAAGGGTATACATCTGTAAGATGCTTAAAGTACTTACAGCACTTTTGCTTATGGTATGAGGAAAAAAGCTAGTGGTATACTTAGTTAATGGAAAGTGAATAGCACTTTTTTGAATGATATATTTTGTTGTTACTGAGTATATAGTACTTCAAATTTGGTTTAGGTTAGGGAAAACCATTCTGAAATTGTAAAAGCAGTACTTTGAAAGAAATATAACTTAATTTTTGCAAGTACATTAAAATAGTTTTTTATTTATTGATTTTTTTTGAGAGAGAGAAGAAGCAGCAGGAGAGAGGGAGAGAGAGAGAAAACATCAATCTGTTGTTCCACCTATCCATGCATTCCTTGGTTGCTTCTTGTATAGGCCCTGACTGGACGTCAAACCTGCAACCTTGGCTGATTGATATCAGTCCTTGGATAACACTCTAACCAACTGAGCTACCTGCCCAGGGCACAAATATATTTTATATCTTGATTATATGTTTTGAGTTAGGACCACAAAAGTTTTGTAAATAAAGGCTTTTTAGGGATATGCTTTAATTAAAATAGAAGAACAATAACAACTAAACATAAAGGGTGCTTTAAAATTTTTTTTTAACTTTAGAGAGAGGGGAAGGGAGGGAGAAAGGGGGGAAGAGAAACACTGATGCAAAAGAGACACATGGAAAAGTTGCCTTCCATATGCATCCCAACCCAGTGATGGCAACCCAGGCCTGTGTCCCAACTGGTTGTCAGACCAGTGAACTTTGTGTGGGAGGACACCAAAACAAATGATGCACACCCACTGGGGGGGATGGTGCTTTTAAAATAGTTGGAATCCTAGAATTTTAGAGTTGTAAAAGACCTTAGGGTAGACCTTAAATAGTTAAAATTCTGCTTCTTCACAATCTTGTCTTTAATTTTAAGGTAAATAATGCCAAGTCTAGTTTCAGTACAATTTTTGACAGAATTAGTCTGTGTTCTAAAAATCAATGAGATCTAATTAATATCATTTTAACTTTAGATTAGTAAATGTTTAAAACAGGTTATTGAGATATAATTCACATAACCATAAATTCACTGTTTTAGTAATGTATACAATTTAGCAGTTTTGGCATATAATTAACTTTAAAATTATGGTAAATCATATAGTATAATATAAAATTTGCCATTTTAACCATTTTTAAGTGTACAAGTCAGGCATTAATTATATTCATAATGTGGTACAACCATCACCAAAACCTTTTTATCATACCAAACAAAACTCTGTAAGCATTAAACAATAGCTCCCAATTCTTCCCTCCTCCCAGCCCCTGGTAACCTCCAGTCTGCTTTCTGTCTCTAGAATTTGTCTATGCCAGGTATTTTATATAAGTGGAATCATATAATATTTGTTCTTTTATTACTGGCTCATTTTGCCTAGCCTGTTTTCAGCGTTTTATCCATGTTGTAGCATGTGTCAGAATTTCATTGCTCTTTAAGACTAAATAATATTAGCCTCTCCTCACTTTTTTGAATTCTTGTTTCTTTATTCTGTTCTGGTTGAATGTTTTTTTGGTCCAAACCATTGATTTGAGTCTTGGTTTTCTTCCCGTCACTGTTGGTTCCCTATACTTTCTTCTTTATTTCACTTTTCTTAGCTTTCATTTTTTTCTTTTATTTAGCAACCATACTCAACCAATTCTGTGAGCATCCTGATTACCAGTATTTTGAACTGTGCATCTGGTAGGTTGGCTATCTCTTTGTTGCTTAGTTGTATTCTTTCTGGAGTTTTGATCTGTTTTTTGGCCCATTTTCTTTTTGTCTCTGCTCACCTGTTACTTAGTAAGTGGTGGAGCCTTAGGTATTTGTCAGTGCAGGGCAACTCACATCACTGCATTGTGGTGCTGTATGTGGAGGAGAGGTCCAAGAGGGAACAAAGCCACTTTCTTGGTTCTTAGCTGGCTTTAGGTCACTTCCCCCACTACCCACAAGCAAATTGTGCCCTTCTGGTGCTGATTCCTGGGTGGGTGGATTTTGTGTACATTCTAGGACCCCATGGGTTTCTCCAGTGAACTCTCCTGTGAAGCTGGGAGTGTCTCCTGCCACTGCAACACCACTGACAGGTTTTTTCAGTCAGAGGTTTTGAGGCTTTATTTCCCTGCGCTGGAACCCTGGGTTGTGCTGTCTGTCTCATTCCCCAGTTGTTCTTCGCAGTTTATTTGCACACATAACTGGGACCACCTGACCCCCCAGCTGCTGCCTGACCCGGGTGTGCCAGCCTCCACCTTATCTGCCTGGTCCTCCTGTGGCTGCCTTACTGATCATCCTCTATGCTTGGGCTGTCTGTCTCCACCCCTCTTACCAGTCTGGATGAATGTTTCTTCCTTAACTCCTTGGTTGTTAGACTTTAATACAGTTTGATTTTTCTGGCAGTTCTGTTTTTTTTTGTTTATTGAAAATTTTTACTTATTTTTAGAGAGAGGAGAAGGGAGGGAGAAAGAGAGGGAGAGGAAACGTCATTGTGTGGTTGCCTCTTGCATGCCCCCTACTGGGGACCTGGCCTGCACCCCAGGCATGTGCCCTGACTGGGAATCAAACTGGTGAACCTTTGGTTTGCAGGCCATCATTCATTCCACTGAACCGCACCAGCCAGGGCTTATTTTTTGTTTTTAAATTTGTTGTTGTCCTTCTTTTGGTTGTGCAAGGAGGTAAAGTATATCTAACTACACCTCCATCCTTGCCAGAAGTCCCCAGTTTTTATTTTTTGAAAAGATTTTATTTACCCTGGCTGGTGTGGTTCAGTGGATTGAGTGTACTGAAGGGTCACTGGTTTATTTCCTAGTCAGGGCCCATTCCTGAGTTGCAAATTGGGGGTATAGGTGAGGCAATCACACAATGATGTTTTCCTCTCTCTCTTTCTCCCTCCCTTTCCCCATCTCTAAAAATAAATAAGTAAATAAGATTATATTTATTTTTAGTTTTACAAAGAGGGGAAAGCAGGGAGAAATAGAGAAACATCGATGTGTGAGAGAAACATTGATTAGTTGCTTCTTGCACACCCCCAACTGGGGACCTGGTCCATAACCCAGGCCCATGCCCTGATGGAGAAGTGAATCGGCACCCTCTCGGTTTACAGGCCAATGCTTACTGAGCCACAGGAGCCTGGGCTCACTTGATATTTTTGAGTAGTCTGTGTTTTCTCTAAAACCTTTGCTTTTATTACAGTTCCTTTTCAATATCTACCCTGGGTCACCCTTTTCAGACATAAGTCAAATCATGACATTCCTCTTCTTAAAACTCTCCAGTGCCCCCCCATCTCAGAATAAAAGTCATAATCATTCAAAATATTCTACATAATCTGCTCCCTACTACTTTTGACCACATCTGCTGATCTCTGTCTTGAATTCTTATTGTGCTTTAAACCTTACAAATAATTAAAAGTTCAGAAAAGCAAATGTTTCAGACAAGGTTAGACTTAAGATACTTTATTTAATTTAATTGTGGCTGCAATTAGTGAGTAAATTTATATATTGGGGGATAAGTAGGGTGACCCATGAGCATTTCCTGAGCCTTTAATACAGGGTGGGGCAAAAGTAAATTTACTGTTGTGAGTACATGAAACAGTTTATTCTTATATTATTTATTAATTATTGTATTGTTTTATATAGAAACAACTATAAACCTACTTTTTCTCTACCCTGTATATCCATAAATGCCTTACATATTTACTCTGTTATCTTATTAATCTCTAAACAGATTGATTCATACTATTATTTTTTTCCTTATTTTACACATGAGTAAAACTGAGCTCTGGAGTTCCAGAGCAGAGCATTACTATGATATATACAGTGTTGCCTGAAGGTATAAAATACTTGGAATATTTTAGGCATATGAAAATCTTACTGGCATTTTAATCATCCAGCATTACTTACTCAGACTGAACTATGCCTTAGTTATGGTCTATTATTTGGTTGTAAATCACAATGGATGTTTTAGGTTTTGTGTTTATTACTCAAATGTTGATGGATAATAAAAATTTTCACTGAAGATTCAAAGCTTCAGTTTTGAGAAGGAACACCAGTTAGATCAGAAGAGTGGTGATGACATTTTTAGTTGAGGATAAGTTTTTAATGTTTCCATCTGTTGTTAGTGATTAGAATCCCTATGGATCAATCTAGTGCAAAAGTAACTTTTTATATTTAGTTACTACACAAAGGGCTATATTATGATGACAAGAAAGGCAAGATTAGAAGCAGCCAAATGATAATGGAGAGGTGAAATTACTCATGTTACTTATTGAAACAAAATTTTTTGTGGGAGATAATTTTTGTGGGATATTTAATTATTTTTTTCTTTTGGCTAAACCAATGTGTTAGCTTGATGAAATGTCATGAAATGTTGACCTGTAAATTTAGTTTAACCTTTACCACTAAGTTTTTCCATTTATCCAGCTCTTCTCCAGTAATCAGTGTTTTACCCACTTACTTAGGTATATGAAAAATTCAGTTTTACTGATCCTTGCTGGTAAGTCCCTCTTCTGAGAGCAAGATAGTAGTCTTAGGTTTATATTAAGTCATCTTAGATTTGTACACTAAAAAGCTAATAGACTTATATTTCACCTCACCATGTTAATGACAATTGATTAAATTCATTAATTGTAAACAGATTAAATTCTAGTTATTTGCATGTAAAAGCCAGTGTGTTAAATCATGGTTTATGGAAGTTTATCAATTGGGTAGGCTAGGTTATTCTAATATAGCAATGATTATTTCTTATTCACGCTCTATATCCATTGAGGACTGGTAGTGTTATTCTGCTCATTATTTAGGGATCTGGGATGGTAGGATGTCCCCATCTTGAATGCTGCCTGTTTGTGTGCCAGAGGTAAAATAAAGTATAAGAAAATCTTTCATGACAATTATGTGTTCTGCCCAGAAGAGATTCACATCACTTCTATTTACAACTCATTATTCAGTTTTATGGTCTCCTCCAACCTCTAGGAAATATGATCTCTCTATTTAGAAAAGGGATGTGAGAAATAGGACCAATGATGAATGGAGGAAGTAATAAAATAAATTTGTATTGACTTTGCTTTTGATTTTAACACTTTTTAATTTGCTTTTATACTTTGACTTTATTTCTTTTAAAAATATATATTTTTTAGCCCTGGCTGATGTAGCTCAGTGGATTGAGCGCAGGCCTGTGAACCAGAGGATTGCAGTTCGATTCCCAATCAGGGCACATGCCCGGGTTGCAGGCCAGTTCCCAGCAGGGGACACACATTGATGTTTCTCTCCCTCTCTCTTTCCCTTCCCCTTGAAAGATTAAAAAAATTATTTTTACAATCCTAAAGTTGTAATACAAAATTATTATAAAAAACATTTTAAAATGATACTAAAAGTTAAAAGACCCTTTCCTTCTTTGCTTTTCTCTACTCCCATTGTCTAGGTGTAACCATTGTTAATAGATTGACATATAAAACTTCCATAGTTTTCTGGTATGTGTTATAAATAAACAATTTTGTATAATTAAAGTTTGTTTTTTATTTTATTTTTAAAAATTAAATTCATTGGGGTGGCATTGGTTAATAATATTATATAGTGTACATTTCTGTGATACATGATTGATATATTATTACATTGTGTGCCCACCACCCAAAGTCAGATCATCTTCCATCAGTATATATTTGGCTCCCTTTAACCTTTTGCTAGTTTGTTTTTTAAATGAAGGTGGAATTATGTATATCATACACAAATTTTTGTGATTATTCATACAGAATAATTCTAGAAATAAAATTTTTTTGTCAAATAATTTGCATATTTAAATTTTGATAATGAACTTCCAAATATCCTCCCCTTCTATTTCCATCAGTAGTATATCAGAATTTCCATTTTCTTTTAAATATATTTTATTAATTATGCCATTACAGTTGTCTCATTTTCCCCCCTTCACTCCCCTCTACCCTGCACACCTCCTCCCAACATTCCCCCCCTTTAGTTTATGTCCATGTGTCACAAGTTCTTTAGCTTCTACATTTCCCATACTATTCTTGCCCTACCCTCCATTTTCTACCTACCATGTATGCTACTTATTCTCTGTACCTTCTCCCCAGCTCCTCCTTTAACTTCTCTGTTGCTAACCCTCCATGTGATCTCCATTTCTATGGTTCTGCTCCTAATCTAGCTGTTTGCTTAGTTGGCTTTTTTTTAAAAGATTTTATTTATTTATTTTTACAGAGAGAGGAAGGGAAGAAGAAAGACAAGGAGAGAAACATCAATGTATGGTTGCTTCTCAGAGGCCCCCCTACTGGGGACCAGGCCCACAACCCAGGCATGTGCCCTAGACTGGGAATCGAACCAGCAACCCCTTGGTTTGCAGGCCCGTGCTCAATCCACTGAGCTACAACAGCCAGGGCAGTTTGCTTTTGTTTTAGGTGTGGTTATTAATAACTGAGTTTGCTGTTTTTTTACTGTTCATATTTTTTTATCTTTTTTTATTAGATACGTCTCTTTAACATTTCATATATAATAGGGCTTGGTGATAATAAACTCCTTCAACTTGACTTATCTGAGAAGCACTTTATCTTCCGTTCCATTCTAAATGAAAGCCTTGCTGGGTAGAGTAATCTTGGATGTAGGTCTTTGGATTTCATGACTTGGAGTACTTCTTTTCAGCCCCTTCTTGCCTGTAATGTCTCTTTTGAGAATTCAGCTGACAGTCTGATGGGAACTCCTTTGTAGGTGACTATCCCCTTATCTTTTCTGTTTTTAGAATTCTCTCCTTCATTTTAGTCTTGGCTAATGTAATTATGATGTACCTTGTTGTGTTCTTCTTTGGGACTCTGAGCTTCCTGGATTTCCTGGAAGTCTATTATTGCCTTTGCCAGATTGGGGAAGTTCTCCTTTATTATTTGTTCAAATAAGTTTTCCACTCATGGCTATTCCTCTTCCCCTTCTGGTACCCCTATAATTTGGATGTTGGAATGTTTAAAGATGTCCTGGAGGTTCCTAAGCCTCTCCTCATTTTTCAAATTCTTATTTCATCATTCTTTTCTGTTTGGTCATTTTTTTCTTCCTTCTGGTCCACTCCCTTGATATGAGTCCCAGTTTCCTTTCCATCACTATTGGTTCCCTGTGCATTTCCCTTCATTTCACTTAGTGTAGCCTTCACTTGTTCCTCTAATTTGTGACTAAAATCAACCAGTTCTGTGAGCATCCTGATCACCAGTGTTTTGAACTGTGCATCTGATAGGTTGGCTATCTCTTGGTCACTTAGAAGTATTGGCTCTGGGGCTTTGAGTTCTTCTGCTTGAGCCATGTTTTTGTCTGTTCACATCTGTTACATATGAGGGGCGAAAGCTTAGGTGTTCACCAGGGTGGGTCAACCCAGTCTCTGGGTTGTGACTGGGGTCAGGGTCATAGAGGGGGGCGATGGCGTTTGTTCTGCTCTCTTGGATTTTGGTCTCCTCTGCCACTTCCCAGAAGCAAATTGGGCCCTTCTGGTGCTGGTTCCTGGGTGGGTGGGCTTGTGTATGTTCTAGGACCCTGTGGGTCTCTCCAACAAACTCGCCTGTGAGGCTGGGAGCCTCTCCCAGCACCTCAATCCCCGAAAGTTTTTTCAATCGGTGCTTTTAGGCTTTATTTCCCATCACTGGGTCCCTGCATTGTGTGGTCTGTCTCACTGTCCATTTTATCACCTGGATTATCTGCGTGTGAATGTGTGACCAGGGTCAGCCAGCCGCCTTGCGCCCTCACTGGGTCTGCCCATTTCCATTCCATGCCTGGGATCTGCCAGCCGCCACCTGTGCACCTGGGTTGGTCCGTCAGCCACTGCTTTTTTCTGTTGCAACCCCTCTCTGCTGGCTGCCAACTTTGTCCCATTTAATGGTCTAGATGAGTGGTTTGTTGTTGTCGGACTTTGGTACAGTTCAATTTTCTGTCTGTTTTGGTTTTTGTTTCTAAATCTTTGTTGTCCTTAAATTTGGTTGTGGGAGGAGGTACAGTGTTTCCACCTACATGTCCATCTTGGCCAGAAGTTCAGAATTTCCATTTTCATATACCTTTTTCAAATACTGTATAATATCAATCTTCTCAATTTTTGCCAAAGCAAAAAGCATTGTATTTTGTTTTAGTGTGTAGGGCTTTAATTAGTGAAGCTGGGCTTTTAATCATGCTTATTGGCGAGTTGATTAATTTTCTAATGATTTGTTTCTTATTGATTTGAAGATGATATATAATAAAAATTATTTTCTCTCATCAAAATTGTTTATCTTGTCCAGGCTGATGTGGCTCAGAGGATTGAGCACTGACCTGTGAACCAAAAAATTGCTGGTTTGATTACTAGTCAGGACATGTGCCTAGGTTGTGGGCCAGGTTCCCTAGTTGGGGGCATGTGAGAAGTACCTGATCAGTGTATCTCTCACACATTGATATTTCTCATTCTCTCTTTCCTTTCCCCTCTCTCTAAAAAGTAAATAAATAAAATCTTTTAAAAAATTTTATCTTTTCATTATGGCATTCTAGGTTTTATGTTGTCTGAGAAAAACCTTCATCATGTTAACAATTACCAAAAATTCTACTTTATAGTATGTAGGTCTATAGTTTTTTTAATGTTTAGATAATTTGATTCCCTCAAAACTATTCTTAGTGTTGTACATATATTAATTCAATAATAGTACAAAGTAGATACTATTATCCTTATTTAAAGATGAGGAATTTTAGCCCTGGCTGGTGTGTCTCAGTGAATTGAATGCTGGCCAGTGAACTGAAAGGTCACTGGTTCAATTCCCAATCAGGTTACATGCCTCGGTTGTGGGCCACATCCCTGTTTGAGGGTGTTGGAGAGGCAGCCAGCTGATGTTTCTCTCTCACATTGATGTTTCTCTCTCTCTCTCTCTCTCTTTCTCTCTCCCTTCCTCTCTCTCTCTGAAAGTAAATAAAATCTTTTAAAAAATAAATATGAGGAATTTTAGGTACAGAGGCATTAAACTTGCCCAAGGCAACACAGCTAGTAGAGCTGGGATATAGACACAGGCAGAGTTATAATAAGATAAAGGCAGCCCATGTTTCTGTTACTCTCTCTTGCTGCGTATATAGCTGGGTTGTCTTTTAATCACTGAATTCCAAGTAGGAAAAGTGTCCTATTTGAGTAGTGAAAAGTACCATTTAGGGGCTGTTAATTTGAAATACTTCTTGGAAGTAAATACTTCTTTTAATATACTTCTGAAATCTCATAATAGATATTTTTTTATCATTGTAAGTAGGTGATTAATATCAGTTATTTAAAATTGCTGAAGTTGGGAGCCCAGACATTTTTAGCTCTAGTTTAAAGGTATATCTATTATTTTATTTTATTTTTTTTAAAAGGTTTTATTTATTTACCTTTAGAGAGGGGGAGGGGAGGGAGAAAGAGAGGGAGAGAAACATCATTTTATGAGAGGTACATGGATCTGCTGCCTCTCACTCATCCCTATCTAGAACCTGGCCTGAACTAGTGACCTCTCAGTTTGTAGGCCAGCACTCAGTCCACTGAGCCACACCAGCCAGAGCCTAGAGCCTTATCTATTATATTAATTAAAAATTTTCAAAGAACCTTGGTTATTTGGGTTTCTAGCTTGTAATTGGGGAACATTAAATAAGTAAGAGGATGACTAATATTAATGGCTTAAAATGCCTGAACATGTGTACTCATTAGTGTATTCAGAATAAGTTTGAGTTAGAACCTATTTATTCTCTGCAGTTAGTGTATGGGAATACATAGAATTAACTGGAATTTTTCTGTCATTCTAGCTCTCCATTATAGTTATCTTTCACAGGATTGGTACTGATATAGGAAAGAAAAATGGTAGCAAATGTAAAGGGACAGGGTTGGATAAAGTCTTAGGGAGGAGGGAGAAAAAGTAATTTTCTTAATTTTTTCATTCTGCATTTTGCTATGTATAACGTGCACTATTTTTGCTGAAGTTTTTGAGGGAAAAATGAGGATGCGCATTATATGTGGGTAGTACTAATTCCATATCTAAATAAATGTTTTTAATTCTTTTATTTATGCTTATGTGTTAAAACTAACTGTAGAAAGCAATAATGATTTCTGTATGCAAAATAGGTAAATGCTAAAATTCCTCTATAATACAAAAAACAAGTATCTAAATATAAATAAATAATTGAGTTAAAAAATTAAAAAAAAAAGATATTTTTCTTGGAAGTTTGGGCCAAAAATGTGGGTGCTCATTTTATACTG
Organism: Artibeus jamaicensis; assembly: GCF_021234435.1. Taxonomy (NCBI): domain Eukaryota; kingdom Metazoa; phylum Chordata; class Mammalia; order Chiroptera; family Phyllostomidae; genus Artibeus; species Artibeus jamaicensis. The sequence goes on from NW_026521814.1 coordinate 33,607,432, forward strand.
CAAAATATGGGGTATATTGTCTTTTTCTCTTCACCCAAACTGTCCCAGCTTGATCTGGCCTTGTTGCCCTTGCCTTTGATCTCTGTACTGATATAGGCTGCAGAGAAGCATACCATTCTTTGATTGTGTAAGCTCTTGTAGGTTTTGGAATTCAGACATTGTTAAATAATAACTTTGATATTGGAAAGTTGTAGGGCTATTACTTAATGCAAAGAATTGTATTTGAAAAGAGAACTCTGAACAATTAAATGAATGACAATATAGGAAGTTTATAAAATGAATAGTACTAAAATTATTGTGAGTTGCGTTTTTTATCCTGTCACTTAGGTGAGCTGATTCCTGAAATCTTTTTCAGCTCGTTTTACTTATTTAGGGCAATAATTAGAGAATTTGTTGTGTAGAAGATGACATCTATTTAAGGTGTCTGGAGAGATTTCTGTGAGAGACAACTGAGTCATGTCCTCAGTAATTATCTTGAGAACTATGTAGGAGAAACAGTAAATTTCTATAGCTAATGAATATTTCATTACCGTGTGAGAGAACCTGTTGTATAAAATATTTACCAAAAATATGTGATATTAATAAAGTAATAATTGAATACAGAGGACTACAGTAGTGCTGTTGTAAGTAAAAAATGAAATAGCTATTGTTTAATAACAGTAACTCCCTCTTTATGAATGTCTACCGTGTATCAATCATAATGCAAAGTATTTTTACATATGCTTTTCTCTAATCAAAGCAGCTGAAAGGTGAGTATTTTTCCTATTTTATTTATTTACTTTTTTATTGAATTTATTGGGGCATTATTGGTTAATTAAATTATGTAGGTTTCAGGTATACAGTTCTATAATACATCATCTGTATATTGTATTGTGTATTTACCATCCCAAGTCAAATCTCCTTCCATCATCATTTATTCCCCCATACCCTCTTCTACGTCCATCTACCCCCTATTTTTCCTACTTTAGAATTAGAAAAGTTGACTAACAGACTAAGTATTTTGTCTGATGGTATATACTTCTAATAATAACTAATTGCTTATTGAATTATTTATTTAATACCCCCTTGTGACAGGCATTATGCTAAGATTTTTACTTTATTTTATATGAACCTTACATTAGATTTGCTGAAATATATATTGTTTTTTCATTGATGAGGAAACTGATGTGCATAGAAGTTAAACAAATTACCCAAAACCATCTGCTTAGAAAGTGACAGAACTGGAATTCAAGCCAAGGTATAGATATATTTTTATTTATTTATTTATTTTTAAAGATTTTATTTATTTATCTTTAGATGGGAAGGGAAGGAGAGAAGGAGAGAAACATCAATGTGTGGTTGCCTCTCTCGAGTCCCCCGCTAGGAACTGGCCCGCAACCCAGGCATGTGCCCTGACTGGGAATGGAACCGCAATCGTGTGGTTCGCAGGCCCGTGCTCAATCCACTGAGCCACACCAGCCAGGGCTAGATATATTTTTAAAGATTTTATTTATTTATTTTTAGACAGAGGGGAAAGAAGGGAGAAAAGGAGGGAGAGAAGTATCAATGTGCAGTTGCCTCTCAGCATTCCCTACTGGGGACCTGGCCTGCCACTCAGGCATGTGCCCTGATTGGGAATCGAACCTGTGACGCTTTGGTACTCAGGCTGGTGCTCAGTCCACTGAGCCACACCATCCAGGGAGGTACTCTTGACTTCTTAAAGTCTTTACTCAATCATATTTTCTCTCCAGACATCTTTGTGTCGTAAGAGAGAGTTGGTCACACTGAGATGCCTTATATCTTTGAAATTCTGTGAATTGTTCTCTGTGAAGTAATAAAGTTAGGATAAATTAATATCTTCACATCAGCTGTGTAATAAGAATACAGTGGTACCTCCATACTCATTGTTAATTTGTTCCGGAACTTGTGACGAGTGCCAAAACTGATGAGTACTGAATGATGAAGCATTTTCTCTTGTGGGGCAACATGATTCATACAGAAGTTCCAGCAAGTGCAACGAGTCCTGAGCAAGCACCAAGTGCTGAAACATGTTTTTTTCTTGTCAAAATGCGACGAGTACTGGGTTTGATGAGTTCTGAAACCAATAAATACTGAGGTATGACTGGATTTGATTCGTTAACAGAAAGACTACTAATGCTTGGTCACTTCTCTTTCCAAGTGATATACATTGAATATGAATACCCTAACTGTGTTAGGGTATGAAGAAGGAGGAGTCATGGTACTAATGTCTGACAAATTTACCCTGTTATAGGCGTAAGACCGTAAATGAAGTAGTGCATGCTCAACTGTTGTCTGGGTTAAAAAAATCAAGTTTGAAGTAAGATACACAGAATGTATATAGGCAGTAACAAAAACAAAAGATAGTAATAATTTGGGCAATGGATAAATCATTGTGGCAGGACAGACATGTAGCAGAGCTTACAGTTCTCTTGAGATTGGGTTAAGGGAACTGGCCTGATCATGGAGATATTCTTTAGAAGAGCTGCCAGGTTGCCAAGGCATGGTGACTTAATTTGTAGTAAAGGTGTGAGCTGACCCTAAAAAGCAAGGGACAGAGGCTAACAGGCCTAGTCAAGTGAGCTTAAATGTATAAAAAATGAGGAGGGGAAAATTCAGCAACTTGAGTAAATCCCGTCATCCTACTGAGCTCCTGGATGAGCTGAGGGTGATGAAGGTTAGGTTGTTTGGTGTATATATATTCTGCCTTATTTAAGATTGGCTCAGTTATTGTATACAGTTCTGAAGACTTGAGATCTGGCTAATGTGTATCATCCATTGTGGGGGTAAGGATTGTGAGGGGAGTATAGGTAGTTAAGGAAACAATAATGAAAGCAACAGTCCAGAACAGAGTTATGCGAGAGCTTGCTGATACTGTTTAGGGTTGTAATTACCAGCCATATTCCTTTCACTACTTTTAATTCTTGATAGTTGGAGTTTTTGAAGTATCTGGCCACATCTACTTTGACCACAGAATTAATTAACTAATGAATTAATTTTCCTTTGCCCTGCATACCCCTTCCCACCTGCATTCTCCACCCCCTTAGTTCATGTTCATGGGTTATACATATAAGTTCTTTGGCTTCTCCGTTTCCTATACTATCCTTAACCTCCCCCTGTCTATCTTCTACCATTTATGCTACTTATCCCCTGTACCTTCTCCCTAGATATCCCCCCTCCCCTTCCCCATAGATAACCCTCCATGTGACCTCCATTTCTGTTCCAGTTGTTTGCTTAGTTCCTTTTCATTTTTGTTTATTTTTTAATTTAATTTAATTTTTTAAAAGATTTTATTTATTTAAATATTAGAGGGGAAGGGAAGGAGAGAGGGAGAGAAATATCTCGTGTGTCCCCTGCTGGGAACTGGCCTGCAATCCAGGCCTGTGCCCTGACTGGAAATTGAACCTTGATCCTTTGATTTGCAGGCCCGCACTCAATCCACTGAGCTACAACAGCTAGGGCCATTTTTATTTTCTTTTCTAGGTTTGGTTATTGATATTTATGAGTTTGTTGTCATCATACTGTTCATATTTTTCATCTTTTTCTTAGATAAGTCCCTTTCACATTTCATATAATAAGGGCTTGGTGATGATGAACTCCTTTAACTCAACCTCATCTGGGAAGCACCTTAACTGTCCTTCTATTATAAATGATAGCTTTGTTGTATAGAGTAATTTTGGATGTAGGTCCTTGCCTTTCATGACTTGGAATACTTCTTTCCAGCCCCTTCTTGCCTGCAAGGTTTCTTTTGAGAAATCAGCTGACAGTCTGATCGGAATTCCTTTGTAGGTGACTATCCCCTTATCTCTTGCTGCTTCTAGAATTCTCTCCTTCATTTTAGTCTTGGCTAATGTAATTATGATGTGCCTTGGTGTGTTCCTCCTCAGGTCTACTTCTTTGGGACTCTGAGCTTCCTGAACTTCCTGAAAGTCTATTTTCTTTGCCAAATTGGGGAAGTTCTTCTTCATTATTTGTTCAAATAAGTCTTCAACTTCTTATTCTTCCTCCTCCTTCTGGCACACCTATGATTTGGATGTTGGAGTATTTAAAGATGTCCTGGAGGTTCCTAAGCCTCTCCTCATTTTTTGAATTATTGTTTCTTCATTCTGTTGTGGTTGAATGTTTCTTTCTTCCTTCTGTTCCAAACCCTTGATTTGAGTCCTGGTTTCCTTCCCTTCACTGTTGGTTCCCTGTAGATTGTTCTTTATTTCACATAATGCAACCTTCATTGCTGCTACCTGGGCCTTTTTTAATGCTGTTGCAGTACCCAGTGAGTTCCTAGAGCATCCTGACAACCAGTGTTTTGAATTGTGTATCCAATAGGTTAGCTATCTCTTTGTTGCTTAGTGGTATTTTTTCTGGAGCTTTGAGCTATTCTTTCATTTGGCCAATTTTTTTTTGTTTTATTTTGTTTTGGCACACCTGTTATGTCGTCTGACCATGGAATTTACATCAGGTAAGGGGAAACACTGGAAATAAAAAGCAAATAAAGAAGGCAGAGGATCTCATAAAGAGATGTAGGAAAAAGTTCCAGTTTTATTATTAGGTAATTTGTTTTATGATATATATGAAATGGTTCATAACAGATAATGTATGCTTGAATTTTTTTGGTTTTTATAGATGCAGCAACAATATGTTCTCTTAAGATGAGTGCCTTACAGTTTCCTTGAGCATGAAACTTTTATTGATAAATCTTTATTATACTAAGGTTGGGAACAGGTTTAGTAAGTAATTTTTCTGCTAAAAAATACTATATTTCACTAAACTTGAAAACTTTTTTTTACCTCACTCAAGGACATGCTTGTTGATTTGAGAGAGAGAGAGAGAAAAAGAGTGATGTGAGAGAGAACACTGATTGGTTGCCTTCTTGTGTACACCCCGACTGGGTATTAAACCCACAATCTGGGCTTGTGCCCTCACTGGGAGTTGAACCTGCAACCATTTGGTCTATGAGATGATGCTCCAAACAACTGAGCCACACTGGCCAGGACATAAATTTGAAAACTTTTGTTCTACAATGTAATTTAAGCGGATCACAATAATAATAGAAAATGATTCTCTGGTTTCAATGTTTTGTTTTTGTTTTAAAGATTTTATTTACTTTTTAGAGGGAAGGGAGAAAAATAGGGAGAGAAATATCTATGTGTGACAGAAATATCCATCAGTTTCCTCTTGCATTCCCCCAAATGGGAACCTGACCCACACCCCAGGCATGTACCCTGGCCAGGAATTGAATTGGTGACCTTTCAGTTGGCAGGCCAACACTCAGTCCACTTAGCCACACCAGCGAGGGCATGGTTTCAGTGTTCTATGACTATGTTTCTGTAGGGAGAAGTATAAATCATTTAAATCAACTTGATCCTGTCATTTCTAGACATTTTCTTTTGCGATGTTTCGGGGAAAATTTCTCACTTTTTAAAAAAATTGCAGGTGAAAAAAAAACTGGCTATAAAAAATAAGAGCTGTATGTGAAGCAAATTATATGCTGTGATGCACCTAATGTTGCCAAGTACACTTAATGAAGGAGGTGGGGAGGCTACTTAGCCCTCCAGGGAGGCAACTCAGATTACTGCTTTTCTATAGGAAAGCAGTTAAAATAAGTTTGGAGACTTCCCAAATTTAACGAGAAGGCATTTGTAACACTCTGGAAATGAACTAAGATAAAAATACCTGCTGATTTTTAAATATTATTGTGTTTTTCTATGTCTTCTGGTATTTGAACACTGTTTAGTAGTATTATAAGCAGATACTGAGCAAAAATAGGTTAAGGCCCTTACATTTTATATTAAAGCTTTTACATACTGTATTTATGTAGATTTGTGTTAGGTTAAGAGATTATCATACTATCTTGTAGCCATTAACAAAGTATCTGGATCCCTGCTTCCAATGGCACTTATATACTTGTTGAGAAGACAGAGCATAAATAAATAGTAAATACATAAATGTACAAGGTAATAGAGATTATTACCATATGCCATATGCCATATGGCTATCTTACAGGGTACTTAGGGGGAACCACTTTAGGTAAGGCGGTCAGTGAGCCTTCCTCACAAGGTGACATCTAAAGAATCAATATTAGCCAGATATGTGAATAATTATAGGAAGAGCATTTCAGGTAGAGGAACACAAAGTGCAAGGGTTGGGAGAGAGGAAAGAGCTTGGTATTTTACGGAATCAGAAAGAAGACTGGTGTGGCTAATGCAGAGTGCAGAGAGGGGTGTGACAAGTGGGTTACGCCGGCAGGAGCCAAATCATGTGGGCCGTCAAGGGCACAGTAGAAAGATGAAGAGTTTGAATTTCATTCTTAGAAAATGGGAAATGGTCTTGAAAAATTTTAAGCAGGGTAATTTCATGACCTAGTTTTCATTTTTGAAAGAGAGACTTGCCTTGTGGAAAAGAATGAGAGAGGATCTCTAGGAGACACAGGAAGACTGGTAGGCAGTTGTAGCAGTCAAGAGGGACAAGGATGGTTGGGATTTTCCCCATAGTACTGTCAACCTTTTGGTATCATTACTCACTTCTGTGATACACTGTTTTTTAACTATTCAATTTAATTAATTTATTTTTAAAAGATTTTATTTATTTAATTTTATTTATTTATTTTAGAGAGGGGAAGGGAGGGAGAGGAGAGACACGTCAGTGTGTGGTTGCCTCTCGTGTACCCCTTCTGGGTACTTGGCCTGCAACCTAGGCATAACCGGGGATCAAGCCTGTGACCCTTTGATTCACAGGCTGGCACTCAATCCACTGGGCCATACCACTAGGGCAGTACACTGATTTTTTTAAATAGGCAGGACTGTTTGTGGATTTAGAATGTATAGTTGAATTAGTTTTGAAAACCTATTTCCCTCAATGTTTATGTTAGAAATCTGTGTTATTTCAAGTTTTCAGTAAGCGCTACAAATATGTATTAGTGATATCTCTACTTTAAAAAATATATTTGGCCCTGGCTGGTGTAGCTCAGTGGACTGAGCATGGGCTGTGAACGTTAGGGTCACCAGTTCAATTCCCAGTCAGGGCACACGCCTGGGTTGTGGGACAGGCCCCCAGTATGGGGTGTGCTGGAGGCAACCACACACTGATGTTTCTCTCCCTCTCTTTCTCCCCTTTCCTCACTCTCTAAAAGTAAATAAATAAAAAAATTTTAAAATAAATAAAATAAATAAAAAATATATTTGGAAAACTGTAAATATGGAAAATATTTTGCTTCAAGGAATAGTTTAAAGTATAGGTGTAGAGTCCATCTCCCTGTATTCCCTTTATGATACAGCAAATACAGACTATAAGAATAATTTGTGGTCATACAACCCTTTGTAAATGAGGACTTTGCCGTTTGTCCTGTTTGTAAAAGGCTTATTATTGCAATGTTCGAAGATTTGGGTCATGTCTCAATCATATTCTCATTTAAAGCAGATGTAATCTTCCCTCCCATGTAAATACACATTCATTGTACCTCTTCAAGATTTTTTGTTATTGTTATTTTTGTTGATACTCTTTCTTTTCCCCCATTTCAAGGAAGTGCTCGTTCATAGATCCTTATTAATGTTTCATCAGTGCAACCTTTTCTCATCATTAGTTACTTTCAAATAATATTGAAGACTGGTAGTTTTCATACTTGTATTCTAGAATGAAGTTGAAGTTGACATGACTGCAGTCTCTAATGTCTCATCATAAAAGTATTGTACGTCTAACTAGACTTTAAATTATGAGCAATAACAGTACAGTTCTCCTATAATAAATAAAAGCTCTATAAGGCAGTAGAATAATGGGGGCAAGAATTAGGGTGAAAAGATTTTAAGATTTTATTTATTTATTTTTAGAGAGGGGAAAGGAGAAAGAAAGAGAAGGAAACATCAATGTATGGTTGCCTCTCATGTGCACCCTACTGGGGACCTGGCCTGCAACCCAGGCATGTGCCCTAGACTGGGAATCAAACCGGGGACCCTTTGATTCACGGGCCACCACTCAATCCACTCAGCCACACCAGCCAGGTCAGAGTTAGGATTAAGTTTAAATAAAATGAAGATTTATGGCTAACTGCCAGAAGATCTGACTTGGCTGAAAGAGTCTGTTTCCTAATACCTCAGCAGCAAAATTTATAATTTTAATTGTAGATTTCTAAAAATTTACAAGAGATGTAGCTTTTAGTGGTTTTGTTTTCTTCTATTATTAAAAAACCAGTGGATGTACAGAGTATAAATTTAAAGAAAGGTTTTTAGCCTCTCAGAACCAGCTTTTTCTAGCCTGTAATATCCCAGTATATTAAAACTCTTAATTGTTTCCTCACAGGAAATTTTCATATCCTGTAAGAAACTCTCTTGACTTAAGAGATTTATAATTAGTAGCTTTTTGAGGGGAACAGCATTATTATTCACTTCTCAGACCTTTAATTTTGAAAAATAAAGGTTATTTTACATATTATAGTCCCATAAAGAAAAAACAGTTAAGTCCAAACAAACTGGAGATTAGCTTTTAAGAGCCAAATTCTTTCATATTTGACTTTTTAAGGTATATGGCAAGTGTATAAATCCTAGTACAGAGCATGATGAATTTTCACAAAGTAATTTTCACAGAGTAAAAACACATATATGACCAGCACCCTGTACATTTACAGACTCCAAAAGCCCTATTTATTGTGCCTTTTTGGGAGGTCACCATCCTGACTTATAGATTAGTATTGAATATAGGCTGAATGTTGATTCTTAGATTTTATAGTCATCATAGTGGACTGCACTCTTGAAATACTATTGTGTGGTTTTCTACTAATTTAGTTAAAATTATGTGCGAATTTGTATTAATAGGAAAAAGCAACTACTTAATTTTTACCCCTTTTATTGACTAGGTATCCAACATATCTTTTCCTGATAACTTCCATTTATTTTTCTATTAGTCCTGTAATTACTGTGCCTACTTAAAGAATGAATATAATGCTCTGACTGGTGTGGGTTAGTGGATTGAGTGCCAGTCTGTGAACCAAAGGGTTGCTGCTTCCATTCCCAGTCCAGGGCACATGCCTAGGTTGTGGGCAAGATCCTCAGTAGGAGATGCATGAGAGGCAACCACACACTGATGTTTCTCTCCTCTTTCTCCCTCCCTTCCCCTCTCTAAAAATAAATAAGCAAATAAAATCTTTAAAAAAAGAATGAATATATAATTTAACTGTCCTCCTAGGGATGAGGGACATGATTTTGGATTGTGTAGAAGTTTTAATGAAAAAAAAAAACTAAGTGGGTAGAGTCGACTATTTGATGTTTTTGAAGGCAAGAAGTGAAAACTGAAGGTTAGTAGGTAATATCAGATATAATCAAGTAGATAGAAGGAAAAATGTCTAGTTAAATTTCTTAAATCTTCAATATTCCAAGAAATCCATTCTTAGGAAACTTCAGAGGGACACGAAAGAGTAAGAGTGAAGAAAACACATATTTAGGCAGTTGTTATTTAAATGGTGGCAACATTTTCACATTTTCTAGCAGGTATAAAATCTGTCAATTTTGTCAGTAAGTGAAGCTTATGTTTTCTGTTAGAACATTTTTGCTTTAGTCAGACAACTTTTCCTTAATTCTCAGTCTTAAAAAGACCTCAGGCTCCAAGGTGCAGTAATTATTTCTAGTCTCAAAATGAAATTTCATCATGATTTATGTAGCTGGTTAAGTCATTCCATATCTATACTGCTCTACAAACAACCTTAGGGCTTCAGTGAAGCATGGTTCACTGAAGTGGGATTGCTGAAAAAGCCATCCCACTTCAGTATTAGACAGTTCTCTGGAGAAATGTCTTCGGTATATTTTATATGCAAGTTGGTTTATAATAAGTTATCAAAAGGTTAAAATATTTTATTTTTTTAAAGATTGTAGTTTTAGATAGAAGGGAAGGGAGGGAGAAAGAGAGGGAGAGAAACATTGATGTGTAAGAGAAACATGGATCATTTGCCTATTGTAGGCCCCTAACTGGGGACCTAGCCCGTAACTCAGGCATGAGTTCTGACTGGGAATCAAACCAGAGATCTTTGGATTTGCAGAAGGATGCCCAATCCACTGACTCACACCAGTCAAGGTAGATTGAAGTATTTCATAAAGGACTAAAATGTTCATAAAGTTGAGAGGATTTTCTATAAATTACTATTTTTATCTGTTAGGAAGAGATGTGGAATTATTACCATGCCTATATCAGACCAAGACATCTGCATGATATATATAAAATCTTTAAAGAGTAACTGGTACATCAAACTCACTTTTTTTTCATAAACACTTTCACTCTATATCTTCTTTTTTTGACTGCTTATTCTATTGATCATCTTAAATCAGTATATCCTTCTATCCCCTTACCCCTATTATCTTACTTACCAACAGAATCATAACTAGATCTCATCCTTAGAAACAAAAAGCAAAGAAAATACATAAACAATAGATAAACACACAAAATGACCTTGTTGCTCCTTGTTTTTTTTATCATATTCACTGCTAGATTTCTTAATTCTTTGAAATTATCTCTTTAATTTTAATAATACAGCCTTTCTAGAAGTAGATAATTCAAGTCATTGCTCAGTCTCTTTTGAATCTTTCTCTTTTTGAACCCATTTGTATCACAGTGATAGTATTTATGTTGAAAGGTAGATTTAATTAGAATCCTCTAAAAAAGTACGTTATTTTCTAAAATTATATTTTATTGATTATGCCATTATAGTTGTCCCAATTTTTCCCATTTGTCCCTCTGTAGCCAGCACCCTCATTCCCTCAGGCAATCCCGCCGACACCATTGTTCATACCCATGTGTCATGCATATAAGTTTTTTGGCTACTCTATTTCCTATACTGTAATAATGCCCTTTACAGCAAAAGAAAAAAAATTTTCTGGCCTATGAGACTACTGCAGTATCATTACAACATTTACTTGTGTCTTATTTATTCAGTTCCTCAATCTGTCTTTTATGGCCCTGACATATTTGAAGAGTACAGATCAATTATTTTGTCAAATATCCCTCAATTTGAATTTATCTGATGTTTTCCCGTGCTTAAGTCAGGTAATGCATTTTTAGTAGAACTATCAGAGAAATAATTTTGGGTTCTCAGTGTATCATATCAGAGGCACATGGTGTCAGTTTGCTTCATTACTGTTAAAGTTAACTTTTATCTCTTGGTTAAGGTGATATCTGCCTGATACAGTTACTATTTTTCCCTTTGTAACTAAAAGCAACTTTTGAAGAGTTATTTGAGACTCTGTGAATATCCTTTCTCTTCAGACTAGTTTCAGCATTCATTGATGATGTTTGTTCCAAACAATTTTTTCTAAACTTAATGTTTCTTCTACATTTAGTAATTCACTGTAAGAAAGAACTTTACTTTCTCCGTGTTTATTTTAAAGAGTTTTTTTTTATTTTTAGAGAGAGGGGGAAGGGAGGGAGAAATAAAGGGAGGGAAACATTGATGTAAGAAAGAAACATAGATTAGTTGCCTCTTGAATGCACTGTGAATGGGGACTGAACCTGACAACCCATGCATGTGCCCTGACTGGGAATCAGACTGGTGAATCAAACCGAAAGTGGAATTGAACCACTTTCACTTTGTGGGATGACACCCGACCAACTGAGCCACACCACTCAGGGCTCCACATTTATTTTATTCATTTCTTTGTTCATGTCCATGTCCATGTGGACTGTTGGGTTTTAATTCCAGTCAGGGATTTAGCTAACATATTTCTTTGGGAGTAGCCCTAAATTTTAGATTTTTATTAAAGGAGGGTGTTTACTGAACTCTGCTAAGCCCTCTCAGTTCCTCAGGTGTTATAATGATTAAATGCAGTTAAAGATGTGAAAATGCTAGTTGAATGTTAACATTATAATCTCTTACAAAATTTTGCAATTTAAAGCAGTATTAAGTATTTTGTTAGCTTGCAGCATACTTATTTGGTAGTAAAATGGATTTTAGACCGCCTGATACAAAGTTTTTTACAAATTTTATGTATGATTATTCATACTTTTTGCTGAAGAAATATTTAATGTATTTAATTACTGGGAGCTTCCCTAGACTATTCTGGGAATGTTGTGTAATATAGTGTAAATGTGCATGATGTTATTCTAAAATCTGGGAACTCAGGATTTAAAACACATTTGGTTATAAGGGTTTCATAATAAAGGCTTAAAGACCTATAGTACTATATGCAGGTCCTAGTTTATTTGTCAGTATATTTTGAGATTACCAACTATCACTATGTAGTTGGTAAAATAGATGTTAATCATAATATAGTACTATTAACCATAACTAGCACACAAGTAAGAATAGTTTTATCAGCATTTGCTTAAAGTGCAAAGAAGCAGGAGAAACCCCAGCACTTTCTTTGCCATCAGATAATTTCTTGTGCTTTTAAAAATACTATTAGGGAGCTCAAATTCCTTGTGATTTTTTTTCACTCAGTTACTGAGGAGCCTGCTGCTCTTTCTGAGGTATAATATCTGCTTTCTGCCCTCTTAAGCGGGTTGAAAGGATAGTTTAATGCAGCTATAAAATATAGAATATCCTGCCTTTCCTCAGTTGTCCAGTGGCTTTAGCTAATGTGAAATGTAGTATTGTTTGCAGAATTAAATTCAAATAGAATAATACACAGAGATTTTTAACTATTCCTTGAACAAAAAGTAGGTTCTTTTTGAAGTCCTAACAGAAGAAGTAGTCTTACATTTTAGTAGAATATATTAATAGCACACATTGCTCCCTTTTCATGGTTAATGAACATAGTGGTTATATTAAATCTAAAAAGAAATTTTAAGTTTATGTTTTTATTCCTACATGGTGATTTTCATAACAAAGGATAGTTATGCTCAGTCTCAAAATAAATTAGCTACATAGTGCATAGTTTTAAATCTTTAACTTTATTACTAGAAATTCTCTTAATTACTTAATTTAGTTACTACTTGTGAAAGTTACTTTTGATTAGTTTTTAGGTTCTTATATATTTTTTCTTTTATTGATGTAAATCAGTTCAACCTATTTTTAAAAAGATTTTATTTATTTATCTTTAGGGGGGAAGGTAAGGAGAGAGGGACAGAAATATCAGTGTATGGTTGCCTCTCATGCATCCCCCGGTGGGACCTGCCTGCAACCCAGGCATGTTCCCTGACTGGGAATCGAACTGCAATGCTTTGGTTCGCAGGCCCGTGCTCAATCTACTGAGCTACACCAGCCAGGGCTAGTTCAACCTATTAATTTAAATTAGTTCTGTTTCTGTAGTCTATAATTCTAATACTGAATTTTGAAGTCTTAAATTATACTTGATTTAGATATAATAGTTTTGAACTAGTAACTTAAAAAATATGACCGTTTTAAAATAATACAAAACTAGACAAATTCATATTGTATGAAAGGGCATACAATGAAATAAACATTTTATAACATTCTTATTATTTAAGCCAGGTAAAAGCTGGCAGCTTTCTTTCACTTAGATGTCACTCAAACCATCAATCAAATTTGCAAATGTCTTTTGTTTGCTTGCCACCCAACTCAATAGCAGTGAGTGAGGGGGGACTGGTGAAGATTGCCAACAGTACCTCTCACATCACATCTCTCCTTTATGTGTAATCATAAACTTGAATGGTATATGGTGGTAATAACTAAAAGGAACATGATTCTAAAACTGAATCAAAGTTTCTTTTTTTAATCAGTTGTAGATTTTTTTCATTACAGTGAGTACAAATTGTTCTGGGAGCTGATACAAACTGTTGCAAGGGGAAAGTATTATAAAATGAGAATAGATACAAATGGTTTTATTGGGTTAGTGAATTTTTAGATATTTTTCAGTAAGGCCACACTTAAAGTCTTGCATGCTAACTAAAATGATTTCATATTCTATATAGGTTGCTGATTCCTAATATATATATTTTGTCAGTGTCTTGTTTTGTGTAAATCAATAAGATCATAAATCTTTATTATGTAAAATTTTAAATTGATATAAATGAGCAGTATTTATACAGTTTTATTTTTAAAGCAAAAAAAGTGAGCCAAAATGTTAATCTTTAACAATATGTAACACATATAGTTTACAAAAGTTTGTTGAAGTACCAGATTAAGGGATCGTGTGGCAGTCACCAAAGAGTCTCAACATATTAATTAACCCAGCTTCTTAACAAATAAATATAATTTAATTTTTATCACTAAATTATTTCAAGACTATCTACTTTTCCTTTTAGAATTGTTCTGTAATTATGATGCATTAAAATTTTGGAAGTCACAATGGTGGTTTAACATGAACATATAGCAAAAAGGATTCAAGGGTGCTTTTTGTAAGAGCTCTTTTGTCAGCACAACTTTGTTTGTGGTTCTTCTCTTTTAGGAGAAGGCTGTAATGCCTAATATTTGCCAGCACTTTGTCAAGCTAATGTTGAATTACAGCTAAACATTCAGTTGATCAAGACCCCAGCCTTGTTTGAGACCCAAGAGGAGCAGGTGGGAAAGAGAGAGAGAGGTGGGAATGGGAGGTAGAATAGACTTTTTTACATAGTGACTTATTTATTTATTATGTCAAATAGATTTAGCATGCTTTATCAATTTAAATATTTAAAGCCCTCTAAACTTTTTCTACAGAGCATTTCTTTACTATTGGCCTTCCCTTTTTTTCAGTTAATGAGAAATGGTATTGATAAAAAGATTTGCATTTTTTCTTGCATACTTTTGAACAAAGTAATTTTTACTTTTCTTTTTTTTTTTAACTTTTTATTGATTATGCTGTTACAGTTGTTCTATTCCCCCTTTCATTCCCCTCCACCCTACCCCCCATCCCCACCATTACCCCCCTTTAGTTTATGACCATGTGTCTCAAGTCCTTTAGATTCTATATTTCCCATGCTATTCTTGCCCCCCCCCTTCTATTTTCTATCTACTGTCTATGCTACTTATTTTCTGTACCTTTTCCCCCCTTCTCCTCCTCCCACTCCCCTGTTGCTAACCTTCCTTGAGATCTTCATTTCTATGTTTCCACTCCTGATCTAGCTGTCCTTTCAGCTTGCTTTCGTTTTAGGTGTGGTTGTTAATAACTGTGAGTTTGTTGTCCTTTCACTGTTTATGTTTCTTTAACTTCTTTTTCTTAGATAAGTTCCTTTAACATTTCATATAATAAGGGCTTGGTGATGATGAACTCCTTGAATTTGATCTTATCTGAGAAGCACCTTATCTGTCCTTCCATTCTAAATGAAAGTTTTGCCGGATAGAGCAATCTTGGTTGTAGGTCTTTGGATTTCATGACTTGGAATACCTGTTTCCAGCCCCTTCTTGCCTGTAAGGTCTCTTTTGAGAAATCCGCTGACAGTCTGATGGGGACTCCTTTGTAGGTGACTGTCCCCTTATCTCTTGCTGCTTCTAGGATTCTCTCCTTCATTTTAATTTTGGCTAATGTAATTATGATGTGCCTTGGTGTGTTCCTTCTTGGGTCCAACTTCTTTGGCACTCTCTGAGCTTCCTGGATTTCCTGGAAGTCTATTTCCTTTGCCAGATTGGGGAAGTTCTCCTTTATTATTTGTTCAAATAAGTTTTCCACTGGTGGCTGTGCCTTTCCCCCTTCTGGTACCCCTATAATTCGGATGTTGGAGCGTTTAAAGATGTCCTGGAGGTTCCTAAGCCTCTCCTCATTTCTTTGAATTCTTGCTTCCTGACTCTTTTCTGTTTGGCCATTATTTGCTTTCTTCTGGTCCACTCCATTGATTTGAGTCCCAGTTTCCTTTTCATTGCTATTGGCGTCCTGTGCAATTCCATTCATTTCAATTAGTTTCGCCTTCATATATTTGTCTAATTTGTGGCTATAATCAACCAGTTCTGTGAGGATCCTGATGACCAGTGTTTTAAACTGTGCGTCTGAGAGTTTTGCTATTTCTTCATTGCTTAGATCTATGGGCTCTGGGGCTTTGAGATCTTGCGACATTTTTGGTCTGTTCGTGCCCTTTAAGTGTGAGAAGCGGCTCCTTGGACTCCCAGGTCGCTGGGTTGTGACGCTGTATGTGGGGGCGTGGTCAGAGTGGGGACGTGGCGGCACCCTCTGCTGTTTTGCACCGCTGGGTGAGGAGCAGCGCCTTAGGTGGTTCACCTGAGCGAGGCTACTCAGAGTCGCTGGGTTATGACGCTGTATGTGGAGGTGGGGTCAGAGCAGGGAGATGGTGGCGCCCTCCACTGCCGCTTGCCCCCGGGGAACCGGGGACCGCCGGGCTCCAGTCCAACCGCCCACTCCCTCGCCTGTCTGCCCGCACACAAATGCGCGACCACAGTCAACACGCAGCACCGCTCCCCCGCTGTCTCCCCCGCGGTTGCTCACTCTGTCGCTCACTAGGTCCAACCCTGCGCCTAGATTCTGCCGTCTGGATTCGGCGCACCTGAGTCCGTCTGACCGAGTCCTCCAGTGCAACCCTGCTTCACCAGCCGCTGGTTTCGCCCCTTACCGGTCAGGCTGAAGAATTTGTTGTTAACGGACTTCCAAAAAGTTCAATTTTCCGTGTTCTGGCTGTGTTTTCTGTTGCTAATATTTAGTTGTCTCTAAACGTGGTTGTGTGAGAAGGCACGGCACATCCACCTATGCTTCCATCTTGGCGGAAGTCTATATCTCTAATTTTTACTTTTCAATTTAAATTAGAATTTTGACTAGAATTTAAATTAGAATTTTGATTAGAATTTTGACTAGAATCACAATTAGAAAGTTAATTTTTTTGAGTCATGTTAAGACATTAAAGGACTTCCATTCAAGATGGAGGCATAGGTAGACACACTGTGCCTCCTCTCATAACCAGAACAAGGACAACAACAAATTAAAAAACAAAGAACAACCAGCACTGACAGAAAATTGAACTGTATAAAAGTCCAACAACCAAGAAGTTAAAGAAGAAACATTCATCCAGACGGGTAGGAGGGGTGGAGATGGGCAGCCAGGTAGAGAGGACTCGCACCAAGGCCTGGAGGACCAGATTGGGCAAAGAGTGGCTGGCAGACTGGGTGAGGCGGTGACTTGAGGACTGGGCAGTCCCACATTTGTGTGCAGATAAATCGAGGGGAACAACTAGGGAGTGAGATAGACCACACAACCCAGGGTTCCAGTGTGGGAAATAAAGCCGCAAAATCTATGACTAAAAAAACCTCTGGGGATTGAGGCAGCAGTGGGAGAAACTCCAAGCCACACAGGAGAGTTCATTGGAGAGACACACAAGGTCCTAGAATGTATACAAACCCACCCACTCAGCAATCAGCACCAGAAAGGCCCAATTTGATTGTGGGTAGCTGAGGAAGTGACTGAAATCTGACAGAGAGTAGAGCAAGCAGCACTGTTTCCTCTTGGACCCGTACCCACATACAGCATCACAGTATAGCTAACTTGGGTTTCCCTACCCTGAGAACACCTAAGACTCTGCCCCTACTGTATAACAGGTGCACTGAAACAAACAAAAAAAATGACCCAAGTGAAAGAATAGTTCAAAGCTCCAGAAAAAATACAACTAAGCAACAAAGAGATAGCCAACCCATCAGAGGCACAGCTCAAAACACTGGTTATCAGGATGCTTCAGGAACTCACTGGGTACTTCAACAACATAAAAAAGGCCCAGGCAGCAGGGAAGGTTGCATTATGTGAAATAAAGAACAATCTACAGGGAACCAACAGTGAAGGGAAGGAAACCAGGACTCAAATCAACGGTTTGGAGCAGAAGGAAGAAACATTCAACCACAACAGAATAGAGAAACAAGAATTCAAAAAAATGAGGAGAGGCTTAGGAACCTCCAGGACATCTTTAAATATTCCAACATCCAAATCATAGGGGTTCCAGGAGGAGAAGGAGAAGAATAAGTTGAAGACTTATTTGAACAAATAATGAAGGAGAACTTCCCCAATTTGGCAAGGAAAACAGACTTTCAGGAAGCCCAGGAAGCTCAGAGTCCCAAAAAAGTTGGACCCGAGGAGGAACACACCAAGGCACATCATAATTACATTACCCAAGATTAAAATGAAGGAGAGAGTTACCTACAAAGGAGTGCCGTAAGACTGTCAGCTGATTTCTCAAAAGAAACCTTGCAGGCAAGAAGGGGCTGGAAAGAAGTATTCCAAGTCATGAAAGGCAAGGACTTACATCCAAGACTATTCTATCCAGCAAAGTTACCATTTGTAACAGAAGGGCTGATAAAGTGCTTCCCAGTTAAGGTCAAGTTAAAGGAGTTCATCATCACCAAGCCCTTATTATATGAAATGTTAAACACACTTATCTAAGAAAAAGAAGATAAAAAATACGAACAGTAAAATGACAACAAACTCATAGCTATTAACAACCAAACCTAAAAAAAAACCGTGAAAATGAGGAGTTCTGGCCAACATGGAGGCTTAGGTAGACACACTGTGCCTCTTCGCACAACCAAAATAAGGACAACAAAAATTTGGAAACAAAAAAAAACCAACCAGAACTGACAGAAAATTGGAAGTCTGACAACCAAGGAGTTAAAATACACATATTCATCCAGAAGATCAGTAGGTAGGGTAGAGTCAAGTGACCAGGCAAAAAAAAAAAAAAAAAGCACTGGCTTGCAGACTCCAGGTGCATAAGGCAGCAGCTGACAGACCCAGGGTGCACAACACTGCAGCAGGTGGACCCTAGGTGTGCAGGCAGCCACTGGCAGACCTGGGGTGTGGGGCAGCAGTGGGCAGATCCAGAGAGGTGGTGGACTGTGGCAGATGGCTGACAAGGCAGTCACGCATTCACACACAGATAAATCAGGCAAAACTAGGGAGCGAGACAGACTGTGCAACCCAAGGTCCCTGTGAGGGGAAATAAAGCCTCAGAGCACCGACTGAAAACACCTGTGGGGGTTGAGGCACTGGAAGAGACTCCCAGCCTCACAGGAGAGTTTGTTAGACCCACAGGGTCCTAGAACGTACACAATCCCACCCACCCAGGAATCAGCATCAGAAGGGCCCAGTTTGCTTGAGGGAAGCCACAGAAGGGACTGAAATCCAACAGACAGCGGGGCAAATGCTTCTGTTCCCTCTTGCACCCCTCCCCCACATATGGCATCACAATGCAGCCCTGGTGAGCATCTAAGGCTCCACCCCTCACTAGCAAGAGAGACAGGACCAAAAAATAAATAAAATAAAATGACCCAAACAGAAGAACAGATCAAAGCTTCAGAACAAATACAACTAAGAGACGAAAAGATAGCCAACCTATCAGATGCACAGTTCTAAGCACTGCTGATCAGGATGCTCACAGAATTGGTTGAATTTGCTTGCAAATTAGATGAAAAATGAAGGCTATGCTAAGTGAAATAAAGAAAAATGTACAGGGAACCAACAGTGATGGGAAGAAAACTGGGACTCAAATCATTAGAGTGGACCAGAAGGAAGAAAGAAATACCCAACCAGAAAAGAATGAAGAAACAAGAATTCAAAAAAATGAGAGGCTCAGCAACCTCCAGGACATCTTTAAACATTCCAACATCCAAATTATATGGGTACCAGAAGGGGAACAGGAACAGCAACAAGTGGAAAACTTGTTTGAACAAATAATAAAGAACTTCCCCAATCTGGCATAGGAAATAGACTTCCAGGAAGTCCAGGAAGCTCAGAGAGTCCCAAAGAAGGTGGACCCAAGGAGGAACACACCAAGGCACATCATAATTACATTACCCAAGATTCAAATGAAAGAGAGAATCCTAGAAGCAGCAAGAGATAAGGAGACAGTCACCTTCAAAGGAGTTCCCATCAGACTGTCAGTTGATTTCTCAAAAGAGACCTTGCAGGCAAGAAGGGGCTGGAAAGAAGTATTCCAAGTCACGAAAGGCAAGGACCTACATCCAAGACTACTCTATCCAGAAAATCTTTCATTTAGAATGGAAGAGCAGATGAAGTGCTTCTCAGATAAGATCAAGTTGGAGGAGTTCATCATCACCAAGCCCTTATTATATGAAATGTTAAATGGATTTATCTAAGAAAAAGAAAATAAAAAACATGTATAGTAAAATGACAGCAAACTCACAATTATTAACAACCACACCTAAAACAAAAACAAGCTAAGCAGACAGCTAAAGCAGGAGGAGAATCACAGAAATGGAGGTCACATGGAGGGTTATCGGTGGGGGAGTGGGAGGAAGAGGGGGGGGTAATTGGCATAAATGGTAGTTAGAAAATAGGGGGAGGTTAAGAATAGAGTAAGGAATGTAGAAGCCAAAGAACTCACACATATGACCCATGGACATGAACTAAAGAGGGAGAATGCAGGTGGGAGGGGTGTGCAGGGCAGAGGGCAGAAAAGGGAGGGGAAATGGGACAACTATAATAGCATAATCAATAAAATATATCAAAAAATAAGCCCTGGCTGGTGTAGCTTAGTGGATTGAGCTCGGGCCTTCGAACCAGACATTCGCGGTTCAATTCCCAGTCAGGGCACATTCCTGGGTTGCAGGCCAGTTCCCTGCAGGCCAATTCCCAGCAGGGGACGCATGAAAGGCAACCACACATTGATGTTTCTATCCCTCTCTCCTTCCCTTCCCCTCTAAAGATAAATAAATAAAATTTAAAAAATATATCAAAAAATAAAATAAAAATGATAAACAAAACAATATTTTTAGATTTACAAGGGACACATACCTATCTTTTCAATGTTTTTTTTTAAGATTTTATGTATTTATTTTTAGGGAGACAGGCAGGGAAGGAAGAAAGACAGGGAGAGAAATATTGATGTAAAACATTTATTAGTTGCCTCTCATTCATACCCCAACCAGGTCCGAACCTGCAACTCAGGCATGTGCCCTGACCAGCAATCAAATCAGTGACATTTAGGTTTGCAGAATGGCAACCAACACACTGAGCTCCATGAGGCAGAGTTCAATGTTTATCTTGAAAATATTTCAAACTTACAGAAAATTTGCAAAAATAGTACAGTTGAAGTATAACATTAACCAAGCTTCCCAGAATATTCACATTTTACACAATCATCATTCACTTACAGAAACCAGAAAATTAACACTAATACACAACTCATAACTTACAGACCCTATTGCAATTTAATTAATTGTCCCACTAATGTCCTCTTTTTGGTCCAGAATTAAACCCAGAATTCCACAAACTATTATGTTTCCTTAGTTTCCTTCAACATGATAGTTTTGTGTTTGTTTTTGTTTGTGAATAGCTTAAATGACCTTAAGACATTTTTTTTTAAGTAGTAAGTTATTTTATAAACTGTTCCTCAATTTTGGTTTCTTATGAGTAGATTGATATTTAAGCTTTTCTGGCAAGAATACGATAGAGGTGAGGCCCTGTCCTTATCGGTGCACTCTTTTTTTAAGACTTTATTTATTTTTTATTTTTTACTTACTTACTTATTTATGGGGGGAGGGAGAAAGGGAAACATCAATGTATGGTTGCCTCTCTCACGCCCCCAACTGGGAACCTGGCCCACAACTCAGGCATGTGTCCTGATTGTGAATTGAACCGCTGACCTTTTGGTTCACAGGCCAGCACTCAATCCACTTAACCACACCAGCCAGAGCTCAGTGCATCTTATCAAGAAGCATATAATATGTTATGTCCTTTGCTCTGGGGGATATATCAGTAAAAAAGTTGCTGCATGAAATATCTGAGATTTTCTTGCCAATGTTCTCCTCTAGGACTTTAATGATGTCACCGCTTATATTTAAATCTTTTATCCACCTTGAATTTATTTTGGTGTATGGTGTAAGCTGGTGCTCAGTTTCATTTTTTTGCACATAGCTGTCCAGTTCTCCCAATGCCATTTGTTGGAGAGGCCAGTATTTGTACATTTTATGTTGCTGCCACCTTTGTCAAATATTAATTGGCCATAGAGATTTGGGTTTATTTCTGGGCTCTCCATTCTGTTCCATTGGTCTATGTGCCTGTTTTTATGCCAGTACCAGGCTGTTTTGATTACAGTGGCCTTGTAATACAGTTTGGTATCAGGTATGGTGATCCCTCCTACTTTGTCTTTCTTTCTCAAAATTGCAGCTGCTATTAGGGGTTGTTTATGGTTCCATATAAATTTTTGAAGTGTTTGTTCTATATCTGTGAAGTATGTCATTGGTACTTTAATAGGTATTGCATTGAATCTGTAAATTGCTCTGGGTGGTATGGACATTTTGATTATGTTAATTCTTACAATCCATGAACATGGTATATGTTTCCATTTGTTTGTGTCTTCCTCGATTCCTTTCTTCAGTGTTATGTAGTTTTCTGCATACAGGTCTTTTATGTCCTTGGTTAGGTTTATTACTAGATATTTTATTTTTCCTTTTGCTATATCGAATGGGATTTTTTCCTTGATTTCTGCTTCTGCTGATTCATTTTTGGTGTACAAAAATGCCTTTGATTTCTGGATATTGACTTTGTATCCCGCTGTTTTGCCAAATTCATTTATTAGATTGTGCAGTTTTGGAGTAGAGCCTATAGGAGTAAAAAACAGAAAACTGTATTTGAACAATAATTAAATAAATTTAAAAAAATAAATTTAAAAACAGCATATAATATGTTAATATGTCACTTGGTTAGGATGGCGCCTGTAGTCTTCTCCACTGTAACTAAGGTTTCCTTTTGTAATTAAAAATATCTTGAGTAGAAGATACTTTGAGACCATGCATATCCTATTTCTCACCATACTTTCATCCACTAATTTTAGCATCCACTGATCAGTCATTGATTGGTTCTTGACTACAACAAGAAACTGTACAGTGTTTGCCCACTGATATTCTTATTTCCATCTTTTATTCTCCACTTGGAATGCTATTTTTTTGTATTTTTCCCTATGTTTTGAAATTCTTTTTTATTGTTCAGTTACGGTTGTCCTTTCTTTTTCCCCATTCCTCACCCCTATCTCATCCCACCCCACTCCCGTAGTCAATCTACCCCACTGTCCCTGACCATGAGTCCTCTATCAGTATTCCTTTGCTTGCCCCTTTCCCATATTTCCCTCATTATCCCCCTTCCCTACTCCCCTCTGGTCACTGTCAGTTTGTTCTTTATTTCCAAAGCTCTGATTCCATTTTGCTCATTTGTTTGTTTTGCTGATTAAGTTCTATTTATAGGTGAGATCATATTGTATTTGTCTTTCACTGCCTGGCTTATTTCACTTAGCATAATGCCCTCCAGTTCCATCCATGCTGTTGCCAAGGGTAAGAGTTCCTTCTTTCTGCTCCGTAGTATTCCACTGTGTAAACGTAAGATAGCTTTTTGATCCACTCATTTACTGATGGACACTTAGGCTGTTTCCAGCACTTGACTATTGCAAATAATGTTGCTGTGAACATTGGGGTGCATAGGTTCTTTAGAATTGGTTTTTCAGGATTCTTAGGGTATAATCCCAGGAGTGGGATCTCTGGATTAAAAGGCAGTTCTGCCTTTAGTTTTCTGAGGACATTCCATATTGTTTGTTTTCCACCGTGGCTACACCAGTCTGCATTCCCACCAACAGCGTACTAGGGTTCCCTTTTCTCCACAACCTCCCCAGCACTTGTTGTTTGTTGATTTATTAATGATGGCCATTTTGACAGGTGTGAAGTGGTATCTCATTGTGGTTTTAATTTGCATCTCTCACATGGTAGTGATATTGAGCATTTTTCATGTGTCTATGGGCCCTCTGTATGTCCTCCTTAGAGAGGAATGTAATTTAAAAGAGCTGTTTCTTACTGTTCCTGTGAACCTAAAACTACTCTAAAATATGTTTATTAATTTAAAAAATAAAAAGAGTTGCTCCTTCTTCATTGTTTGTTTATGGTAATATGGACTTATATTTTATTCTATAGATTCTGATCCAATGCCATCACTAAATGTTTTGTCCCAGCATTGGGCAGAGTAAGTGCCTTCAATCTGGCTGTACCCTTCCTACATACCCTCATAATTAACACTTTCTTTCTTTCTGGTACCATTAAATATTCCAGGTTCATCTTTATTTCCTGGCCCCAGACCTATGTTCCTTTTACTGCAGAATGTTATTTAGAAACCAAGATCTGGGCAGCAGTGTGTTCATTGATACTATAGTATAGTTACTTCCAGGTCCTCTCAGTGGAGAGATTTAAAAACCTAGCTCTCTTTATCCACAATATTTTTATTGATTTGTTCATTATATACATACAAGTATTTGTACATTATATATACACAAGTATATATTAAAGTAAAATTGCTAACAACAATCCAGGAATGCTAACCCATCCCTCTATGAGAAAGAAACTTACTAACTGGAGTACAATTAATTGTGTACATTTTGCCTTTAGCTTTATGATTTTTTCAAAGTAACTTAGGCTACTTCTTTTTAACCCTCTTCAGTGTCATTATATTATTCATTTATAAGACAATTAGGTTCATTTGTTATTACTTATATACCTTTTTGAGTTCTTCCCACATCCTGTTTGATCTGAATGGTTTATTTATTTTTGAAATCACATACCTGTTTTAATGAACACGTAAGAAGAGTACTTTGTTTCTTTGACTAATGAGTGGGAATGGGAGGGAAAAATCATTATCTTCTTGACAAAGAAACACACTGTTCCTGATATTAATGAATCAATTCAAGACATTCCAGACATGTCCAGACTTAGGACACTCCATCCCCAGTATCCTAAAATTAAAATACACTACAAAGTAGATAAAGATATAGATAAAAAGAAACAAAAAATACTTATACAACCATTGTTTGATGCCTTACCCTGTGTTTCCAAGATAGTTTAAGTGGAATGTGAAATAAAAACATGGGTAGACTTCCTGTTTCCTTGCAGGTCCTACGCCCTACATCCTGCTTCTTTCTAATCTCAAAGATAGAAGACTGATTAGTGCCTGAAAACCTCTAATATAATTAATACTGATGCCTAGAAGAATCTAAATTTTTGTTTATTTTAAAAACACTGTTGCACGCATCTACTGTTGCAGGCACAGTGTTAAGTACTTCACATACACTTATCTAAATAAATGAGAATTTGGGGGAAGACCTATTAATTCTGCTATGGTTCACACTGATTTGCTTCCTCCCTAGATTTTACACAGTATTGTGGCAGTATAATCAAAATCTAGTGAGAGATAATGAAAAACTGACAGCATAAGAGCTAACAGCATAAATTTGTCACAACCAATATTTTATTAGAAGTAATTTAACCTACTGGTGCAAACAGGTGAATATTCAAGTTAGAACTAAGAGGAAACTATGTAATACATGGTCTATGTGAGGAAATGAGAATATGAAACTGTTTTGCTACCTAAAACTGCATAGCTTTTAAAAATTACTTCATAGAAGATAATTTATGTAACAACCCACAAACTTTTGGACATCAAGACCCAGCTATTAGATCTTTTACCATTTTATTCATAATCTCAGCTATAATTATCATCTAGTTATACTTCATTTTTTAACCATAGATTCATTTTTCTAAATCAATCCTCTATGTTTTCTTATGAAATCCTGAGTTAAAAGAACCTCTTCAAAAAAACTACTAGTTATGCAACTCCAATGTATATTTATGAAGAATGCAATATAAAGACAGTATTATCAAGGAGTATCTGAACTAGAATGATCACACCAATGTTTATTTACAGTAACCAATAAGGTGGCCCAAATGGACAGAACAAATATAAGCATGGAAAATGATGGCTGAACAGGATAGCTTAAGTATACTTACCCAGATGACAGTCACTACTAATTATCAATTACAGCATCATACCTTTAAGTTTATTAGACCATTCTTGCCATCTCTGCATAGCAGCCAGGGAACAGTAGTGATAAAGAGAAACACTTGAATTACCAAGTCACAACGTCTAACATGTGCTTAACTCCAAGTTGGAATGACACCACAACCCAAAAAGTCTGCCAGTCTCTGGCACAGAGGTTTACTTATTCATTGAGGCTTTGTCTGGTTTCCCCTTAGACCAGGGTCAAACCATAATAGATTAGTCAGCTGTAGCTAGAGTGCAATTTTAACTTGCTAAAAATATTCCACACTCATGAAATTATGTGTAGGACCCAGAAAACAGAACAGTAAGACTCCTGTTCTGGACTGGCTTTAAATTTCTACCAAACAATTTAATTCTGTGCAAATGGTTAATAGCATATAATCAATTTCCTTAACTCAATGATTACAACATGGGGTCTTTCTGATGACAATCTACTAAAAGATTGGCAAGGATCCTTAGAAAAACAACAGTCTCTTCCTCAACTACAACATACAAAGAAAAACTGTATTAATTACCATTTTGGGAGAAGCGTGTTCACAGCCCCAAGAAGCCACAACTTATTAATACTTGAAACACAGAAGGCAATGGTGTTCTAGAAACAAATACAACCAAGGACTCCTATCATACTTTGTTACTCCTATTACTTGCAGGCCTCTTTGGGTTCGTCTTCTTTGGGGACTTTCTGTGCTTCCCAACTTGTATGTCTATTTTCTTTGCTAGGTTAGGAAAGTTTTAGTCATTATTTCATTTAGGTTTTCAATCCCTTGCTTTCTCTTTTCCTTCTGGTACCTGGAGGATACAAGTGTTGATGCACTTGATATTGTCCTAGAAGTACTTTAAATTTTTTTTCTTAAAATTCTCACCTGAGGATATGTTTATTGATTTTAGAGAGTGAGGGAGAGAGGAAAATTGATGTGAGAAACATCAATGGGTTGCTTCCTGTATGCATCCTGACCAGGGATGGAACTCACAACTAGGTATGTGCCCTGACCAGGAATTGAACCTACAACCTCTGGTGTACAAGACAACACCGTAACTACTGAGTCATACCGGGTTGGGCTTATTTTCTTTTTGCTGTTCGGCTTGGGTATCTTCTGCTTGGGTGTTGTCTTATAGACCACCAATTTGATCCACTGCTTGATCTAATTGGCTACTGATTTTTTCTAATATATTCTTCATTTCAATTACTGTATCCTTCATTTATGACTGGTTCTTTTTTCTGTTCTATATCTTTCTTAAACTTTCCACTGAGTTCATCTATTCTATCCCTAAGTTCATTGAGCATTCTTATAATCAGTGTTTTGAACTCTTATCTGGTAGATTGCTTGACTCTATGTCATTTAGTTTGTTTCCTAGAGTTTAGTCTTCTTCTTTCACTTAGGACATGTTTCTTCATCTCTTTATTATGGTCAACTTCCCATATTTATTTCTAAGTACCATGTATGTCTCCTGATTGTTGACAGAGTGGCTTTATGTAGGTCCACTGTGGGGCTGAGTGATGCAATATCCTTGGTCACCTGAGCTGGGTCCTTCGCAAGTGTCCCTGTGTGGGTTGTGTATGCCCTGCTGTTGAAGTTGGCCTCAATTGCTTGCTATTGGCATGTCAGTGGGTGAGATTGGCCCTCTAGCTGGCTGGTGGCTGTGAGGGCTGGTCACAACTATAGTGGATGAGCTGTGGTGTGATGGCTAGCCCCACAGAGGAGGAATAGCTTTAGTGGGGCTCTGGTGACAGCCAAGACCACCCTTCAAGTGTGTCATTTGTGGAGCTGGTTGGGTGGTGCTGTGGTGTGGTCTGAAGAAGGCCCCTGAGTGTGTGCGTCTGGAGCCTTCTGGGAAACACTCCAGTGAAAGAATCAGGAGCCACTTGTGTAGAGCCTGGGATTGCTTGGTAGAAGCTACAAAGTACTATGCATGATTGTGCTGAACTTGGAGACACTTTTAACAGGCTATACTGTGTACTGAGCCCAGCTATTACTCACACTGGGCGAACACCATGATGAGAGGAGCCCAGCTACCACTTGTGTTCCGTTTGTGGTAGCTGGGCTCCAGTTACCAGAGTTAAAAGCATGGTCTAAGCTAAGACTGACTGTGCCACTTATGCCAGGCTTGAGGCCACCTAATAGGACTTAAAATGCAAGCTGATACCAGTTGCTAGTCGTGCTAGGTTTGGAGCCACTTAGCAAAGGCTACAAAGCATAATGAGGCAGGCTGCTGCTTGTTTGGTGTTTGTGGACCTTTGATACATTTAGAGAATGTCCACACAGTAAGCCAAGACATGCCCACTTGTGTGGAGGACCCTCTAAGAGACTCTGGTGAGGTGAGTGAGTTGAGACTGAGAGGCTCTGGTGGGGTAGGGTCTCAGGAAATCACCAGGACAGGATGGTGTTAGCCAGGTTAATGAAGAACACAGATTTGGCATCCGCCTGCACCTGACAGGCTGACTGGGGGAAGGGCTCGACAAAGTAACAATAGCCCCTCTAGCCCTCACACTGATGCTAGTCAATTTAATTCCTCCCTTATATCATTTTAGTATATCCCTGTCACATTTTTCAGCTGCTGCCCTGCAGTGGAGCTCAAAGTGAGAAAGTTTGTGAACAACTGAGTAAAAGATCCCTTTAAGACCAGCACCTTGATCTCTGGCAGCCTTGTCTATCTCAGATACAATACTGTTTCGCACAGCCAGATGTTATGGGAACTCCTTTTCATGACACTGATGGCCCAGTTTAGGGAGCACAATGTGGGGCTGGGACCCCTCACACTTCAGTGGGAACCTCCACAACAGAGATATCCTTCCCGATTCTTAATCACCACAGGTATAAGATTACCCACTCTCTGTCTCTGCCCCACCTGCCAGTTTCAATATGGCTTCTTCTTTATATCCTTTGTTATAGAAATTTTGCTCAGCTAGTCTTCACATGGTTCTCAATGATGGCTATTCTATAATTTAGTTGCAATTTTGATGTGGTCATGGGAGGAGATGAGCACACAGTTTACCTACTCTGCCATCTTGACCAGAAGTCTCTAAAAAGTTTTTAAATACTTATTAACCTCCTGATGAGAAATACAAGTTTTCTAAAAGTCTAATTTTTTACTTTGAAAGCTCAAATTTTATTACTGTCAATAAATTCTATTAGCTGAGTCCCTTGAAATCACAAGATCATTTCATTCAAATTCAAGAAAATGTCTGCCAAAATCTGAAAAACCACAGTTTATCTCTCCTGTTCTTTTGAAGTTAAAATGGTCTTCCATGAAAAAAAGAACTGATTCTACTCTCAATTCAATTACACAAATATTTTTGCTCAAGACAACATCACACTTTGGTATGCAGCAGAAATAGTTGTACTTCCCATTTTGCTACACAAACTATGAAAAACACCATTACTCAAAGGACTAGACTTAATAAAATTAATAATTTTCATTGCTTCAACTAAGGATATTCTTAAGTGAAACTGATCTCTTTTTAACCACAAGTTCTTAGTGATGATCAGAATGAAAACTAGTATAATTTGGTGCCACCAACTTGACATGCTAAGGAGCCAGAATTTTAATGCACTATTGCTTTTTCACCATCAGTGTTTCAGATATCAATATAGTAAAAAATTGAGTATCTTAGAAATATTATGAAAATGTTTGACCTTGCAGGGCTTCTGAAAAAGTATAAAAGATTCTTGAGGGATCCGTGAATGCTTCTTAGAGAGTGAATGAACTGATGATGTATTACTTAGTTGTTCTAGTGCAGATATCACTATCTGTATGAAATCTCTTTCTCCTTTGGTAAAGTGGTCATCTACATACTACTTACATACACACACAAACACACACACACACACACACACACTTTCTTCTGGTCTACTAAAAAAACATTAGTGAAACAAATGTATTATATATATAGAAACACCAGATAGAATGTTTTCTATTTTTGACATGGTAACTTTACTCAAATTATTCATAGCTACTTTCAAAGATGTTAATAATCAAAAAGTTCAAGTGCTTTCAAACACATGCATTTAAGTAAAATATTCCTATATTATCTTTAGAATATTTTCTCAAAAATCAATTAAAATCTCTGATCCACAACTGTAAACTCTAAAAAGGAATACATATTATCTCCAATATCTGGTGTTCACTAATTATTCATTTGTTAAATAAACACTGGTTATCTCTACTGGATACTCACTTATAAATCCATTTATGTGGGGAACAACAAGGTTTTAGCCCTACAATGATTTTAAGTAAGTCATCTTATAAGGTTTAAACATAACAAAGAATTAAAAATTGAGCAAAAAAAAAAACTTGAGTACCACAGCAATGTAAAATATAGAAAATAAAAGCCCTTAGTATCTCACTCTTAAGTGAGTGCATGTCCTAACATAGAAAAAGTAAAAGGAACAAAATGTTTTTAAAATGAAAAATATAAAATCTCAGGAATCTAAACAAATAAGATTTCCTTCCTATACTTTTCATTTCTTTTTATTAAATATATTTTACTGATTATGCTATTACAGTTGTCCCATTTCCCCCCTTTATTCCCCTCCATCATGTACACCCCCTTCATTCTGGGGGCATTCTGCCCCTTCATTTCATGTCCTTGGGTCATACATATAAGTTCTTTGGTTTCTACATTTCTTATACTATTCTTAACCTCACCCTATTTTCTAACTACCATTTATGCTACTTATTCTCTGTACCTTTTCTCCTCCTCTCCTCCTCCCACTCACTCACTGGTAACCCTCCATGTGATCTCCATTTCTGTGTTTCTGTTCTTGTTCTAGTTGTTTGCTTAGTTTGTTGGTTTTTTGGTTTTGTTTCAGTTTTTTAGGTTCAGTTGTTAATAGCTGTGAGTTTGTTGTCACTTTAATGTTCATATTTTTATCTTCTTTTTCTTAGATAAGTGTGTTTAACATTTCATATAATAAGGGCTTGGTGATGATGAACTCCTTTAACTTGACCTTAACTGGGAAGCACTTTATCAGCCCTTCTGTTACAAATGGTAACTTTGCTGGATAGAATAGTCTTGGATGTAGGTCCTTGCCTTTCATGACTTGGAATACTTCTTTCCAGCCCCTTCTTGCCTGCATGGTTTCTTTTGAGAAATCAGCTGACAGTCTTACGGCACTCCTTTGTAGGTAACTCTCTCCTTCATTTTAATCTTGGGTTAACGTAATTATGATGTGCCTTGGTGTGTTCCTCCTCGGGTCCAACTTTTTTGGGACTCTGAGCTTCCTGGGCTTCCTGAAAGTCTGTTTTCCTTGTCAAATTGGGGAAGTTCTCCTTCATTATTTGTTCAAATAAGTCTTCAACTTATTCTTCTCCTTCTCCTCCTGGAACCCCTATGATTTGGATGTTGGAATATTTAAAGATGTCCTGGAGGTTCCTAAGCCTCTCCTCATTTTTTTGAATTCTTGTTTCTCTATTCTGTTGTGGTTGAATGTTTCTTCCTTCTGCTCCAAACCGTTGATTTGAGTCCTGGTTTCCTTCCCTTCACTGTTGGTTCCCTGTAGATTGTTCTTTATTTCACATAATGCAACCTTCCCTGCTGCCTGGGCCTTTTTTATGTTGTTGAAGTACCCAGTGAGTTCCTGAAGCATCCTGATAACCAGTGTTTTGAGCTGTGCCTCTGATGGGTTGGCTATCTCTTTGTTGCTTAGTTGTATTTTTTCTGGAGCTTTGAACTATTCTTTCACTTGGGCCATTTTTTTTGTTTGTTTCAGTGCACCTGTTATACAGTAGGGGCAGAGTCTTAGGTGTTCTCAGGGTAGGGAAACCCAAGTTAGCTATACTGTGATGCTGTATGTGGGTACGGGTCCAAGAGGAAACAGTGCTGCTTGCTCTACTCTCTGTCAGATTTCAGTCACTTCCTCAGCTACCCACAATCAAATTGGGCCTTTCTGGTGCTGATTGCTGAGTGGGTGGGTTTGTATACATTCTAGGACCTTGTGTGTCTCTCCAATGAACTCTCCTGTGTGGCTTGGAGTTTCTCCCACTGCTGCCTCAATCCCCAGAGGTTTTTTATTCAGAGATTTTGAGGCTTTATTTCCCATTTGCTTTATTGGGAAATAAACTTCCCCAATTTGGCAAAGAAAACAGACTTTCAGGAAGCCCAGGAAGCTCAGAGTCCCAAAGAAGTTGGACCCGAGGAGGAACACACGAAGGCACATCATAATTACGTTAACCCAAGATTAAAATGAAGGAGAGAGTTACCTACAAAGGAGTGCCATAAGACTGTCAGCTGATTTCTCAAAAGAAACCTTGCAGGCAAGAAGGGGCTGGAAAGAAGTATTCCAAGTCATGAAAGGCAAGGACCTACATCCAAGACTATTCTATCCAGCAAAGTTACCATTTGTAACAGAAGGGCTGATAAAGTGCTTCCCAGTTAAGGTCAAGTTAAAGGAGTTCATCATCACCAAGCCCTTATTATATGAAATGTTAAACACACTTATCTAAGAAAAAGAAGATAAAAAATACGAACAGTAAAATGACAACAAACTCATAGCTATTAACAACCAAACCTAAAAAAAAACCGTGAAAATGAGGAGTTCTGGCCAACATGGAGGCTTAGGTAGACACACTGTGCCTCTTCGCACAACCAAAATAAGGACAACAAAAATTTGGAAACAAAAAAAACCAACCAGAACTGACAGAAAATTGGAAGTCTGACAACCAAGGAGTTAAAATACACATATTCATCCAGAAGATCAGTAGGTAGGGTAGAGTCAAGTGACCAGGCAAAAAAAAAAAAAAAAGCACTGGCTTGCAGACTCCAGGTGCATAAGGCAGCAGCTGACAGACCCAGGGTGCACAACACTGCAGCAGGCGGACCCTAGGTGTGCAGGCAGCCACTGGCAGACCTGGGGTGTGGGGCAGCAGTGGGCAGATCCAGAGAGGTGGTGGACTGTGGCAGATGGCTGACAAGGCAGTCACGCATTCACACACAGATAAATCAGGCAAAACTAGGGAGCGAGACAGACTGTGCAACCCAAGGTCCCTGTGAGGGGAAATAAAGCCTCAGAGCACCGACTGAAAACACCTGTGGGGGTTGAGGCACTGGAAGAGACTCCCAGCCTCACAGGAGAGTTTGTTAGACCCACAGGGTCCTAGAACATACACAATCCCACCCACCCAGGAATCAGCATCAGAAGGGCCCAGTTTGCTTGAGGGAAGCCACAGAAAGGACTGAAACCCAGGAACCCTGGGTTGTATGGTCTATCTCACTCCCTAGTTGTTCCCCTCGGTTTATCTGCACACAAATATGGGACTGTCCAGTCTGCAGTCTGCTGCCTCGCCTTGTCCTCCAGCCACAGCCTTGCCAGCCCTGGTCCTCCAGCCGCTGCTTTTCTGGGAGTCCTCTCTACCTGTCTGCCCACGTCCACCCCTACTGTCAGTCTGGGTGAATGTTTCCTGTTTAACTTTGTTGTTGGACTTCCATACAGTTCAATTTTCTGTCAGTGCTGGTTGTTTTTTGTTTTTAAATTTATTGTTGTCCTTATCTTGGTTGTGGGAGGAGGCACAGTGTGTCTACCTATGGCTCCATCTTGCCCGGAAGTCCCCAAATCTAAAAATAACTGTGGTTCAAGTAGTTCTTGAGGTAGTAAAATGATCAAGTCATCAAAGCTTATGACTAAATTTCAACTAACTCATCAGGCAGATTCATTTTCCTCCTTGACAAATTTTACCTTAATATTGTACAAAAAATGTGTCTTTCCCTCTACCTAAGTATTTTGTTCATTTAATTATTTTTTTAAAAAATTCTGTCTTGCCGTGGCTGGTGTGGCTCAGTGGATTGATTGTGAGCCTGTGAATTTAAGGGTTGCTGGTTCTAGGTCAGGACACATGCCTGGGCTGTGGGCCAGGTCCCCAGTTGGGGGCACGTGAAAGGCAATTGATGGATGTATTTCTCACACTATGTTTCTTTTTCTCTTTCTCCTTGTCTCTCTAAAAATAAATAAATAAAATCTTTAAAATTTCTGCCCTACTATAAGATTTAGGAATAAAATCTTTGAAACTAAAACAAGAAAGTGCCTTTTCTGACTAAAATCTTAGACATAAGAAAAGAAAATAAACCCAGCTTTGGATTGAGCCTTTATGTTTGAGCAAAGGAGCAAAATAAAACTCTCTGCCCCAGATCATTGTGGATGGAGAGGGTCTGTATTAGAGTACAGAAAGAAAATGGTTGAGAAGAAAGGTTGTTTATATGTTTGAGCCCTGTAAATGAAAGAGATATTAGTAACTAGGCTCCACAGGTAGAATGGTTTGAGGTTGTGGGGAAAAATTAGGAGTTTTTAACTTGGTGTAGAGATTGCATGATAAGATGGAGAATCAATTAAGCTACTAGGAAAGTTTTAATGTAAGATAGCGAAGACCATGCTGAAGGGAACTTCTGTGAATGTATTGATCAAGATAGAAAGGCTTAGCTTAGAGAAGCTGAGTATACATTTCTGTATTCTCTGAATATAGTAAAGACTAGTGCAGAAATTTCTAGTATTGTCTGTCAGAAATTTTCAAAATGCAAGTTTTGATTTTTGTGCTTGAATAGACTTTATTTTATGTGGATTTGAAAATCCTTACTCAGCTCTCATTTAACCTGAAAGCAGCAGCAAAAGAATTAAATCCATAAATTAGACATACTAAGACTCTCCCCGGCTGAATATGTCATACTTTATTCATGGTTTCCCTTGTACTAGTATACATTTACAGGTGTTTCTGTGCTATTTTTGTGTTATTTTAGGGTGGCTAAAATAAAAGCCTCTGAAAAACTTTGTGCTTTGATATATGGTATTGATGCATGTATGAGAGTCATTTTCCTAATATAGTTAAGATTTTAAAAGATTCCTTTGTGCTAATTTTGATATATCTTGGTGTTTCCAACTGTACTGGTTTATCAGTTTCTGACACCGCTTGATGTAACAATCATTGTAGGTATTGAATTCTCAGTTTACCTTATTTTTTGTTATCTTTGTTTATATTGGCTTTTCAATTTGACCTGAAATCTTAGATTGAGATTCTGTCACATGTCGCAAACATAGAGTGATATTGTAAGGAAGGAAAAATATTTTCCTTCTATTTTTTTAGGTTCTTTGCTTGGGCTTTGTAACAAAAGACAGATAAACAAGAAAATCACACTAACTTATTTAACATGACACATGAGCCTTCCCAAGGAAATGAAGACCCAAAAATGTGGATAAACATGAGCATTTTTATACTGGGTTTGATTAAGAGTAGAAATTTCTAGAAAAATGTAATAGGAGAAAAGGAAAGAGCTAAATGTAGTAAGTTAATATTAATAAAATAAATAATTTACTTAACTAAATAAATTAAATGAATAAAAGAAATTAATTTGGGTATCCCAAAGGCCTATTCTTTGGATTCCTCTAGGTGTCCCCCTGTCTTTGGAGATAAGGATGCTCCTTTACTAAAGGGAGGGTGCCTCTCATATGAGGATCCTATGGTCTGCTTCATGGGAGAAGGGGCAATTTAGAGAGTCCTTTCTGCACCTGTGATTTCTCAAATTTTTTTAGCTTAAAATACTCAATTTATCAAGGTGCTGTATTTTGAAGTAGCATGTTCTGAACCCCATCAACACCACAGATGATAATTACTGTTTATGCTTAGTAACTTAGAACTGTTCACATTAG
This sequence comes from Artibeus jamaicensis, assembly GCF_021234435.1. NCBI lineage: Eukaryota > Metazoa > Chordata > Mammalia > Chiroptera > Phyllostomidae > Artibeus > Artibeus jamaicensis. The sequence continues at coordinate 33,642,728 of NW_026521814.1, forward strand.
ACTGTGGGTTTAAAGATAGGTCATTAGAATATAACTATTATTCCATAGTTTATGTATTACTAATTTAGTGCCACATGCACTAAAATTGTCCTATGTTGGCTCCTTTCTGTCTTAATACCTTTGGCTCCAGCTTTATTTATTTATTTTTATAAAGATTTTATTTATTTTTAGAGAGGGGAAAGGAAGGGAAAAAGAGAGAAACATTAATAGGAGAGAAAAACATTGATCAGTTACCCCTTGAACATGCCCTGGCTGGGGCCAGGCCTGCAGTCCATTCATGTGCCCTGACCAGGAATAGAACTTGCGTCCTTTTGGTTTGTGGGACAACACCCAACCCACTGAGCTATACCAGTCAGGCATATTTGTTGGTGTGATATTGGTTAATAAGATCATATAGGTTTTAAGTATACATTTCTATGGTACATCATTTGTATATTGCATTGTGTGCCCACCACCCACAGTCAAATCATCTTCGATTACCATGTATTTGGTCCCCTTTTCCTTTTACTACCTCCGCTCCCTCTTCCCTCTGGTAACCACGATCTGGTTATCTGTGTCTATGAGTTTCAGTTTTATATCCCACATATGAATGAAATCATGGTTCTTAGGTTTTTCTGACTGACTTCACGTAGCATAATATTCTCAGGGTCCATCCATGTTGTCATAAATAGCAATATTTTTTCTTTTCTTATGGCTAAGTAGTATTGCATAGTGTATATGTACCACATCTTTATCCAGTCCTCTTTTGAAGGACACTTTGGTTGTCTCCATCCATGTCTTGGCCATAGGGAATAATGCTGCAGTGAACATAGGTGTGCATGTATCTTTGCAAAAACATTTTAAAGTTTTTTAAATATCTTTTATTGATTATGCCATTACAGTTCTATTCTCCCCTTTTTTCCCCTCCACACTTTCTCCCCCACCATTCCCCCCCTTTAGTTTATGACCACATGTCTCAAGTTCTTTAGATTCTATATTTCCCCTACTATTCTTACCCTCCCCCATCTATTTTCTACCTATCATCTATGCTACTTATTCTCTGTACCTTCTCCCACCTTCTCCTTCTCCCACTCCCCTGTTGCTAACCCTCCATGTGATCTTCATTTCTATGGTTCTGCTCCTGATCTAGCTGTCCTCTTTGTTTTTGTTTTAGGTGTGGTTGTTAATAACTGTGAGTTTGCTGTCCTTTCACTGTTGATCTTTTTTATCTTCTTTTTCTTAGATAAGTCCCTTTAACATTTCATATAATGAGGGCTTGGTGATGATGAACTCCTTGAATTTGATCTTATCTGAGAAGCACTTTATCTGTTCTTCCATTCTAAATGAAAGCTTTGCTGGATAGATCAATCTTGGATGTAGGTCTTTAGATTTCATGACTTGGAATATTTCTTTCCAGCCCCTTCTTGCCTGCAAGGTCTCTTTTGAGAAATCTGCTGACAGTCTGATGGGGACTCCTTTGTAGGTGACTGTCCCCTTATCTCTTGCTGCTTCTAGAATTCTCTCTTTCATTTTAATCTTGGGTAATGTAATTATGATGTGCCTTGGTGTGTTCCTTCTTGGGTCCAACTTCCTTGGGACTCTCTGAGCTTCCTGGATTTCCTGGAAGTCTATTTTCTTTGCCAGATTGGGGAAATTCTCCTTTATGATTTGTTCAAATAAGTATTCCACTCCTGGCTGTTCCTGTTCCCCTTCTGGTACCCCTATAATTCAGATGTTGGAACGTTTAAAGATGTCCTGGAGGTTCCTAAGCCTCTCCTCATTTTTTTGAATTCTTATTTCTTCATTCTTTTCCATTTGGTCATTTTTTTCCTCCTTCTGGTCCACTCCTTTGATTTCAGTCTGTTTCCTTTCCATTACTATTGGTTTCCTGTGCATTTCCATTCATTTTAATTAGTTTAGCCTTCATATGTTCCTCTAATTTGTGACTAAAATCAACCAATTCTGTGAGCATCTTGATCACCAGTGTTTTGAACTGTGCATCTGAAAGTTTGGCTATTTCTTCATCACTTAGATTTATCGGCTCTGGGGCTCTGAGTTGTTCTTGAGCCATGTTTTGATCAGTTCATGCCTGTTACCTTCGAGGAGGTGTTCACCAGGGCGGGGCTACTCAGGTCGCTGCTTTGTGACGCTGTATGTGGGGTTAGGGTCAGGGAGGGACAATGGCAGTCCCCTCTGCTGCTTCCTGCTGCTGGGGCCTGCACGGTCTGTCTCATTGCTTCGCTCCTTCACCGGTTTACCTGCCCTTGAATGTGTGACTGTGGTCAGCCCTCAGTGGGTCCACCGCCTTGGGCCTTCAGTGGGTACACCCACTACTCCACACCTGGGATCCGCCTATGGCTGCCCGAGTGCCTGGGTTGCGTGCCCTGGTTGGTCTGGTGGATCTTTCCTGCCTGACCCTGCTCTGCTGCTGGCTCTGCCCCTCTTACCGGTTTGGCTGAAGTGTTCGTTGTTTTCAGACTTGCGTGTAGTTCAATTTTCTGTCTTTTGGCTGCGTTTTTGTTGCTAAAACTTTGTTGTTTTTAAACTTGGTTGTGTGAGAAGGTGCAGTGCTTCCACCTACACCTCCATCTTGGCGGAAGTCCCCGTTTTAAAGTTTTTCAGGTGGATGCCCAGAAGAGGGATTGCTGGGGTCATATGGTAACTCTATTCTTGAGGAACCGACAAATTATTTTCCATAGTGGCTGTACCAGTCCACATTCCCACCAGTAGTGAATGAGGGTTGTGGAGAAATGGAAGCCCTCATTCAACACTTGTTATTACCTGTCTTGTGGATAATAGTCATTCTAACAGGTATGTGATGGTATCTCATCAAATAGTTTTGGTTTTCATTTCCCTTATAGCTAGTGAAGTTGACCATCTTTTTATGTATCTGTTGGTCACTTATATGTCTTCTTGGGAGAGGTGTCTGTTCAGGTCCTCTGCACATTTTTAAATTGGGCTACTTGTTTAGTGTTCAGTTTTATGAGTTCTTTGTGTATTTTGGATATTAACCCTTTGTCAGAGCTATTGTTTGCAAATACCATCTCCTGTTAGGTTGATTGCATTTTTGTTTTGTTGTTGGTTTGTTTTGCTGTGCTGTGCAGAAGTTTGCCTTTGGGGTCAAATTCATAAAATGTTTTCTAAGACCAGTCCATAAGTTTAGTACCTGTTTTCTTCTCTGTAATTTATTGTTTCAGATCTTATATTTAGTTCTTGATACATTTTGGAGTAATTTTTATATGTGGGGAGAAACTGTAATCCAATTTCATTCTTTTGCATGTGGCTTTCCAGTTTTTGTAGCACCATTTATTGAAGAGGCTTTCTTTTCTCCGTTGTTTGTTTTGGCCTCTTGAATATTTTTCTAGTCATTCCTTTGTCAAAAATTATTTGCCCATATACATGTGGTTTTATTTCTAGCACCTCAATTTTGTTCCTTTGGTCTGTGTGTCTCTTTTTCTGCCAATATCATGCTGTTTTGATGATCATTGCTCTGTAGTATAATCTGAAGTCAAGTAGTACGATAACTCCAACTTTCATTCTCTTTTCTCCACTGTATCATTATGAGACATACCTTTTGTTGTTTCATCCATGATTTATTTCAACTATAGTTCTTCCTAATTTTTGTGCCACTATAGTTCTTTCTTATGTGTAATTGCAGTGCCACTTTTTACATGCTCCAAGATCTATAGCAGCTTTCTATCTGCAGACTAAAGTTTAGAGGATAGAGTATAACATTCTACCTTTCTAACCTTATCTTTTCCTGTTACTCATTCCCTAACACACACACACACACACACACACACACACACACACACACACACACCCGTCACCCTCTCTGTAGTTCATCAGAACTTAATGATTTAAAGTTCCTGTTCTTGTGGTTTTCTTCTCATAATGTTCTTGAATGCCTGTTACCTTGGCTAATTTGGGGGTCTACCACAAATCCACTCCATCTTTCAAAATGCCTCTAGCTAGAAGTTTTTGCTTGAGACTATAGCATTTTATTTACTTCTGTCATGGCACTTTTCCTTCCAAAACTATTCTTCCTTTATTTTCCTGGCCAAGTTATTGATACAGCTATTTTACCCTTATTGCCTAGGCCACAAACACAGGGGTCATCTTTCGTTCTTGATTATTCTCTTAACTTCCATACCTGTTTTCACTAGAACGTCCAACTAGTCACCAAGGTAATCCTGCCATTCTCAGGAAATTAACATCTAGCAACAACCATAGTATATGTAGCATACAGAAATTACTTTCTCAACTCTTACAATAACTCTTGGGATTTAAAAAAATTATCATTATACAGGTAAGGGAACTAAAATTCAAAGAGGCTAAGTAAGGTTAAATGTTAAATTTTTTGTGTGACTTCAAGGCCTGTGCTAGTTTCATTTGGTTTCATAAATATTTCTCTAATCATTCCTTTCTTCTTATTTCTCTCTGTTTCTGCCTTTATCATTCTTCTCTCTGGATTATTGTAGCAATGGCTTTCTAACTGGTACAATGCCTCTTTTTTCTCCCTCCCCCAATCTCTTTTTCATACTCTGCCAGAGTACTTTTCTAAAATACAAATCTGTTCATTTTATTCCCCTGCTTAAAATTCTTCACTGGTTCCCTGTGGCCCACAAAATGAAGTTCAGTCTCCTTATCATGGCACATCCATCATCTGGTTCCTGCTTACATTTTCAGCATCATTTCCTACTACTCTCTTCCTTGGTCTACATTCCAGCAATACAGAACTATTTGTGGTTACTGGAACTTACATTCTCTCCAAGCTTTTGTTTTTGGAATTTTCCTCTTGCTTGGAATTTTATTCTCTAATGGTCTGCCTTGGGAATCCTTCCTTGTCTATTACAGTTCAGTTCAAATTGCATCTCTGTGATGTGGACATTTAAAGTATTTCTTGATATTTCCTAGAGGGATGAGGCAATGTTAGACTTGTCTTAGTCTATTTATTTATTTGTTTGTTTCTAATAGAGCATTTATCACATTACACTCTTAACTATTAAAGAGAGGAATCCTTGAAAGCAGAATGTTTTTCTTGAACTCAGAATAAGTATCTTTTAACTCCAATCCCTAATGTTGTTTCTGACACACTGTTTGTATTAATTTTCTTGATACAATATTACACAACAAGCCCTGACTGGTGTAGCTCAGTTGGTTGGGTGGCTGCAAAGTGAAAGGTTGCTGGTTTGATTCCTAGTCAGGGCACGTGCTTAGGTTGTGGGTTCAATACCTGGTCAGGCCATGAATGAGAGGCAGCTGATTGATGTTTCTCTCTCATACTGTTTCTCTTCCTCTCTTTCCCCCTTCCTTTCCCCTCTCTAAAATAATTAATTAATTAATTAATTAATTACACAACAAAATACCATAGACTGGATGGATTAAACAGAAGAAAGTTATTTTTTCACAGTTCTGGAGGTTTGAAGTCTGAGACAGGTTACCAACATGGTCAGGTTCTAGTGAGGGCCCTTGTCCTGACTTGCAGACAGCTGCCTTCTCACTGTGTGACCCTAGAGCCTTTCCTTGGTATGTGCTATAGAAAGAGAGAGAAATCTCTCTCTTTTACTTTTCTTATAAGACTGATAATGCTATTGGATTAGGATCCTACCCTTTTTACTTCATGTAACTTTGCCCCCTAAAAGCCCTGTCTCCAGATATAGTCATAGTGGGGGTTTTACTGAATTTTAGGGAATACACTGAATTTTGGGGAGATTCACCTCAGCCCATAGTAGTATTCAATATTTGTTGAAAGAATTATTAAATTCTTTTTATGATTCACTGTTTACATAGCTGTCTGCCATTCATTATATTATACATATCTTGAGAGGAGGGACTGTTTCCTCTTTATATATATTCTTTGGAGTTTGAGTATATGGATATTTAAGAATTGTTGAATGGGCTAAGTTAATTGCACTATAGAATGAGATTGATAGTGTGTTAAATCAGTTGCTGAAGAAGGGCTTACGACTACTAATTTTTACTGATTTCAAATCTCTTATTTTATTCTTCGCATTCATATTTCAAGGCAACCAGTTTCTTACATTCTTTGAGAAGTATTTATATAAATATTGTACTTAATCGCTGTAAGGTTTATCATTAAACATAATCATTTTTATTTTATTTATTTTTAGGGAGGGGAAAGGAAGGAGAAAGACAGGGAGAGATACATCAGTCAGTTGCCTCTTGCAGCCCCCAACCAGGGATCTAGCTCCCAATCCAGGCATGTGCTCTGGCTGGGAATCAAACCAGTTACCTTTCGTTTTATAGTCTGGCACTCAGTCCACTTAGCCACACCAGCCAGGTACATAATAAATTATTTAAAATGACTAATAATATGATGCAGTACAGCATAGTAGATTTTATATCACAAATGTTAGTTTTCTTCTTTTTAGGAAGAGAAAGCTTATTAAGGGGTCGTGCAGTCAGAAAATTCCCTTGGGATTTGTTTTTATTTTATAGGTTAAAGTACTGTTAATTTTCAGACCATAAAGGTGGGGAAGGTTTCTTCATATTCACATACAAATAGAAAGTACTACCTAATATCAGGTAATGATTTACTTCTTAATGGTTATTTGAAGTTATTCTGTATCACAATATTTCATTTTATTAGCACAGTGGTTGATACTAAACCAGGAGTGACTTTTGTACCCAGGACAGTTGGCAATAATTGGAGACACTTGGTTGTAACAGCTAGGGGATGTTACTGACATTTACTGGATAGAAGCCAGGGATGCTGCCAAACATTCTACAAGGTACAGGACAGCCCCCACAACAAAGAATTACGTGCCCCAAAAGTCCAGAAATGCTGAGACTGAAAAACCCTACATTAGCCATCAATAATGAATTGACTGTCAGGCATGGCCTCTCTCATTCTTTCTGTAATTATATTCTATGTTGACTATTCATTTTATAATTTTAAATCTCATGTGATCTTAGATTATGATATCTAATGTGTAACAGATATGTGTACATCTGATCTTAGATTTTAATTTAAAGTATTTAAAATCACTTTATCATATTGTGTTGGCATTTGCTTTGCAAGTGTTCACCTTAATCAAAAACATACCAAAGACAGCAAAAGATCTATTTTTCTTAAACTAAAATGATAAAATGATTCTTAACTGTTCAGTATACTTGGCTACTTTGAAGTTTTACCTGATCATATTCTGTAGGCCAGTGAGATTAAAATTATATCACCATATGCAGCAAGTGAAGTAGCAGCTGTCTAAGGTATTCAAGAGTGTTGCTTAGCTGGATTGGAGGTAAGCAGGATTTATGTGTAAATTTTATCTTTATTGGACCTCCAGGCACTTTAGGGCTATTAAGTGTAATTTTTTCTTTGGATATTGTTATTTGGGGTAAAGGTGGTTCCTGATGGAAATGAAATCATGAGGAGTAGTTTACAGGAACATGTCTAGATTGAGTTTCAAGAAAATGAGAATTTCAGGGAGAACATGAGAGTATAGATGGAAGTAGAGCCTAGTGATGTCATAATATTTGACTTAACTTTTGCTTTTAGAAACATACACTGCTAAAACTACAAGGTCACACAGCTAATAACTGTGGAGCTGAGATTCCATGCAATCTGGCTCTAAATTCTGTGTTCTTAACCTTAAAACTGTATTGCCTCTCAGTTATCATCCTTACTATCACCTTTTTACAACCCTTCCCACCCTCCATTTACAAGAAAAGTAACAGGTTTGAAAATGGAGAAAGGGAAAATGATTAATTCATTTTGGGAAATTCTGAGTCTGAGGTTACCAAGTTAAAATGTCTCAACAGGTTATTTGATGTATTATTTTGGAGTTCAGGAAAAAGGTTTAAGCTTGAGATTTTTAAGTCATTAGTGAACAGCTAGCTGGTATTTGAAACTAGTGAGTTGTTCAGGGATGGAGTATAGAGTGAATAGAAAAGAGATCAGTAAAACCCTGGAGATTACCAACATTTAGGAAGTCCAGAGAGGTGGTGGCAGGGCTTGAAAAATAGACTAAGAAGTAGCCAGAGAAATTAGAAAATCAAGATTAAAAATTAAGGTTAAAAGGCAAGGAGGTATATATAGTAATTAATGCCATGTCTTAGGGGCAGTTAATGGAAGTGAGGGCTAAAAAATGTTCATTAAATTGGATTACAAAGCCACTCTTTTGGGAAGTTTGTTGGAATTCCATTTGCTTACATTAAATATGTATGGATAAGCTTCCACTTAGAAATAGATTAGTCACTCTTAAAATATTAATTCAGGAACCTTTTAGAAAATAGGGCAACCCTTTCTTTTTCATTCTGATTTCTGTCTTTTTAAGGGCATTAGTATGCTAAGGTTAGGAGTAGTGATTACTGCATACAGCAATATGCAATTTTATGTTGTAGTCATGGTAGGAAAACAGGCACATAAATATCGAATTACATATAAAATATCTAATATAAATATCTAATTACATATAAAATCTAGTAACATATAAATATCTAGTTACATATAAAAATAAGCCTGTGGGTGACCACTTTAGTAAAAAAATAGTTATTGTGGGTTGAATTGTGTTCCCCAAAAGGTTTATTGAATTTCTAACCCCCAGTGCCTGTGAATGTGACCCTACTTGGAACTAGGGTCTTTGCTGAGGTAATCAAATTAGGATGAGATCATACTGAATTAGGGTGGGCCCTAATCCAATGTGACTGGTGGTGTACTTATAAGAAAAGGTGAAGACAGCCCTGGCTGGTGTGTCTCAGTGGAAGGGGCACTGGCCTGTGAACTGAAAGGTCGCTGGTTTGATTTCCAGTCAAGGCATATGCCTGGGATTTAGGCTGGGTCCCTGGTTGGGGGCATGGGATAGGCAACCAATTGATATATCTCTCACCCATCGATGTTTCTTTCTTTCTCATTTTTCCTCCCTTCCCCTTGCTCTAAAAATAAATAAGCATAACTTTTAAAAAAGGAAAAGAAAAGGTAAAGACAGGGACACACTGGGGTAATGTAGTGTGATGACCAAGGCAGAGATTACAGTGATACCACCCACAAGCCAAGGAACACCTAAAGATTGCTGGCTACAAGTTAGACGAGCCAAAGCAAGGTTTTCCCCTACAGGTTTCAGTGGGGGCACAGCCCTACTGACGCTTCGATTTTATACTTTTAGCCTCCAGAATTGTGAGACAATAAGTTTCCATTGTTTTAGGTCACTCAGTTTATAGTAATTTGTTCCCTAGTCCTAGGGAATTAATATAGTCATTCACATCATGATGTTTTTATTTTATTTTTCAATTACAGTTACATTTGATGTTATTTTGTATTAGTTTCAGGTATACAGTGTAATATAGTAAAGCATATATTTTACAAAGTATTCCTCAGTATTTCCAGTACCCACCTGGCACTATACGTATTCATTACAGTATTATTGACCTATATCATTATCTTTAATGGTAATGAGGAAATTCAGTTGGATTGAAGTTAACTCAATTACTTAAAAAAATCTAGTCTTTTGAACAAAGTTGCCTGAAGGTCTTGCCAAAATTCAGAATGTCTCTGAGGTTACCTGAATTCCTGACAAGGACGAGATACATCTTTTCGTGAACTGTAGCATTCATTGTAAGTCAGACAAATAGCCCGTCAGCTGGTATATCCAGTAGTAGTTTGGATCGTTAGTGATCTTTTAATTTTTTATATTAACTCTCTGTAGCTTGAATAGATTCTTCTTTTTGTGTGTTTCACAGTGAATTTTGTTGATATTATATGCTTTACCTAATAAATATTCTTTGGGGAAGTTGCTGTGGTTTTAACTGGAATAAAGTCATAGTTCTTTTCCTTGAGGAAAAGATGTAGTTGCTGGACAAGCTGACATCTTTGCTAGGGGATGAAGAGATATTCATCAAGATTCTTTACAATGTCTGCCATACCTCCAGATTTTCTCCTTTAAGATAAAAGCTGTGGGCATTTTTCCTTTAAAAAATGCACGTGTTTACCTGTACAAAATTTTGAAGGCTTTAGATTTAAAACCCTTTGGAATAGAGATAAAGATTAAGCTCAGTTCATTAGAGACACTGTCTAATTACAGTGTTGTGGTAGAGCAGCATAAGTATCTCTGGAAGGGAACAGCAAAGAGGCTCTTGTGGTAACATTTTCCTGACTGGAACCATGGCTTAGATCCTAAGGTTTTTTACAAGGGACTGGACCTACCTTAAATTAAGGTCTTGGTGTTTTGAATTGGTGATGTTAATATTTTCTTTCTGTTAGAATAATTCATCAGATTTTTATCAAAGGCTGAAATTTGTTATTTTCTGAGGAAAAAGAGAGCAAGGAGAGAGAGAGAACATGTTACAAATAGGAAGAAAAATATAATTTGAGAGAAATTATTTAAAAGTGAACTTGTGTTTCTCAAACTGATAACTGGTTGCATTCATTCTCAGGAACATTTGTAGATGTGGTTACACAGAATGTATAGATATGATTATAGCAGATATGTAAATTAATTGAAAGAAGTGTCAGTTCTAGAAAATATTCACCCATCTATTCTATATGTATGGGCATATGTGTCAGTATTGTATATGTGTAAGTATATGTATGAGTAGAAGATCACCACACTCTTACCTGCCCCAACAAATTCTTTAATAATGAGCACAGGGATGGGAGTCAGCTTGAATTTGATAAAAACATACAGCCACATAGCCCTGGCCAGTTAGTTCATTTGATTAGAATTTTGTCTCAATATGCCACGGTTGTGGATTCGATTTCTGGTCAGCGCACATACAAGAAGCAACCAATTAATGCATTAAGTAAGTGGAACAATAAATTGATGTTTCTCTCTCTCTCTGTTTTCTCCTCCTTCATTTCTCTCTCTCTAAAATCAATTAAGAAAATTTTTAAAATATGGCCACCTGGTTAAAGAGGGGAAGTGCAAAATTAGTTGCAGTTAACCTAACCAATGGGTTGGAAGCAATAACAATCCATGTTTACTACTGAATTTTCATTTAATAGGATATAATTATACTGAGCTGTACTTCATGGTGATTTGGGAGAATTTTGTCTCCTGAGCATCTGAGTTATCACTGATCTGTGACTAGCATTAAAAAAGAAAAAGAGCCCTGGCTGGTGTGGCTCAGTGGATTGAGTACCATCCTTTGAACCAAAGGGTTGCAGGTTCGATTCCAAGTCAGGGCACATGCCTGGGTTGTGGGCCAAGTCCTCTGTGGTCCCCAATGTGTGTCTTACACGAGAAGCAACCACACATTGATGTTTTTCTCCCTCTCTTCCCTTTTCTCTAAAAATAAATAAAATCTTTTAAAAATAAAAGAAAATGAGAGAAAACAAGAATAAATACTGTTTCATGAAGTTCTTGGTTCACTTATATGTTTTTATAGTGTGTATACTAGGTTATGACTTGAAAAGAATTTTTACACTGTTGTAATTTAACTGTAAAATGGCACATCATTGGTAATAATGATAATAGATTGGCCATTTTCATGAAAAACCTATTTTATCTTGATAAAGAGATCTCATTTGCATCTTGGCCTTGTGATTTGCAACAAAACATGGTGTATCTTTTGAATTAGCAAGCTCCTGAAAACATTTAAGTAGATCATCTATTAGAGATGTTTTATGTAGGAAGAATTTTTGCACTTCTATGGAAAATTTGACTTTTCTATTGCTTTCCCAGTAGTATATTATAATTCTAACTTATTTAAGATCTTTAATACATTTTGAGTTAATTTTGTATGTGGTCTAAGATAAGAAAGGATCCAACTTCTTTCTTTTGCATTTGGACATTCACCTATTCCAGAATCATTTATTGAAGAGACTTTTCTTTACCCATTGTGTAGTCTTGGCAAGACTTATCGAAATGAAGATTATTGGACCATATATGTGAGGGTTTATTTCTGGGCTCTGTGTTTTGTTCTGTTGTGTAAATCTGTTTTTATGCCAGTACCCATGCAGTTTTGATTATTGTAGCTTTCCAATGTTTTATAATCAGGAAGTTTGGGATATCCAGGTTTGTTTTTTCTCTTTTAGTATTGTTTTGTCTATTTGGGGTTCTTAGAAAGTCCATATGAGTGCTTCTTTTTTTAATCATTCAAAAATTCATTGTATGGGTATATTACTTTTTTACTTATCTATTCATCAATTGATAAAAGTTAGGTTGTTTTAAAGTTTTGTCTCTTATGATCAATGCTGCTTTGAACATTTGTGTACAAGTCTTTATGTGGATATATGTTTTCAACTCTCTGGTACATATCTAGGAAATTAATTACTGGTCTTAGCAATTACTGTGAACAGTGACAAATGGTTAAACATAGAGGTAACCTTTTGAGAATCTGCCAGACTGTTTGTCAAAGCATTTGCACTATTTGTATTCCCACCAGTGATGTATGAATGTTCCCATTTCTCTACATCGTCTCTAATGATTTTGAATGTTTGGCATTTTTATTATGGCCATCCCCACCAGTACAATGAGATTTCCTGTATGTATCACATAAAAAGATTATTCAGGATTGGTTCAAGAAAGAATATGCCTTTGTGTTTACTTGTATGTCTAAGAAAAGGGAACCCTCATGCACCATTGGTGGGAATGCAGATTGGTGCAGCCACTGTGGAAAACAGTTTGAAGTTACCTCAAAAATTAAAAATAGAACTGCCTATGATCCAGTGGTTCAACTTCTAACAATATATCCAAAGAAACTCAGAACACTAATTTGAAAGAACATATGTATTACTATGTTCATTGCAGTGTTAGTTTACAATAGCCAAGATTTGGAAGCAGCCCAAGTGTCCATCAGTAGATGAGTGGATACAAAAACTGTGGTACATTGACATAATGGAAAACTACTTGGCCAAAAAAAGGAAACCTTACCTTTTTCAATAGCATGGATGGACCTGGAGAGTATTATGCTAAGTGAAATAAGCCAGTATAAGGAACATACCATATAGTTTCACTTATATGTGGAATCTAATGAACAAAATAAACAAAAGAAGCACACTCATAAATGCAGAGAACAGACTAACAGTTGTCAGAGGGACGAGGGTTGGGAGAAAAAGGTGAAGGGATTAAGAAAAAAACAGACCATTTTTTTTGTGTGGGGGCTCTATGTATTTAAAAATTTTAGCAGCATCCTTGGCCTATACCCACAGATGCCAGTGGCACTGTCACCTGCAATGGCGTTAACTAAAATTGTCTCCAAACGTTGCCAGATGTCCACCGAAGGATAAAATAGCTCCTGGTTGAGAACTTTACTGCCTTAGAGAAAGAAATAACACTTTTATTCTTTGTTCTCATACTTTTTGGCAGTCTAGATTTCTACTGTTTTTCTATTTACAGTAATATTTAACTTAGCAAAATTTCATGAAATTTTAATCTTTCAAGTAGGAAATGGGTTATTTCCTTAAAAATCTTGCTAAATAACTGTCAGGGAAGGTTTTCCTCACTGAGGATGTTGATAAAAAGGGAGGCTATGCATGTGTGGGGACAGAGGTTGTAAGGAAAATCTCTGTACCTTACCCTCAATTTTGCTGTCAACCTAAAACTACTCTAAAAAATAGTCTTTATAAGGGTTGAGGGGTGTCTAAGCAAATTTCAAAAAATAGAAGTGAGTACATCAAGTCTCTGGAAGGAGAAGGCCTTGATGAATTAGTGTGGTAGGAAAATAAAAAAAAAAAAAAGAAAAAGAAAACCCTGATAGATTGAAAATATAAAAGTTGGGCCTTTTGATTTTTAACAAAACAAAATTCTGTGTTCCATTATATCATTCGAAAGACCTGTTATTTTGATTTTTCACTTCAATGTTTGCCACATTACCCTACAATAAACATTATCTACAATGTTTATTGTAGACAAACATATTTTACACGTAGAATCATATAGTATGTAGTCTTTTTGTGTCTGACTTATTTCATTCCCATGTTTTTTAGATTTACTCATGTTGCATAGATCTGTAGTTTATGCCTTTTTATTGCTGAGTAGTATTCTTTAGGTTATTGTGATTAATTCTGCTATAAATAAATGTCTTGTATAAATATATTTTCATTTCATGGAATACTTAGGGAAATTGCTGAGTATGAAGGTTACTATATTTACTTTTATAAGAAACTGTCACCCAACTTTTCCAAAGTGGTTGTGTTGTCTTACATTTTTACCAGCAGTGTATGAGAGTTTTAGTTGCTCCACATGCTTGCCTGGGTTGTTTCTGTGTTTATATTTATATATGTAGTGACATCATGATCTTTGAAGACTTTAGTGAGTGTGTTTTGTATGTCAGACTCATTTCAATAAAGTGTTTTTATGGAGGTTGCCTATGTTTTTTTACAGCACCTAGAAATGTGATCAGTATAACTTTGGATTGAACAATCTATTCTTTTATTTGCCTTTCTTTACCCCTAGAATTAGCTCTTCATTTAGAAGTATATCTTATGCTTTTAATATTTAGAAAACAAACCCAAATAACATTCTTAATGAAGTAGATATATTTAAAAATAAACATGTTCTCTATTTCAGTGTCTATGTTTTTATTTTCTTAGAGGGGAGAGGGAAGGGAATTTAAGGGAAAAAAGGGGAGGGATTTGGAGGAACAAATAGGAAGGACACAGGGACGAGAACTAAGGGGGGTGGAAATGGGAGGGAGGTGGGGAGCACGGGGTGGGGGGCTGGGATGGGAGAAATAGACAAAAAACTGTACTTGAAAAATAACTAAATAAAATTTAAAAAAATAAAAACAAAAAAATAAAAGTAAACATGTGATGATCTTGCTACATTCCATCACCAAATACTTCAAGATAGTGTCTCAATGCTTTTTAAATAGATATCCTTTAATATATACAAGCATAATTTCTACAAAGAATTTTAAACTTGAAAGTCAATATACTAGTGAGAGAATCCTATATAATTAAATATGCACAATAATTTATAATTGCTAGAATTTTACATTTGTTTCTGTTTTTGCTAGTTGATAGTCTGTCTGTAAACCATAATGATGGGCCTGTCAGGCCTTCAGTTTTGATATCATATTAGTTTAATATAATAGTGTGAACAAAAAATTCAGAAGACCCTTCTGAGAGGCAAAAGAATTTTATTCATATATGGTTTGCAAACCAGGGAGACATAGCCTTCAGCATAAACTTAAAATATGCTCCAGAGCAGGGGAGTTAGGGCAGGGTTTTTAAAGGCAAAAAATGCAAGAAGCTGGTTTTTAAGGGGATTGGTTGGCAAGGGGAGAGAAATAAAAAGTATACATTAAACATTTTCTGATTAGTTGAGGGCATCAGGATTGTTCGGTCTCAGCTAAATTAGCCTAGCAGTATCAGCAGGTGGTGTTACAAGATGTGGCAAACATCTGAGTTCCAGTAGGGCGTTTATAAAATAAGATATGGTCAAGGTCTCTGCTCCCTTGAATCTTGCAAAAACAAAGAGTGCTATTTGTTATGCAGGCAAAATCACAATCCGAATTGCAAAAATGAATATTTGGCCACGAAATTATAATATGATGTTAAAGTCCCCAGAGGTATGAGATGTGCAAGGCAGTTCCTCTGGCATGACAGCTCAGGTTCCATTGTTGTTTACAAGAGTATATAAATAGTACCAACTCATAACCCCACCACATTTTGGAATATATCCTTTCAAAGTCTCTCTCCCTCTCTCACACACACATGCTTACAAAAATGGAATTATGTTATGATGATGTTAAATATGGTATTTGCCATTTAAAAACGTAATTAGTTCTTTTTCCAATGTTAGCAAATCAAATCTAAACAGTTTTTCAAGGCTGTGTAGTATTTATTTTAGATGTACCATGATTTTGATAACTTAATGTTTATGATTAATGAACTCATTACTTCTGACTTTTACTATTATAAATGATGCTCCATTAAATACACTTACACATATTTTACATATTCTCTATTTCTTTAGTATAAAAACTTGAATGGCAATTTGGGGGCTTAAAAGCATCCATATTAAATTTTTTTAATAGGAAACACCAAGCTGCTCTCCAGGAAAGCTGTACTTAATTATGTAAATAAAGACTATTTTTAGGATATTCTAAAATTTACTCTACTGGTAAGAGTAGCTACTGAGAATGACAACTAATTGCAACATGAGAGGAAAATTGAATCACCAAAAGACTTCTTATGAAGTTCTTATATATTTCTTTGTTTACAGTTGTTGGGGCCAGGGAAACTTGCCTCTTACCCCTAAGTTCTTCTGGCCAGTCAGATAATTTAAACAACATATATCAAGTTAACAGGAGAAAATCAAATTTTAATACATGCACATGGGGCATTCACATAAGCATGAAAATTCCAAAGACAGTGAGGCAAAATAGGGTATATATATCACTTTGGACAAGAAAAAAAGTGGGAAAGGGTTCTGGGATTTCAAAGGATAAGTAGACAGTTCACAGGTAGATGAGAAAGTAGCAAACAAATTCTTTCCAGGCAACTTAGAAACAATGGGATGGTGGGAATCTAGTGAACAAATATCTGCATGCAACTTTCCTATCAACTTAATCCATATGTCCTAAAGTGAAAATGCTATGGTGATTACACTAAAGTTGCTTTCTTTTTTTTTTTAAAGTTGCTTTCTTAGAGCAGGTTTTTCTATCTGAATCTCTTTAAGAAGGAAAGAGGGAGGTATAAAAAAAAACTTTTTCAGTTTGTTGGGATTTAATTGTTTTCAGCCAAAATAATCTGCATGCCAGAGTGGTGCTGTGGGAGACTTGCTCCTGACCTCCACACAGTTTTATTATTTACCTCTTTCTATATTACTAGAAAATAAGAACTTCGAGATTAGGGTCACCATCTGTTATGTTATGTATATAAACTGTACCTTATTCCCATGGTATCTCCAGAGTTAGAATAGTTGCTGGCATATAATAGGTATTTAATAAATATTTGACTGACTCTTTAGTGACTGATTATAGTAGGCCTCAGGATTTTTTAGTATAAGCCTCCTGGAGGTTTGGGCTTGGCCTGTCCGATTTTCTATAGTTTACTGTTGCTCTGAGTTTGGGGAGAACAATGTATTTCATTGGCGTTTGAGAGAGCTTGGATTATCTGACATATTTTGTCAGCTCAGAGTTGTTGAGTATGTAGGTCTGTGTATGTTTAATCAGCTTTTGGTTGACTTTCTCTGTAGGTATGTATGTAGATAGAATTAACATAGCAAGCTTGCTATCCTTAGAAAGGTCTGCTTACAAGATTGACTCTTGGTTGGCATGTAAGAAATTGGATTTTGGGAGTGTTCCCACCATTTCATATCCAATAAGGGTGGTTTACTATGCCTAAGCTGTACAAACAATATGATGTATATTGAGCACTTCCTTTTCTTCTGGAAGACTGGAATTTTGGTGTGTCCTAAGCAGAGAATACCTACATGACCATCCCCAGTAAAAACTTGGCATAGTAAGTCTCTGATGAACTTCCTAAGTTAGACATTTTACATGTGTTGTCACAATTTAGTGCTGGAGGAATTCAGTGCATCCTGGAGGGACTCCATGGAGAAAAGACTCTAGCAAACTTGTACTTGGTTTACTCTAGACTTGGCATCATGTGACTTTTCCCTCTGCTGATTTTGGTTTGTATTATTTTGCTATATTAAATCATAGTTGTGAGCAAAATGATGTGCTGAGTCCTATGAATCCTCCCAGTGAATCACCAAACTCTGGGGTGGTTTCAGGGACTCCTGACATAGCATCATATTTAGAAACATCCTGAGGAGGTGTCTTATGAAGATTGTAATCTTCCCACTTTGCTTTTTCTTTGATATTATGGGTATGCTCAGTAGAATGGCAGTTTAATCTATTTAATCTGGATGTAGAAATATATAAATTAAGGAATAATTATTTCATTTTTTAAAGGATTGAAAAATGAAGAACTTCCTTACTTGATTTATTATCATTGAATTGAGAAATTTGAGTTTATACCAAATTTTATAGGGACATTTCTATTAGTTTAAGACACTCTTTCCTTTGTAATTTTCATAGTGGAATTGTAGTGGTACTCAGAAATTTTAGTTGTGTTGGCCCTGAGAAATTTGTATTCTAGGAAAGGGATACTGTTGCTTCAGTTATTCAGTTATTTTCCCCATTGCTGCAAGGTTCCTGGGTTGTGTATTTTAGATAGTTCATTTTGACATTTAGATAAACAGAAGCCAAACACACACATACCCAGAATTAGTCCCTGAACTTTGTTCCAGGGTAAAGATAAGGCATTTAGACTTCTCCAGTACAGATAAATACATTACAGCTACTGAAAAATGGGCATTATATGACTCTTGGGTTGCTTAGACAGACAGTGAAGGTTTTTAAAAATTCTGGCCACCAAAACTTAAAGGAAAATTTATATTCATCCATAAAACCTGCTTTTAAGAGACTTGCAGATTAGGCACAAGATTCTGTAACTCAGTAAAATATCTCTCTACATAATTTGTTTATAACATGCATAAAAAATTCACTTGAACCATGTTGTCTTATTCTTGTTTAGCTTTATATGTATTCCTGCCTTTTAAAAAATGACTTATTTTTTTAAACTGTACAGTTTGATGAATTTTTATAATTTGTAATACTTGTGAAAACCACAACCACAGTCAGCATACAAAACATTTTCACCATTCCCCAAATATTTCTTGTGCATTTCATAGTCTGACTTTTTGCCCTGTACCAGACAACCACTGATATTACTTTGTATTTTCTAGGATTTTATATAAATTGAATCATGTGTTCTTGTGTGTAGTGTCTTATACTCAGCACAGTGATATTGAGGTTTATCCATGTTGTTGGATGTGTCAGTAGTTTGTTCCTTTTACTGCTCAATAGTACTGCATTTTGTTGATCCAATCACCAACTTATGGGCACTTGAATTGTTCCCATTTTGGGGCTGTTGTAAATGAAGTTACTATTGTACCAGATTTTGCATGGACATAAAGTTTTATTTTGCTGATGTGCCCTACCTTTTTTGATATAAAAAATGTTTTAGTAATATTTTGTCCTTGGAAAAAATAGGGGAAGGAAATACATCAATTATTCACTTATTCAGTAAACATATATTGAATGCCATGTATAATGCTGTGTGCTGAAGACCCAGTGGTGAACAAGAGCTCAAGCCCTTCTCATAGAATTTATAATTTGGTGAATAAGTCAGGCACATTATAAATACTAAGAAGTGTAGAAATTGTGTGAAGTATATATAGAATGCTATGGAGCATCTGGTAGGCATTCCACCCTCACTTGTCTGGGGTTATGGGAAAAGATCCTTTGAAAAAAATATTAAGATAAATAGGAGTTAAGTAAATAACACATTATAGGTAAAGGACAGAGGATGCACAAAGACTCTCAGGTGAGAATGAGAATGATTCTCTATGGCAGCTGTCTGCATGGGGCTAGGAGGACTTGCAGTTGCTAGAGTATGCAGGTCTTTTTATACTATCTTAAGGATTTTGGAAATGAAAATTAAACAAGGAAATGACTTGGTCAAATTGTGGATCTCAGTCTATACCATGGCCAGGTTTTTGGCCATGGCTCAGTTGATACCATGGCCAGGTTTTTTGAGTAAGTAATTTATAGTCTCTTCATTTCCAGAAGTTCTACCTGCCATCTTTAATTCTGTTGATTATAGTACTCCCCCCATTATTTGCAGTTTTGCTTTTGTGGTTTCAGTTAACCTGCAGTTCAAAAATATTAAATAGAGAACTACAGAAGTAAATAATTCATAAGTTTTATTATTTTAATAATTATTATTATTTATTGTTATTTTATTACAGTCATCCCAACTTTGCCTTCCTTCACCCATCCCGCCCCCAGCTCCCACAGTCAGTCCCCACACTGTTGTCCATGTCCATGGTCATTCATACATGTTCTTTGGCTAGTCCTTTCCCCTTCTTTCCATCATTTTCCCTCCCCCCCTGCCCCTGCCCCTCTGGCTGCTGTCAGTCTGTTCCATGTTTCCATGTCTCTGTTTCTGTTTTGCTTGTTAGTTTATTTTGTTCATTAGATTCCTTTATGAGTGAGATCATATAGTATTTGTCTTTCACTGACCGGTTTATTCCACTTAACATAATATTCTCCAGTTCCATCCATGCTGTCACAAAAGTTAGGAGTTATTTCTCTCTGCTGTGCAGTATTTCATTATACAAATGTACCACAGTTGTTTGATCCACTCATGTACTGATGGGCTCTTAGGCTTTTTCTAGCACTTGGCTGTTGTAAATAGTGCTGTCATGAACATAGGGGTGCATAAGTTCTTTCAATTCATAAGATTTAAATTGCATGCCATTCTGAGTAGCATGGTGACATCTTACACCACCTGGCTCTGTTTTACCAGGTATGTGAATCATCCCCTTGTCCACTGTATCCATGCTGTATACAGCGTATAGACAGGAAGTGTACTTCCTGCCTGTTAGTCACTTAGTAGCCGTATAGTGAGAAAATCAGTAGTAACCCATTGCTAGGTCACAAATGCCTATGTCATTTACCTCACCTCATGTCATCACGTAGGCATTGTATCATCTCCTATCATCACAAGGAAAGAAAGGTGAGTAGAGTACAGTAAGATTTTTTGAGATAGAGAGACCCCATTCACATAACTTTTATTACAGTATATTGTTATAATTATTCTAATTTATTATTAGTTATTGTTGTTAATTCAGTCATGTCCACCCAGGGATGATTACTCTTTATACCTTTAGCTTTTTGCTGTTATAAACAGTTTGAAATATTAAAAAGTTGATTGAAAATAATTAGAAATTCAAAAGAAAAAGCATTAAAGTAAAAATCTAAATTTTTCTGATAAGTTAACCAAATGTCTAATTGGTAGGTACTCTAGAATCAGACAAACATGGATTTGAATCTTTACCTTGATACTTAACAGCTGAGTGACTTAGGATAACTTCCTTAGCCCTGTGTATGACTTAGTATCCTTCTTTGTAAAATTGAAATGATGAATGCCCACCTTGCAGGGTTATTGAGAGGGATCACCAAGATACCAATTGTAATTTCCATTTGACAGTTAAATGTATAATGTTTTTCCTTCTCAAGTAAACAAATGTTTGCTGTAATTTGAAGAAGTTACCTTGTTTTAGAGAAGGATACAATTTTTGACCAAAGCTACAGTATGTATTACCAAGTTATACATTTTGAAATGCAATAAAGAAATACTCTCAGCTTCTAATTGATTTTGACATTCTACGATGGTCGTTAGCTAGATTTAAAAAAAAAAATCTCCGGGCGGGGGGGTGGGGTGGAATGGGAGAAATAGATAAAAAAAAATGTACTTGAAAAGTAACTAAATAAAATTTAATATTAAAAAAATAAAAAATAAAAAAAAATCTGCCTTGTCAACCTTCGGGGAATAATTGATTGAAGGGGATGGACAAATCTTAGTGTTTCATTATAACTTCCTATCAATCCTGGTTACAGAGGCAGATGAGGGAAAATGGAAGTTCCAACATTGGAAATAAAAAGCAGTGATGGTACATTCTAGTGGTCGATGAGAGCCAAATTGTTTGCATATAAACCAGAGACTGGTATTCATGGCAGTTTGGCTCTCAACTTCTGACATATCCATAGAGGTTTTATTTATTTATTTATTTATTTATTTATTTATTTATTTTTCCATGTATGATTTGATAAATCTCTTTAACGTCTGGCTTAATAATAGACAACTGTATTCTTTGTTTAATACTTGTGGTGATGTACACACAACATATAATTTACCATTTTAACCATTTTGAAGTATACAGTTCAGTGTCATTTAGTACATTTATAACCATTACCACTATTTTCAGAACATTTTTCAGTACCCCAATAGGAAAACCTGTACCCACTAAGCAATCATGTCCCAGTCCCCCTTTCCCCTAGCCATTGTCAACAACTCATGTGCTTTCTGTCTCTTCCATAGAGGTTTTGAAGTTTGGGGTAAATGCTTCATTTCTTTGACTTTCTTTATAGACACTGCCTCAGAAATACACTTGTTATCACTGTTGGAAGTATTAGACACAAACCATCTGCATTTTAGAAACGTATTTTAAAATCTACTGATTATTTAAGTCAAATTAAAGAGGACCATTGTGTGTGAGTTGAAGGGGACACACACACAAATCCTCTTTAATTTGACATAAGTAAATCAGTAGATATAAACTCAAACTCCTAAGCAGAGTGAGGTATTCAATCTATTAGATTTACTTTGTGGTCATGACTTTCAAAGAGTAAGCCTAGTTTAGGTTAAGAAGAATGCTCTATGGGGGATTTTCCCGTATGTGCTCCAGGTTTTATTTTTGTGATATCTAGGACTTATATACTAGAATTAAATATTTGTGAAACTGCATCTAAAGGAAGTTGGCATGCTGAATATATGTGGTCATAAGAAAGAGGCTGATGTGAGGAAGGGATAAAGAAGAGGAATGGAGTGTGAGAAGGGAAAAGCATGTGGTTAGATGTCCCTTAATCTATTGTTGACCATTGCAAAATCGAAGGTGTTCTAAAATGCATATAATTTTGCACCCAGTAAATGGAACAGGTACTCAGTATTGATAACATTTGTTCTTCTCTCTATTCATGTTATAGGAACATAACTTATAAAATTATCTAAAATATAAAGTCTGAATTTTCCTCTTATAAAATATTGATAATTCTTCGATGTGCTAGGAAATAATAAATATTCCACCATCAATACATTAGACCATGCAAGAAGTACCTTTTAGTTGTGATTTGAGTGGTATAGCCACAAGAACCCTCACCTTCCTTTCATGTCTCTGAAAAACCATCCCTAACAAGTTACTTTGTGTTTTCTTTATCAGAGATTTCTTTTTTAAATAAATTATTGCATTTTTCAGAAGTCCCCCATTTAAAAAATTAATAAACTTATTTTTTCTAGAGCAGTCTTATGTTCAGAGCAAAATAAAGTAGAAATTACAGAGAGAGCCCTGGCTGGTATAGCTCAGTGGATTGAGCGCAGGTCTGCGAACCAGAGGATTGCAGTTCAATTCCCAGTCAGGGCACATGCCTGGGTTGCAAGCCGGTTCCCTGCAGGCCAGTTCCCAGCAGGGGACGCACTAGAGACAACCATACATTGATGTTTCTCTCCCTCTCTCCTTCCCCTCTAAAGATAAATAAATAAATAAATATTAAAAAAAAAAAGAAATTACAGAGAGTTCCTGTGTAACCCATTCTCTACATAGGCACAACTGACCCACTATCAACATCCTGTATCACTGTGGTACATTTGTTAGAACTAATGAACCTACATTAACACATGATCATAACCCAAAGTCCACAGTTTACTCTTGGGTTCACTCGTGTTGTATATTCTATGGACAGATGTATGAAGAGGTGTATCTACCATTGGAATACAAAGAATAGTTGAGCTTCCTTAAAAATCTGTGCTCTGTCCCTTCATTCCTCTCTCTCCTGAAGCCCTGGCAAGCACTGATTTTTTTACTGTCTTTGTAGTTCTGCTTTTTTCAGAATGTTACATAGTTGGACTCATACAGTATGTAGTTCCTTCAGATTGGTTTCTTTCATGTAGGCCTTCAAGTTTTCTCCGGGTCTTTTTATGTCTTGAAGCTTATTTCTTTTTAGCTCTAATATTCCCCCCAAAAGACAGTTTTATATATATATATCTTCTTTCTCAATCTGTATGCTTTTTATTTTCTTTTAAAAAAACCCTCACCTGAGGATATGTTTATTGATTTGAGAGAGAGAAAAAACATCCATGTGAGAGAGAAATATAGATAGGTTGCCTCCTGCATATGCCCCAGACCAGGGACCAAACCTGCAACCTTTTGGTGTACAGGATGATGCTCCAACCAACTGAGCCTCCTGGCGAGGGCTTTTTTATTTCCTTTTATTGCATGAGAAGGGACATCCTTGCCTTATTCATGATCTCAATGGGAAGGCTTCAATATTCTCACAAGTAAGTATGATATTAGTTATATCATGTTAGTTGTTGGCCTTTTCAGTGATTCTCCAAGTCTGAGCCTTAGTTTTGTAGGTTCAGAAACATTATTTCAATGAATTATCTCCAGTCCTAAGGTGCTAGTGAATTAAGCCATTCCAAATAAGATACACCCAAAATGAAAAAGTAATCAGAAGCCCATGAGGAATATTTTTATTGGCCAAGTGTAATAGACTGTTATTCTGACTAGTCAAACACGTTAAAAAAGTCTACTTTAAGAAACCAAATAAAGATTAACTATTGCTTTTGATAACCTTTTACTTACCCAAATATTTGGTAAATATTTGGTAGATGATAAATTATGTGACAAATGTTCTCATGAAATTTAAATCGGAGTATGTATATGGAGAAAGCTTGGTTGACACTGAAATTGAATTGGGTTTTCCCTTAAGTATGAGGGATTATTGAGCATTTCTTCTTATGGCTATCATATTGATATTTTTAATAACAGAGTCATTTTCTTTTTGCTCACTGGTAGCCATGTTTTTTTTTTACCTTTAGAGTTCATTCATTTATTTCTAGAGCAAGAAGAAGGGAGGGAGAAAGAAAGGGAGAAAGACATTGATGTGTGGGAGAAACATGGATTGGTTGCTTTTCACATGCCCCCAAACTGGGGACCTGGCCCACAACCCAGATGTGTGCCCTGACCTGGAGTCAAACCTGCCACCTTCAGTTTGCAGGACAACATCCAACCTACTGAGCCATACCAGTCAGGGCTAGCCTTAGTTTTTAAAAACAAATATTCTAAGATATAATTTATGCCCTGGCTGGTGTAGGTAGGTGGATTGACCGTAGATCTGCGAACCAAAGGGTTGCCAGTTCAGTTCCCAGTCAGGGCACATGCCTGGGTTGTGGGCCATGTCCCCAGTTGGGGGTGTGTGAGAGGCAACTGCATATTGATGTTTCTCTCCCTTTCTTCCTCCCTTCTCCTTTCTCTAAAAATAAATAAATAAAATCTTTTAAAAATTCAAAAAAGATATAATTTATATACCATGAAATTCATTCATTTTAAGTGAGCAGTTATTTTTGGTAAATATATAGAGTTGTGCAAGTATTACCATAGTTTAATTTTAGAACAGTTCTGTTTCCCTCCAAAGGAAACTATAGTCACTCTCCCCATCCTTAGTTTACCATGCCTAATAATACAGGTTTAGCTTCCTACAACTAATTGTAAAATATGATAAAAGTGAATACTGTAGAATTTCCCAAAATTATTTGATCCTCTAGGCTGGTTCATTTGTTTGTTTCAGAGGTTTGATAATTTAGAGCATGGACATTTTTTAATATTTATTCAGACACCAAAATTATGTAATAGGAAAAAGTGATGAAAATAATTTGTGTTAGAGGTAAATTGTCTTTGAGAAATGAATTTTCAAGTTTGCTTCTTATTTGGAGGTTACAGATTAATGAGCAAAGAGAAGTCATTGCATAAATATAAAATTACAAATTTATTTGACTCTTGTTAGGGATTTAGTAGGGAAATTTACAAAGCCTTTTGAAAAGAATCTTTAAGATTTCATATAATAATGTTTGGCAAATTTATCATGAAATTAATTTATTATTCTTTTATTTTCTTTAATTTAGCTTCTCAGAATCAAGAACGTCTATGTGCATTTAAAGATCCTTATCAAGACCTTGGGATAGGTGAGAGTCGAATCTCTCATGAAAATGGAACCATATTGTGCTCAAAAGGTAGCACCTGCTATGGTCTCTGGGAAAAATCAAAAGGGGACATAAATCTTGTAAAACAAGGCAAGTAATACTTTTCCTATCTGAAATAACTTTGTGTTTCATACAATTGAAGTTTATCTGAAAAGCATGGAGGTAGATTAAAACCTTCTCCTGAAAAGCAGTATTTTAGAAGCATGTATCCATGTATTACCCACAAATTCCAAATTGTAAATGGACATTGACTTTTAGCTTATTGTAATAACACCTTTCTTGTTATGATGCTATTATATATCCTTATTGTATAATGTTTACAAAATACAGAGAACTAAGAAAAACAAACATCTACTATTCTGTACTCTTAAGAATTCCTTTTATTCTATTCTATTAGGTGTGTTTCGATGTTCCTCTATGTTTATATGTGTGTGTACTTTTTTTTCAGAGTTAGGATAATACTGCATAAATTATTTCACACCGTTTTTCCTATCATAAGTTATATCATGAATGTTTCCCAATTTAAAATAAACATTTTGAACCCCTGCACAATGTTTCATTGTTTACACATATCACATTTTACTTATGCATTACTGTTGTTGATCATTATGTTGTTTTCTGCTTTTCACTGTAATACAGACTACTTTAGCTAACATCTTTGAACATAAACTTTTGATTTTATCTGATTATTTCTTTGTAGTAGATACTTCAGAGTAGAATTATTAGATTATAAAACATGAATATTTTAAAGGCTGTTCATAAAAATTTTTATGTGGCTTTTTAGAAATGCTATTTATATTTACATTCCCTCAAGCAGTGTATGAGATCCTTGTTACAATTATATATCATTAAATTTTAAACCTAGATTAATTTAATGTAGACAAAAATGAAACCTTACTGTTGCTTTAATAATTATTGTATTAATGATGGTGTTTAACTGTTGTTGGCTTTACCCACATGAAATGCCTATTTATACTTTGCCATTTTCCTGTTATTTAAAAAAAATGTGTCTCCTATTGATTTGCAACAGTATTTTCTAACTGAAGTATTCTGTTACATTGGATGCAACTATTTCAATTATGTCTTAGTTTATTTTCATTTTGTTTACATTAATATCAATTTATAGGATGTTGGTCTCACATTGGAGATCCCCAGGAGTGTCACTATGAAGAATGCGTAGTAACTACCACTCCTCCCTCAATTCAGAATGGAACATATCGTTTCTGCTGCTGTAGCACAGACTTGTGTAATGTCAACTTTACTGAGAATTTTCCACCTCCAGATACAACACCACTAAGTAAGTAGTTAAGGTTAACTTACTTTTCCTTGTAATTACTTTCTCCCATGTTTTGCAAAATTTAAAAATATATAGAAACATTCAGGTTTGGCAGGAGTGAGGGAGACTTCCAACATCACAAGATTATATCTAACTAACACCTGAAATCTTAAAGCGGTGCACCAAGATTTCCAAGGTATTGGTATATTACCAAATGAATTAATATCTAGTACATTCCAGCTCCTATGGAGGGGAATTTGGGCAGTAATGAGAAAACTGCATATGTGCTTATTCTTTCATCCAGCACTCCCATTTGTAGGAATTTATCTTGAAGATAGACCCCCAACAGTACAAATATATATATATATATATATATATATATATATATATATATATATATACACACACACATAGAGTTATCCATTGAAGTGTTATTTGTAACTGCATAAGAATGGGAACTACCAAAATGTTCAAGAATAGGAGATTACTTGAAATACACTATGTATGTACCTGTAATGGAGTACTAACTATATAGCTAACCAGCTTTGAGAAAAATGACTAAAAAATAGTCTAAAATCTGGCCATTTCATCTCATCCTTGCCAGTTTCTGTTGATTCTGACAATTCTGTTGATAGGGATGGCTGGCGCTACATTTTAAGTAGTAACTTAATATGCATTGTCAGATTAAAACAATTTTTTAACCTTGGCTCTTTCTAAGGAGGCACTGTTAATATCTTTCAGTAAAAGTTTAATATTCATTTCATAATATGTAAATTATACCTTAATAAAGGTGTTAAAATGTTTATTACTTATTCTTGGAGACCAGTGTTCACTGAAACATTATCTCTATCTCACATTACATTTTTCCGATCGTTGTGTTGTTAAAGCCTTGCATTTGCATAGCATTTTATACTTTCAAAGTGCTGTCACATATATAAACTCTTTGAAGATATCTCCCTGATATTTAGGTAGTTTAGTCAAAATAAGTCCTTCTGTCATAATGAATAATCATACTACTCAGGAAGAATGGTTATTTAAGTGGTTGTCCTTCTCTAGGAGATTTGACTTACAGCTTATGTTTCTTTAACCTTTGCCTATCATTGTATTGATAAACAATAAATGTCAAGTTTTAATATTTTGGGCCCCCAACAAAATTTTTTTTTAAGTTTAAAGTTTGAAATTATTTTGCCCTGGCTGGTGTGGCTCAGTGGATTGAGTGCTGACCTGTGAACCAAAGGGTCGCTGGTTCCATACCCAGTCAGGGCACATGCCTGGGCTGCGGTCCAGGTCCCGGGTGGGTGGTGTGTGAGAGATAACCACACTTTGTTTCTCTTCCTCTCTTTCTCCCTCCCTTCCCCTCTGTCTAAAAATAAATAAGTAAAATCTTTAAAAAATTTTGAAATTATTTCAAACTTATAAAAACTCCCATATACTCTTTACCCAGATGCATCAATTGTAACATTATGCTATATTTGCCTATTCTCTCTCTCTCTCTCTACACATACACACACACACATTTTTTCTGCATTTTCTGCAAATAAGTTGCAGGCATCATATCTAAATGTTTATGTATTTTGTAATTGTCTCTGTTTCTTCCATTAAACTCTAAAGTCTTTGGTGATAGGGACTTTTTTTTAATGTCTCTTTTTCTCCACAGTGTCACTACAGTGTCAGACACATAGTAGAAGTGCATTGCTTATTGAATAAATAATTTAATAAAGGGATATGTGCATATGTGTAAATTCTGAAATGCAGTCATAGGCTGCCTAACAATGGAGATATGTTCTGAGAAATGCATCATTAAGGGATTTTGTTGTGTGAAAATCACGGGGTAGTGACGCAAACCTAGATGGTTAAGCCGACCTAGACTGTTTGGTGTAGCCTTTTGCCCCCGGGCTGCCAAAGTTGTACAGCACGTTACTGTACTGAATACTATAGACAGTTGTGACACAGTTGTAAGTATTTACATATTTAAACACAGAAAAGGTAGAGTAAAAATATGGTAGAAAAGCTTAAAAACATTGCGTAACTGTGTAGGGCCCTTACCAGGAATGCTTGCTCACTGGGTGACTCAGTGAGTGATGAATTAATGTGAAGGCCTAGGACTTACTGTACACTACTGTAGACTTCATAAACACTGTATACTTAGGCTACATTAAATTTATAAAACAAGAGGAGATTAAATCAAGCACAAGAGAAATTATGTAATCAAAAGATCTAGTAAATAGGAAGTATATGAGGCTACTGCTAGTGTAATATGGCATACTGTTTTAAAACAAGCTTTTTTTATAAGTAGAAAAAAACACTCTAAAATAACAAACAAAAAGTATAGTAAAAACATAAACAGTAATAGTTATTTATTACCATGATTGCATATTAGTACTGTACATAATCACATGTGCTACACTTTGATATGGCTGGCATCACAGTAGATTTGTATATACCAGCACTCCACAAACACACGAGTAAATAGGTGGTGCTATGATATTTTGACAGCTAAGATGTCACTAGGTGATAGGAATTTTTCAGCTCCATTATAATCTTATGGGACTACCATCATATATCATTAGGTCCGTTGTTGACCAAAGCATTGTTGTGCAGCACATGACTGTATTGTAAAATGATTGAAAAGAGTAAGTTTTTTTTTTTACATCTGGCAAAAAATGAATTTAATGGATTCATTTACTAAAGGACAAGGTGTTTATTGGAAGCTGGTTTCTACTGTCAGTTAAAAGCACAAATACAACAAAATATTTCATGAGATAGCAAGTGCAGACAAAACAAAAATATTGTTAGCTCCCTTATTTTATAATCATTATAGCAAAAGTATAAAAAAGCTAGCCCTGGCTGGGTAGCTCAGGTAGTCAGAGTGTCATCCTGATATGCCAAGGTTGCAGTTCCAGCTCTGGTCAGGGCACATACAAGAAGCAACCAGTGAAAACATGTAAGTGAACAAGAAAATGATGTTTCTCTCTGTCTCTCTAAAATACCAATTTTTTAAAAAGTACATGAAATTCATAATCATTCTTGTTCTTTCACCTCTGTCACCAAAATGAAGCATTTTGAGATTGCTTCATTAAAATCTAAAAATAGATTTTAATTTTTAACGTAATTCAGGAATATAGAAACCTTGTCCTAAGTAGAGGCTCTTAACACGATCTCATTTTCAAAGAACCTTACTCCAAAAGTACAATTGTATATTTTCATACTGTTAAAATGATAACTAGGTCATTGCTTATTTAAAGGCCACATAGTGAGGTTATGCTGTAGTGTAGCAATTTTCAACTGGAGTGCCACAAGAATTTTTAAAACATGCAATACCTGACTATGTAGTCAGTCATGGACCTCTTTTTTTTTAGATTGTTAAATTAAAAAATTAAAACAGCCAACACTACAATAGCTGTCTGTTGTGAATGACTCAAAATTATACTTGTTTTTTGGTCAGGTCAGCAAAAAATACATGTTTTCATGTGCTTTAGAATTTAGTATAATTAGTTTATGTATGCCATGAGATGAAAAGGGTTGGAAATTGCTGCTCTAGGGAAAAACAGAGGGTGCATAATGTTTTCTGTTATTCCTACTCATGTCTCTCTAGATTGTTTTCAGAAGAGCAGTTTACTTCCTGATCAAGCCATTCATTGGAATTACATCTTTTTCATCAAGCATGCATTTACACAGTATCACCACATCTATATGCCTTCTTACTGTTATAATGTAGATTGAGTAGGGTTAGACCTAGCAACAGTGAAGGAATGTATGCATTACTGAGATTAATAAGATATATAGCTCTCTTTCCTCAGAAAAATGATTTTTTTCACCTTCAGTTACAGGTGAAGACCATGAGGTACTTAAGTGATATAAACTAAAGCGTATGGTAGCAGTGGATCTTTAAGAATAATGTGGGGGGAAGTTGTCAGGGAAAATCCGACAGACTAATCACATGACCATAAGTGAATGTAGGTATTTTGCTGAGCCACAGAATCTCACAGTAATACTCATTCAAAGATTACGTTGATGTAGGGTTAGAGGGCTGGAGAAAGGTCATTCTACCTCTCTGAAGCTCTAAAATTATTTTTTTAAATTTCAGATATTATGTAGTCTTACAAAACTGCCTTGCATTGTTTTTTGTAGGCAATTAGGGCACAAATAAATGAAATCTCCATAGGCTATTCATTCTGGCTGTTTCCTAAAAAATTGAGCAGAATGGGAAGTGTACTGATGTTTTTTGTTGAGATATGAACACAATGCCTGTTTTAAAATAATTCAGTAGTTAATTACTAATGTTGGAAAAAGGAATATAAGACATTGTTATATGCCATAAAAATTAAGGTTCTGTTTGGACTATCGATCACCGATGTTAGCCAGTAAAGACACTAGCTCTCTGTTCTCGAAAAAGCTTTTTCCTTCAATTCCATCATCTTAAGTGTAGTATACATGTTGTTTTCCTCTATTTAGAACAATTATTACCCTTTAAGAAAAAGAAAAAGAATAGAAAAGAACTTCTGATGTTTAGAAATCTATGTCAGTTATTTTGCTGATCTGAGGTTTAGATTTAAGGTTGCCACCAGAAGCTTATAGCATGTGTAACCCGAAACCACATTATCAGATGAATTCTCTAAGACAAAACTGGGTAGAGATAAGGAAATTTATGGGCTGATAACTCGTATTCTGGGTCTTTATACCTAAATTATTAATTTTTGAAATATTTTCTACTGGCAAGTCTATAGTAATCTGTCTCTTTTTAAGGAACTTAGTACCACATTTGACTACTTTCATTACATATTTCATTTCATATTTCTTCCATATTTGACTACTATTCATTAAGGGAACGTTAAAAAATACTTTCCAGTAGTTCTGTGCCTATTTAGTGCATAAGTAGACCTGACTCTAGACATAATTTTGGAATTAATTAAGATCAGGTACTTTTCAATCCTTGAGATCTTACTTTCTGAGGCCCTTTTATTTTTCTTAGAAAAACTCTTCGTCTGTTGTATCCACTATGATATGTTAACTTCTCAGGCACTGGCCTTCCTTTCCCTAGCAACGAATGTTGTTCTTAGTTCTTTTTCCTCCTTGCCTTAAGGATATTTGTGTTAGATATTTATTTAATGGGTCTTGCTTCATAAAATACTTGCAGTAAACTTAAGATTCTTAATGTTTTTCCAGATGGGATAAGTCTACTAGTGAAATTTTAATTCACTTTATCAGGGTTATAGTTATTAGACAGAATGAGCAGTCGTTTTTTTCAGTAAACATAAAAAGAATTCTGCCATTTAATATATAGTGAAATCAAAACTAGCTAAGTAACATTTTTTAGCACTAAGTGTGTGCTAACAGTATTTTAAGTGCTCTTTCCACATTAAACTTTTCTATTTAACCCTTATGGGAAACATATGAGATGGTTACTCTTATATTCTTATTTTACATTGAGAGCACTGAGGCACAGATATGTAATTTGCCAAGTCACACAGCTTGTAAGTGGTAGAACCAAGATTAAAATTAGGTGTTTTGCTTCCATATTATGTGTTATTAACCATTACTTTCCATTGGTTTTAACCATTACTCAATTGTTATATAACCATTCCACTCAAACAGGTGACCCATTTATATTTGTTTCTTCATTCATTTGGGAAGCACAGAAAAAAGATTTTTTGAAAAATACTTAAGCCCTGGCTGGTGTAGCTCAGTGGATTGAGGACGGGTCTGTGAAGCAAAGGGTCACTGGTTCGATTCCCAGTCAGGGCACATGCCTGGGTTGCAGGCCTGGTCCCCAGGGAACACGTGAGAGGCAACCACACATTGATGTTCTCTCCCACTCTTTCTCCTTCCCTTCCCCTCTCTCCAAAAAATAAATAAATAAAATATTAAAAAAATTAAAATTCAAGGATCTCTTCATAATTTTTTCACAGCATGTGTATACCACTAGGTACATATTGCAAATGTTTTCTATATTTATATATGATTTAAATTTTTGTTTAGATCATCTCATTAAAAACTCTATATTTTAAAGGGAAACTTTTCATCACTACTATAAATGTAAAGCCAGGATCATAAATAGAGGGTAACTTTAAAAATTAATTATTCAAAAGTAAGATGAAAACAAAATCATTAGCTAGATATTATTGCTTGCCAAATTGTCTAACACTTAATTAAAGCATGCTTTCTTTATTACAAAAGGAGAACAGCAAATGTTGGAGAGTTAATAAAGATAACACTATTACCAAATTGAGATTTTCTTCAGTAAGCAGACAAAAGAAAGAAAACTTACTTTTATTATTACCTGTCCACACACTACCTAAAACCAGAAGTCTGACACTTTAGGAAAGTGAACTATATTTTCCTTTGTCTCTTCCAATCATGACTTTGTAGAACCTACTCTGTTTAAAAAGAAAATCTTTATTTATTTTTTAAAAATATTTTATTTATTTATTTTTAGAGAGAGGGGAAGGGAAGGAGAAAGAGTGGGAGCGAAATATCAATGTGTGGTTGCCTCTCCTGAGTCCCCTGCTGGGAACTGGCCTGCAACCCAGGCATGTACCCTGACTGGGAATTGAACTACTCTGGTTCGCAGGCCCACACTCAATCCACTGAGCTACGCCAGCCAGGGCTAAGAAAATCTTTATTTTAAGTAAATAAATTTATATCTCCAGTACTCTTTTACCTTCTTATATGCCTAATTCATCCTAATGTTTGTAAATTTCCAGAGTTTGAAGGTGTATAATGATTGTAAGATTTGAACTCTTATTTTGTAACAATTTCTTTTTTTAATCTTTTTTTTTTTAAAGATAATGTTTTTTTTTTTTTAGATTTTATTTATTTATCTTTAGAGGGGAAGGGAAGGAGAGAGGGAGAGAAACATCAATGTATGGTTGCCTTTCGTGCGTCCCCTGCTGGGAAATGGCCTGCAGGGAACCTGCCTGCAATCCTGGCATGTGCCCTGACTGGGAATCGAACCGCGATTGTCTGGTTCACAGGCCCACGCTCAATCCACTGAGCTACACCAGCCAGGGCTTTTTTAATCTTTTTTTAACATTTTGATTTAGAGAGAGAGAGGGAGAGATTTGTTGTTCCTTTTATTTATACATTCATTGGTTGATTCTTGTACATATGCCCTGACCAGAGATCAAACCTGCATCCTTGGTATATGGGGACAACACTCTCATCAACTCAGCTACCGTGCCAGGGCTGTAACAGTTTCTTGATAAGATTTCCCAAGTTGGTATAATTAACTTCCCTAACTATAAAGTAAACAAAATAACTAAATTAGTAGAAAAGAGGGCAAAATTTTGTCATTTTTAAACATCTAAACTCAATTTATTGTATTCAGTATTGAAGGTTCTTGGATGACTGCAGTATAAATATACTTTTTTCTTTTATCTACATTATTCATTAAGTTTATGGTTGGATCAAGTTGATGAGAAAAGATTGAATTGCATGTAAAGCTGGGTTTAAGAAATCACATTCTAATTTATGCTGTGCTGTTAAGGTTAGAAATTCTAATTTTGGTGGGTGACAGCAAATATTTTTATCTTATACCAAACTAGAAAAGAAAGCCTACGTTTAAAGAAGCTGATACTGGTTGGCGTAGGGCCACAGGTAGATATTTAACTGTTGTGAATTTATAGTGATTTTTCAGTTTTCACTACTTTTGTGATTATATTAAAGTGATTGAATAGAAAGAAAATGGCCCCTAAAGATGGCTAAAAAGGCTTTGCTTAGTAATGTATGAAGCATTTTAAAAAGAAGCAAAACAAAATATATTGTTTCTTTTTATACTTATTAAAAATACTAGAGTCCTGGCTGGTGTGGCTCAGTGGTTGAGTGCTGGCCTATGAATCAAGGGGTCACTGGTTTGATTTCCAGTCTAGGGCACATGCCTAGGTTTCAGGCCAGGATCCCAGTAGGGGGCGTGTGGGAGGCAACCACGCATTGATGTTTCTCTCCCTCTCTTTCTGCCTTCCTTCCCCTACTTCTAAAAAATAAAATAAATAAAATCTTTACAAAATGTAAATCTTGAATAAATAAAATATTTATTTTATAAATATAGAGGAGAATGTACGAGAGAAATAGAGAAAAGTGTGTCTTTTAAAAATATTAATTCTGCCCTGGCTGCCGTGGCTCAGTGGATTGAGGGCTGGCCCATGAACCAAAGGGTGGCCAGTTCAATTTCCAGTCTAGGGCACATGCCTGGTTTGCAGGCCAGGTTTCCAGTAGGAGACTCGCTCGCTAGAGGAAACCACAAGTTGATGTTTCTCTCCCTCTCCTTTTCCCTCCCTTCTCCTCGCTAAACCTAAATAAATAAAATCTTAAAAAAAAAAAAATCTTGCCCTGGCAGCATAGCTCATTTGGTTAGCATTTCATTTCCATAAGCCAAGGTTGCAGGTTTGATCCTCAGTTAGATACATACAAGAATCAACAGTGAATGCATAAATAAGTGAATGCATAAATGAGTGAATGCATAAATAAGAAAACACCAAATTGATGTTTCTCTTTCTCTCTCCCTTTGTGTCTAAAAACCAATCAATAAAAGTTTTTAAAAATATATTCTTTAATGCAGTAGTAGCAAGATTCTATTTACACGTTGTGTAGTTTTGGTCACTTTTTATTCTGAAGTTTTGTTAACTCTGCCCTGATTATCAATTTCATCCTATATCTACCTGCTTTGCCTGAATTTTGTTTTAGAAAAAATCCCTCTTCATGTTGATGTTTTAAAATTTTGTTACTTGATTGTATTGATGTACAAAGTAAAGTCTGTTGATGAACCCGGCTTTACCAACAAACTCCATGGAAACTTTTGCTCTGTGAAAACTAAGTCCCAAGCATATATCGTGGAATTGACTGATATTTAAAATTAAATGTCTAATGCCCTTGTTGGTATGCCTCAGTGGATTGATTGCCCACCTTGTGAACTAAAGGGTTGCTGGATCAGTTTTCCAGTCAGGGCACATGCCTGGGTTGCTGGCCAGGTCCCCAGTAGGGGGTGTGTGAAAGGCAACCACACATCGATGTTTCTCCCCCACTTTTTCTCCCTCCTTTCCCCTCTCTCTAAACATAAATAAAGAATAAAGAAAATCTTTAAAAAGAAAGTATTCTGAAATACTAGACAGATTTGCATGTAGATCAAGAAATAATTTCCATATCTTTAACATCTTCAATTCTTTTATGATTTTATAGTTCCATGTGTTTTTCCTTTTTACCTTCCTTATCTGTGCCTCATTTCTTTGTAGTACCTCTTATTACTGAGAGTTTTCTGCATATTTTTATATTTACAAAATTGAATATTCATCAAATAAATATTTAGTGGTTTCACATGTTGGTGTACCATAAAAAGTAGAATAATAGATACATGAAAGCACTGAAAATATTTTCAAAAACAAGATGAAATTAGATGTTATTTGAATAGCAACTATCTTTAAAATAATATGTTGTTTAAAATAATATGTTGTTTTTTCTAACAGAGGTATAATTAACATATAAGATTATATTAGGTTCAGATATTCAGTGTAATGATTCACTATTTTTATATGTTGCAAAATAATTACCACAGTTAACTCTAGTTAACTTCTGTTACCATATATAGTTACAAATATTTTTTTCTTGTGATGAGAGCTTTTAAGATTTACTTTCAAATATGCAATACAGTGTTAACTATAGTCACCTTGCTGTACATTACATCCCCTCGATTTTTTAATTTTATAACTGAAAGTTTATACTTTTTGACCCCTTCTCACCTTTCACCTACTCTGCATCTCTTGCAACCACCAACCTGTTCTTCATATTTATGAGTTCACTTTTTTTTTATATTCCACATATTGGTCAGATCATACTGTATTTTCTGTAACTTATTCCACTTAGCATAATGCCCTCAAGGTCCACCCATGTAGTTGCAAATGGCAAGTTTTCCTTCTATTTATGACTGAATAATAATCCATTCTAAGAGTGTATGTGTGTGTATCACCATTTTTTATTTAATTATTTTTCAATTACAGTATTCTGTCTTTTACTCCCATCCCAGTGATTTTTTAATCCATTCATCTATTGTTAGGCACTTGTTTCTGTGTCTTGGCTATTGTGAATCATGCTGCAGTGAACACGGGGGTGCATATATCTTTTGAAGTTAGTGTTTTTGTTTTCTTCAAAATTGCTGGATCATATGGTAGTTCTATTTTTAATTTTTTGAGGAAACTCCATAATCTCTGCACCAATTTACATTTCTACCAACAGTGCAGAAGAGTTCCCTTCTCTACACATTCTCCAAAACACTTGTTATTTCTTATCTTTTTGATAAATAAAATTCAGTAGTAGTTGAGCAGACACAGTGTTGACAACTTC
Organism: Artibeus jamaicensis; assembly: GCF_021234435.1. Lineage (NCBI taxonomy): Eukaryota > Metazoa > Chordata > Mammalia > Chiroptera > Phyllostomidae > Artibeus > Artibeus jamaicensis. The sequence continues at coordinate 33,679,894 of NW_026521814.1, forward strand.
AAAACAATGTTAAACACTTAAAGTGTCTCTCTAAAAAAAAAGACAAAGAGAATCTACCTTGAGCTTTCAAGAATGACTTCCAAAGCCATACTACAGAACCTGGGGAAGGGAGTTAACAACTCTTCTGAGAAAACTTACTGCTGTAGAACTCTGATGCTACTCACATGATCAGGAATCCACCACACTCTGGAAACCATGACTGCTGCTGTCTCCAGAATACTGCAACACCTCCCACTCCTTGTACCAGCAGAATACTCATGTATTTTTTTTTCTATACCCATGAAATGGGTGACTGGACACATGTCTCTGCTGATACAGCATTTGGTAGCCTAAACTATGGTTCCTCAAAGATACCAAGTTGTAATCTATGGAACCTGTACATGTTTCTTCATTTGGAAAAAAGACCTTTGCAAATGTGATTAATTAAATTAAGGATTTTGTGATGGGTAGATTATCCTGGATTATCTGTGTGGTCCCTAAATGCCATTAGAAGCTTCCTTAGAGAGGCAAAGGGAAGTTTGACACAGAGAATGGAAGGCAGTGTCACTCTGTAGGCAGAGATTATAATGGTGCATCCACAAGCCAGGGAATGCCAACAGCCACCAAAGGTAGAAAAAGCCTGGAGCTCTGAGAGAGCACAGCCCTGTGAAACTGATTTCAAACTTTTGTCTTCCAGAAAAACCACGAGAGAATAAATTTCTGTTGTTTTAGTTCATCAGCATTGTACTGAATTTGTTATAGCAGCCACAGAAAACTTAAGTTTCCCCTAGTCATTTTTGCTTTTAGAAACAGCAGAACAGATCTATCTCAGTGCTGCCTTCCAAATCTTCCATAAGTGCATTCAGTTGGCTAATATAACTTCACATCTGAATTCCTGCAGAAGATTGTAGGAAATGTAGGCTTTTTGTTTTCTAGCCTTTGCATTTTAGGAAGGCACACTAGAATGAAGGCAGAGTGGATAACATTGCCCCTTATATTACAATATCAAAATGTCTATCATATTATTTTCTTATAGCTACACAATGTAATTTTTTGAGAGAATGGGGTTCTCAGAGAGGCAGTACACAGACCAGGTGGCGAAATGAATGGTAGAAGGTGTTTCTACTCCAATCCAAAGTCTTTTGCTCTGTCTCTGCATTTGTTCTCCCAAGAACCAGTCACAGTCCAGCAGTGCCACTGCCCTTCAGCTCCCTGATCTTTCTTTGCCACCTGTTTCCTGGTGCCTTATCTCAGGCTTATTTTATTATTTTATTCATTGATTTTAGAGGAAGGCAGGGCAGGAGAGAAAGAGAGAGTGAGAGTATTTTTCCACTTATTTATGCATTCATTGGTTTCTTGTATGTGCCCTGACCAAAGATCGAACCCACATCCTTGGTTTATCTGGACAACACTAACCAACTGAGCTACCTTGCCAGGGCCTCACGCACATTTTAGTACTTATGGTCCTGGACTGTAGTGATATGCTTTATTAAGCACATACAAACATCCTCAGGATATTGTCATAGACTTCCGTTTTTCCCACTACCTTACTTGCTTATCCCTATGCATGTATCTCAGCATGGGCATCTATTTCTAGAGGCAGTAGCATGAGATCTTTAGAAGATTTTTTGGCAGCCTCAAAATTTGTAATAAACAGTTCTCAAGAACTTTTGTTTGTGTAACTTCTAGGAATTAAGTCAACTCTCTGTTCTACATGGCATATAATGTAATATAATTATAATATAGCCTGAGTTCACTCAGCTGCCCACGTATTTGAGAAACTAAGTGCCCAAGGCATTCAATGGTTATGTTGTTCTTAAATGATTTTTTAAAAAGATTATCCATTTTTAAAATCATGCTGTGGTAATAAATAAGTACCAATTAGCTAAGACACAGTGCATGGTAATGATGTGATTTGCAGGGTATTCAAATTGTTTGGTAATGTCACAGAATCGCAATTTGTGTGATTATAGACTGGGTGGAACAGATATTACAAATAATTACAGAGATCTCCCAGCACTATTGTTGATAATGCACATGTGATTGTTTTTGTTCATTTATGTGTTTTGTGAGTAACAACTCTTTTAAAGTATTGACATGCATTGTGTAGATTTTTATTTCTGGATCTGGAGTCAATTAAGTAACATTTTGTTATGTTTCCTTTAAGTTCTTTTTTTTTCCCTATTGAATTTATTGGGGTGATATTGGTTCACAAAATCATACAGGTTTCAAGTGTACAACTCAATAAAACATCATCTGCACACTGCATTGTGTGCCCATTGCCCCTAACAAACTCTCTTTCCGTCCCTATTCACCCCCACTTTGCCCACTTCCACTTAGCCCCCACCCCCAGTTTCCCTCTGGCAATTATCACACTGTTGTCTGTTTCTGCGTGCGCGCGTGCGCACTCATGTGTGTGTGTGTGTGTGTGTGTGTGTGTTAGCTAATCCCTGCACCTTCCTTCATCTAGTTTCCCCACCCCCTTTCCCTTTGACAGCTCTTTGTCTGTTCTGTGTATCCATGCCTCTTTCTGTTTTGTTCATCAGTTTATATTATTCAATATTCCACACATAAGTGAGATCATATGGTATTTGTGTTTCTCTGACTGGTTTATTTCACTTGGCACAATAATCTTCAACCATGCTGTCACAAAAGGTAAGATTTACTTTTTTTTGTTTTTTGCAGCCAAGTAGTATTTCATTATGTAAATGTACCAGTTTTTTTATCCACTCATCTACTGATGGGCACTTGGGCTATTTCCAGGTCTTGGCTATTATAAATAACACTGCAGTGAGATAGGGTTGTATATATTCTTTCAAATTAATGTTTCAGGTTTCTTTGGATATATTCCCAGAAGTGGGATACAGAGGCAGTTCCATTTTTAATTTTCTGAGAAAACTTCATACTGTCTCCCACAGTAGATGCACCAGTCTTTATTCCCACCAGTGGTGCAGAAGGGTTACGTTTTCTCCACATCCTCGGCAGTACTTGTTGTTTGTGATGTATTGATGATAACCATTCTGGCAGGTGTGAGGTAATAACTTGTTGTTTTACTTTGCATCTCTCTGATGATTAGTGGAGTTGAGCATTTTTTTCATGTTTGTTGGCCCTCTGTATGTTCTCCTTAGAGAAATGTCTATTCAGATCCTTTGCTCATTTTTTAATTAGATTATTTGTCATCCTGGTGTTTAGTTTTATACGTTCTTTATATATTTTTGAAATTAACTCCTTTTCTGATGTCTATTTGTTCTCCCATCCATGGGTTCCCTTTTCATTTTGTTGATTGTTTCTTTTCCTGTGCAAAACCTTTTTAGTTTGTAGTCCCATTTGTTTTTTTTCTTTTGTTTCCCTTGCCTGAGGAGATATGTTGGCAAAAATATTGCTGTGAGAGATGTCTGAAATTTTACTGCTTATGTTTTCTTCTAGGATTCTTATGGTTTTGTGACTTACAAATTTAATACAGTTTGAGTTTATTCTTGTGTACAGTGTATGTTGGTAGTTTAGTTTCTTTTTTTGCATATAACTGTCTAATTTTCTCAATATCATTTATTGAAGAGACTATCTTTACTCCGTTGTGTGCTCTTGCCTCCTTTGTCAAATATTAACTGACCATAGAGGTGTGAGTTTATTTCTGGGCTCTCTGTTCTCTTCCATTCATCTATATGCCTGTTCTTATGCCAGTACCAGGCTGATTTGATTACTATAGTCTTGTGGTATAGTTTGATATCAGATATTGTGGTACCTCCAACTTTGTTCTTTTTTCTCAAGATTGCTGAGGCTGTTTTAAGTCTTTTTGGTTCTATATAAATTCTTGAAATACTTGTCCTAGTTCTGGGAAGTATGCCATTGGTATTTTAATAGGAATCACATTGAATCTGTAGATTGCTTTTGGATAATATGGACATTTTAATAATGTTAATTATTCCAATATACAAACAGTATACACTTCACTTATTTGTAGCCTCCTTAATTTTTTTCTTTAATCTTCTATAATTTTCCAAGTTCAGGTCTTTAACTTCCTTGGTTAAATTTATTCCTGGGGACCCTATTTTATTGTTGTTGTTGTGGCAGTAGTAAATGGGATTATTTTTTAATTTCTCTTTCTGATAGATTATTGTTGGTGTATAAAAATGCACCAATTTTTGAATATTAATTTTGTATCCTGCTGCTTTGCTAAATTTATTTATTAATCTGGTAGGTTTTTGGTGGAGTGTTAAGGGTTTTGTGTGTGGTATTGTGTCATTTGTGTATAATGATAGTTTTACTTCTCCTTGGTTTTTATTTCTTCTTGTCTGGGGCATATTTCTTTGTCTCCCCACTTTGTCTCTGTGTATTTGATAGCTCTTCTGTGACCCCAAACTTGTTATGATGGCTTTATGATGAAGGTGTCTTGTTGGCTCAGTATTGCAATCTTCCATATCACTTGAGCTCCATGCTCTAGGGATGTGTCTTGTGGGTTATGTGCACCCTCCTGTTGTAATTGAGTCTTGAATGCTGTTTGCTCTTTTGTGAGTGGAGTTAATCCTTTATGCTGGCTGATTATAAGGGTAAACCTCTATCAGCATGTATAAGGTGTTCACGGGCTGCCTCCCCAGCCCTCTGCCACCCCCAGACAGAGTTGTTCCCAGCAGAGTCTGGAGCCTTCTGGAATCCCCTTTTGGGTGTGCTGCTTGTGTGGTTAGTTGCTCTATGATATAGCTTTATATCTGGTTTGGTGTCAGGAGCAGGTGAGTGTAGCTTCTACCTACTATTCTGTAGTTATCCTGAAATCCAGAAAAGATGTTTCAACTTCAGAAATAGCATTAACACAGAACAGATGAAGACCTGGCTTTCTGTATAAATAGCGTTTTACACTGGAGAATGGCATTTGTATTAGGAAGATTTAATTGCACACAGTAAAGTTTGAAATTTTCTTGTGCTTGAGAGAAAAATGTGATCCTGTGTTTTTAACTACTGTGATCTCTTAATTATTTTCATCATTTTTATATGATTTGATACATATTTTTTTGAAATTCAAAATTGTACACAGGGATATAATTAATTTTTTTCTTTTATGTTTTTTGTTCATAGGTTTGTTTCTTTGATAATTTTATCAGTAATGGGGAATGCTGGTGGGAGGAGAACATTGGGAGCTTTGGAGTTAATATATGAGTGTAAGAATTGGGGTAAAAGGTGGAAGATAGAAGTACTTTCCAGATATTCTTTTCCATTTTACAGTTCTACTGCCAATTACCTCTATATACTCAAGTTTACTAGGAAGTTTTTTAAAGTAATAAGGAGAAGTTACATTATTAAGGATGCAGTCACCCAACTATGTATATCATTGGACCATTTTTTCTTTTGTTGACAACTTCCCATTTATTCCCTCAATCATTTACTAATTCTAAAAATCTTAACTAATTTTTGAAATTATTTAATTTTCTGATACTCTTGGCAATTAATTTGATTACCGTTGAATCCTAGGATCATTCTACATGTTTCAACCTATTTTATTACATATCCCTATGCTCTCTACTTATTCCTCTGCATTTCCAGAATATTCAATAATTTGTTAAATTAACTAATGAATTAGTGATTGATAAGTAGGAAAACTGATGTAGCTCGACCAGGCTTGGTGAAAATGACTTCCTCAACAAGATTTATTAGTTTAGTATTATGATAAAGCAATATTTGAATATTTATATGTTAAGAACAGAAACTCATGTTGATTAATTTTGAAGTATTTTAAGATGGAGAAAAGAGAAGATTTATTTTTAAATTCTGTTTTAGAGTTTATGGAGTTTTTTTTTCCTGCCTGTTATTTTTTTATTACTGTGAAGTAGAGTTTTTTCTACTAATTTTTATGTGAGATTTTAAAAAGTGATATTAACAATTTTTTTCAATAAAAATGTATACTTATGTTTAAAACAGTAATTTGTAGTTATTTCACTACCAGGAAATTTTTTGGTATCTTCCCTTAGTCCCTTCATTCCATGTTTTAGAAGACTTTTGTCCACTGCTGTGTATTTTGAGGAAGTAAAAGATTACTTTTTTTTCTCTTTAAAAAAGTTAATCATATTTCAGAAACAAAACCTGGAGCAAATCATGTGGTATTTCCAGCTGCCAAAGCTGTTGACCAGAGAGGTCAGTGTTTTGAAGTGAAGGAAAAGAAAATTGACATTTTAATTTCCTTTATCATAGATTAAAAATACACTGAAATGAATGATAACAGTAGATCTATAAAGCATTTTATAAATACTGAAAATTTTGTTACTGAATTGTTTTTTCTGTATATATATTTGATATTTAAAAAATTAACAGTCATCTAAAAAAGGTGAGAACCATTCTCTTAGACTGTTTCTTTTAAGTAAAATACACAACAAAATTTACCATCTTAACCATTTTTAAGTGTCTAGTTCAGTAGTATTAAGTACATTCACATTGTTCTACAACCAATGTCCACAAAACTTTTCTCCTGCAAAACTGAAGTTCACAAAAGGAAAATAAAATGTTTATCTTTGTATTGTGTTTTATTCCACAAAACACTGAAGTGCTATATTTTAAATATAATTTTTTCAGTGTTAAATATCATTTTATAGCTAGTGAAGTTATTTCATAGACATTATTATAGGTATTATTTACATACTTTTTTGTCTGGATGTTAGTACATCTATAATTGTGAAAAAAACACAGGCAGAACTATTCCTAATTTTTAGAAAACTGAAAATTTTATGTATTTGTACATATGTCCATAAGTTGTTATATAGGCAGTAGTAGGTATTTGTATTTGTTCACGTATTTGTCAGCTATAACCAATAAACTTCATCAATAAGCCACCTTCCAACTCAGTAGATTTCACAAGAATTTATTCTCATAATCACAGGTCTGTAGATTAGTTGGAGTTTGTCCCATTACAGGCTGGCTTCAGCCCCAGACCACAGGATCAATCCAGCTTTTCTCTTTCTGGGTCTCAGAATCAAGGGAATATCTACTCAGAATTAGTTCTTCTTATAGTGGTTTACTTGACCACAAGGAGCACAAACACAGCTACCCAAGCATATTTTAGATAATTTGTTAGTTTTAGGGTATTTGCCAATTTCCCATAGGTCTGAGCAAGTCACATGGCAAAGTTCAAAGTTTAGGTGTGAGGAGGTACATTCCATCTACCATGAGGCTGTGTGGATATATTTTTATTACAAGAAAGTGAGAATATTAGGAAACAAAAAAGAGTTACTTTCTAAATTTAAAAGTCAGCTTTTTAGCACATATATATTTAGTGCCAACTCATTTTAGTATATTATAAATTTCTCACTCCTTTTAAAATAAAAATGGTTGCATATAAAAAGGGGTAATTAAAATGTACCCCAAATGGTATAAATCAAAATTATTTCTCATTTTGCTAGCTTTTAGTACAAATGTTTTAGTTATGTAATTTTCTACATTGTTTAATATTAGCCTGTTAGGAAAGAAATAGCCTTCTTATTATAAGGATCAGTAATTTTTCCTTTTTTGTTAGGTCAGAGTTTTTAGTTGATGATTTTTTAAAGTGCTGGATCTATCAAAGGATTGGAGCTATTGAACAGTCACTCATTTAAATAGATGAATATAGATATTCAGTAAGTTGACAGCTGTTTGAAGGGGCATCATTGAGGGGGATAGAGGGATTGAGTAAAAAGAGAAAACGGAAAAAACTCATGAACACAGACAACAGTGTGATGATTGCTGGTAGGAGGGGAGTCCCGGGGGGTAGAGGAGGATATGGGGAGGATAAATGGTGATGGAAGGAGACTTGATTTGTGGTGGTGAATATACAATAGAGTGTACAGATGATGTGCTGTGGAATTGTGTACCTGAAACCTGTATAATTTTGTTAACCAGTGTCACCCCAATATTTTTCATAGAAAGGAAAAAAGATTGATGTGGTTTCTTTTGCAGTTTGATACAATACTAAAATATTTTTAACTTAAATTGCTTTTATCATACCTTTACTTCACAAAGATCATAACTATGGATTTTTGTATATGTTTTTGTTTAAAAACCATGAAAAGCGGTGGACTAGAAATAGAATTTCCAGTATTGCCCAGAATGTCATCATTGCTTTTAAGCAGAACATGTGGGTGCTTGTGGGATAGGTTTCCAGACAGGAAAAATATACAAGGAGAAAGAATGGAATATTTAAAAAAAGGAAAGTTAAGAAAGAAACAGAGCGAGACAGAGAGCGAGAGATAGAGAGCAAGCTTGGGTTAAAGAAGAGCTAAGGGGATGGGAAAAAGTGTTGGAGAATGATCCAGTACGAGCAACAATTATTTAAAACTCCATTGGCCTCATCACTGTTGCAGGGTTTCTGTCACTTTAACTCTCTACTCTCACTATATAAGGAGTGGGATTTGTAGGAACTGAACAAAATTTGTGGACAGTTCGGGTGAGAATAATCAATGATGATCTGCTGAAGACACTGTTCCTTTTAGTATCCTTTCATGGAAGACCAGATGTATATGTTTAGAAGGTCCTTTTAAAGAATTGTCAAATAAGATACAGTATGTACTTTGAGAGTAGGGGATAAGGGAACAATCTGGGAACTATGGAAGAGATGAATTTCAAGGATTCCAATGGTTTTAAATACAGGTTTCCTCCACCCTCTGAAAGTAGAGTGTTTCTATGAAATATTGTGTAAGCTGAAATAGTGTAAAGCAAATAAGCAATAACCTAGGACACATCTTACTACTAACAGATGCACAAAATAAATCAAGATAAAGCGTAGATGTTCACAGACATAATTCAAAGCTGTAGCAGCTTGATGCTGAGCTGCTGAGTGTAGTTCCTGTGGAAAGAAGTTGTCAGTGCCACTCTCTCTGTGTTCACGTTCCACGCTGAGTCCATAATGGCTCACTGCAAAACAAACACTGAACATTATATACTTTTTGCCTTTTTCCCTAAAAGTGAAAATCCTCATCAGATTTTATTTTACTTTTGAGAGATGGGAGGGGAGGGAGAGACAGAGGGAGAGAAACATCAGTAGGTGAGAGATATATCCACTGGTTGCCTCTTACAAGCCCCCAACCAGGGACCTGGCCCACAACCCAGGCATGTACCCTGACTGGAAATGGAACTGGCAACCCCTTGATTTGTAGGCCAGCACTCAACCCACTGAGCCACATCAACTAGGACAGATTTCTTTCAGTTAATGAAAACAGATATTAATACGGACCTTTTGTAAAACTGGAGTAGTGTAAAGCACACTTTCAAAAAGCTTTTATTTCTGTTCTGTCTGTACCCTAGAGTGCATCTTTTATTAACTCTGGCTTTCTTGGTTGCTAGCTAGTACCTCTGCTGCCCCAAATTAGAAACAGCAAGAGGATGTGCAGTTTTTTCATTTGTCTACTTTGTTTAATATATTCTCTTGCCAGCAAAACTGGATAATTTAAAAATACTAAACAGAACTGAAAAAATATATATACACACGTATACTTATGGAATGTTCTTATGATGCTTAATAGGGATTGCCTACATTGATCTTTACTTATCATTGTAATAAGTTCCAGACTCTGCCCTGGCTGGTGCAGCTCAGTAGAATGAGCACGGGCCTGCAAACCAAAGGATTGCGGTTCGGTTCCCAGTCAGGGCACATGCCTGGGTTGCAGGCCAATTCCCAGTAGGGGGCACACAAGAGGCAACCATACACTGATATTTCTCTCCCTCTCTCCTTCCCTTCCCCTCTAAAGATAAATAAATACAATCTTTAAAAAAAGAAAATAATTTCCAGACTCAATACAGGGGAAAATAATTGTATTTGTTATATAGAAAAGTAACCCTGAATGAATTTCATCTGGTTTTCATTAGCATAGTTAAGTCTTAAAAAAGTTATTAAACAAAAGCAAGGCACAAAAATTCCATTTATATAAAATTCAGAAATAGGCAAAACTAAGCACACAGAGAATGTAATGCTGTTAAGAAAAGCAGGGAAATGATTAGCACAAAAGTAAGGATATTGCTGTATCTGGGGAGGAGAAAAGCTGTTATCATCAACAAGGAGCAAGTAGGTTGTTTTGGGGGTTCTCGATGTTTTATTTCTGGGCACAGGTGGTAGCTTATGTGAACATTTGCTTAATAATAATTCACCAAACTGCATTTGCATTATAAACACTTCTGTGTATATGGCTTATGTTTTATAGTTTTAAAAATGGTTTAAAACATGAAAACTATATGTGAAAAGTAGAAAAAAGATAATTTTTTTTATATGTCTGTCTTGCTTTTCTTATAAAAGTGAGCATAAGTTACTATCATAATTTAAAGAAATCAAACTAGGGTGGGGATTATCTGTTACAGTGCAGTTCATATTTTTTGGTCCAGTCAGCAAATAACTGGAAAATATAATTTCCATTTTTATAGTCAAATTATTTCATGGTCATTTCCTGAGAACAAGGGTCTTTTGGATGAATTCTGAATTTGTCTGTGTGTAGCAGTTAGGAAAATCTCTGGGTGATTTGAGTCTTTGGTATGATTCTGTATTGTGAGAATTTTTATGTGGTTTTGTTTTGTTTTAAATAACAAATATTGCAGCAATTAGATTTCTATTTTTCTAATATTAATTTAGGCAGAAATTGACTTTCCTTACTTAATTGGGGTTTTTGGATCTTGATTGATGTTTTCTAAGAAGTATTAAAACAATCATCTTTACAAAAATCATCTTCAGAACTGTTACATGGAGCAACAACACCTTTTGTTTTATTCTATTTATGTACAAATGCAAAAATAAAATCTGAACAGAATAGAGGCAATTAGGCCTGATAGAATTATACCAAAAATAGACTTCCGCCAAGATGGAGGCATAGGTGGAGACACCGTGCTTTCTCACACAACCAAGTTGAGAGACAACTAAATATTAGCAACAGAAAACACAGTCAGAACACAGAAAATTGAACTTTTTGGAAGTCTGTTAACAACAAATTCTTCAGCCTGACCGGTAAGAGGGGTGAAACCAGCAGCTGGCAGAGCGGGGTTGCACAGGAAAACTCGGTCAGATGGACTCAGGCACAGGGTTGGACCTAATGAGCCACCGAGCGAGCGACCGTGGGGAAACAGCGAGGGAGCAGGGCTGCGGGTTGACTGTGGTCGTGCATTCGTGTGCAGATAGACAAGCGAGAGAGTGGGCGATTGGATGGGACCCAGCCGGTCCCCAGCGGAGGGCGCCGCCATTTCCGTGCTCTGACCCCACCGCTACATACAGCGTCACAACCCAGCGACCTGGGAGTCCAAGGCTCCGCTCTTCATACTTAACGGGTGCAAACAGACCAAAAATGGCTCAAGAAGATCTCAAAGCCCCAGAACCTATAAATCTAAGCAATGAAGAAATAGCAAAACTCTCAGACGCACAGTTTAAAACACTGGTGATCAGGATCCTCACAGAACTGGTTGATTATAGCCACAAATTAGACAAATATATGAAGGCGAAACTAATTGAAATGAATGGAATTGCACAGGAAACCAATAGTAATGAAAAGGAAACTGGGACTCAAATCAATGGAGTGGACCAGAAGAAAGCAAGTAATGGCCAAACAGAAAAGAGTGAAGAAGCAAGAATTCAAAAAAAATGAGGTGAGTCTTAGGAACCTCCAGGACATCTTTAAACGCTCCAACATCCGAATTATAGGGGTACCAGAAGGGGGAAAGGAACAGCCACCAGTGGAAAACTTATTTGAACAAAAAATAAAGGAGAATTTCCCCAATCTGGCAAAGGAAATAGACTTCCAGGAAATCCAGGAAACTCAGAGAGTCCCAAAGAAGTTGGACCCAAGAAGAAACACACCAAGGCACATCATCATTACATTAGCCAAGATTAAAATGAAGGAGAGAATCCTAGAAGCAGCAAGAGCTAAGGGGACAATCACCTACAAAGGAGTCCCCATCAGACTGTCAGCGGATTTCTCAAAAGAGACCTTACAGGCAAGAAGGGACTGGAAAGAGGTATTCCAAGTCATGAAATCCAAAGACCTACAACCAAGATTGCTCTATCCATCAAAACTTTCATTTAGAATAGAAGGACAGATAAAGTGCTTCTCAGATAAGATCAAATTCAAGGAGTTCATCATCACCAAGCCCTTATTATATGAAATGTTAAAGGGACTTACCTAAGAAAAAGAAGTTAAAGAAAGATGAACAGTGAAAGGACAGCAAACTCACAGTTATTAAGAACCACACCTAAAACAAAAGCAAACTAAGAGGATAGCTAGATCAGGAGCAGAAACATAGAAATGAAGATCACATGGAGGGTTAGCAACAGGGGAGTGGGAGAAGGAGAAGAGGGGAGAAGGTACAGAAAATAAGTAGCATAGACAGTAGATAGAAAATACATGAGGGGCAAGAATAGTATGGGAAATATAGAATCTAAAGAACTTGAGACACATGGTCATGAACTAAAGGGGGGATAATGGTGGGGACGGGGGGTAGGGTGAATGAAGGGGGGAATAGAACAACTGTAATGGCATAATCAATAAAATAAATAAATTTAAAAAAAAAAGAAAAAAAAGAATTATACCAAAAATAGTTTGAGAATATATTTAATGGTGTTTTCATTATACTTCAATGGATTTTTTTAAATGTAAGGATGGTCTGCAGATTAATCTTTATCTTCTATTTACTAAAAATTCTTAATCTATTAAATGATATTTTACTTATTTAATGACTATTCCAGTGAAATGAATTAAGCATTAGTTTTAATCCATTCTTTAATAAAGAAATATAATGCTGAAATTCATCCTCCTAATCACAAAATACCTATATTAAAGACATTAAAATGATAAATCTTCAAAGCTAGAAGGTAATAAGAAAGCTAGGGATTGAATGTCTTTCTTGTTTTCCTTTTAGACATTTTATTTTGTTTTTTGGTGGTTTAATTTAGATTGTTCCTCTTTCTCCCTCCCTTAACTGTTCCATGTTTCTTTTATAAGTCAGCTGTAAAATGCCTGGACTCAGCAGAGTATTGAACGATTATGTTTATTGTTGTTACTTGTTGTGTTTGTTTCTTACAAGTTAAGTCTATTCACAATGATTTTGGCATGTTAAATTTAAAAGTCTTAAATAGTATTAAATACCAACTTGGGAGAAAAACAAGAAATCTGCCTCTTCCCAATTTGTCTTTAGGACATTAAACATAAACATTAATCTAATTATGATTACTGTATAGTTGCCATTCTAAACATATTACTTAAAATAAATCAAAATTGTTTATTCCTTGTAGAAATATTTGTTCAAAACATTGAGCTGTGCAAATATATTATCATTACAGAAACAATATTTAGCAATCTGAATTATTTTGCTAAGGAATTAATTTAACGCTGATTACATTTTTATCTTAAATGTTTTTTTCTCTGCTTTTATGAAATGTACATTGCTTTAAAAAATTTAAAAAATACTCTAATTCCTAATTTGCTTTTTTCATGCAGAGTTGTAAAAGATTTAGGAGTCAACATCACCACCAATGTGTTATATTTAAGATTTCCTTTGTCGCTTGCTGCATATGCAACAATGTTGTTCTTTCTTTGACACAGACCCAGACAAAGGCTGAGTGTAGCAAAGAAGCAAACAGCAGGCCTCCAGTAGTGGCCCCTGCCTGGCTCCAGGATTTGTAAACAGAAACATCCCAGGCTCCAATAAGGCAGACAGCGGTTCCCTGTCTGTTTTGCATTCAGGAAGTGCTTGCTTGTACAAACCGAGCCATTGCACGCAGGCATACATAGCAGTGTTTACATTTGGCTGAGTAGTTAACTGAAAAAACTAAAAGGGAGGAAGAAGAGGGCTTATGAGCTAGAAGAACAAAACAATTTCAGGTATAACATATGTATGTAAAAAAGAAAAAAATTAAAAACAAAAAACAAAAATTAGGAGTTTTCTGGTTAAGGCCTCTTTATTGCACACATATGTAAATACACATTGAAATATTTTTTTTCTGGCAGTTTTTCAGGGATCTCATATTTTTAGACCATGTCACATATCCTGGAAAGTTTTCCATTTGAAGAATTTAACCATTAGCATGGCTTTAAAACATATTTAAAAATCTACTTAAGACTTTCCTGTATATGAATTAATGTTTTCCATTGCAGATTTAGGGTTAATGAATATTTTTATGTAAAAGTTATGTTGCATTTTCTTTGTAAATTTGCAAATAAAATAAAAGAGAATGCTGAGGCTTCAAGAAACATTAGAAAAGTCACAGAGAATTTTGGTATTAAAAGGACCTTCAAAGTCACCTACTATAACCAACTTTTTAAAAGCAGTTTAATATATTTCAGTAGCAAAGTTATAGGTACAGCACAGAAGACAAACATTACAAAAATGTTCTTGCATGTAGGGAAATTCAGAAAAGTATAGTAAGTGGATGGAATCTACTGTATATTGTCATTAAGATATTTACTTTTCTAAAACCAATTTCTGACATTCTCCAGAAACATTTTACAAGCTTATTTATTTATAGTTGTTATAAAGCTGAACTCTGAAACTTGTTCATTGAAACATTTTTAATTGTTACACATTTGGCATGGATAGCACACATGTTGGTGTCCTCAAAAAAGGCCAAGTAGACAATCCTCACTTCCCCATTTGCCCTTGGAAAGCACCAATAGCTGCATTGTGGAAGTGCAGACGTTTTGATATCCTGAGGAATTTCTTATACCAAAAACTAAAGGATATGTTTGGGAATCAGAATTTAAGTGGACTCTGATAATGTCTAATTTCATCGACTGCCACAGTACCAAGCCTGTAGGTATTGAAGTTTCTTCACTATAATCAGCCAAGATGGATGCTATAGAGTTTTTGTATTAAAACTCTTAATTATTTAGAAAAGTCCCTTAGTCTTTGTAGTTTGTATTTTTTACATTCATTTACAACAGGTTAGGTCATCTATTTTTAAAGCCCAAATTAGATTATAAAAAACATTAAGGCAATATCACACATATCAAAGGATGAGATGGAAAAATTGAAAATCAGTTTCAGTAATTTGTAAAAACATAATGATCTGAGAATCTTGACTAGGCTTTGAGAATATCACCATAAATTAATTGATATTCAAAATTATGTCCCCAATCATGTAGAAGAAAAATTGCTTTAGCTCTGGCTGGTGTGGCTCAGTTGGTTGGAGCTTTGTCCCATAACTTAAAGGTTGCAGGTTCATTCCTAATCAGGGCACATACCTAGGTCGAGAGTTCTATCCCTGGCCCTGTCACGTACAATCCCTGCTCTGGTCTGGGTGTGCATGGGAGGCAACGAGTGTATGTGTCTCTCTCATGTCAATATTCCTCTTTCCCCCTCTCTCCCTCCCTCTGTGTCTCTAGAAGCAATGAAAATAAAAATGTCCTCAGATGAGGATAAAAAGAAAAGAAATTGCTCCAATATACTTAACTCATGAAAGCAGGAGAAAAGTGTACTTTGTTTTTAAGAGTATTTTGTACAAAATGGTTCAAACTTTTATAGAAACATTTTATTGTAGATACTTGTTGGCCTCTTTTCTGACATTTTGAGCTCTGCTGAAAATGTTTTTCTTTTTTTTTTAAATTTTTATTTATTTATTTTTAGAAGGGAAGGGAAGGAGAGAAGGAGAGAAATACCAATGTATGGTTGCTTCTGGTGCATCCCCTGCTGGGAACTGGCCTGCGACCCAGGCATGTGCCCTGATGGGGAATCGAACTGCGATCTTTTGGTTTGCAGGCTCGTGCTCAGTCCACTGAGCTACACCAGCCAGGGCTGAAAATGTTTTTAAATAAAATCATTTATCAGTGGCACTGACAGACAAGGAAATTGCCCTCTTTTTTTGGGATGGGTGGAGATAAGTCATTTAGTTTTTAGTGTGTTGTTTAGATATCTCTAAAATATTCAGTGGGACATAAGGTACATTTGTTAAAGAAACTCCATGTACATAAATTAATTATTGCAATTTTTGAATCCACATATTCCAGAAATTATTCTAGCTGCTGTATGTCCACATCAAAGAAATTTTTCTGGCACACGTGTTTCTACTTATACAGCTAACAGTGAGTCAGGTCTAGGGCAGAGATCTCTTCCCTGTCTTCCATTATAAAAATTATTCAAGGCTTTTAAGTTCTAACTCCTCATCATTGGTTTAGGTACCCAGTATTTGACTCTGCCACTAGTTCTCTGCTTAAGGATGTTTTCAATTAGGTCAAATGTAGAACGGAGTATCACACGTTTATATCCCAGTAGTTTTTTTCTCATGGATTGTCTACATCTGACATGCAAAGGAAAACATATCACTTAAGGCTGTTTTGCCTTTTATTCCAAGCAAAACCAGCACTTAAGTTTTTATGAAGCATGTTTAAATCCTACCCCCTATAGCCTTTGTGTAGAGAGAGGGGAAGGGAGGGAGAAAGAGTGGGAGAGAAATATCAATGTGTGGTTGCTTCTTTGCGTGCCTCCCTTGGGAACCTGGCCTGCAACCCAGGCATGTGCCTGACTGGGAATTGAGCTGGTGACCCTTTGGTTCTCATACCAGCACTCAATTCACTGAGCCGCACCAGCGGGGTCTAACTACCATTTTTAAGACTGAAAATAGCTCTTCTCATCTCAACTATTTTAAGTTTCCTCTTGGTAGTAGAAGAGCATGTCTACTGCAAAAGACTGTTGAATTTCACTGCAGAATAACTGGTTTTTTATTTAGATTGCTGGCCCTTGTGTTTTGTTGGTTTTTTTTTTGTTTTTTTAATGGATGCATCCACAAAGAGTTTGATATCATTATTTATTTTAAAGGTAGTGCCATATATGTTAATTTTGCTGAATAAAGTAGGGATCTTTTGCAGAAGAAAATTACCAGATTATATATTTCTGATGCTAGCATTGCTTTGTACTCTGCAGATGTCATTAACAAAACCATCTACATAGAGAAAAGCTTAAAAGACTGCTGTTTGAATAGACATACACATGTGAGGAACATTCTTTGATTCACAACTGCTTTCATTCCTTATAGAATCTATTGTTTGCAGGATCCTTGTTGACTTCATGATCAGCCCCAAGTTTCTTCTCACAAACAACATCCCAGATGTTGAGACCTTTTGGTTTCATATCAGGCTGATTTATCTGCCTCAGTGGTTTTTCAGTAGCCCACAACTATGCAAAAACAGTTCAACTGTACTTAAGAACATCTAAATGGTTTTGTCCCTTCTCCCACCTTTTATTCTCTAGTTCTCTCTAAAGAAATCATTTGATAATCCTATGTTGATGATTCTCCTAAGATATAGTCAAGTGTATTTGATTTATTATGGGCCTATTTTAGACAACAAAGGTCACGTCATAGTAACAAATGTTCAGTTCAATAGGAAGGTAGAACAATTTAAAATTTCTATACAGCTAATAATATGGCCTTAAAACATATGAACCAAAAATTGATATAACTAAAAGAAGAGACAAATTGTTAATCATAATAGAAGATTTTAACACCACTTTCTAGTAATTGATAAGCAGTCAAAAATTCAATTAAAAGAAGATTTGAACTACTCAGTAAATAGACAAAAACATGTTTATCAGCATCTTGCTAAAAACCACTGAGAGAATGATGTAGAGCAGTGGTGTCAAACTCATTTTCACTGAGGTCCACATCAGCCCTTTGAAGGTCCTCGTGGTTGCCTTCAAAGGGCTGAATGTAGAGCTCCTTGCCCCTAGCTAAGGAGTAAATACATTTATATAGTCCTAAAATTATATTCAGCCCTTTGAAGGCAACTGTGAGGCTGATGTGGCCCCTGGTAAAAATGAGTTTGATACCTCTGATGTATAGTCAAGGTTTAAAACCAAATGTGATTCCAAAGACTGTTTTCTTAATATACTGTTCCATCTATGCTATTCCATTATAATTAATATTTTAATAATTAAGAGCATAACTAACAGGTTTTTTGTTTAATTGATTGATTTTAGATAGAGATCTAAATAAAGATCTAGATAGAGATCTCCCTCCTAGAGAAGGGTGATCTCTCCCTTCGGGAGAGAGAGAGAGGGAAAAAACATTGATTAGTTGTTCCACTTATTTATTCATTCTTTGGTTGCTTCTTGTATGTGTCCTGACTGGAGATCAAACTTGTAACCTTGGCATATTGGAACAACATTCTAACCAACTGAGCTACCCAGCCAGGGCTAACTAACAGGTGTTTCAGTGTTCCAAATCTACAGTCTATATAAAATAAGCTATATGATAAAATATATAATTTTCCATTATTAACAATTTATTAATTTTTCCCTGGTTGGTGTGGCTCAGCGGTTGAGTGCCAGCCCGCAAATCAAAGGGTCACAGGTTAGATTCCCAGACTAGGGCACATGCCTCGGTTGCAGTCCCGGTCCCCAGTAGGGGGCACACAAGAGGCATCCACACACTGATGTTTCCTATTCTTTCTCCCTCCTTCCCCTCTCTAAAAAATAAATAAAATATTTAAAAAATATTTTTAAATTTTCTTTGATGTAAAAACATTACTGATTTGACTGTATATTGATACAGCCTTTCATATTTAAAATTTTTTTATTTTAAAGATTTATTTATTTTTAGAGATAATGGAAGGGAAGGGGAGAGGGAGAAAAACATCAATGTGTGGTTTCCCACACATTGGGAACCTGGCCTACAACCCAGGCATGGGTCCTAGTTGGGAATTGAACCAGCAACCTTTTGGTTTGCAAACTGGCACTCAATCCACTGATCCACACCAACCATGGCTATTAACTAAATTTCTTATGCTGTACTTTACATCCTTTTGACTATTTTGTAACCGCCAATTTGTATTTCTTTCTTCTTTCATCTTTTTCACCCATTAGCTGTTCTATGTATTTGAGTTTGTTTCTGCTTTGTTTGTTCATTTATTCTGTTTTTTAGATTCCACATATAAGTGAAATCATATGGTATTTGTCTTTCTCTGTCTTACTTATTTCCCTTAGCGTAATACCTCTAGGTCCACCCGTGTAATCACAAATGGTAAGATTTCATTCTTTTTTTATGACCAAGAAATATTCTATTGTTTATATGTACCACATCTTCTTTAACAATAACTGTTTTAAAATTTGTTTGCTTTTAGGTCCGCCTCATTCATTTAACCGAGATGAGACAATAATCATTGCTTTAGCATCAGTCTCTGTATTAGCTGTTTTGATAGTTGCCTTATACTTTGGATACAGAATGCTGACAGGTAAAAATGTCACCTTTTATTCTGTTGTTTATTAAATATGCTATTTAATTGAAATTTATTTTCTCCTTTTTAAAATCTCCATGCTAAAAAACTTCCATGCTAAAGTAGCTCCCATCTTTCTCTTTTAACATTTTTCCTTCAGTGTTTATAAATTTTCAAACATATACAAAATACCTCTCACCCAGCTTCAGTGATTACATCTATATATCATCTATAGCTCCCCTCAGTGCACTTGTCTCTGCCACTTTTTAATTTAATTTAATTTTATTTGCCTTTTCAAAATATTTTACTTCAGAATAATGTTTAATATACAGAAAAGTTCTAAAGGTAGTACATATACCATCACACAGCTTTCCCCATTTATTAACATCCTATATAACCTTGGTACATTTAGCAAAACTAAGAAACCAACATTGGTACATCACTATTAATTAAACTCCAGGCTTTATTTGGGTTTCCCCCGTTTTCCCACTAATACCTTCTTTCTGTTCCACAATCAGCCACTTGATTATTTTAAAGAAATCACAATACCATTTATTTATAAGTACTTTAGTATTATTGCTGAAATAGAAGGACTTAATATATATATAATCCCAATATCATTTTTATATCTTAAAAGCAATAATTTTTTATTATTTTCTCAGTATGATCAAATGTTCAGTTGGTTCTAATAAACTTTAGGTTTGATGAGGTTTTTAGGAAATTATCATTTATGCATTAACTTTGAATAACTTTTATGAAACTATTTTTAATGTCTTGGTAGTATTTTGTAAGGTTTTAAACTAAGTTTGTTTCTGGTATCATCTCCCAGAATTCAGCTTTCATCTTAGTCATCATTCATCTTTATTTATAGATAATTCCTAGTTTAGTAAATAATTTTACTCCCATTGACATTAGGCATTAGTCTTGCTGCCTACCATTCTGTAGCTTTTCTTTTTAATAGTAATATAATAAAAAAGTATAATAAAATCTTCATTTTAAGAGAAGCACACAGTAACTTCTTTTGCCTATTCCTATAGGAGACCGCAAACAAGGTCTTCACAGTATGAACATGATGGAGGCAGCAGCATCAGAGCCCTCTCTTGACCTAGATAATCTGAAACTTTTGGAGGTAAGCTTGTTCTTAGATTATGAACTGTTCTTTCTGCTCCCATATTTGAGACAGTGACTTCATTCACTCACTAAATCATTTGTTTATTTATTCAAGAAGCATTTATTGAGTACCAGTTTAGTGCCAAGTCCTATTCTAGGCAGTGAGAATGTACCTGAACTATACAGATATCCCTCTTGAGGCTTCTATTCTAGTGGGAGAGAATCTACAAACAGGAAAACAAATGTATATTATATCAAGTAGTAGTAAGTGCTATGGAGAAAAATAAGACAGATAAGATAAGAAAGCTATGGAAAGGGGGTTATTTTTAAAAGAAAAGGAAGTGACCTTTTCAGTACAGATTTGAACTTTCAAGTATGGGAATAAAGTTGTGAAATTCTGAGAAGAACGTGCCAGGTAAGGAATCCATAGTAGAGACAAAAAAAATATTACTTGTCTGTGCATATAGTTTATATTTTTATAGACACATAGTACTATTATATATTCCATAGAGTTTAATTTTCATTTGGTAATTTCTCAGAGTCTATATTAAAAGTTTTATTATGATGTTTTATTCTTTATTAGTATAAACTATGATCACTAAACCAGAGACTGTTAAATAATAGATAACTATGGTCCTGAAACTACAGAGACTGTTTAAATAATAGATGTGGTAGATATGATAATATAAAACATTTTAAGAACCTTCCTTATGAGAGAAAAACATAACAAGTTAAAAACTAAATTCACAGAAAACATAGAATTTATACAGAGCTAATATAAATCCGTGTGAAAGAAATAATTAATAAAAATGGACAAAAAAGATGAACTGTCAATTCACAATAGAAATGTGGCTAAAATATGTATTACAATTAGATATCCAATTTAGTAAATTAAAAATATATTTACTAAAACCATTGGATTTTATCCTGGACTAAGTAAAAGAAACTCTCAAACATTGCTGATTTGACCATATGTTGAATGGTTAAAAGGTTGTAAACCATACAGCCTTTCTAAAGGACAATCTATCTGTTAAATTTTAACCTAGACACAGTGAGTGAAATATAACAAATATTCTTAAATAGGTTATGGTAAATCCCTAACCTAGGTCAGTAAAAAGTAGAAGAAAGCTCCAGCAGCCAAAAATTAACAGATTGCATTTTGCTGGTACTTTGTTTATTAAGTAACTTTTAATTATATCCTGGACATTGTGAATGTTATATTGTGCAGACCCTGTGTTCTTTAGATTCTTCTGAAGTGTGTTCACTTTCAATGTTTGTTTTAGTAGGCAGTTATCTTGGTTAGACGTACTGCAAACTCGTCTCAGGCGGAAGCTCAAATCTCAGTTCAGTTATTTTGTCTCTGGCTGGAGTTTGTCTTGTGCATTCACTCAGTTTCCCTCTCTTTGATTCTTCTTTCTGGAATTCTCTCCTTACTTTCCTGTAGCTGTGGTTACTCCAAAATCTGTCCTCTTGTTCCTGAGGCCAGAGAGATTGTGGATTTCCTATTGCATTTTTAGCTGTACTGTACAGAGCTGATTTCAGCCTGTCTTCAGGCTAAAAGCTATAAAATTGGGTAAATACTCATATGTTGTTCCCTTCTTTTCAGTCTTGACTCCTCTCATAGTTTATTTCCTTTTGTTCATTCTCCAGCACTTTTAGTTTCTTTTAGAGTTTTTTTTAGAGTTTATCATTGCTGTGTTTGGGAGGGCTGGGTCTAGTAGGAGCTTCTTGAGCCATATATTTGAAAAGTTCCATATATTTATTAGCTCCTTGATGATGGAGTAATTCAACCTTTAAGCAGTAGAGAACTATGGCACACATATAGACTTGCAGTGTATTTAGTAAATTTGGTTGTTCCATTGTGATTTGAATTAATACCTTGCTTTCTTCAAAACAAATTTTACAGCTGATTGGCCGGGGTCGATATGGAGCAGTATATAAAGGTTCCTTAGATGAGCGTCCTGTTGCTGTAAAAGTGTTTTCCTTTGCAAACCGTCAGAATTTTATCAATGAGAAGAACATTTACAGAGTGCCTTTGATGGAACATGATAGCATTGCTCGCTTTATAGTTGGAGATGAGAGAGTGACTGCAGATGGACGCATGGAGTATTTGCTTGTGATGGAGTATTATCCCAATGTAAGTTCTTAATAAATATCAACTGGCATTTATATGAACAGTCAGTTATTTAGTAAAGCATTGCCTGTTTGCACACTGGTTATTACTAAGGGTCTACAGTGAGATAAGGATCTCATACCAGAGTGTGAATTAACTAAGTCACTAGTTAACTTTTTAATACCCTCCCATCTGATGCCCCCCAAAAGACTTTCTTGATGAATAAAGCAGTGCTTTGACTGACATTCATTCTGGTGCAAGCTCCTTATCCCAAAATGGTTGGTAATAAATAGTCTGTGGAGGAACACCTTGATTAGCACTGACATACATACTTACAAAAGTCTCCTGTTTTGTGCTTGTAAAACATAATAACAATATAATTTGTATTTGTACTGGGAAGGATACAGTGTAAAGAAAGAACCTAAATGACTCTTTTATTTTCTCTGTTAATTTGAAATTTAAAAAGCATTCAAAATGAAATAACCATAATTTTCAATGTTGAAAAAATAAAAATTTTACACTTAATTTTTTTCATTTTTTCCTTCACTCTACCCACAGAAATGTCTTATTAACCCCTTCAAGATTCTGAAATGTCATAATTTATTAGATCTTAGTGGAATCCTAACATATGCAAATCCTTTATAAAGCTAACTTACCTTCTTATGTTCAAGTATATTAACTCCACTTTTTTGTTGTTGTATTTTTTTCCTCCACACAGGGATCTCTATGCAAGTATCTTAGTCTCCATACAAGTGACTGGGTAAGCTCTTGCCGTCTGGCTCATTCTGTGACTAGAGGACTGGCTTATCTTCATACAGAATTACCTCGAGGAGGTAAGACAGTGAAGAGGAAATGAATGACACTCATGTAGAATAGGATTTTCAAAGAGAAATTTTATTCATATCATCAAAGTAAAAGCATATATTATGTATAGCAACTTTATTATTGGCCAGCTATTTAAAAGATTTGATATGAGAAATATATTTTAAATCTAATAGGAAGAATAAGAAAAATAACTAAAGACTCCAGAGGAGTTATAGATGCCATTGAGAATTTAAAATTTTTTTAAAATTTATTTTTAGAGAAAGGGGAAGGGAAGGAGAAAGAGTGGGAGAGAAACATGAATGTGTGGTTGCTTCTCATGTGTCCTCTATTGGGGACCTGGCCTGCAACCCAGGCATGTGCCCTGACTGGGAATTGAACCAGCAACCCTTTGCTTCACAGGCCCATGCTCAGTCCACTGAGCTACACCAGCCATGGCCCATTGAGAATTTAATTAAAGCTCTGAACACTCTCCATGAAAAGATATATGTATAGGCAATTCTTTTAAGTATGTTCTTTTGATTCTAGAGGGTTTTAAGACTCTCAGAAGTTCATCTGTCAGTCTTGGTTAAGAACCTCTTAACTAGGCTGTATTATATTTTCCTTGTGTTTATTTTGCTTATTTAAATGAACTACAGTACATTATTACTTCTTTAGTTTTAACTTCAGATAGATCTTTATTCCAAAGGTTGGTTGGACTTTAGTATAAAACATAAATATATCTTTTTATAAGTCAGTGCTTTGCAGAGCCTGGTTTGGTCAAGTCTATCAAGGAGAAAATAGCAGGCTTCAATAAGAATAATTTTTGTTCTCATGTAAGAATCTAGAGAGAGACAGTCTAAAATTTGGCAGCACCAGGCTCCTGTATTTCTCCTCCATTATTTATATATGGCTTGTATTTTTAAGGTCACCTCATTGTTCATTATACTCTATTCTGGTAAGCAGGGAAAAGGAAGGAAAGGAAGAAGGAATTGCCCTCTTCTGCCTCCAGAAGTTTCACTCTTATGTTTATATTTTGTTTCCCAGAACTTAGTCTATGCTTAGTTACTACAGTTAGCTACAAGAGATGCTGAGAATATAGTTTTGTTTTATTTTAGCTGAGTTCATTGCTCAGACAATACTGTGTTCTGTTACTAACCAGGAAAAGAAGAATGCGTGGTGAGGAATCAGTCTTTGCCAGTGTTTCAGAACTATAGGGTTATGTTCCTTATCAGAACTGTGGTTTTCTTCAGCTTTTATATATATTTTTCCTAGTTCAAAGCATCTCCTTAATACATTTGCTTTCTCACTTTGTTTCAAGATACACCTCATATCACAGGAACCTCTAAATTAGCTATGCTGTAAAAATCTACCTTTGTGTTTTCTTAAACTTTTATGCTTTAAGCATTTTCCTGTCATGCTATAGCCCGGAACATTGTTTTTTCAGTTTCTCTGACCTCAGTAGTGAAGAGGATCCTTAATGTTTCAATTTCTTAGATCTTTGTTTCATTGTATAATAGCATGGATCATCTTTTCTAGCTTCTGCTTCATATATAAATAATTTCTCCTGAATGATTTATCAGTTCATTTTTATCTTCACATCTTGCTCTTCCTGAATACAGAACTGATCATAGTTATTACCTATGTCAGCAACTTGATGCACTCACTCACTTTAGTGCTTTAGCACATTAACCATTTGGACTATGTTTCCTTACTCTTAAATATTACTATAGCTCCTTTAAAGAGCTGGCTTAGCACAGAACTTAAAATACCATTCTAATCCCCCTTGTCAAGGCTTGCCTAATGCAGCAAGGTTTCAAGTTGAAAACATTGGCTGAAAAAATGATTGCCATCAAATAAGAGTTTTATTTAAATGCAGATCTTACTCTTAAACATTACTTAATATTTTTACTAGTTTACCTTTTTTAAAAAATGAGTATACACATATACATGCTATTGTAAAAATATGTTTAGTAGCTATTTGAACTTACAGTTTTACTATTTTAAATATAGTCTGAATATTTCAAAAACATTTAAAAGGTCATTTCACTTTTTTTCAGAGAACTCTGTTCATCCCAATATCTTCAGATACAATACTGCCATTTAGAATAGAAATTTTGTAATAAGGAGTAATGCTATTATTATTTATTCATCTGTTCCAGAATAAGATGGAATTGAACCTATTTATTTGTAATTGGTTCTCCCTATGAATATTTTCCTAGTGATAATATAAAATGTAACTTATTACCACAAAAAATGTAAGAAAGATCATGTACAGATCACTCAAACCTAACCAGAAAATTACTGTTAACTAGTTTATGTTTATCTTTCCATGTCCTTTGCATGCTCATTCTCTCTCTCTCTCTCTGTGTATGAATGTCCACAGAAACTTTTTTCATTCAGATTTTTAAAAATCATAATTAATATTATGTCCTAACTTTCCTTTACGATATTTGGTGCAGAGCTACTGCCCAGGGCAAAATCATTGTATATTCTGCTCCTTTCTATGTAACATCCCACCTCCAACAAAAAAGATTAAAAGGAATACTGAGGAGATCTTTAAAGGAAAAAAGTCTGAAAAGGACAGTCTATAGTTTTATCCTTTGCATTGGTGATAAATTCTCTCTTGTCTCGTATTTTCTCTTCTCCTCTTTTCCCTGTTTCTTCATTTTTCTCTGTCTCCTTTCGCTTTCCTTTTTTTTTGGCAGAATGTACTACCCAGTCTTCCCCTCTGGCTGTCTCACTGAACCACTGCATATTCTTCCCATTATTAACCTGGCTTCCTTATGTGTAAAATATTTTAGTTTAAGTATTGATTTTGTATTATTATTATACACACATTTTACAATGTCTTCATAAATTTTCATATACAAATATAAGCTTGAGATTATGCCACATATACTTATGTTACTGTTTTATCCAGAGTAAGAAAAGCAGCTGTTTATTTAGGGGTTGAGTTGAGCCATGTTAATACAAGCTTTGGAAGGTGGGTCTAGGAAATGGGAAGGGGAGAAAATGCAAAAGAAATCAGCTCTTTACCTGGTTGGTGTAGCTCAGTGGATTGAGCGCAGGCCTGGAAGCCAGGGGGATTGCCAGTTTGATTCCTGGTTAGGGCATGTGCCTGGATTGCAGGCCAGGTCCCTGGTGGGTGGGGTGGGTGGTGGGTGAGGAGGTGACCACACGCTGATGTTTCTCTCCCTCTCTTTCTCCCTCCATTCCCCTCTCTCTAAAAATAAATAAATAAAATCATTTTTAAAAAAGGAAATCAACTCTTAGATAAAGAAACTTGGTAACTGTTTTTTTCTTCCAATTGTGCTGTTGCTTTTTTTTATATGAAAGGAATCATTATCCTCTTTTCAGTTTCATTGTTGGTGAAATTGCAGTCTCATAATTGTTAATGAGAATAATATAAATACTGAGTCTATCTGTGCTTCAATATAAACACTCAAACATCATTAACTTTGTTTGGATTGCTTTATTTCTTTGTATAACTAGTGAGTTATTTTAAAATTTAGAAATTATGCTATATAATTTTTTTTTCATTTTAAAAGCTATGGCCCTAATGTAAGATTTATATCAAGTTTCCTTACAGAGGGGAGAAAATTATGTGGTGTTCTTTATGAGAAGGTGTTTTTTAGGTTAGATACATTCTTTTAATCAGCAAGCATTTTGTCTGTGTTGACCCTTTTGAATTTAGGAAAAATACGTTTTTTCTGCCTTCGTGGAACATACAGTCTAGTGATAAACAAGTAATAGAATAAGTATAATAGTGCTTTGCTTCTCTGTAAAATCAGAAAACAGGTTTTCATATCTGGATGAGAAATAGCAGCTCCATCACTTGTTTTCCCAGTCTGTTGTAAAACTATTTCTAGTTTGATTTGAAGAGCTGAGGTGGGCTTAAGGACATGGCTGCACGTCAGGGCAGAACTGGGATGTTCTGTCACAGGTTTGATCTGTTAAATCATAGGAGAAAAGTGTAACGGATATACACAAATTTTGGAGGCCTGTCAGTTTTTTTTTTTATCAACACTGTTTCAGGTACGTTGACTTTTGTTGTTGTTTATACCAAATATCCCTTTCTCTGTTGCCTTCTTTTGCTACCATAAAATGAAGAGAAAATAACAAGCGTGTGCTAAAATTAGAAGCTACAGCATGTTGCAGCTGAAGTTTAGAGCTTAATTAATTAGACATACAACAGGAGTTATGTTATAAAATATAATATAGTAAAAGTAGTGATATTATGAATTGAAATATTGATTTCTTATGTCCTTTTTTATTAGAAAAATAATAGGTAGAAAATTAGCCCTGGCTGATATAGCTCACTGAATTGAGCACGGGCCTGTGAAGCAAAGGGTCACTGGTTCGATTCCTAGTCAGGGCACGTGCCTGGGTTGCAGGCCAGGTCCCCAGTAGGGACACATGAAAGGCAACCGCACATTTATGTTTCTCTCCCACTCTTTCTCCTCCCCTTCCCCTCTCTCTAAAATATAAATAAATAAAATATTAAAAAATTTTCTGGATGAATGTTAAAAAATAGGTAGAAAATTAACAGTATCTTTTATATTTATATGGTAGTCTCTATTATTTGGGTGGCTCACTTCATATCCAATAGTGGTCTTTAAACATTAATAAACATTTGAAATTATCCAAACAGATCATTATAAACCTGCAATTTCCCATCGAGATTTAAACAGCAGAAATGTTCTGGTGAAAAATGATGGAACCTGTGTTATCAGTGACTTTGGGTTGTCCATGAGGCTGACTGGAAATAGACTGGTGCGCCCAGGGGAAGAAGATAATGCAGCCATAAGTGAGGTGAGTTTATACAAAAGGTATCACACTTTGGTCATTCTTTGAAAACATAATAAATTGCATTTAAGAATTCACTAATTACTCAGGATAATTATTCTAGATACTACCAGTCGTAGTTGGTATGTAGCTTAATATGCCAGTCGTAGCATATTAAGAATTACAAAATTAAAACAACACTGCATAAAGTTCATCAATTCATTATGGAAGTCCACTGGCATTCCACCTCATTTTTTATAAGCATTAGAAGGAATTTTTTTGTAGGAACTGATTTTTGAAGCAGGGGTTAAAATTATCAAGGTGAAATAGGACAGTTGCTTTCTATTACTACTATAACATAGAACATTTCTTTCCTGACCTTTTTCTGAGTTCACATACCAACATCTATACATATATTACATTTCGTATTTTGTGAAATTTTTTAAAATATTAAATAGTGTACACATTGTTTTGTAGTTTTCTCACACTGTCTTACAGGTTTTTTAATATCGATATGCATAGGAAGATCTAGATCATTCTTTTTGACTGATTCTGTTCAGTAGGATACTTATCACAGTTTATTCAAGAAGGACATTTTATAGATTGAAAAATCAGGTATAGAATACTTTCAGTGACAGTTGACCCTACATGAGTAGGGTCAAGTAACTTATCATTGACATTGTTGGTATGAAATTTATGTATAGCTTCTGTCTAACATATGCCTTTCATTCTGTTTCTAAAAAATATTGCTCTAAAAATCAGGTTGGCACAATCAGATATATGGCACCAGAAGTTCTAGAAGGAGCTGTGAACCTGAGGGACTGTGAATCAGCTTTGAAACAAGTAGACATGTATGCTCTTGGACTAATCTATTGGGAGATATTTATGAGATGCACAGACCTCTTCCCGGGTAAGAGATATGCTATCAAAAGTTGATATATGAATTTGAAGTGAAGTAGTTGTATCTTCTTTTTCTATCTATATTGTCAACTTCTGTGTTTTTACTTTCATTTAAACTTTTAGTTTATTGCCATCTAGTGTTCAGAAACATGATTAGCCAGAAGAAAAACTTTTAAAAAGGACTCCATGTTTGCATCTGAGTGCAATTTCATTAATTGCTTATAATAACTTATCTAATTGTGTTTAGTTTGGTCTCTGATTGCTTTAGCAGTCATCGTTTTCCTTATGCACTGTTTTCCTCTGAGCATTTGAAAACCTACACTTACATTGTGTACTGAATTGACCCAATAAGGAATTAGAAGCAATGAGTGTTCCAATGAATAACTTCCTTTTCTTTTCTCTTCTCTTTTCCTCCCTCCCTCCCTCCCTCCCTCCCTCCCTCCCTCCCTCTCTCCCTCCCTCCCTCCCTCCCTCCCTCCTTCCTTCCCTCCCTCTTTCTTTCTCTTTTCTCTCTCCCTCCCTCTCTTCTTTCCTTCCTTCTTTTCCTCCCTTCTTTCTTGTTGCTTTTCTGCCTTTCTCCCTTCCTTTCAATGAAAGAACATTCATTTGACATAAATGCTTTTTTGAGACTTGCTTGAAACAACCAAATGAGTTTATAATTTTTCTCCTTTTGTTAGGACTTTTTACATCACTATCATAATTGTCATATAGAAATGTTACCAATATGTGCATTGCATTTTTCTAGATGGTACACAAAATGATTTGATATTTATGGTCTCTATTTTATAGAAAAAACACTATTAAAAACATCAAAAAGAGAAAAACTGTCAATTGAACCAACATTGGACAAATCTATGAAATGGAATTATTTAATAAAAACAATAGTTTTTATACAGTAAGAGTTTCTGTACAATAGAGAAATTAGTAGTGGGGTTGAATTTTTTGCTTTTAAGACAGTAAGCAAACACTAGTTTATAATTCTAAAATACAATGAAATATAATTATTTAGATTAATTATAGGTCTTACTTAGAGGTACATTTTTCAATACAGAGTACTCAATTGAGGTGTTTTTCTGCAAATAGCAGGAACTGTAGTAGAATCTCAGTATTGGAATTTTGAAACTTTTTATTTATATTATTAGAATTTAGGTGGTAGATGTTTTTTAATTATTCTAATACAGATTGTTGTTTTTTAGAGAATTATGTCTGACTAAAATGTTTCTTATAGTTATAGCATTAGTACACTGACATCAACAATATTTTTAAACTACTACATTCAAAGAATATTGTTTGGGGTTTGATAAATAATAAAGAACAGTATTCATTGTTTGAAAAGGGAAAGGCAATTAAATCTTAGATGAGTTGTAATAGAACTAGAAGGAGTTTTAAGAAGGAAAATAGGGTGTTATTATTTAATAATACAGAGTTCCAGTTTGGAAAGATGAAAAATATTCTGGAAATTAATGGTGGTGATACTTACATAATATCATGAATATTCTTAGTGCCATCGAACTGTACACTTGAAGATGGTTAAAATGGTAAATTTTACATTTTATATATATTTAATCACAATGAATGATAAAAGTAAAGGAAAAAGAAGAGTTGCATTAGATACCTTATAATCTTGGATGTGGAAATGAGGAAGAAGATGTACATGTGAGAAAAAATGTAGAGAAGGAACCTGTTGGTTTTGATGAACAATTGGAAGAAAGTTTAAAGAATTGAGAAATATTCATAGATTTGAAAAACAGTGAGGGTGGCAACCAGGAACTTAGGCAAAAAATACTAGTTTACACTGGAAATAGGAGTTAATTATGAAGACTTTTGGATGAGGTATTGGTAGACAACTGAAGATAATTTTTAAAAGAATAAAGAGGAGCCCTGGCTGGGTGGCTCAGCTGGTTGGAACGTCATCCCATATACCAAAAGGTTGCAGGTTTGGTCCCCAGATAGGGCACAAACCTTGGTTTTGGATTCAACCCCTGGTCAGGCGCATGTGAGAGGCAACTGTTCCATGTTTCTCTCTCTCTCTGAAATCATTGAAAACATCCTCAGATGAGGGTTAAAAAATAAATAAAGAGCTAAGATTAAAATGATTATTTGGGAATTGTTTACATGCACTTGGTAATTGAGAATCTATGATTGGATACAATCCCCTAAGAGAACACATGGAGACAGAGGAAAAGTTGTTGAATAAAGACTGAATATTAGGAGACCCCCCTGCCAAATAGGTTAGTTACAAAGCCAAATGGTCAGAAAAATAGTGAGTAAACCGAGAATTCATAGTATCTTGGAAGTCCATAATAGAAAGTGTTAAGAACTAAGATTTGACAGGAATATGTGTAATTGAAAGGAAATAGAATTGACAAACAATCTTTGAATTTGAATCAGAGGAGCTCACTAGTATTGTTAGAGGAGTTTCTGTACAATAGAGAAGACAAATATTACAGAGTATAGGAGGGAAACATATTAAGAAAGCACAGGTAGAGGTTACAGGGCACTCAAAAATTTTAACAATGAAATAGGGGGAAGTTGAGAAAAAGGATTCCATAAATATATTAATAAACCTAAAGAATAGCATATAATAATAAAATTTTTGTAAAACATTTTTAAAACTAATATGTTATACCTTCAAATGCAGTACATGTTTTATTAATAAATGGGAACACTGTGTAGGCTGACTCTCTGTAAAATATTAGCAATTTAAATGAATTAGATATTTCTTTTACAAAGGAAGAATGAAATGCTACAAAGATTATATAAAGGGCTGAGAAGGAAGGAAGGGAAAAAAGGCAAGAGAAAGAAAAAGGAAGAAAGAAAACAAGTGTAATTTAAGAAAGGGACAAAAATTCCTTAATGCTTCCTTGGAGGAATAATTATTCCTTAGAGGCATAATTAACAAGTAGCAATGAAGTGAGAAGCATGGGATGGCATCTGATAGTTTTAGATATTTTATCTATTTTAGACAGTTTGAGAGAAAATGGGATTATAAAACTTCCCTTGAGTAATTCAGTAATGATCAAGTTTTAAAGAAATCTAGTAAGATACTCCATGATAATTCTTTCATGATAATGTTGTCATTAACATTCATCTTTGTGTTTCCAGTGCCTAATAGAAGTTAGCTCTAAACAAGCATCTATGGAACAATTAGATTTAGAACCATGAAAATTTAGTAGAAATTTAATAATTCTTAATGTTATTCAAATCAGAAAACAAGATTTTTTCATCAATTTCATTTAGCAAGTTTTCTCATTATCATTTAGACCTGATTAAGACAAATAAGTAAAATTGTGACCTTTAACTTATTTACTAAACCAGCATTTCGAGGGAAAAAAACTAATCACACTTGAAAGGTATTATGTGGGTTGTGTATATGTGTCAAGACTGATAAGATAAACTAGTAACTAAGAGTTCACAGATGGTGTGGGTTGAGGTTTTATCATATGAAATTTCATGAAAGTGATATACTAACTGGCAAGATTAAATCCTTTAGTTTTTTTCTCTCAAGTTTAATGTTGACAGTTATTGATCAAAAATAAGTATCTGTTTAAATGTTTACAGTATGTAAAAGTATCACTTATATTTATAGATAGTGCAATATTTCAAAATAGTTTGGGTTGCTGCACAGATTACAGAATTAATCTTTGTAAATCTTAATACTGGTGGAGGACAAGTATTTATATGTTCTTTTGAATATTCAAATTGAAACATAAAACTTAAGTTACAGGTTTCATACTATATTTTCTTTCTCAGTCATTAACTTTTGTATTATCTCCTTGTGAGTAACAAGGGCAGACATTGCCATATTGCTGAGGTGATAACTGAAACATAGAAGAGTTAAAAATTACTTTTCTGAGGTAGAGAGGAAACCAAGATTAGAACCTAAGTGCTTATCATGTAATTGTTCCTTGTAATTTATCCTGTCATTTTAATAGAGTGGCGGAAAAGGTAAGGTAAAGAAATATCTCTATTTTTCCTGAGTTTTTTGCCAAAATATTTACTAGACTATTGGTTTTCTAAGTGTTGGTCCCAGAGGTCTTCTCTGTGGCTCATATGTTATTAAGTTTAATTTGATCACATTTTATAAAAATGATAAGCCTCTCATTATAAGCCCCTGATTGTGCTTGTTGGTGATCAGTAGGATTATTAAACAATGGTGGAATAGTTAATAATACTTAAAAATCCTTGATGTAGATATTGCTTGCTAAGAGGAAATTCTTTAAAAAATCAGTATATTGACTTCTCTGTTAAATGGCCATTATCATTAAAATTTTTGTGACATTTGATATAATCTGGTAGTATTATAATAACAAAAATGATGTGATTAGATGTGATGACCATAAAACCCTCCAAGTTATGTTTGATTCTATAGACATCTTTGTTGCACTAGATCTAGACATCTCATATTCATCGCTCTTAATTCCTGTGTGGGATAAAAGATCAAGCATATTTTTAAGTATTAAGTGTACAAGGTCTATCCAGAGGGTATCCAGCTATGGAATATGGAAAATAGAGACATTTATTAAAGAAGCTAAAAGATACCAGAAACACTGTACATAGGAGAATAACACCTTAGATGCTTTCAAAGTAGGCACCTGGGACCTTACACAGTTCTCCCATTTGCTATCAGCTGCCCCGTCATGTTTTCTTGAATCTCAATGATGGCCTGATATCTCTTCCCTTTCAAAGGTGATTTTAATTTTGGGAAAAGCCAGAAGTCACAGGGCACCAAATCTGGACTTTAGGGCAAATGAGTCACCTGGGTGATTTGATGTTTCACCAAAAAACTCTGCATGAGACATGATACATGAGCAGGCATGTTGTTGTAATGAAGCTGCCAATCACCAGTTGCCTATAGTTGCAGCCTTCTGAACCACCTGAACAGTTTCTGCAGAGGAATCTTCAAGCTTAACACAAAATTTGATGCAAATTCGTTTCTCTACCAGTCATCTTGAATGTAATGACCACACAGTACACACATTGACACAACAGTGTCTACTGCCTCCACTAACTAGTACAGTGAAGTTGTCATTGTTAATGAATGCACATTCCAGTGCACTCTCTTTGGCTGCCAGTTGACATCAGTGTCTCATAAACCATTTTCATTATATTAACAGTGGTTGGGCTTCCAGTCAAGATAGTGGCATAGGCAGACATGGCTTGCCTCTTTGCACAACCACATCAAAATCACAACTAAAATATAGAACAACCATCACTTATAACCATCAGAAATTGAGTTGAATGGAAGTCTGACAACTATGGAATCAAAGAAACCATATCCATTGAGATTAGTAGGAGGGGTGCAGTTGTGGAACAGGCTGGTCTCTCACCCATGTGTGGTGGATAAAAATTCAGGAGGGATATCTCATGAGCAAGGGTCCTAACCCCACATCAGGCCATAAGCCCAGGGTTCCAGTGCCAGTAAGATAAGTCCCCACAGTGCCAGTAAGATAAGTCCCCGCAGCTTCTGGTTTCAAAAACCAGTGAGAATTGAGTCAGTGGAAGAAACTTCTTGAGCCCAAATCAGTTCCTCTTAAAGAACCCACACATGGACTCACCTACTCAGGAACGTACTCTCTCTGACCTCCAGCACCAGGGCGGCAGCTTGAAGGGCACTAGTGGCATACTGAGAAAGGCTGAAGTGTCTGGCATCAGGGTGACAAGAGGCCATTGTCCCTTTTCTGAGCCCCTGTGCCCCCTACAGAGCCACAGAGACAGCAAACTGGTGCCATATCTGAGACTCCATCAACCATCAACCTGGCTAACATTGACCTGCCTGGAGATTCCATCCCACCCAATTTGTGGACCCACCCAAGCTGCTTTTCCAAGCTGCTTTTCCATTTGAATAAATCTTTTTTTAATTTTTGTTTATCTTGGGAAGGGAAGGGAAGGGAAGGGAAGGGAAGGGAAGGGGAGAAATATCAATGTATGGTTGCTTCTGGTGCATCTCCTGCTGGGAACTGGCCTGCAACCCAGGCATGTGCCCTGATGGAGAATCGAACCTCGCTGTTTTGGTTCACAAGCCCATGCTTAATCCACTGAGCTACACCAGCCAGGGCTTGAATAAGTAATCTTGACTCCTGCTTTACAACTTCCTAAATCCTATCAGACAAGCCACAGCTGGCCTCAGTGAGCTCTAGATTGGGCACTAACAGTGGCCAGATTAGTTTCATAGCTTGGCTTTGCCTGGGAAACTCCAAGCCTAGCATGAGTAGCAACCTTCTCAGATTGCTTTAGAGCTCAGGAAGGGTGGTCCTGGGCAAAACATAGGTGGGGGCTGACCTTAGCCTGCACCACACAGGAAACCCCAGAGCTTGCACACCCATGGACAACTACAGACCACATCAGAGAACCACCACCTTGCCCTTGCACAGCTGATTCTCCACAGAGGACCAAGATTGGTGGTCATTAGCCAATCCTTGCAACAGACTGGCTTGGGTAAATCCCAGCTACAAGAGGAGGGTGGACTCAGCCCACACAAAGAGTGTACCTTGAATATCCAGCTTGAGTGATAGGGGAGGTTGTGCCACTGGACCCTACAGGACACCTACTACATTAGACCACTCTACCAAAACACGGAGTCAAAGCAGCTCTATCTAATACATAGAAGCAAACACAGGAAGGCTGCCAAAACAAGGAGACAAAGAAACATGGTCCAAGTGAAAGAACAGTTCAAAACTCCAGAAAAAAGAGCTAAACAAAATGGAAATAAGCAATCTATCAGATACAGAGTTTGAAACACTGGTTATAAGGATGCTCAAGGAACTTAGTAAGGACCTCAACAGCATAAAAAAGATCCTGTCAGAAACAAAGGATTCACTTATTGAAATCTACAGGGAAACAACAGTAGAATTGTTAAAAAACAATCTACAGGAAACAACAGTAGAATGGATGAAGCCGTGAATCAAATCAATGATATGGAACATAAGGAAGTTAAAAACAATTAATTAAAAAAAGAAGAAACGAAAACAAAAAAATGAAGGGAGTATAAGCAACCTCTGGGACAACTTCAAGAGGTCCAACATTTGCATCATTGCCAGAAGGAGAAGAGAAAAAGCAAGAAATTGGAAATCTGTTTGAAAAAATAATGAAAGAAAACTTCCCTAGTTTGGTGAAGGAAATACACATGCAAGACCAGGAAGCACAGAGTCCCAATCAAGTTGGACGCAAAAAGGCCCACTCCAAGACACATCATAATTAAAATGCCAAGGGTTAAAGACAAAGAGAGGATCTTACAAGAAGCAAGAGAAAAGCAGAAAGTTACCTATAAAGGAGTTCCCATAAGGCTGTCAGCTGATTTCTCAAAAGAAACTCTACAGGCAAGAAGGGGCTGGAAGGAAGTATTCAAAGTCATGAAAGGCAAGGACCTACATCCAGGATTACTCTATCCAAGCAAACCTATCATTTAGAATGGAAGGTCAGTCCTGGCTGGTGTGGCTCAGTGGATTGAGTCCTGGCCTGTGAACCGAAAGTTCACCAGTTGGATTCCTGGTCAGGGCACATGCCTGGGTTGTGGGACCAGGTCCTCAGTTGGGGGCATGTGAGAGACAACCATGTATCTCTTACACATTGCTGTTTCTCTCCCTTTCTACCTTTCTCTAAAAGGAAATAAAATCTTAAAAAAAAAATTAGAATGGAAGGGCAGATAAAGTGTTTCCCAGACAAATTAAAGCCAAAGGAATTAATCATCACCAAGCCATTATTACATGAAATGTTAAAGGGCATTATTTAAGAAAAAGAAGTGGATCAAAACTATAAACATTTATGACAACAGCCCAGCCAGTGGCCTCAGCTGCCACTACCACCTGACTCCTCCTCCTCCTCCTCCTCCTCCTCTGGCTCCCAGCGGTGCCCCTGGTTTTGCCTGCCTTGTCCAGCCCAGCTGCAGATAGCAGAGCCTTGGTCTACACCAAGGTGAACAGCTGAGGAGCCACTAGTACTGGGACTATGAGGCTCACGTCCTGAGCTGGGTTAATCAAAATGATTACCAACTGGTTCAAAAAGTTGGTTGGGGAAAGTGTAGCGAAGTATTTGAAACCATTAACATCACCAACAATGAGAGAGTGGTTGTAAAAATTCTCAAGCCAGTGAAGAAAAAGAAAATAAAACTAGAGGTTAAGGTTCTGTAGAACCTTTATGCTGGAACAAATATCATTAAACTGATTGACACTGTGAAGGAAACTGTGTCAAAGATAATAGCTTTGGTATTTGAATATATCAATAATTCAGATTTTAAGCAACTTGACCAGATCCTGATGGACTTTGATATTCGATTTTGTATGTACAGATTATTTAAAGCTCTAGATT
The DNA here is from genome assembly GCF_021234435.1 of Artibeus jamaicensis. NCBI lineage: Eukaryota > Metazoa > Chordata > Mammalia > Chiroptera > Phyllostomidae > Artibeus > Artibeus jamaicensis. The sequence continues at coordinate 33,717,019 of NW_026521814.1, forward strand.
ACTGCCATAGCAAGGGAATCATGCACAGGGATGTGAAACCTCAGAATGTCATGATAGATCACCAACAGAAAAAGCTGCGTTTGGGGTCTTTCAGAGTTCACCTATCCTGCTCAAGAGTACAGTGTTCTTGTGGCCTCCAGGTACTTCAAGGGACCAAGCTCCTTGTGGACTACCAGGTGTATGATTGTAGCTTGGACGTGTGGAGTTTGGTCTGTATGTTAGCGAGCATGATCTTTCAAAAGGGATCCCTCTTTGACAGGACAACTACAACCAGCTTGTTCACATTGCAAAGGTTCTGGGTACAGATGAGCTGTATGGGTAACTGAAGAAGTATCACCTAGACCTAGATCTGCACTTCCAATGAATATCCTGGGACAACATTCACAGAAACGCTGGAAGAATTTTATCTATAGTGAGAACAGGTATCTTATCAGCCCCAAGGCCCTAGATCTTCTGGACAAACTTTTGAGATACAGCCACTGACAGATACTGACTGCCAAAAAGGCCTTGGAGCACCCATAGCTCTACTCTGTGGTGAAGGAGCAGACCCAGCACTGTGTGGATAATGCTGTACTTTCCAGTGGTCTCATGGCGGCCCAGTGAAGACTGGAAAGTGACAGGTAGTACAGTATTGATGCTTGACAATGAAACCAACCAACCAAACACACATCTTGAAGGAAAACTGCAGTGTCATAAAAAGAAATTCTAGCCCTGGGTAGTGGTTCAGTGGATTGACTGCTGGCCTGCGAAACAAGGTATTCATTTGGGAGCAAACCATAGCAGTCACTCTCAAGAGTCACCTTTGATGTCAGCAGACATCCCTTTAAATCTTCTGATGCCATGAAGAGGTCCATCTGTCTCATCAAAAGTTAGATGCTAAGTGTATAACTTGGAGCTCACCGTAACCTTTGTTATTTTCCCTAACCATAAAATTTTGTTGCTAAATAAATAAATAAGTAAAATGACAACAAACTCACAGCTATCAACAACTGAATTGGAAAAATAAAAACAAAAGCAAAAACAGACTAAGCAAACAACCAGATCAGGAACAGAATCATAGGTATGGGGATCATTTGGAGGGCTATCAGCTGGGAGGGGGAAGGGGGAAAAACAGGGCAGTGGTTCAGGGATCAAGAAGCATAATTGGTAGGAACAAAATAAATAGGGGGATGTTAAGAATAGTATAGGAAAGGGACAAGCCAAATAACTTTTAACATGCCTGACCCATGGACATGAGCTAAGGGTAGGGCATTGCTGGAGGGAAGGTAGGTACTGGGTAGAGGGGGGAAGGGAAAAAATTGGGACAACTGTAACAGCATAATCAATAAAATATACTTAATAAAAAAATGGCTGGAATTTGTCTGGACAGACTATATGTATAAAATATTTTCCCTTCAAATTTAGTAATGCTGGAAACCACATAAAAATAGCTTTTCATCATTAAAACTATTTAATTTGTCAAAAAATAATTTATCAAACAAAGACTATTCTAAGTAAAACATCTATTACTAATGCATTATACCCATAAAGGGGTCTCTTTAGGATTTCTAAATATGCCTATGTTAAAGGGTTAAAAAAAAGATTGTGAAACAGTTTCTTTCCTTGGGTAGTATCAGAAATACTCCCATTATTCTATCATTTTATAATAATTGGAAATTTTACCTCATCCTTTAAAAAAAAATTTACAGGTGAATCTGTACCAGAATACCAGATGGCTTTTCAGACAGAAGTTGGAAACCATCCCACATTTGAAGATATGCAGGTTCTGGTGTCTAGGGAAAAACAGAGACCTAAGTTCCCAGAAGCTTGGAAAGAAAACAGCCTGGTAAGAAGAAACTAAATTATTAAAAAGACAACTTATGATTGAGTGTGTTTTAGTGTTATTTGAAGCAAAAGTACTATTAATAATATTAATAGTTTTTAGAGTTGTCTAATGTATAAATTCAATTACTTGATTTTAGTTTTAAAATTTTTCAGTATAAAAAAAGTCCCCCTTTTTAAGGTTTTCAATTGAAAAAGCCCCACTTTTCAATTTCAGGTTTTTCCAAGTATAAAATTGTGTGAACTAATTATTATGTGTGAAGTTTGTCAGATTAGATAAAAAGTGGAATAATTAACAAGTTAATATTTTAAAGGTTATTGAAATTCTATCATACTCTCTTGAGTGTGGTACCAAAAATGTTAACTCGTGAAGACTTACATATCCAGTGTCTATTAGAAATTTAAGCTACACCAAAAAGAAAACGAGGTATAACCTATAAAATCTGAATGTTAAAAATGCAATTCACAACACTGAAATATCTTCAAAGGCACCCATCATTTCACTAAATTGTTGCTACAACACTAAAAACATCTTATAAATATTTACATACACACATACCCACACTCATATATGATTTTTATTTATTGGTTGATTTTAGAGAGAGAGAGAGAGAAACAGTTAGACATTGATTTGTTGTTCCATTCATTTATACATTTATTGGTTGATTCTTGAATGTGCCTTGACCAGGGATGGAACCTGCAATCTTGGCATGTCAAGATGATGCACTACAACCGAGCTATCCAGCCAGGACAGTATATCTCATATAAATTGGTTTTTTTTTTTTTTTACAAAACTAGGATTATCTCATTATCTACTGTCATTTGTGAAGCTTTATTTTTTTATTATGGACAATTTTTCATATGTATACATATAAATGTTTCTCTTTCTCTCTATTTAGTCACTATTCCATTGTATAATTACCCCTTATTGATGGCAGTACCCTGTATTTCATACTTTAAACAGTTTTTTAAAAGAATTAAAGTTATACCTATGTATTATAAACAAAACCCAATTAAATAGAAGATCATAAAAAAGGAACTGGAAAAGACTACCTGCCTCTACCACCACTCTTTATAAATAACTCCTGTTAACATTGTTCTGCAGTTTTTGTTGCGTATTTAATTTTCTCTTCTAGAAGTTACCTTTATAACTTAAAGTGCTTATCTATTCTTACTTCTTATCTTTCACTTACTCTTTCCTCATTTTGTAATATATCTGTTTATTAAATAAATTTTTTATTTGTCTACAGATTTTAAAATTTAAATAAAATAAAACATTAGAATTTTGCAGGATTATGATTATGTAAACATGCACTGCAGAACACAGTATTGTGCTTAGACTCATAGAAAAGGAAATAGAAATACTATGTTAGTTAGTGTAAACCCCTGCTTCTTAAGGAAAAGTGTTTCAAAAGTCACCATTCACTGGATACTCTTTGATTTTTCTTTATCATCTTTTTTTTTCTTTTTTTCCTTAGAAGTTCTACTAAGAAGCAACATTTAAAAAAATTTCATGTCGTTCCCTTTCTTGTAAATCACTTTTTCTTTGAGGTAGTTCCTCTTTAAGTAATGTACGTTAGATATGTGCATGGGTAGTAAATATTATGAATCCTTGCATGTTCAAAAATGTTTCTAACTTGCCCTCGCATGTAAGTAATAATTTGGCTAGGTAATCTTTTCAAGATCAAAAAAATTTTTCTCACAACTTCGCAGCCACTACTCAATTGTGATCTAGCATTCCAATTGTTATTGAGAATTCCAGGCCCAACCAGTTTTCATTCTGTTGCTTTTTGTTTTATTATCTTGTTTTCATTTCTCCGTAAGCTTTTAAGCATTTTACTCTATCGTTGGAATTGTGAAATTCCACCTGATTGTATGTAGGCATGGATCTTTTCACACCTTTTGCTTTGTACTAGACAGGTTTTCAGTTTGAAAATTCAGAAGTTTCTTCATTTCAGAGGAATTTTCTTGTATCATTTTATTTTATTATGTTTTATTTTATTTATTGTATTTTATTTTGAGTACTTTTTATTTTTATTGTTGTTCAAGCACTATTTTCTGCCTTTTCCTCTCACCCCTCTCCACCACCCCAGCCTTCCCCACCTCTTGCTCATTTCTACCCCCCTTGTTATTGTCCAACTATAAAGGACTTTATAGTTGTTCTATTATATTTTATTTTAAAAATTATTTCCTCTCTTGTATTTCTTTCTTCTCAAATTTCCATTAGACAACTATTGGACCACCTGACACTTCAGGTCTCAGGTTTTTTTTCTTGTATTTTTCAGTATTTTGTTGTACATTGTTTAAGATTTACTTAGCTTTACCTTTCAAATTACTCATTTAGTTTCACCTTTATCATTCTATTTGTTATCTGTTCACTAAAATTTTGATTTCCATAGTCATACTAATAATTTCTAGAATTTTTTATTGATTGCTTTTTCCAGAGGAATCTTTTCTTTTTAGATTTTTATTTTTACTTTTTGTTTATTTTTATTGTATTTTTTCCATTGCTATTTATCCCCCTATATCCTTTTCCACCTCTACCCACTTCCTTTTCCAGTCACCACATTGTCATCTGTATCCATGAGTTCTTTGTCTTTTTCGCTCCATCCCTCTACCCTCCCAGAGCAATTAGTTCTTGTTTTAAGACTGTAATAGGAATTTGATTAACTCTAAGGGTGTAAAGTTGAATTTTTGAAACTTTATACAATTTTCTTGATTTATAGTTAACAAGAATGAGGAAAATTTCATTAAGCAACTTAAATCTTTATACTCTAGATTTTCACATTTTAATTTTAGGTTGTCTTGGTAGGATTAGAATATTTTCATTCTGTATCATGACTTATGTGGAGTGGTGGCATGCCAGAGAGAGGTTAAAGAGATATTCTATATTTCCATACAGATGTATTTAGATTGACTATTTTCTCCATTGGTCATCTTTGTCAGTCAGTATATTACCTTCAAGGAAGGCTTCTACTTCAAATGCAATTGAAATCTGCTTCAAGTATGAGGCAGTTGAAGACCTGTTGCCAAGCACATATTCTCAATATTGCCCCCAAACTGCAGTCCCTGCTATGGGAAGTAGGGTGATCTTTAAGAGGTCCCTAGCAGCAGGTGAGAGGCTGAATCCTTTATGAGGATTCATTAGATGTGCCAGGCTCACAGTGCAGCATTCAAGCAAAAAAAAAAAATCTCTTTTTGAAATTTTATCTAGTAAAATACAACTCATCTTCCTTAAACTATTTATTTCACCAGATAAATTGAACTCATCATTTTGAAGTCTCTCTTGTCAACCTTACCATTGTGGGATATGCATCATATGCATCTTTACTTGAAAACTATTTACTCCAGATTTAGACTAGGTTACTAAGTAAGGGATAAAATAATGCTTGGTTCACTTAGAACGAATCCATTTAGCTTTAATGTGATGCAGTCCATACATAGGACAGATAAGCTGTGCTATGTATGGATATATACATAGCACAGCTTATCTGTCCTATGTATGTATCCATACATAGGACAGTCCATAGTGACAGTCCAATACTAGAGTCAGAGAGCGAGTGCATAGTTTATAAAAAGAGAGAAATTCCCCTGTGCCTAAGACACTTTTGCTAAATAGTGTCATTGAAATAAAAAAATACATTTATAGTAACAAAACTCAGAATCTTCCAAATATTATTGAATGTAAAAAACTAGTTTAGCCCTGGCTGGCGTAGCTCAGTGGATTGAGCGCGGGCCTGTGAACCAGAGTATCGCGGTTCGATTCCCAGTCAGGGCACATGCCTGGGTTGCAGGTCAGTTCCCGGCAGGGGACGCATGAGAGGCAACCACACATTGATATTTCTCTCCCACTCTTTCTCCTTCCCTTCCCCTCTCTCAAAAAATAAATAAAGAAAATATTTTTTTAAAAAACTAGTTTAAAAGCATAGATCAGTCAGTAAATGGGGAAAGAATAGTTTTCTGATGAAAATGAAAGTATAGAAAATACTTTCTGAGAAAACTATATGAAAATGTTAACCATAGTTACCTTTGAATGTTGGGTTTATGAAAAACTTTTTGTATACTTTAAGAATTTATAGTAAAAGTGTACTGTTGTAACAATCACACGTACAGTTTAAGGCTTTTTTAGTGTTAAAATACTTTAAATTAGAACAACAAAAAATTATAGGCCCTAGTTTTTTTAAATAGTTTTTTTCTCATATGTAAAACATTCAGGTATAGTTTCTTCAACTACATCACCATTTTTCATATTTTTCACCTTTTTTCCAAATTCTTATCCTTTCTTAATCTGTCTTGAATACTGGCTTGTTCTCTTTCCCTTTCTAAAATCACTTGTCCAGTTTCTCTTTATCCCTTAACCTTAGTTCTGCATAACCTCTTTTGTGCAACAGTTTTAATATATTGTTGCACAAAAGTTTGGAACTCTTGCACAGTTGGTTTTTTTACTCTAGTCTTTTTCTTTCTCTATCCATTAAACCCAGTCTTCTGAAATATACTGTATATTCCAGAAACTACCAGTTCTTCTTTCATATTTATTTCAGTTTTTCCATTTTCTCTCAACAAAATCTGCAAATTTTTGATGTGATCTAGAATTCAGAATTTTTTTCTCACACATTAAGAAATACAGTGATCCCTCACCTTTCACGGGATTTACATTCCAGAGACCCCCGTGATAGGTGAAAGTCCACAAAGTATCAGCATTATATTTATTTTATTATTTATATATATTTTAAGGCTTTATAAACCCTTCCCACACTCCTGTAAACCTTTCCCATTCTCTTATTAACACTTCATATGCTCTTGAACACTTTCTACACTCTTAAACCTACGTAATTTTAACAACATACAAAATTCTATATGGGTACTCACTAATGAAGTATTGTGGGAACCCGCAGTAAGTGAACTGCAATATAGCGTGGGACGACTGTATACATGTTCACATCATGACATGATGTGACATGGTATTGTAAGCTAATCTTACAATAGTAAGAGTAAGATAGTAAGATAGATAGAAGCTAATCTTACTATCTACTCTATATCCTGGTATTTTCTGTTTTCTAGTCTAGAGTGTTTTAGTTTGGGGATTCAGTAGTCATTTATTTTAAATCTTGTCCCGACCCAGTAATCTGATTTTGTGACCCACCCATGAATCCCAACTTGCATTTTTCTGTCATTAGGTAGAACAGATTTTTAAAGTTTCTTGTTTTCTTTTTTTTTTTGCCTTTCTTCATCAGTGTTAATGATACCCCCTTAATCTTGTTTACCCAAATGTTCAATATCATTTATATGTTTCCAATATAGAGTTCCCTGTCAAAGTACTTATCCAATTTTACCTCAGTATTTGCCTTAATAACAGCCTTGGCCATGTGGCTAGGTTGGAGCATTATTCTGTGCACCAGAAGGTTGCCTATTCAATTCCTGGTTGCAGATTGATTCCCAACGGGGGTGTGTTCAAATCATATGTATGTCTCTCTCTCTCTCTTTCTGTCTCCCTCCCTCCCTTTGTAAAAAATCAATGGAAACATGTTCTCAGGTGAGGAGTTCGATTGAAGCTTCCTTCCTTCCTTGCTACTTACTATTTGAGAAATGTGACCCTTTACAAATCTCTGAAGTCAAAAAGATTTTATCAGAGCTATGTAAAATATTTGTTAAAGAAAATTGATATTTCTTCTACCTCGTGTCACTAAGAAACTCGATACTTTCTCTCTTTTAAGATACAGTGTTTGACATGCGCTTTATTACAGGCAGTGAGATCACTCAAGGAGACAATAGAAGACTGTTGGGACCAGGATGCAGAGGCTCGGCTTACTGCACAGTGTGCTGAGGAGAGGATGGCCGAACTTATGATGATATGGGAAAGAAACAAATCAGTGAGCCCAACAGTCAATCCAATGTCTACTGCTATGCAGAATGAGCGGTAAGAACCAAGGGGATTTGGTATCCATTAGTCAGTACTGAGAAACTGAGGTGAAATAGAGAACAAGAATTAAATTCTCTTAAACCAGGCCAGTAATGCAGTGATGAACTCATCCAATCTAAAGTTGTACTTTTTCTTTCAATATTCCTGTTCTGTTACTGAAGATTTTCGTTTGATATAAATGCAAAATGGAATCTGTGGAGTTTTAATATCTAAAGGTATAGTGAAAGAGGTTAGTTTTTCTCTTTTAATGCTCCAACTTCCCTACAGTAATAAAGGTTTTCAAAGTTACAATGTATATAAGCACTCTCTCTATATATATTGTCATATTTATCCTTTGTTGTTATTATTCCTCCTTCCTTTGCTATTTTGTTTGTTTGTTTGTTTAAAGGAAATGGAACTATTACCTTGCCTATGTATCTAACCTGTTTCACTGGAGACTCTTGTTTCTAGACTTCTTATCAAATACTCTTTCCTAGAGAATATACTACTACTGCTTTTACATGAGAGCAATTCATAAGATCTTTCCATCCCATAAGGAGCATTATTTTATGAGACTTTTTTGTTAGAACTATGAATTTTGGTACTAAATAAAAGGACTTGTTTTTTAAAATATTTTATTTATTTTTAGAGAGAGGGGGAGTGACCAAACCTGTAACCCAGGCTTGTGCCCTGACCGGGAATCAAACCAGTGACCTTTTACTTAGCAGAAACATGCCCACCCAACTGAGCCACGCTGGTCAGGGTTAAGAGGACTTTTTTTTTAAACATTTTTTTATTGTTAAAATACAGTTTTCTGCTTTTTCCCCCTACCTCTTCCCATCATCCCAGGCCTCCCCACATGCCACCCCCTTCTCCAAACCCCTGTTATTGTCCATGTGTCCTTCATAACAGCTCCTGCAAACCCCTCACCCCTTTCTCCCCTGATCCCCTCCCCTCTCCCCCCGGTCACTGTGAGCCAGTTCTCAACTTCAATGTCTTTGGTTGTATTTTGTGTCCTTATTCATTTTGTTGATTAAGTTCCTGTTAAAGGTGAGATCATATGGCATTTGTCTTTCACTGCCTGGCTTATTTCACTTAGCATATATGCTTTCCAGTTCCATCCCTGCTGCTGCAAAGGGTAGGAACTCCTCCTTTCTTTCTGTTGCATAGAATTCCATTGTGTAAATGTATCATAGTTTTTTTTTTAATTTAATTATTGTTCAAGTACAGTTTTCTGTCTTTTACTCCCATCCCAGCCTATCCCCCCAGTGCTCCCTACCTTCCTCCCATTTCCACCCCTGTTAGTTTTCGTCCATGTGTCCTTTATAACTTGTTCCTGTGGATCCTTCCCTTTTTCCCCTGAAATTCCCTCTCCTCTCCCTTCTGGTCCCTGTCAACCTGTTCTCTCTTTCAGTGTCTTTGGCTATATTTTGCTTGTTTGCTTGTTTTCTTCTTAAGGTTCCTGTTAAAGGGGAGATCATATAGTATTTGTCTTCACTGCCTGGCTTATTTCACTCAGCATAATGCTTTCCAGTTCATCCATGCTGTTGCAAAGGGTAGTAGCTCCTTCTTTCTTTCTACTGCATAGAATTCCATTGTGTAAATGTAAATGTGTAAATGTAAATTTACACAATTCCATTGTGTAAATGGTTCCATAGTTTTTGGAACCATTTATTTACTGATGGGCACCTAGATTGCTTCTAACTCTTGGCTATTGTACATTGTGCTGCTATGAACATTGGGGTGCATGGGTTCTTTTGGATTGGTGTTTCAGGGTTCTTAGGATGTACTCCTAGCAGTGGAATTGCTGGGTCAAAAGGCATATTATTTTTAGTTTTCCTAGAAAATTCCATACTGTTTTCCATAATGGTTGTATCAGTCTGCAATCCCACCAACAGTGAACTAGGGTCCCCTTTCCCCCACAATCTCTCCAACATTGTTTGTTGCTTTGTTTATGATGGCCATTCTCAAAGGTGTGAAGTGGTATCTCATTGTGGTTTTAGGTTGCATCTCTCTGATGGCTAGTGATACTGAGCATCCTTTCATATGTCTCTGGACACTCTGTATGTCCTCCTTGGATGAGTATCTGTTCAAGTCCTTTGCCCATTTTTTAATTGGGTTGCTTGTCTTCTTAGAGTGGAGTCATGTGAGTTCTTTATATATTTTGGAGATCAAACCTTTGTCTGAGGTATCATTGGCAAATATGTTTTCCCATAGGATTGGTTCTCTTTTCCTTTTAATGCTGTTTTTTTAGCTGTGCAGAAGCTTTTTGTTTTGATGAGATCCCATTTGTTTATTTTTTCCTTTACGTCCCTTGCTCTAGGGGACATATCAGTGAAAATATTACTGCATGGAATATTCGAGATTTTCCTGCCTACGTTCTCCTCTAGGACTTTTATGGTGTCACAACTTACATTTAAACCTTTTATCCACCTCGAATTTATTTTTGCATATGGTATAAGTTGGTGCTCGAGTTTCATTTTTTTGCATGCAACTGTCCAGTTCTCCCAACATCATTTTTGAAGAGGCTATCTTTGCTCCATTTTATGCTGCTTCTCCCTTTGTCAAATATTAATTGATCATAGAGACTTGGGTTTATTTCTGGGCTCTCTGTTCTGTTCCATGTGCCTGTTCTTATGCCAGTACCAGGCTGTTTTGATTACAGTGGCCTTGTAGTACACTTTGGTATCAGGTATTATGATCCCTCCTACTTTGTTCTTTCTCAAAATTGCAGCTGCTATTCGGGGTTGTTTATGGTTACATATAAATTTTTGAAGTATTTGTTCTATGTCTGTGAAATAAGCCATTGGTACTTTAGTAGGTATTGCATTGAATCTGTAAGTTGCTTTGGGTAGAATGGATATTTTGATGATGTTATTTCTTCCAATCTATGAACACAGTATATGTTTCCATTTGTTTGTGTCCTCCTTGATTTCTTTCTTCAGTGTTGTGTAGTTTTCTGTATATAGGTCTTTTACCTCCTTTGTTAGGTTTATTCCCAGATATCTTATTTTTCTTTTTGCTGTAATGAATGGGATTTTTTTCTTGATTTCTGCTTCTGCTGTTTCATTCTTAGTATACAAAAATGCCTTTGATTTCTCTGGATATTGACTTTGTATCCCACTGTTTTGCCAAATTCATTTATTAGGTCGAGCAGTTTTTGGGTAGAGCCTATAGGATTTTCCATGTACACTATCATGTCATCTGCAAACAATGACAGTTTTGTTTCCTCCTTTCCAATTTGGATGTCTTTTATTTCCTTTTCTTGTCTGATCGCTGTAGCAAAAACTTTCAATACTAGATTGAATAGTAGTGATGAAAGTGGAAAACATTGTCTTGTTCCTGATCTTAGTGGGAAAGCTTTTAGTTTTTGCCCATTGAGTATGATGTGGTTGCAGGTCTTTCATATATGGCCTTTATTATATTGAGGAATGCTCCCTCTATTCCCACTTTGCTGAGTGTTTTTACCGTAAATGGGTGCTGTACCTTATCAAATGCTTTTTCTGTATCTATTGATATGATCATGTGATTTTTGTCTTTGCTTTTGTTTATGTGATGTATTACATTTACTGATTTGTGAATATTGAACCATCCTTGCATCCCTAGGATGAATCCCACTTGGTCATGGTGTATGATCTTTTTAATGTATTGTTGGATGTGATTCGCCGATATTTTGTTGAGGATTTTAGCGTCTATGTTCTCCAGCGATATTGGCCTGAAGTTTTCTTTCTTTGTTGTGTCTTTATCTGGTTTTGGGATTGGGGTGATGCTGGCTTCATAAAAAGAGTTTGGGAGTCTTCCATCATTTTGGATTTTTAAGAATAGTCTGTGAAGGATAGGGGTTAGCTCTTCCTTAAATGCTTTGTAGAATTCTCCTGTGAAACCAATCTGGTCCAGGGCTTTTGTGTGATGGGAATTTTTTGATTACTGCTTCAATTTCATCTGCTGTTATTGGTCTGTCCAGGCTTTCTGCTTCTTCTTCATTGAGTTTTGGAAGATTATATTTTTCTAGAAATGTGTCCATTTCACCTAGGTTTTCAAATTTCTTGGCATACAGTTCTTCATAGTAATTTCTTACAATCCTTTGTATTTCTGTGGTGTCAGTTGTAGTCTCTCCTCTTTCATTTTTTATTGTGTTTATTTGGGTCCTCTCTCTTCTTGATGAACCTACTTAGAGGCTTGTCAGTTTTATTTACCTTTTTAAAAAACCAGCTCCTCGATTTATCGATCCTTAGAATTGTGCTTTTAGACTCTATGTCATTTAATTCTGCTCTGATCTTGGTTATTTCCTTCCTCTACTTGCTCTGGGATGTGTTTGTTGTTGTTCCTCGAGTTCTTGTAGGCGTAGGGTTAGGTTGTTTGTTTGAAATGTTTCTATCTCTTTTAGATAGGCCTTTATTGCTGTGATCTTCGCTCTCAGGACTGCCTTCACTGTGTCCCATAAGTTTTGGGTTGTCGTGAGTTCATTTTCATTTGTTTCCAGAAACTTTTTGATTTCTTCCCTAATTTCATTCTTGACCCATTTGTTTCATTCAATCTCCATAATTTTGAGTGTTTTGGGTTTTTTCCTTTGGGGTTGGTTTCTCGTTTCAGTCCCTTATAGTCAGAGAAAATGCTTGGGATGATTTGAATTTTCTTGAACTTTTTGAGGCTCGTTTTGTGTCCTATCATGTGGTCTATCTTTGAAAATGTTCCACGTGTGTTTGAAAAGAATGTATATTTAGCTTCTTTGGGATGAAGGGCTCTATATATATCAGTTAAGTCCATTTCATCTAGGGTGTTGTTTAATGCCGCAATATCTTTGTTGATATTTTGTTTGGAAGATCTGTCCATTTTTGATAGTGGGGTGTTAAAATCCCATACTATAATTGTGTTGCTGTCAATATCTTCCTTGAAGTCCTCTAAGATCTTCTTTATATATTTGGGTGCTCCTATATTGGGTGCATGGACTTTTTAAAAAAATTCCTAAAACTTAGAACTTTCAGACTGGTGTCGCCTGTTTCTTTTTTTCATGATTAGAGAAAAAGTGTTCCCACAAGTTAGTCATTTTATCTAATACAAGTTAAATTTTTTCAGAAAGTTATTAAGGAGAAAGTTAGTAGAAAAAATTGAGATAAAAATACACTTGATTCTTGAGTCATTTTCTGTGCTGTTTTCTATTGTTCTGCTTTCTAAGAATAATTTGTATTATGAAGTATAAGTCTAAAATTGGGTTTACACTACCTATGTGTAGGTTAAATTACCTTCAGTATATAAAGTTTTATGCTTTCTATATTAGCAAATCAAGGAAGGTAGAAAGTAGCAATTTAAACATACATTTTCTCACTTTACATTTACCTAAGGATAGTCTTCTGCTTTCTGCTTTCTTCGCACCTTATCGTTGTATTATCTGTATGTTCTAGTATGCTATTTGTACCTCTCTCAAGAGTCAGCTCTTTAAGTGTTTTTGAACTTTTGTTAAATAGTAAAAAGAAACCCTGGTACTCCCCCTGTGCCTTCTGTGTCATTAATCTCTGTCTCTTACATGCTTCGTCTAATGATCTGCCACTTCTAAGTAGTTTCCCCTAAATCATAGTTCATGCCAGTCATTCCACTCGGGGTTTCATCGTATTGACTCTTATCCTCCATACCTCCTGAACTTCCTTTTCTTATGCAATATATCAGTTTTTTACTTCTTCCTTCCCCTTCTTGTCATTCCTCTCATAACTTCATCAATCTTTCTTTGTAGCACTTTCTCTTCTTTAGCTGCTACTTTTCTCCTACAACACTTGCATCTATTAATATTCCTAGTGTTTATACTTTGATTGTTAAAGCTAACCCTGGTTTTTATTTTTAATAACAAATATATTACAGTGTGATGCTCAAAAACCATCACTCTCAAGTTGTGCCAATTGTGCCAATGACTGTGAAGAGCCCTTGATAACTGGAGAACATTTCTGAATCTTTGATCCTTTATCTGAGTGTTACAATCCGGATTATGCTCTGGGCTCTAGGACTTTCACTGATATGGCTCAGTCTACCCAGGAAAATACATTCCATTGATAGACTGTGCCTTTTCATGGAAGCACTTTGGAACAACCTGTTAGTTGTTACCATTTGGCCACTGAAACTTAATCTGTAACATACTTGTTCAGTAGCACTATGTATCTAGAATAATGAGCATACAAAAGAAATATATGCCATGGTTCTTCCTGTCATGAAACTTTATGTCTGGTTGTACAAGTATACAATTGATAAAAATATATTTGGTAATATTGCAAAACTATAGGAGAGATTTTTAAGTAACTTCTGTAAAACAAAATAATGAATAACTATAAAAATTACATCTAGATCTGCATAGATTTTTCAGTAGGCTTAAATCATATAAAATTAGCATTTAGTAAATTATTAATTGACATGATTATTTTATTAAAATTTTTAAGTAACTTCTACAATGATGTGGATTAGGAATAAAATAAAATAAAAAGCAGTTTACTTTAAAATCAGAGATGTTAAACTTGGAGAGTCAGTTTGTCATAAATGTACATTGTCAATATGTCATTTTTTTTCTTTCTTTAAGCAACCTTTCACATAATAGGCGTGTGCCAAAGATTGGCCCTTATCCAGATTATTCTTCTTCCTCATACATTGAAGACTCCATCCATCACACTGACAGCATTGTGAAGAATATTTCCTCTGAGCATTCAATGTCCAGCACACCTTTGACTACAGGGGAAAAGAACCGAAATTCAATTAACTATGAACGACAGCAAGCACAAGCTCGAATCCCCAGCCCTGAAACAAGTGTCACCAGCCTGTCCACCAACACAACCACCACAAACACTACTGGCCTCACTCCAAGCACTGGCATGACCACTATATCTGAGATGCCATACCCAGATGAAACAAATCTTCATGCCACAAATATTTCACAGCCAACCCCTGTCTGCTTACAGCTGACAGAAGAAGACTTAGAGACCAATAAGCTAGACCCAAAAGAAGTTGATAAGAACCTCAAGGAAAGTTCTGATGAGAATCTTATGGAGCATTCTCTTAAACAGTTCAGTGGGCCAGACCCACTGAGCAGTACTAGTTCTAGCTTGCTTTACCCACTAATAAAGCTTGCAGTAGAAGTGACTGGACAACAGGACTTCACACAGGCTGCCAATGGCCAAGCATGTTTAATTCCTGATGTCCCACCTGCTCAGCTCTATCCTCTCCCCAAGCAACAGAACCTTCCTAAGAGACCTACTAGTTTGCCTTTAAACACCAAAAATTCAACAAAGGAGCCCCGTCTGAAATTTGGCAGCAAGCACAAATCCAATTTGAAGCAAGTAGAAACTGGAGTTGCTAAGATGAATACAATTAATGCTGTAGAACCTCATGTGGTTACAGTCACCATGAATGGTGTGGCAGGTAGAAACCACAGTGTTAACTCCCATGCTGCCACTGCTCAGTATGCCAATGGGGCAGTACCATCTGGCCAGACTGCCAACACAGTGGCACTTAGGGCCCAAGAAATGCTGCAGAATCAATTTATTGGTGAGGATACCAGGTTGAATATTAACTCCAGTCCTGATGAGCATGAACCTTTATTGAGGCGAGAGCAACAGGCTGGCCATGATGAAGGTGTTCTGGATCGTCTTGTGGACAGGAGGGAACGTCCACTGGAAGGTGGCCGAACTAATTCTAATAACAACAACAGTAATCCATGTTTAGAGCAAGATGTTCTTGCACAGGGTGTTCCAAGCACAGTAGCAGATCCTGGACCATCAAAACCCAGAAGAGCACAGAGGCCTAATTCTTTGGATCTTTCAGCCACAAATGTCCTTGATGACAGTGGTTTGCAATGTAAGTGGACAGGGTCATGTAATCTCTCCTGCTTGTCTTTTGGGGCCATTTTAAGTAACTACTTAGAATCAGATTGTGTTTCAACTAGCGATTTTTTATTTTTACCACTTTTAGAAATAAATAAGCCATTTGGCTGGGCCTCAAAAGTAATTAGATTACTGTAAAGAAAAAAGTATTTTTTTTTGTTGTTGATAATTAAAAAGTATCACAGTAGAAAAAGTACCAATGTAATATGTGCTTTTTATGTAGCTGCTGATTTGTAATGCAACTCATATTTGCTATGAATGGTTAAGATAAATAAATACTCAACGATTATAACCTCCAAGTAAAATGTCAGTATAATTTTTGAAAGTTTGTTGAGTATATTAATATCTATTATATACACATTTAGATTTTATCAGACTTAATAAATCTTGAAAGTCCAGAGAAAATTCAGAGAAGTCACTATAAAATTGCTGTTGGTTTTTTATTGTTATTTTTTTCCCAAGAGTTATATGTTGAGTCTCTCATGTGACTATAGCACTTGTGCTATGGGAACCCTAACAACTTAAACAAATAACATGATACTTGGTTTCTGGCCCTAAAGGGATACTTGGAGAGCTCACCAGAATCTGTAACAGTCATCATTACACAAAATAATTTGTTTTTTAGACAGATAGCACTTACAGGGAAAAACAAAGCCATGTTTTGTGGT
The DNA here is from genome assembly GCF_021234435.1 of Artibeus jamaicensis. NCBI lineage: Eukaryota > Metazoa > Chordata > Mammalia > Chiroptera > Phyllostomidae > Artibeus > Artibeus jamaicensis. The sequence continues at coordinate 33,733,263 of NW_026521814.1, forward strand.
TGTTGTCAAAGACTACAAAATGGGCTGAAAGGAATTATTCAGCTTTCAAAAACTGAGCAATAGAATCTAGCCTCTTGCTTGAGTGGTTTGTATTATAGACCACTTCACCTATCGCAGGGCTCCAGATCAGTAAAATGTCTTGTCAGGTATGGGAAGATGGAATTACTAGAAATTTGTATTCTAGAATTTATGTAATTCTTATATAAAATATCATATGCCAAGTGCCTTTATAATTTGATTCACTTCACGCATTAAATTGCATGATTAAATGCATTTTGCCAAGTTAGGATTGTTACCAGTAACCAAAAAATTTGAGAGTACAGCTGAGAACTTTGGATTTTTTCCTTTGTTTTTGCTTTTTGTAGTTTTTAAATATTTTTTCTTTGCCCTATAGAATAATTTAACTGATTATAAAAACATTGGGCTTTAAAAGTCTCAAAAATAAGTTATTTAATTTTTGCCTCGGAAAATATGTCTGGCATCATCAATTTCAAGAAGTGTCCATTAGCATCTCCTATAGACATTATTTTGACCTGTTCTTGAGTTATAATCCTAACTTTTTTACTTTTTAATGGTTTCTTTATATATACTAGTTCATTTTTCTTTACTTATTATTTTTTTTTTTTAGTAGGTGAGTCAACACAAGATGGTAAAACAGGATCTGGTGAAAAGATCAAGAAACGTGTGAAAACTCCTTATTCTCTGAAGCGGTGGCGCCCTTCCACCTGGGTTATCTCCACTGAACAACTGGACTGTGAGGTCAACAACAATGGCAGTGACAGAGCAGTTCATTCCAAATCTAGTACCGCTGTTTACCTTGCAGAAGGAGGCACTGCTACAACCATGGTGTCTAAAGATATAGGAATGAACTGTCTGTGAAATGTTTTCAGGCCTATGGAGTAAAATTATTTTTTGCATCATTTAAACATGCAGAAGACTTTTTTTTTAAACTGCTTTATCTTTCTGTCAGTACCCCCTCCCACCCCTACAATAATGACTTGCTTTAAATAGATTTCAGCTATGCAGAAAATTTAGCTTATGCTTCCATATTTTTTAATTTTGTTTTTTTAAGTTTTGCACTTTTGTTTAGTCTTGCTAAAGTTATATTTGTCTGTTATGACCACAGAATTATATGTGTGTGTATCAAAAGTGGTCTCAAAATATTTTTTTAAGAAAAAAAGCAAAAACAATGTATTACTGATAATCAGTTTGAAATAATTTCTAAAGGTCATTAAAATAGAAGCAGATTAAGACAGGTTTGACTTCAGTGGTGTCTGGTATCCATATTTTATTTCTGGGCACAATTAGTTTATTTTGTATGTTGATATGTTCCTAACATATTATCTGTTGGACATTCTTTTCCCTGGTGTTTGTTTGAATGTGCAATAGTCTGTAGGCCATAAATAAGCTTTCTTGTAAGCTCTCTTTCTAATAGAGTACACATTCTTCCAAAATATGAACATTTTTCTCCTCCATACTTCTATCAGGTCTGCTCTATGACAGTGAATTTTGAGGAAGAGAAACCTGATTTTTTGCTTCTTCTCTCCTTATGAAAAATGCAGAAACAATGTCTCAAAGGGCTGTAAAGATGGAACTACCAAACCTAATCTGAAATGCTTTTAACCTTCCAAATCCTAAACATTTCCTTCCAGGAATTTTAATAAACATACTTGGTTCTGGTTTTGGAGGTTCTTAAGAGAGCATAGAACAAAGTAGAAGTCAAATATTAACCTTTTTTCTTTTCTTTTATTTTTATATGTATGTTATATTTCATTTTCATTTATTTAAGAAGCACATTTTTATCAGAAAACTTATATAGTTATATGGAATTTTTAAGTAGGTAGATGGTTAAGGCAATATAGTGTTATATTCTTTATTCTCTGAATAAGCAGTCATTGACTCAAATAAAATGACATTTTCTGTTTGAAATAACTTCAAAAATAATCCATAGTTTTGAACCTGTAGTGTCTTTATATCCTCTTCCCAAGCAAAGCCTTGTGACTGTCTGAAAAAGATTCCTCTCCTCTTCCCATGACCTCAAACACTGTGTGGAAAAAATCATTCAACTGGCATGCCAAATCCCTGTGAAAGGAAGGATTGCTGCCTAACCTATCATCTTTGAGCAGCTAGAGACTTACCTCTCTCTTTTCAAAACTGTTTTGTTACTACTTCTATTTTCATAATTTCTCCTTTTGCCAATTTTCACATCATTTTTGCTATATGAGCAGCATTTATTATTTATATTGGAATATACCTTTTAGTGATAACGTATCTTTCAAATCATACTTTTTTTAAAGCTTCTTTTGCTTCTTCATTACTCATAATCATCTCTAAAACAACCACCTCTGCATGTTTTTTTTAATAAAGCACTTTATGTCAAATAAGGGACTTTTTTTATAAGCACAAATTATTTTCTATCAATTTGCAAACAGTGATAATCTTATTTTTTACACATTCTTGGAGTACTTAGTACTCATTATCTAATTAAGTTCTAGGACTTCTCCGGGGGATAAAAAGCTAAGAGAAAAACAAAAATCCCCTGAAAAATATTTTCTTACTCATATTCCTCTGTCATCATTTAGTTAAAAACAGCCTATATTTCCAAATTTGCTGTTCAAAATACTTAGGATTTATATATAAGCCGTCTTTTGTTTGCCATTTACTATGATCTTGAGTTAGATATTATAGCACTTAGCTTTTTATTCAGCTAAATTGCTGAACAGAGTTTTGAATTCTTAGCTAAGATTCTTTTGTTAATGCCCAGTATTTCCACCTTTTATGTTTCATTAAACCTTATTTTGTTTCAGACCTTTAATATATGTTCAGTCTTCTGGCATAAAATGTTTTACATTTAGTTAACTATTGTATCACATAACAAATTATTCATATCTTTCCCAGTAAATTTTCTCTTAGTTTCCTTGACTTTTAATTGTATTTCAGAACATTATTTTCAAATGTCTATAGGACATCTTCGAATAAAAATAAATGATAGTCCTTCTTCAAATAGAAGCATTGAGGGTAAGTGACCACTTGAGGTCTAATTTTTTTTCCTCACAGAGGAAGAGTTATCTTTCATTCCACTATACTTTGTGTTTGGGCCAGTTGATCTTAAGTTTTCCAACATTTTTTGATGTTTAGTAATAAAATACTTTTAAAAGTTAATAAACCAAATTCGAAGAACTCCTTATAGCGTCCCATTTAATGCAAGAATGTTTAAAATAAATAATTTCCTTCCCCAGTTTTTTAGTAGACTCTTACAAAAAGTAGTAGAAAGTGTAGATCATTTTAATAAATTTTAAATTGTACATCAGACTGATTTACTTTTAGAATCTGTTTATAATATACAAGCAAGCAAAACTACTTAAAATACTTGCCAATTTTATCCATTTAATAATAAATGTTTCTTAAAGCTAATAATTTATAACTGCTAATCACAGTATCTTGCATGTGTAAAAATGTGATTACTTTCAAATAAAAGGCTATAAAAGAAAAATATTAAATTCATTTGTAAGAGAGTATTACAACCTTAAAAGCATAATAATAGATAATCAAAGTCTAATATTCCCTTAACTATTGTACTTGTATACCACAACTAAGCTATTGAAAAAATTTGATTTGAATTGTGTATAGACAAAAATGATTTAATTCGTCCTAAAAACATTTCCCATTTTTAAATGCATAATTGGGGAGGACCCTGATATCATAAAAATGTTTTGGGAGGGTGCAGGAGTGAAATACACTAATTGACCATTTGTTGTATGCTGAGTGTTGGGTTATACAAACACTATCTTTTAGTCTTCATAGCAACCATGTAAGGATTATAGCCCCCTTTACTGATGAGTAAACAGAAGCAAGGAGAAACTAAGCAGTTTGCCCTAGATCAACATCTGGTAACAGACAAAGATGGATTGTAACTTAGGTGTGCCTCTTTCCACATCTCTCATCCATACCATGTAAGCTACATACTGTATGACAGGATGTATAATATACTGACATTTTGTAAGAAATCTAGTCATAACTCCAGCACAACTGTGGCTTGTATATAAGCCAAATCTAGATACCTTAATGACTTTAAAAGTTAGGCAGCCATAGAAAGTGTATAGATTTATCTATGCTGTTTGTTGCTTGAGAAATAATTACTAATTTAAGATAAAATTCAATCCCATATCTGTCATCATGATCTTAAAATCATTCACTTCTCTTCATTCGTAACATTCTTATATTGAATAACTAAGGTAAAGTAAATGTTAAGGGTAAAGTGAAGGTGGCTTATTGGAAAAGAGATTTTTTTTCATAAATCGATTCTGTACTTGATTTGGAGGAATTAATTTAACATGGACTTTTAGTTTCATCAATCCTTTGACTCTATCTTGAAAATTTCTGCTTTTAGTGACTTGAAAATTTTACTAATCCAGAAAACAAATTGAGGAGGATGTAGGAAGGATACAAGGATAATGTCCTTCTAATAAAGCAATTTGTATAGTTTCCTTACATGTATCTGCATGTTCCAGAAAATGTACATTGGTTCTGAATGTGAAAACAAAGAAAGGTAGGAACACTCAAATATGTGTTTCCGTGGGAATTAACACAAAATTTGACAAGTGTTTTTGTTTAAAATATTTTCAAATTTAGCTTCTAAAGCCAAATGAAATATCTGATAGGCTGAAGCTATTTATTGTCCATTCTCTGTAAACCTCTCTTTTCAAAGTCATTTAAAGTGGAAATATATTTTAATAAACTTTTTGTTTCTTTTTTCATATTTTTGGAAATGAATATTTCATTGGAGGTAGTTCCTAAAATTTGAGATTCCTTATATTTCTATACAACTTTTAATTATTTATGTTGAACTTATTACCAGTGAAGTACAGGTAATTATATTAATTATTCAGATTGCTTTACACATTACTTTCTTTCTCAAGCTACTCCCTAAAGTTACAATCAACGTTAGTTGATTGTCTAGACCAGTTAACTCTAAAAATTGCGTAACATTCCCACATATACCCCAGAAGTCTTTTCAGACTAGGATATTCCTAAATATTCATACCTTTTACTGTCAGTTTGCTCTTCAGTAGATATAATTGCATTTTAACTTTTAGATTCTGAACTTTGCAAACTTTAGCCAAAACTACCTTGCATGACCATTCCTAAATATAGTCCCTGATTAAATAAATCTGGCAAATTACAGTTGAGTTCATTACACAAATGTTACTATTAAAAGAAGGCCTTTTTACAGATTGCTAGATTAAACTAACAGAAGAAAGTGTTCTCTAGTGCACCTAAACATTACTTTCCTTTAATCACATCTTAGTTTGTGTCTGACTTATTTTATCCCTTGGATATGTGACTCACAATCTTCTGTGTCAGGAAAGTTTTTTTTCCTATCTATTCTGCTTCTCTCCTGTTTTCATTTTATACCCATTTCTCTTATCCAATAGAAAAAAAGCCAGAGGCTATCCTCTTCAACATTGTTATTCTTCCATATGCTTCAGGCTTCTCAGTCCTTGAGTCTCAGTTCTTCAGACAAAAAAATTGTTTCAGTTCCTTTAGCATTTTATCCTCAGTCCTATTTTAATAACTTTATATTTAAAAACACTAAAATTATATTTCATTTATATTCAAGTTTATTACTCCAGTTACTAGTTCAATAAGATAGAACTGAGAATTAGGATGTTATCATTTGACAATGGAGCCATCAAATTGTCAGCAAATCACTTAATTTTTGTATCATCTAACATTTTCTGTTAAATTGTTGAGTTTTAGATTTTATATTCTAATTAGTTATAACTAAAAAGCCATGTATACAGAATTGTATATCATTTAATCTATATTGCATCAAGCGTAGCATTATGATTGAGTCACATAAAACATGTGTTTTACATATTTATTTGTATCAAATATTAAACACAAAGTTAACTTTCAAAAGCAAATCCTACAATGATCAGGTATTATCTATGAACATTTTTGCAGACCACTTTTGAAATACTTATTGTTTTGAACATAGACTAGACCATAACAGCTTTCATTTAACTCTTAAGTGAGTGGTTAAAGTTGAGTGTTTGTGAATATAAAGTAAAATTTAGGATTTTATCTCATGGCTGATGCATTTGAAAGTAAATATGTAAGAAGAATTTATGCTGTGTATTAAAATTATGCCCCAAAATAAATCTATCATATCTTAAAAATTCCAATTCTGTTATTACTTGATGTTTGTAGTGTTGTTATTAAACATATGATAGTCATTTCTTAAACTTCATTTGAAACCCAGATTTTAAAAGCTGGGTAAGAGAGGAGGAATCTTTAGAAACAAATCATATCATTAGAGTGTCCAGTTTATGATTGAATTTTAAAGCAAATAACTTTTAAATTACACCATGGTTTTTTGTTGTTTTAAAAGGTAAAATGTTTTATTTTTATGTTATGTGTACTTTAAGATTTCAGAAACATCTTCCTGTTTAGACTCTCTCTAAAGACATAATATTACTTAAAAACTCAGGGCCCCTTTCATCCCTTTGCACATTGTAAAACTTCAATTGGTAGTAAACAAGCAATTAAATCCAGTTGACTATTTAAAAGTGTTGGTTGCACACAGTTCATTTAATGTTTCATATTATAATTTTAGTTGATTTACATGGACACAATATTATTAAACAGAAAAACATGCCCAGTTCTATAATTACTGAAGAGAGATGGAAACGATTCAACTACTTGGCTACATGTAACAGCATATTTAGGTCTTAGAATTGAAGCACCATCCTCAAATCATTTATGCTCTTTGGTCAAATGGTTGTACATGATGGGACAAATTATTTTATTTTATTTTATTTTTTAATGGAAGAACTTAGTAAGGTAGTTCCTCTCAGATAATGTTTTCTTAGGAGGTAATTTAACTTTATAAAACTCTTCTAAAAGTGAATTTTTGAGTTATGGCTTTAATAACAGGTTAGGTGATTTTGAGAAGGTAACTTATGGTAACCTATTTATCCCATTGTTAGATCCAAATGACACTTTTCTTTAAAAGGTAAGTTTAGTTCCCAAATTGATATGGTATACACTTAAAATCCTAGCAGTAAAGTTATTTGTAATGAGACTCTTCTCTCAGGCTCTCCACCTTATTACCAAATCCTTGTAAGTGTGGTAGGGAAACACATTTTTAAAGAATTTTAACAATAAGAGAAATCTAAATTACTAAAAGGTGCAATTCAAAGATAGGTCCTAGTTTAACATTGAATTGCTTGGCTTTTGTGGCTTCTCTTTTTCTGGTCACATTTATTTATTTAAACAGTTTTTGTATACCTTGTTGTCATGGAGATTATATTGTATAAGTGTTCGTATAAGCTGGAATCATCCTTAATTTTCTGTTGATAGTTTTCAAATGAAGATAAGTGAATAATTGTAAAATACACTAACTTCGGGTGTTGTAGCTGAACACGGAGATGTGTAGCTGCCATGCTTTTCTGAATAGACATGAGAGGTAAGCTACAGAGTATTCATTTCTGAGGATGCTTTTCTGGAATAAGAAAGGCTGAAAAATATTGTCAATTCCTCAGAACCCTCTTTCTTATTAACGGGTATCTTTCGTTGGTGTGTTTTGCTCTTATATTACAGATAAAATATCATATATGAATTTATGAATAATTTCAGTTATTTTGCTTTTGTATAAGCTGTCTGAGACCTTGCTATGCTGTATAAGTTGTGTTTGATGGATCAGTGTATAAAATAAATCAAATCACTTTTCTTTTGTATTAACTATGGATGCCACTATGAAAGCTGACATTAAGCCACTAAAGAGTTTTCTATGAATAATTGTAAGTAATGCTTTGATATATATAAACCTAAACAAAAAGATTGTATTGATATAGAGACATTGAAGAAGGAGATTTTAAGACAGTTCTTTAGGTTTAAAAAAGGCTTGCTGTAAATGGTGCATTATTCCATTTATTAAAGATCATATTAATGACAACAGTAATTGTATCTTTTGATTTTATGATGTCACCAGAAATTATGAATGTTAGTGTAATATTCTAGGTATTTTCCATAAGGATATTAAATGTTCTCATACAACTTTTCATTGTCAGTGTGATACATCAAAAAAATCAGCTAACATTACAGTAGCGGTTGCACACCTACTATATGCAAGACACTGTCTTAGTTATTTCTCCCTGTAATCATATAGAATACATATTACTGTCCTCATTTTATAATTTTAAAAACTGTGGCTCAGAGAAGTTAAATACATTGTTCAAAGCCACAGAACTATTAAAAATGAGATTCTAATGTATTTTCCATTTTGCCTTGAACTACAGTTTTCAGTGTCTGGTTATGGCATAAGAAACTCAAAAATGAAAATGGCTCAGTGGTAGTGTCCAAGAACGTGAAGCAACCTGAAGTTACTGAAAAGCTCCCAGGTACAAAAACAGTGGTCTCTATGGGCCTAACATTCTGTTTTTCCTTCATATCATTAAATAATCTGTTTAGTTAGTTCTTTGTATTTTTTAGGAGACTTTGTTAAAATGGGATAAGAGTTTTTGACTATACATTAACTAGTGTATTAACTAAGTGTCTTGGAGTAGAATCCTGTGTCCATCCATAGGAGAACTGTGATTGAAGAGTACTAGACCACTTAATCTAGATCCCAAAAGAATTTGTGCTTGAGGAAAAACATAGCCTACTCCCTTAAATAATATTTTATAGATCATAGATTTGGAATACCTTTTTCCTTTTGATTCACATGGCAAATCTTATAATATGTTATAGGGTGCCATTGCAATGCTGCACAGAACCTACTATGGTCATATTCAAGATGGTAATTAAATGTCCTTACAGAAAATATGATGACCAGGAAAATATGTGTAACAATGACCTGCTGATTGTTTCAATAACCACAAGTAAAATTATTCTCATTTGTACCTGTGCCCATCTGATTCATCTTCCAAGTTAACCTCCTTCTTTACAAAGGACTAATTTAAGCTACTTATTAATCTTCCTCTTTTCTTTCTGTTTTTCAAATTAAAGGACAAATTCTATATTTGGGTGGCTTCCATTGTATTGGTATAATATATTATTACTTTTTAAAAATTGAATCATTATTGTTATATTGATACCAAAATGTATATGATTCCTGCACTTCCCCTTGCCCCCAGGAACTTAAATCATTCTGTGGAGGAAAGAAGGCCTACCCAGGAAATGGTTACATCCCAACAAGATGACATGTAAGTGCCCAGATAAGTGACAAGCTAAATATTCAATATGTGTTTGAAGAGCCAAAGAAGACTTTAGTGAGGAAATGATTATTGAGCAGGATCTTGAAAGGACAAGTGGGATTTCAATAGGAAAAGTGAAGGCAAAATATTTGAAGTGACCAGAGATAAAGGAGAATAGGGACTGGAAATAAAGTAGAACAAATAAGTCCAAACAGGTAATTAGACTTTTGAAAGCCAGACCCAGATGTCTGGATTTACTGTCATAGACAATAGGGAGACAAAAGTTTCTTAGGAGGAAAGGACCTTGATAGAGGTAATTTGAAGTTTATACCGACAGGCATGCAAGGAGAGCAAATGTGTGGTGTCACAAGAGAAACTGCAAATGAATAGCAGTTGCCATTGTGACCAATAAGTTTCTTTCTCAGAGGGGCATCAAAACTTTTTTGGGACTTCTGGCCAAGATGGAGGCATATGTAGACACACTGTGCCTCCTTCCATGACCAAAAGAAGAACAACGACAGATTTAAAAACAAAAAATAACCAGAACTGACAGAAAATCAAACTGTATAGAAGTCTAAAAACCAAGACGTTAAAGAAGAAACACTCACCCACACTGGTAGGATGGGTGAAGACAGGCAGCTGGGTGGAGAGGACTCCGAGAAAGCGGCAACTAGAGAACCTGGGTGGAGAAGGCAACAGCTTGTGAACTGGGCTGTCCCACATTTGTGTGCAAATAAACTGAGAGGAACAACTAGGGAGTGAGACAGATTGCACAACCCAGGGTTCTGTTGTGGGGAAATAGACTCAAAGCCTCTGACTGAAAACACCTGTGGGGGTTGAGGCAGCAGCAGGGGAAACTCCCAGCCTCACAGGTGAGTTTGTTAAAGGGACCCACAGGGTCCTAGAATGTACACAAAACCCATCCAACCAGCAATCAGCACCAGAAAGGCCCAATTTGATTGTGGGTAGCTGAGGAAGGGACTGAAAACCGGCAGTGAATAGAGCAAACAGCACAGTTCCCTCTCAGACCCATACCCACATACAGCGTCATTTGGGTTGCAACCTGGGTTGCTCCTGGTGAACATCTAAGGCTTTGCCCCTTACTATGTAGCAGGTGCACCCAGACACTCGCACAAAAAATAGCCCAATGAAAAAACAATTCAAAGCTCCAGAAAAATATAACAGCAATAAAGAGATAGCCAACCTGTCAGATGCACAGTTCAAACCACTAGTTATCAGGATGCTCCAGGTACTCACTGGGTACTTCAACAGCATAAAAAAGACCCAGGCAGCAATGAAGGTTGCATTATGTGAAGTAAAGAAAAATCTACAGGGAACCAACAGTGAAGGGAAGGAAACCAGGACTCAAATCAAGGGTTTGGAGCAGAAGGAAGAAAGAAACATTCCCCCACAACAGAGTGAAGAAACAAGAATCCAAAAAAGAGGAGAGGCTTAGGAACCTCCAGGACAACTTTAAACATTCCAACATTCGAATCATACGGGTGCCAGAAGAAGAAGAGCAAGAAATTGAAAACTTATTTCAACAAATAATGAAGGGGAACTTCCCCAATATGACAAAGGAAATAGACTTCCAGGCAGTCCAGGAATTTCAGAGAGTCTCAAAAAAGTTGGACGCAAGGAAGCACACACCAAGGCACATCATAATTACATTAGCCAAGATGAAAGGTAAGGAGAGAATCTTAAAAGCAGCAAGAGAAAAGGAGACAGTTACCTACAAAGGAGTTCCCATTAGACTATCAGCTGATTTCTCAAAAACTTTGCATGCAAGAAGGAGCTGAAAAGAAGTATTCCAAGTCATGAAAGGCAAGGACCTACATCCAAGACTACTCTATTCAGCAAAGCTATCTTATAATAGAAGGGCAGATAAAGTGCTTCCCAGGTAAGGTCAAGTTAAAGGAGTTCATCATCACCAAGCCCTTATTATATGAAATATTAAAGGGACTTATCTAAGAAAAAGAAGATAAAAAATATCAAACAGTAAAATGACAACAAACTCACAGCTATTAAAAACCAAACCTAAAAAAAAAAGTAAGCAAACAACTAGAATAGGAACAGAATCACAGAAAAGGAGATCACCTGCAGGGTTATCAGTGGGGGAATGGGAGGAGGAAAGAGGGGAAAAGGTACAGAGAATAAGTAGCATAAATGGTAGGTAGAAAATAAGCACAGGGAGGTTAAGAACAGTATGGGAAATGTAGAAGCCGAAGAACTTATATGTATGACCCATGGACATGAACTAAAGGTGTGGAATGTAGGTGGAAGGTAGTGTGCAGGGTGGAGGGGAATAAAGGTGGGAAAATGGGACAACTGTAATAGTATAATCAATAACATTTAAAATATATATATATATAAAGTCTTCAAAAAATTTTTTTGAACACCTAACATTTAGCAAGAACTGTAGTAGGACATAAAGATACAATCCCACCCTCAAGTTGCTTGAGGTAGATTTGGAGAAAATTATAGTACAGATATTAAGTATCATGACAGAGTGAAAGCTCAGAGTGTTATAGAAGTTCATGGCAAGGACTTCTAATCCAATCTTTTGAGTTGGAGGCAATTTCCCCCTTTTGAGGTAACTTTCTTAATTCTTAAAATATGAGTAGGAAGTAGCTGAGAGATGAGCAGTGATCCCCTAAACAGAAGTTGCAACACTCACAAAGTTCTAGAGGCCTGAGAGGGTGGAGCTTTTTCAAGGGGATGGGAGGATGTTGTGTAAGAGTAGAATTTGAGAGGTCAAACGAAAGTATGGAAAGAGATGACCCAGAGGAACCTAGATGATTCAGATGTGACTATATCACAGAGGGGCTTGCATACTATGCTAAGAGTTTGGATTTATTCTGGAAGTCAATGAAAGAATTAAACAGAGTTTCAAATTAGGTAACTCAGCAGGTGGTATGCAAAGATGAATTGAGAGGGAGTTAAATACAGAAACATGGAGACTAGTATTGTATCAACAAGAGATAAGGAGAGCCTAAACCAAGGTTGAGTCAGTGATGGTAGGGAAGAGGAAGTAGATTAGGTCAGGGTTAAAGAGGATCAGTGGGACCACTATGATGAGCATTGGAGAGGTAAAAACAGTAACCTCAAGGTCCAATTTGGTAAAAGACTGGTCATCCTTCAGAGAAGTAAAAAATCTAAGGAGTGTGCAGCTAATAGAGGAGATTGCCTTTACAGTTAAAAAAAATAAAACAGTTTTGTCATCATGTGTTCAAATGGGCTCCCAAAATATGTGCACTTTTTTACCTATTATGCATAGAAATGCTTGAAGAACAGAGCCTTTCCTAGGTATGTCACACAGAAATTCGATTTGTTCTTGTTGAATTAGTACCTTATTAGAACAATTTGTCACATACAGAATTGTGCTAGGACATTTTGAGGATGGCCCTGCCCCTACTCTGTAAAAATGAGTGCCAAGAATAGCCTTAAAATGGTGGGTGGTGGAAAGGTAGTGAGGAGGGTGTGTTGACTAGAGATGGATCATTCAAGATCTACCATTCTCTTACCCAGGCTTGCCTCTCCCATGAAGTTCTCAACCAGCTTAATTTCTCAGTTCTAGAGCTCTTCCTTCCCTCTCTACTTAATTAGAAAGGAAGGTATAAAAGCCCAGAAACTTTCCCATTGAAGGAAAACAAGCATCCCACAGGTGTGTTTGTTTTCCTGGTAATTGTAATAAATGGAAAAGATTATTGAAGTGTTGATTGTAAACAAAAAGCCAGCTTTTATTCTAAAACAACACAGAATTGCAATTGGGAACATGGAATGATGGTGGGCCATGTTCAAGTCTGAAGAAAATAAAGGAGAGAAAATTGTTACATAAATGGCTGTTACATATACAAAGGTTCCCCTCCTGGGCTTTGTGATCAGGTAGAGTGTGAGAGCTCCCCCTTCCGACCTCCCAACTTCACTTTAAATAAGGATTCTGTTTATTGATTTTTACAAAGGTAAATTTTCCTTTGCTTAGCAACCTTTCCATAGATTGCACTAATCAATAATTTATGTAAGAGATCATGGAAAATATGTATAAATTCCTGAGGAAAATATATTTAAGGAAACAAATTATTTTCTTTAAGAACACCAGAACTACTTGAGTTTTTTAAAGTAAAAATTTTATTTAGTTTTTGAAGCAAATAACTTTCTTAAATCCCCTTCCATAATATTTGTGATGCCTTCTAGGAATCGCATCTTCTTACATTTAGAAAAGTGAAAATTTTTTCAATGAAACTTAAAAGTAAGAACTCTTACATTGAATTCGAGCTTATCTGAGAAGCACTTTATCTGTCCTTCCATTCTAAATGAAAGTTTTGCTGGATAGAATAATCTTGGTTGTAGGTCTTTGGATTCCATGACTTGGAATACCTCTTTCCAGCCCCTTCTTACCTGTAAGGTCTCTTTTGAGAAATCTGCTGACAGTCTGATGGGAACTCCTTTATAGGTGACTGTCCCCTTAGTTCTTGCTGCTTCTAGGATTCTCTCCTTCATTTTAATCTTGGCTAATGTAATGATGATGTGCCTTGGTGTGTTCCTCCTTGGGTCCAAATTCTTTGGGACTCTCTGAGCTTCCTGAATTTCCTGGAAGTCTATTTCCTTTGCCAGATGGGGGAAATTCTCCTTTATTTTTTGTTCAAATAAGTTTTCCACTGGTGGCTGTTCCTTTCCCCCTTCTGGTACCCCTATAATTCAGATATTGGAGCATTTAAAGATGTCCTGGAGGTTCCTAAGTCTCTCCTCATTTTTTTGAATTCTTGTTTCTTCATATTTTCCTGTTTGGCCATTTTTTTCTTACTTCTGGTTCACTCCCTTGATTTGAGTACCAGTTTCCTTTTCATCACTATTGGTTTCCTGTGCAATTCCCTTCATTTCAATTACTTTAGCCTTCATATGTTTCTCTAATTTGTGACTAAAACCAACCAGTTCTGTGAGCATCCTGATCACCAGCGTTTTGAACTGTGCATCTGAAAGTTTTGCTATTTCTTTGTCGCTTAGAGTTATGGGCTCTGGGGCTTTGAGATCTTCTTGAGCCATTTTTGGTCTCTTCGTGCCGGTTAAGTATGAGGAGCGCAGCCTTAGAAGTTCACCACGGTGGGGCCACCCAGGTTGCTGGGTTGTGACACTGTATGTGGGGGTGGGGTCAGAGCGGGGAAATGGCGGCCCCCTCTGCTGCCTCTCACTGCTGGGGCCTGCTTGGTCACTGCCCACTCCCTCGCTGGTCTATCTGCGCCAGAATGCGCAGTCCACAGTCAACCCACCACCCTACACCCTCGCTGGGTCTGCTGGTCACTCACTGGGTTGCTCACTGGGCCACTCACTGGGTCTGCCCGTTGCAACCTGGGATCCGCGCGCCTGAGTTCGTCTGACTGAGTTTTCCTGTGCAACCCCACTCCACCAGCTGCTGGCTTCGCCCCTCTTACCAGTCAGGCTGAAAAATTTGTTGTTATCAGACTTCCAAAAAGTTCAATTTTCTGTGTTTTGGCTGTGTTTTCTGTTGCTAATATTTTGGTTGTCTCTAAACTTGGTTGTGTAAGAATTCAAGGAGTTCATCATCACTAAGCCCTTATTATATGAAATGTTAAAGGGACTTATCTAAGAAAAAGAAGATAAAAATATGAACAGTGAAAGGACAGCAAACTCACAGTTATTAACAACCACACCTAAAACAAAAGCAAACTAAAAGGACAGCTAGATCAGGAGTGGAACCATAGAAATGAAAATCTCATGGAGGGTTAGCAACAGGGGGTGGGAGGAGGAGAAGGGGAGAGAAGGTACAGAAAATAAGTAGCATAGACAGTAGGTAGAAAATAGATAGGGGGGCAAGAATAGTATGGGAAATATAGAAGCTAAAGAACTTGAGACACATGGTCATAAACTAAAGGGGGAGAATGGTGGGGGCGGGGGGTGCAGGTTGGAGGGGATGAAGGTGGGAATAGAACAACTGTAATGGCATAATCAATAAAATTTTAAAAATTAAAACTCTTACAATTAATCTATCTCCTCTTAACTCCACTGCACTTTCTTAACTGAGTTTCAAAACCTCACTGTGAGCTGTTATAATTGGCATTTAGTGTTCATTTTTTTTTCATTTCTCCCTATTCCAAGTCATTTTATATTCTGCTGCCAGTCATCTTGTCAGTACTTTTGTCAGGTTACCAATTAATGGTTCAAGCTCCTCAACTGAAATTCCAAATTGTCTACCATCCAGCAATGACTTCCATTTTCGGCTTTATTTTTCCTCACTCTACTCTATAGTTTATAGCTGCTGTTTATTTTGTCTCCTTACTAGATTGTCAGCTTTCAGTGAGAGTCTTACCAGTTTTTTCTGAAGTAACAATTTTAGTTGATATACAGATACTAAAATAGTCTTTATGATTTTTAAAAGTAGATTCTCATTTAACTTCTTTTAACAAGCATCTTAGTCCCTCTGAGTTCTCTATGCACTTGAAAGTAATTTAACTGCAGGTCATTTATTAAGTTATTCTGTGAGATTTGTGGCACATTTTCAAGGTTAAAATTCACCAAAAATGATAGTACTGAGAGAATGTGTGAATGTACTATATATATTTAAAATGTTAAATAAATGACTACCTGTATTATCCATAAACTACATTCAGCAAGCACGGTTTAAATGAAAAAGGAGTTAGAATAAGTGGTTTGGAAAATAGATCCTTCACTTAAGTGCTTTTATCTTGTTGGTTTTTACTATAGTGTTTTTACTTCTTACTTTCTTCAGTCCTGTTAAGAATATAGTAACATCACTGCTGCTGGGGTGTCTAGGTCAAGTCTGGGCACCGTATCGACCACCAGGCGGCTCTCTTACTTCATGTTCCAAGACTGGAGGCCTCTCCATATTTTTCAAAGTCTAGACGTCTCTTCTCAAATTTGGTTCATAATGTTTCTTATTAATTATGAATAATAAGTAGGAAGGCTCTGTGAACACTACTTACATTAAGAGAATCCAGTGCTTTTTATTGGCCAAGACAGTTTGGGCAATGAGAAAGTCTACAGATTACCTCTTCTCTCCAGAACAACACACATACTGAAGCCAGAACTTAACATATATGATTTTGTTGTAAATTCACTTTAGTGTTGCACTGAAACATAATTAAAAATTCCCGAGACACTGAAAGATGTGCCTAATCTAGAGTTATTCAAAGTTTCATGGAATACTAGAATTTGCCAGGATTCTGTCAAAGTTTAGCAGAGCTCTATGAAATCAATCAATGAATAAACTTAGGATATAAATTTTTTTATCATTATTGACTTTGGCTTCCTTAATATTTAATTTTTGAGGAAATTTTTGATTTTTCTCATTGTCTTTTTCTGATCATTTCTACCTTAAAATTGCATTCTTCAGAACTGTTGAACAGCCTTCAGTATTACTCCATATATTAAGAAGGAAAAAAGATACCATTTTTCTATTACTATAAAGCTCATTTGGCTGGCCAAGATGGAGGTGTAGGTAGACACACTGTGCCTCCTTGCACAACCAAAATTACGGACAACAAAAAATTTAGAAACAAAAAAATACCAACCAGAACTGACAGAAATTTGAACTATATGGAAGTCCAACAACCATTCATCCAGACCAGCAAGAGGGGTGAATTTAGTGGCCAGGGGAGAGGGGTCTCAGCAGGAAAAAGCTGTGGCTGGTGACCGGGGAGGGGGGGCAGCAAGCAGACCCAGTGAGGCGTGCAGGGTGGCTGGCTGGCTGACCCCAGTCCCACATTCACGTGCAGATAAACCAGGTAAAATGGGCAGCAAGACAGACCGCGCAACCCAGGGCCCCAGCAACAGGAAATAAAGCCTAAAAGCACCAATTGAAAACACTTATGGGAGTTGAGGTGCCAGGAGAGAGTCCCAGCCTCAGAGGAGAGTTTGTTGGAGAGACCCACAGGGTCCTAGAATGTACACAAGCCCACCCATCTGGGAACCAGCACCAGAAGGGCCCAATTTGCTTGTGGTAAGCTACGGAAGGGTCTGAAATCCAAGAGAGAGTGTAGCAAGCACCATTGTTCCCTCTCTGACCCTGTCCCCTCATACAGTGTCACTACCCAGCGATGGGGGGGTTGCACCACCCTGTTGAACAGCTAAGGCTCCACACCCCTCACTACGCAACAGGCGCAACCAGACACCCCCCCCAAAAAAAATGGCTCAAACAGAAGAACAGATCAAAGCCCCAGAGCCAATAATTTCAAGCGACCAAGAGATAGCCAACATATCAGATGCACAGTTCAAAACACTGGTGATCAGGATGCTCACAGAATTGGTTGATTTTCGTTGCAAATTATTTAGGTGAAAATATGAAGGCTACACTAAGGGAAATGAAGGAAAATGCACAGGGAACCAATAGCGATGGAAAGAAAACTGGGACTCAAATCAATGGAGTAGACCAGAATGAAGAAAGAAGCAACAAAACAAAAAAGAATGAAAAAACAAGAATTTTAAAAAATGAGGAGAGGCTTAGGAACTTCCAGAATATCTTTAAATGCTCCAACACCCGAATTATAGGGGTACCAGAAGGGGAAGAGGAACAGCAACAAGTGGAAAACTTATTTGAACAAATAGTGAAGGAGAACTTCCCCTATCTGGAAAAGGAAATAGACTTCCAGGAAGTCTAGGAAGCTCATCCCAAAGAAGGTGGACCCTGGCTTCAGGAGACCACAAAGAAGGTGGACTCCTGGCTTCAGGAAATCACAAGCAATTCAACCTTTGTGTCCAGGAATACTTCAGGCAATAAAGATGGTTGTCTGAACCATTGTGCTCCAGGGTGAGAAGTCTTCTACCCAGGACACAGATTAAGAATCACCAGTCAACACATGAGATGAGGCTAGGAAAATTGCTGGACTCTAACTATTATTTCACCTTTTCCCTGAATTCCAAACCTCTTACCTACCGTTTTCTTCTCCTTAAAAAAAAGTTGGCTTGAGATGAAATGTAATTATCAGTGCATAAGGATACATAAACCACTGCCTTCTCAAATCACCAGCCATCTGACTAAAGACCTATAAAGATTCAATCTTTGTCTCTACTTATTGGTTCTGGTAGTGATAGGAAGCATGAACACTGACTTTTCTGGTTTCACCCCTGCACTGGAGCTCAGAGGGTATCAGTCTGAATAAGTCTGTGCTTAGAAACTTTAAGAGGAACTGCCTGGGACTCCCAAAGTTTCTGTTTTCCACAGCCTCAATCCCCTTCTGGTTTTTATATGTAGAAGTTATGGAGACTGATCTTCCTGGCACTGTAACCCCGGTGGGGGGCCTGGTGTAGGGCTTGGACCCCTTGCTCCTGAGATATTTCTCCCAATTTTTATCCATGACATGTGGGTGTGGCACCAGCTGGTTATGGGCCTCCATCCCTCCTACCAGTCTCGATGCGGTTTCTTCTTTAGGTCCATAGTTGCAGGACTTCCATTCAGCTCCACTTCTGATGGCTGTAAATGATGGGTTTTTTATAGTTTAGTTGTAATTTTGATGAGGTTGTGTGTGGAGGAGAACTGTGTTTACCTATGCCACCATCTTGACCAGAAGTCCCTAGCCTGCAAATATTTAACATTTATTTTTATTGAATGCCTTTTTGGTGGGATCTGGAATCTCCCCCAAACCTAACACTTCCTAATTGTCTTCTACCCAACAAGATTAACCCATTTACATTACATTTCTAATATTTGTAAGCTTTTGGGTTGTACCCCCTGTTCTAGGAATTTCCATCCCAGGCATAACATGGATACAAAAGCCTAGCGGAAATACCTGGCATATTGGAGTAAACTTGAAGGAGAGGCAGCCTTGGCTAAAACTGTGTGGTAAGGCAGCTTGTTTGCTCCCTCTGAAACTGTAAAAGTCATTATTTGTGCTGCCTGCCACTACCAGAACCAATAAGTAGAGACAATGATTGAATCTTTATCAGTGCTTAATTCAGATGGCCAACAATCTGAGAAAATAAGGTTATATACCTTCCAAAATCATCTTAACATCTCATTTCAAGCTGACCTTTTTATAAGGAGAAGAAAGGGTAGGAAAGAGTTTTAGAAAAAAATTAATTGGATGAGAGTTGCACTCCAGTGGCAATTTTCCTATTACTCCTTTATGTGCCTAGTACTCCTTTATCTGTTGATCAATAGGAAGGACACAGGGACGAGAACTTAGGGGGGTGGAAATGGGAGGGAGGTGGGGAGCAAGGGGCAGGGGAGGCTGGGATGGGAAAAATAGACAAAAAAACTGTACTTGAAAAATAACTAAATAAAATTTAAAAAAAGAAAACAACAACAACAACAACAAAAAACAGTTCTTCATCTGCATCAGGGGTGTTCCCTCCCTGGAACATAATGGCTCAGATACCAGCTCCATTGCTTGCAGACCCCCTAGAGCACACAGGTTGAATTGCTTCTCAGCCTCCTGGAGTTGTGCATTCCAGTTCCTGGAATAACAGTCTTCCACCTACGTTAATCACTTAAGCCTAATAACTAAGGTTAAAATCTTTAACTCTTGAGTTCCCCTACCACCTCCACTGGTGAAAACTTCTTTTCTTCCATAGAAAGTTTACTATTACCTTATTTCTCCATTCTTTTCCCATGTCTCATTGAAACCTACACATGGATAAGGGTCCAGTACTCACTCATTCATGAGATAAATGACTACTTTAAAAAAAATTTAAAACTATGTTATCCTGTCCCCAAATGGCTTCCTTGAAACCACAAAACAAACTTTGCATCATTGGACAAAATGGGGTCATCAGAATTCTCTCCATACTTGAACCCTGCTTGGTTGTTTTATAAGTCTCTCACTGTTTTGTTTTGTTTTGTTTTGTTTTTTTAACTTGGTAAGAGAGGTAGATGGTCAGGAAAAGTAGAAAAGGCTACTTCATAAAGGAAAGATGAGACAGAAAGAGTTTCAGTTCAGCCCTTTAGAATGGTAGGAGCAGAGAGAATAGGGATTCAGAAATCATTTGCTCTAAGTCTCTTGCTTTATGGCAAACTGAACCAGAAGTGTGGAGCTGTGTGCTCTATTGACTTTCTCAGAAACTTACCTATGGATCTTTCATCTTTATAGTCAAGCTTTACTTTTACTGTTTCTCACCTAAATTTTTTCTGGTTATAACTCTGGGATATTTATTCTTTTAGTTGGTCATGTTGAAGGAAAGAGTTAGTGATATACTTTTTCTCTTATTGAATTCATTGGAGTGCCATTGGTTAATAAAGTTTTATATGTTTCAGGTGTACAATTCTTAATATATCATCTTTATGTTGTATTGCGAGTGATATACTTTTAAATAGATAAATTTCAAAATTAAGGTAAAATCTCCCTGATAGTTTTTTTTCCCTCCAAACTGTAATATCCTCTTCCACCTTCCTGTTAGCCATTTTTCATGCCTGTCCTCCTTTGAAATGGACAGACATTTTTTATGGCTGTCCTTCTTTATTGCTTTCCTTACTCTGATATTTTTTTCACTTTAATTATGGGGTCCCAATCAGACCTTTAGTGTCTTCAACTTTACTATGCAATAAATAACTTAAAATTTCATTTTGGGGAAAGTTATTGATGCTACTAATCCTGCTAAACTGCCATTTCTAGACAAAACTTGGATGGAATTCAGTCCAGAATTCAAAAGGTATATGTTTTCTTACACAGCACATAGGTGTGCCACTCTTTAATCAAATCCACCTGGAAACCTGACTTTTTAGATAAAAAGCAATTCTTAAGAGGATTCACCAATACTCTTTTTATTTTTTTTTAAATTAAATTTATTTTTTTTAATTGTTTATGCTGTTACAGTTGTTCTATTCCCCCCTTCATTCCCCTCCACCCTGCCCCCCCAACCCCACCATTACCCCCCTTTAGCTTATGTCCATGTGTCTCAAGTCCTTTAGGTTCTATATTTCCCATACTATTCTTGCCCCCCCCCCCATCTATTTTCTATCTACTGTCTATGCTACTTGTTTTCTGTACCTTCTCTCCCCGTCTCCTCCTCCCACTTCCCTGTTGCTAACCCTCCTTGAGATCTTCATTTCTATGTTTCCACTCCTGATCTAGCTGTCCTTTTAGTTTGCTTTCGTTTTAGGTGTGGTTGTTAATAACTGTGAGTTTATTGTCCTTTCACTGTTCATGTTTCTTTAACTTCTTTTTCTTAGATAAGTCCCTTTAACATTTCATATAATAAGGGCTTGGTGATGATGAACTCCTTGAATTTGGTCTTATCTGAGAAGCACCTTATCTGTCCTTCCGTTCTAAATGAAAGTTTTGCTGGGTAGAGCAATCTTGGTTGTAGGTCTTTAGATTTCATGACTTGGAATATTCTTTCCAGCCCCTTCTTGCCTGTAAGGTCTCTTTTGAGAAATCTGCTGACAGCCTGATGGGGACTCCTTTGTAGGTGATTGTCCCCTTAGCTCTTGCTGCTTCCAGGATTCTCTCCTTCGTTTTAATTTTGGCTAATGTAATTATGATATGCCTTGGTGTGTTTCTTCTTGAGTCCAACTTTTTTGGTACTCTCTGGGCTTCTTGGATTTCTTGGAAGTCTGTTTCCTTTGCCAGATTGGGGAAATTTTCTTTTATTATTTGTTCAAATAGTTTTTCCACTGGTGGTTGTGTCTTTCCCCCTTCTGGTACCCCTATAATTCGGATATTGGAGCGTTTATAGATGTCCTGGAGGTTCCTAAGCTTCTCCTCATTTTTCTGAATTCTTATATCTTCATTCCTTTCTGATTGATCATTTTTTTCTTCCTTCTGGTTCACTCCATTGATTTGAGTCCCAGTTTTTTTTTCATCTCTATGGGTTTCCTGTGGAATTCCATTCATTTCCCTTAATTTAGCCTTCATATGTTTCTCTAATTTGTGGCTATAGTCCACCAGATCTGTGAGGAAGCTGATGACCAGTGTTTTAAACTGTGTGTCTGAGAGATTTGCTATTTCTTCGTCACTTAGATTTATCTCCGGGGCTTTGAGGTCCCCCTGCGACATTTTTGGTCTGTTCTGGCCCTTTAAGTGAGAGAAGCGGCGCCTTGGAGTCCCAGGTCGCTGGGTTGTGACATGTGGGGGCGTGGTCAGAGCGGGGAAATGGCGCTGCCGCCGCCGCCGGCGCCGCCGGTGGGACCGCTCACTCCCTCACCCGCGCGCAACCGGGCAACCACAGTCAACTCGCTGCTACTGCCTCCCCACTGACTCCTCCGTAGTCGCTCACCCGGTGGGCCGCTCGGTCGCTCACTAGGTCCAATCCTGGGTTTGGAACCCGTGCGACTGGATTCGCGCGTCTGGATTCCGCGCCCGGGTAGATCGAGCTCTCCTTTGTATCTCCTCACCCGATGCGGGTTTCGCCCCTTACCGGTCGGGCTGAAGAATTTGTTGTTAGCGGACTTCCGAAAAGTTCAGTTTTCCGTGTTCTGGTTGTGTTTTCTGATGCTAATATTTAGTTGTCCCTAAACTTGGTTGTGTGGGGAGGCAAGGCACATCCACCTAAACCGCCATCTTGGCGGAAGTCCTGCACCAATACTCTTTTTAAAAGTGGGTTCTCCTCTGGTACAAATAGTCTTTTCAGTAACACATTTATGATTTAAATGAACACGTACAGTATAAACTGAGGTAGGAGAAAACTGCAAATTGAAGCAATGTAAGAGCTGCAGTTTTATAGAAAGTTAGTCTTTGTGTCATGTTGCTGTACACTGTGTTACTGTACATTTTCCTGAACCTTTCTTTATTTTACTTTTTTTAATGTATTGATTTTGAGAGAGAGAGAGAAACATTGATTTGTTGTTCCTCTTATTTATGCATTCATTGGTTGATTCTTTTATGTGCCTTGACCAGGGATCGAACCTGCAAACTTGGTGTATTGGGCAGACACTCTAACAAACTGAGCTACCTAGCCAAGGCTTCCTATTCCTTTCTTCATAAGTCTCTACCCAAAAGCAGAATTTAAAGGGAATTCTGCTATCTTCTACCTAGTAAATAAACTCCTCTCCAAACAGATAATAGGTAAATAGAAAGAAAGTGAACTCCTCAATTTAGAAAAAGGAAAAAGTAAACATAGTACTTTATTAATCTCTCTTCATTTTTAGGTTTCAAATAATTAAGTTGATTTGGACTCTGACTCTTTATTTTTTAAGATTACATCTTAACTAAAACAGACAAAGCAAGAACTTCCCTATTATTCAAACAGTTCCTTGAATTTTTCAAATAAGCTCCACCCTTGGTAGCATTCACATCTCAAAGGTGTGAGCCAATGCTCTAAGTCCCTTTGTAGCTGCAATTAGAGAAAAATATTTCTTTGCCTCCTCTCTACCCCCTACCCTCTCTCTTTGTAGTGGGACAGAGAGACAGACATTTAAACTGAGGAAACAGGAACAGTGTGTAGAATTCATAAAGCTGGAAGTCCAGAATCCCTTTTATCCTTAGAGCAGTATAAAATACATTTCTTGTATAGTTACCAAAAAGTTGGAAGAGACAAAACATAGGAACTTACTGTCTAAGAAACAGAGTAGGGCACAGTCACAAGAATAAAAGTAGTGGTGGTTTGAGTGCCTACTGTATTTGGGTTTTTAAAAACAAAAACAAAAACCTCTCTTTCCACCTTTTCCCAGGGAACTAATTGCAGGAGATTCAGTGCTCCTCTCTGTACTCCTGAGTTTATACCTTTGGTAAACTCAGGAGTCTTCATTTCCAAAATGGGTGGCTTAGCCCTGGCCAGGTAGCTCAGTTGCTTAGAGCACTGTCCTGATATGCCAAGGTTGTGGGTTGAATCCACAGACAGGGCACATGCAAGAAGGAATCAAACAATAAATGTATAAATGAGTGGAACAACTCCTAGTTGGTTTTTATTCTGTTTTTAAAAAAGATTTTATCTGTTTACTTTTTAGAGAGTGGGGAAGGAAGGAAGAGAGGGAAAGAAATATCAATGTGAAAGAGAAACATGTTAGCTGCCTCTCACATGTGCCCAAACCATGGACCAACTGGAGCCAGAACCTACATCCCAGGCATGTGCTCTGACCAGGAATTGAACTGGCAACCTCTTGCTTTGTAAGATGATGCCCAATGACTGAGCCATACCAGTCAGGTTTATTCTTATTTTTAAATGCATCTCCTTATTGCCTGAACCAGGGGTACTACTACCACTGCCTACCATGCACCAGGCATGGTAGTCGGGTGTTGGTAAGCCATGCTAGGTAGAACAGATGAACTCCTATTCTCATGGAACTGGTAGGTAGGGGAGAGATCAACAGAGAATAAGTAAACAAATAAAAATTTACAAAATTTAAAGGGCTGTGAAAGACAATCCAGATCCAGAGATAGAGAATAACAACAAGTCTATCAGGGAAACTGGTGAAGGAAGGCTCAATGTCTTGGTCCCCGATGAGCAATGGAGAGATGTGTGTCTTAGGGTTGGAGGATAGGCAGACCCCTGACCAGCTTTGAAGAGTGTGGCTTTTATTCAAAATGTAGAAAAAGAAATCCACTCAAATTTTAAACAGTGGAATCATATTAATATATTTGTTTCCAAAATGTTACTATGGTTGTTGTGTTGAAAACAGATTGAAATCTGGCAAGAATAGAAGCTAGAACACCTTTTAGACTGTTTCCAGTCCGGAAGAAAGATAATGAATGATGTCTCAGCCTCAAGAGGTACAAACAGTGGTAGAAAGGATATTCAAATATGTTTTAAGTAGGAGTTGATGAAAATTGGGAGTGAGTTAAGGGAAGTCAAGAATAACACCTAGGATTCTAGCTCATTTAAGTAAGAGAATGGTGGTGTCTTTTACTTACATGGGAAATTTGGTGGTGGGGGGTACAGGTTTCCTAATAATGACATGATCCAATATGCATCTCCCCATGAGCTTTCAGTTGTTTGTTTTTAAATGGACCTTTATTTTAAAGATTTTATTTATTTATCTTTACAGGGGAAGGGAAGGAGAGAGGGAGAGAAGCATCAATGTATGGTTGCCTTTCATGCGTCCCCTGCTGGGAACTGGCCTGCAGGGAACCGGCCTGCAACCCCGGTATGTGCCCTGACTGGGAATCGAACCGGTGACCCTTTCCTTTACAGGCCTGCGCTCAATCCACTGAGCTACACCAGCCAGGGCTAGACCTTATTTTTTTTATAGCAGTTTTAAATTCAGGGCAAAACTGAGTGGGAAGTACAGAGAATTCCCACATACCTCTCACCCTTATGCCACCCCCCACCACACACACAGCCTCTTCCACTCTAACATCCCATACCACAATGGTGCATTTCTTAACATTGATAAACCTATGTTCACACATTATTACTACCCAAATCCATAGTTTACATTAGGGTTCATTCTTCTTGTTGTATATTCTGTGGGTTTCAACTAAAGTACAATGGCATGTATCCACCATTATAGTATCAAACAAAATAGTAGTTTCAATGCCCTAAAGATTGGGCCCTGTCTATTCATCCTTCCCTCCTCCCAACCCTTGGTAACTGATTCTTTACTGTCTTTATAGTTTTGTTTTTTCCAAAATTTCATAATTGGAATTATTCAGTATGTAGCATTTTCACATTGGTTTCTTTCATTTAGTAATATGCATTAAAACTTCCTTTATGTCTTTTCATGGCTTGATAGTTCCTTTTTTAACATTGAGTAATATTCCATTGTATGGGTATATCACAGTTTATTTATCTTTGGTTAACTTCTTGGTTGCAATTCTGAACAAAGTTGCTGTAAGCATACAAGTGCAGATTTTTGGGTAGACAAAAGTTTTCAATTCATTTAGATAAATACAAAGGGACACCATTACTGGGTCATATGTTAATAGTATGTTTCATTTGTAAGAAACTGCCAAATCTTTTCCAAAGTAGGTGCACCATTCTCATCAGCAATGACTATTGCTCCACATCATAGCCAGCATTTGGTGTTGCCAGTGTTTCAGATTTTTACCATTCTAATAGGTGTCTAATGGCATCTTGTTGTTGTTTTAATTTGTAGTTCCTTAATGACATGATGTTGAGCATCTTTTCACATACTTATTTACTGTCTGTATGTCTTCTGGTGAGATGTCTATTCAGGTCTTTTGCCCATTTTTAAATCAAGTTGTTTGTTCTTTTATTTTTGAATTTTAGGAGTTCTTTGTTATTGTAGATAAAAGTTCTTTATATTTTTTCCATATATTTCTTCTCAGTTTGTGGCTTGTCATTTCATTCTCTTGATAAGCTTTTAGTTTTGTCTTGTCAAGCCACTGTTTCATGTAAGTTTCATTTCAATTCAGCCAAATGTGCAAATCTTTTCTATTGTATAAGGCTCTCTTTTACATTTTGAAAAATAAACATATTTTACTATTACAGAAGCAATACATATTCCTAACGGAAAATTTGAAAAACTCGTAATTAGAAAAGAAGAGGAAAAACCTATGAAAACCTCTGGAATCTGGAAGATTAGTGACCTTGGATGCATCTGGAAACCACCTCCTTGGCTGGAGCAATTTGACAATACATGTCCAAAGCACAAAAAGATACTGGCCCTTTGACCCAACAATCCTTTAGAAATATAGGGCAAAGAACTCATATGTATGACCCATGGACATGAACCAAGGGATGGGGGGAATGCTAGAGGGAATGGGTATACTAGGCAAAGGGGGATGAAGAGAAGAAAGAAAGAGGCAACTGAAATAGCATAATCAATAAAATATACTTTAAAAAAGAGAAACGTATTCCATGAAAATAATTGGACATGTGCCCAGAATGTTAAATACAAGGATGTTCCTGATTAAAAAAAACTGGAAACAACCATTTCCGATTTTGGTGCTGTAACAAAGCACCACAGACTGGGTGACAGAAACAACGGCAGAGAAATGTATTTCTCACAATTCTGTAGTCTGGAAATCCAAGATTAAAGCAGGTTGGGTTTTTTATCATGCTTCTCTCCTTGGCTTATAGATGGCCATCCTTTCCCTGTATTTTCATGTAGTCTTTCCTCTGCATATGTCTGTGTCCAAAATTTCTCTTTTTATAAGGACCCTAGTCAGAGTGGATTAGGGGTCACCCTAATGACCTAATTTTAACTTAAATACCTTTTTAAAACCTAACCTCTAAATATGGCCACATTCTGAGATTCAGGGGGTTAGGACTTAAACATATAAATTTCAGGGGAACGTGATTCAACCAATAACACAAACTCATCCAAATTAATGCACAGGAAAATGGCCAGAAAAGTTAATCACGATTATATTTAGGGGGTGATATAGATGATTTTCCTTTCTTTTCTTTATTTATTGCTTAACTGTGTATTTTAATTTTTTGCACAGTGTTTGTGCAGTATTTTTAAAAGACTCTTCAATGACACAAACACCCCAAAAAAGAAGGAAGAGGGGAAATCTGCACTATGCCTAAAGCATATTTCGGAGAATAGTTCTCCATTCATGTAGTTTTCCTTTAGCCATTTCTGCTTTCCTGCTGCTAAGGTGAGTTCCAGTGGGATATAAAAGCTCACTCAGTGTTCTGTACTGTTTCTATTTGTCCTGGATAGTAATGGCCTGCTCATTTAATGTTCAATGAAGTGTGCAGTGTACTTTTATTCTTTTTTGGAGGCTGTTTGGAAATGTTTTTCTTAATCGGAAGACATTGCTGAAGCCAGTGGCTTTATCACTGAAAGACTCATATTGGTTTAGGGCTTATGATCAGACAAGTTCTGAAATCTATTTTCAAACTTGTAGAGGAAAAGAAAAACCAAAACGTTTTAATGGGGTGGGTTTCCAGAAAGAGGAGGGTAAATATGTTTAGAGTTCTGATCTTCGTGATTTCTAGCTCAGGAGGCAGAGGATGCCTGTTCATGGCACCCTTGCATTCATGACAGAATTGACTAGGCATTTTTCTTCTAAAGTCTGTTATTTCTTCAGAGGCTGGACCTATCAGTCCAATTATTTTCTTCTAGGCCTGTCCCCCTTCCTCCTTCCCTCACTTCTGTAGCTTGGGTCATTTTGATGGGGGACTCAAATGTTGGAAAAATTTTAGTTTCAGGTAATAGTTAATAAGTTTAGCAATCAATGTATGTGAAAGCTATTGTTTTAGGAACTGAAAGTATGACCCACCTAGCTCCAGGAGACCAGAAGCAGTTCTACCTTTGTGCCAAAGAAGTACTGCAAGCAATCAAGACGGCATCTGAGCTATTGTACTTAGGGTGACATGCCAAAGACACAGATAAAGACCAATGCCTCTGGACACAGAGGAAAGAATGCTGCAGCTTTTTATCTAATTAACTTTTTCCCTGAATTCCAATCCCCTTATCTACTCTTTTCTTCTTTTAAAAAGGTTGATTTAAAACAGAATTTAAGAAGGTTTGTTAGGGTACAAACCTGCCCTTCTCAGATCTCTGACTATCTGAATAAAACACCCATCAAGATTCAATCCCTGACTTGGCTTATTAGGTCAGGCAGGTGACAGGCTGCATGAACACTGGCTTTTCTAGTTTCAAGTTCTGCACAAAATATGTACTGTTTGAATAAAGGGACAACACTTAAGTTAAGACATAATAAAGTAATTTCAGATTATCTGTATATATTTTGCATAATATACCTACATGGCCATTAATATTGGTTGTTTGGTGAACTGAAATGCAGCTACTCCCCTGGTTGTTACATAGTTGTGACCATTCAGTATCATTATACTTGTTTAAGTAGGTAGTAGACAACAATCGCAGACCTTTTAATTTTAGTCTTATAATAGAGAAAGTATATTGTATTAAGCACCTTGCTTAGATCTCTGACAAGTTTTGAGAATACTTCTGGAAACGAGAATTCTATGCAGAAGCACATATTTTAATTTTTTTAATCCTCACCCCAGAATATGTTAATTTGAGAGAAAGAAAGAAACATCGATGTGAGAGAAAGACATTGATCAGTTGCCTCCCGTACGTGTGGGAATGGAATCTGCAACCTAGGTAGGTGCCCTGACTGGGAATCAAACCTGCAACCTCTTGGTGCACAAGATGATGCTCCAACCAACTGTGCCACTTGGCCAGAGCAGGGCACATATATTAT
The DNA here is from genome assembly GCF_021234435.1 of Artibeus jamaicensis. NCBI lineage: Eukaryota > Metazoa > Chordata > Mammalia > Chiroptera > Phyllostomidae > Artibeus > Artibeus jamaicensis. Next base: position 33,762,451 of record NW_026521814.1, read on the forward strand.
AGACCACTTCTTGCCCTCAGTTTCTCAAATGAGATGCTTAAACTGATTTGTTCATTTTCAGAGCAAAGTAATGGGCACACATTCCAGATTCGTAGCATTTTGCTTTGATCTGGGATAAAATTTGAGTTAATGACTTTTCATCTATTATTCACAATATTCTCAGCAAAGTGATATTACAATGCCTGACCTACCATGCTTCTGGCCAGAAAACATGAATTAGGAATGCTGTTCAGGAGGTTCTTGCAGTGACCAGTTAGCCCTTTACTGCTTGTAATATTTGGGAGTTGGTGGAGCTCTAAGAAGGGAAAATAAACCAGGAAGTTGCCTACCACGGTGCCTCTGGCAAAACACTTCATGTTGATCTTTGGTCAGACTGGATAGTACTTAGATGAGAGATTATCTGTAATACTGAATCTTACAGGTTTCCCCTCTAGGCTGATGGCTAGCTTCTGAAGAGCAAGGGCAGTGTCTTCTTTGTCTTGAGAGTACTGGGCCTAGGTGCAGAATAAATAACTGTTTCACTGAATTCACAATCAGCCACCTGCTTGTGAACCACCCTCATTTTATATATATTTTTCTGTTACTAATCTTGGATGTGATAAAATTCTATTAGTGTAGTGAGGCTTGAATACTGTTCTAATGTTCTAAAATATATGAGATGAAAAAGACCTTAGAAATAATTTACAGTAGAATGACTTAATTTTGCAGATGGGGAACTGAGGCCCAGAGAGATTGAATGACTTCTGAAAGTTAGTTAGTGTCAGAGATAGAATCAGTTCCTTCTGGCTCCTAGTTTGCCTCTAAACACCCCTAAGCCACTAAGAAGACTGCTTCTGCTTCAGGTTATACTGGGTTTTCTTTTCCCTTTTCCATCTTTCTCTTTCTTTTCACATGCCTCCACCCACTCCACCCATACCCCTACCCCCACCCCTGCCAACAACTTTAATAGGAGCTCAACATGCAAATCGGAGAGCTTGGAAATTTTTAGCAAAACTGTGTTGTGCTGTGACCCAGTATGGTGGAGGTAGACTTTTTTTCTGGAAAGATACTATATTTATTCATATTCTCTAGGCTTTAGTTGAACATCAGAGCCTTGCCTAAGAGCAGACATCTTTGCTGCTTAGTGAGTGTACCTTGCACTCTAGTGTAAGGAGACCTGAGCTCTCATTTTGGCTCTGTCACCACTCCTGTGGCCCTGGGAAAGTTAATTTTCCTCTTTGGGCCTCAGTTCCTCTTGATAAAACATAGAACTTGGACTACATGGGCTCTAAAACTGTATGATTCTACTTGTTTCCACTTCTGAATTATGAAGAAATATCTTCCACCTTTGAAGTAAAAGCCATACCTAAGCCCCATGGAATTTGATCAGCCTTATATTTTTGTGTGAATGTTGAGAGGCTTTCTCTGCTCTGTTTGGTGTAACTGGAATGATTTAGTTTTCATTTCAGTGGTATCAATGATTATTTTCCTTTTGTCATTCTACCAAAAAAGTCATTGACACAATGGTTAAAGGTGTTCTAGGACTTAGTTCCTTTGGGTCTCATTTCAAGTGTTACTTTCAAAATCTCTAGACCTCCTCCTCTCTATTACTCACCTGGCACTGGATGGTATCTGTGGATCCTATCTTCTTTTGCCTCTTGTGGCACTGGGAGAGAGGGTGTAGGTTCTCCTCAGTATCAGGGATCCAGAAGGTGCCTGGAAGAAGGAACATTTTCTCTAAGTAGAGGAAGAAAAAGCTGCCAGTTTGCTTACTCTTCTGTAGCAGGTGACAAGGAAGTTAGTTGCAGCCTGACTCTTCACCTCTCTGTGGGTTTACTGGCTTTGTGTTATCGCAGCAAAGTCCTCTAGACATGTTATGGCAGCCTATCCCTTGCCACCTTCTGCTTACGTGCCTACCTGCCCAGGACAGGAGAATGAAGAGATCAACTTTCTGGCTGTTATTAAAAGGATTTCCTATTTGTCAGAGGGAAGTAGCCCGCCTTATTCTGAAAGTTCCTTGATGTGCAAAGCTGCAGAATGCAGTCATTTGTTAACTTCACTTAAAGGAACGTAAGCCCCAGTGTTGCATCACTTTGCCTCTAACAGACCTTTCTCTTTTGCATCGACTGTTTCTGGCCATCAGCCACTCAACAGCATTTACTTGCCTTAAGCAGGAAGGAAAGTATGAAATGGAAGAAAAACCATTATCTCCTTGAGGACTAAAAAATTGCTGGCAGACTTCAGAATGCATAAAAACACCAAAGTACCACGCAAACAAGTATGAATTAACATAATGCAGAGTATTTCTAGAAATAATCTTAGTGGAGTTAATCTTAGAAACCTTCTTAGAAGAATAGTCCCTGAAAATTTAATTGACTACATTAACATACTTACCTGGAGAACCAGGGACAATTTTACAAAGGGTTTAAATGATGAAGACTCACTAAATCATATTCCAGAGGGCACAAAAGATGCAAACTAAGAAATCACATAGCAAGTTATGTGAAAAGGACTTGATAGAGAAAAAATGAGGAAGCTAAACAAGGGAATTTGTAGAAATACACCTGAAGGCCAAATTGAAAAATTTGGATCTGATAAAATTTGTGATAGGGAGCCAGTGGAGGTTCTTGAATTCTTGAGCATGGAAATGGTGTATGAAATTGTCTGAGGAAAACTAATCTTCCTGCTATATATAAACTAATACGGAAAAGTTAGTGACGGGGCCCATTTAAAGCTGCAGCTATAAAAATGAAGTGGAGACAAATTGGATAAGTGAGATGGAATCAATTATCAGGGTTTGACCAAGGCTTAGACAATAATAGCCAACATTCTCTGAGTGCTTTCTAGGTGCTGGTCACAGGGCTGAGCGTGTCTCACATGAATTAATGAATTTAAATCTCAACAGAACTGTATGAAACGAAAGTAAACACCTTGCTCTAGATCATGCAATTATAAGCATGGAACTGGAATTTGAATGCAGTTACTCTGGTTCCAAAGCCACTTCGGTACTATGCTAGAGTGTGTCTTTGAAGTAAAAAAGTTAGGGAGAAAATTACTTCAGTGCAGTGATTGATAGTATGACCTTTAAATGCAGACTCCTAGGAATTTTATCCTGTTTGTGGTACTGACTAGCTGTACACTCCTGGATGATCTACTTAAAATTCTGTCCCTTTTTTTTATCCATATTCATGGGGTTAACAGTACTCATATATAGGGTTGTTGTAAAGTATAAATTTGCTATAGTGTGTCAGTACTTGGCCCAGTGCCTGACACACAGTAAGTATTCAATAAATGTTAACTATGAACAAAACTGTTATTATTTTCCTGTGTCTTAGAATCTGGAGTCCTGCAAGAATAGTGCTATAACTGCCAGAGTAAGAAAAAGGGGAAATTTAGTTTAAGGTTATTTATCATTAACAAGTCCCTTGCTCTTGGGTTATAGAAGCTTTAGGGTTTAGTAGAATCACACTGAGGGAAGTGGCGAGAAACTGGGGGAGGTTCCTTAGAATAGAATTAACTGAAAGTGCCAATCTTACAGAGCACTGAAGAAAAATCATTTCAGAAGTGAGGGCACAGGTGAGAAGCTAAGACTTTGGTGAGTGTGGAGCCTTTTGGGGTTGTAGGCAGGGAGGAGTGGAATCGCTATTTTATTAACTTATATATTGAGCATGAATTTAACTTCCCTTTTGGTTTCCTCTTTTTCATCCTTACTATTAATAGACTATGCAATACTGAGAAGTAATCTATGCTGCAACTCTCCCTCAGAATTTCATGTTACTAGAGAAGATTTCAGAAAGAACATTGCTTTAAAAATATTTTAAAAGAATAAAATGATCTGGCTGATGTGGCTCAGTGGATTGAGTGCCAGCCTGTGAACCAAAGGGTTGCCAGTTCAATTCCCAGTCAGGGCACATGCCTGGGCTGTGGGCCAGGTTCCTGGTTGAGGGTGCACAAGAGGCAACCACACATTGATGTTTCTCTCCCTCTCTCTCTCCCTCCCTTCTCTTCTGTCTAAAAGTAAATAAATGGAATATTTTTTTTAAAAGAATAAAATAATAGGTGAGTGTCATCATTCATAAGTCAAAGAACTGCTAGTCCTCTGAAGTTCTTTGCTACCTAGAGAGATCTCTGAGAAGATATTTTTGTGCTCCAATAAGTAATGACTACTTAGGAGCTGAGTTAAAGAGTTAGTTTTCTGGATCCCACGTTTGGGCAGCCTGTACTTTCACAACATGGGAGAGGTAAGTGGTTAAGTTTGTTCACATGTTAACTGCCTAAGTCATCTCACAGGTTATCATGACTCAGTTAATTCTCTCAACTGACTGGAGACACATAGTTGGGGGCTAATCCAGTTCCTGTTGTGTGGACCAGTGACTTGGCACACTGCCCTTTGAATTCACTCTGTATTCTGGCATAGCTAAATGGTAGTGAGAAAAGATAGCAGAAATCATTGGTAATATTAGTGCTCTTAAAATTATTTTTTCATAAACACAGGGATGGGCAAAAGTAGGTTAATAGTAATTGATAACAATAAATAAATAATAGTATGGAATGAACCATGCTTTGTGTACTCACAACCGTAATCTACTTTTCCCCAACCCTGTATTTATTGACAATGGTGAGTATCTGTGTAGAACACAGTATCTAGTACATAGTAGATGCTCAAATTTTGTTGCCTATGAACCAGTGCTTGGGCGGTACATTTGCCAATGTACAAAATTTAACTGAATTTCTTTAAGGAAAATTCAACTACATCTACAGAGGAAAGGATAGGTAAGAAGGAATGATTAGGTACAATGTAGATTGGATATATATTTTTTCTCTTCTGTTTCCCTCTTTTAAGAAATTCAGCCCCAGCTAATCAAAAGTAAAGTGATTGCTATTCCACAGCAACAATCGGTATCTGGGAACTCATTCATGTTGAGTGGTTGTTACAGAATTTAAAAGGGCAAGGCATATCTTATGTACCAGTCCTTCACTCTCTCATCAAGCTGTTACCATAGAGACAGAAAACTCAGACTTATTTACAATCATTTTGGAAGGGAAATGTCTATTTCTGGATACGATTTAGATTCTCTGAAGTAGAGTTTATAAAGAGTTTTTACTGCCTGCTATGCAGTGAGGAATTTAGGACAAAATAAGGAGCAACCTAATGGGGTAAGATGACAGGCAATTTTTTTAAAAAAAGAAAAAGCCTACTTTGATTAGCATAAGCTAGATCATACAGGTCAATTATGATGTAGATATAGTTTAAGTACTCTAGAAATAACATCCTCATGTTCTGTGGACTGCTTCTCTATGGAGTGTGTTTAAATAGTTTCTTGCCTTAATTATTCTCATAATCTGCAGCACAATCACCACCCTGAGATGGATCTCCCACAAACTATTCCCACAAACTCAAATATCAGTTACCATCTGGTTGAAGCAACTATTTTTATTTTTTAAAACATTTAAAAAATTGTTCAAGTACAGTTTTCTGCCTTTTCCCCCACTCCTCCCTACCACCCCAGCATTCCCCACCTCCTTCTGTTTCCACCCCCTTGTTATAGTGCACATGTTCTTTATAATTGTTCCTGTAAACACTTCACCATTTCCCCCCATTATCCTTTCCCCTCTCCCTTCTGATCACTGTCAGCCTGTTCTCAATTTCAATGTCTTTGATTATATTTTGCTTACTTGTTTGTTTTGTTGATTAGGTTCCAGTTAAAGATGAGATCATATGGTATTTGTCTTTCACTGCCTGGCTTATTTCACTTAGCATAATGCTCTCCAGTTCCATCCATGCTGTTGCAAAGGGTGGGAGCTCCTTTCTTTCTGCTGCATAGAATTCCATTGTGTAAATGTACCATAGTTTTTGGATCCATTCATTTACTGATGGGCACTTAGGTTGCTTCCAGCACTTGACTATTGTAAATGGTGCTGTTGTGAACATATGGGTGCATAGGTTCTTTTGGATTGGTGTTTCAGGGTTCTTAGGATATACTCCTAGCAGTGGATTTGCTGGGGCAAAAGGCGGTTCCATGTTTAGTTTTCTGAGGAAATTACATACTGTTTTCTATAATGGTTGCACCAGTCTGCATTCCTACCAGCAGTGTACTAGGGTTCCCTTTTCTCCACATCCTCTCCAACACTTGTTTGTTGCTTTGTTTATGATGACCATTCTCCATGGTGTGAAGTGGTATCTCATTGTGGTTTTAGGTTGCATCTGTCTGATGGCTAGTGATACTGAGCATCTTTTCATATGTCTCTGGACCCTCTGTATGTCCTCCTCCATAAGCAACTATTTTTAGTTGTTAATTCCCTAGGTCCTTGTAGATAAATAAGACCAAGCACCTCTTTATAGGTTTCCATTTTTGCACCATTGCAGTACTAATCAAGTGGCTTATGGGGGAAATCTAATTTTGTTTCTAGAAAGATGAGAAATTTAATCTTTCAAGTAGCCTATGTTAGCACTAATTCTGAAGCTAAGTAGAACCATAAAAAAGAAGAATTTATTTCAGTCTATTTTACCTTTTCAAACATTAATTTCATAAGGAATGCACTTTATTAAGTTTTGCTGACATTTAAAGCTTATAAAATGCATTTGCTTGTTTTTTTTAAAAAACCACATTAAACTTTTTCCTTTGGCTGCTTCCAAAATTGTATTGGAATCTATCAAATCTTAAAATGCGTATATACCCTTGGATACCACAATTTTACTTTAAGGAATTTCTTCCAGAAAAAATATTCCCATTAAATGAAAGTCTATTCTGAATTTGAAGCTGTAATTTCTGCACTTAGCTCCAAAAATACTAGGCAAGAGATTGATGGATTCTCTTCTGAAAAAATTTAATATCACAAGAAAAATGATATTTTGGGGATCGTATAATGAAGCAAATATGTTCCTGCTTGATCACCCCAAAGTAAAGCAAGGGACAAGCCCCACTTGAGTACACAGAGTGAACAGCTCTTATGTGAAAATCATTTGACATCTGAGGAATGTCTCCATCATGAAAGGCAGACACTAAAACAAAAGAGTTTTGGGAAAACAGAGATGATGCAGGAAGATAAGTAAATTATATCCATGAAATATAAATAAATAATGGATGCTATACTAAAAGAAATGATGAGAGAATAAAGGGAGCTCCTGGAAATGAAAAATATAATTCCTGAAATAAGAAATTCATAAAGGGGCTGGAACATGAAGACAAAGAAATTTCCCAGAAGGTAGATCAAAAAGATCATACAGAAATGGAAAACAGAAGAAAAAGTTAGAGAGGGTTAATCCAGGAAGCTCAATATTTCTTGGAAGATGAAGAGAGAGACGTAGAGAAAGAGCAAGTAGACTGTATCAGTCAGTATCACTCTACAGCAAACACAATTCACCCTTCGTGGTTCAGATAAAGAGATTTTACAAAGTGACTCTTATGGAAGTGTGAGCAAAAAGGATTAAGGGAACAAACAAGAGTGGTATAGTGTCCAAATAGCAACAAGGAGAAGCTGTTCCACTCTCAGGACTTAAGGGGCAAGTTTGGAGGAGGTAGAAGAAATGCAGCCCAATGAGAACTGGAGTCCAGGAGGTAGGGCCTGGTACCTATAGTTACTGCCTGAGAGATATGGATCTACGTCAGGGATACAGCAGAAAAGAAATAATCTAACTTCTCTGAGTTCCTGCAATTTGATCTCACATTGGGCAAACCTAGCCAAAAACCAGCTGATATAGTTCCTAGTCTTAAGGGGTCATTCTCTTAGGGAAGGGAAAGGCTTCTTTGTGAAGGGAAATAAATTATTGAAGAATAATACAATAACATTTTCCCATCTGAAAAACATCTGGTGTCCATTTCAGGGAATTTAAAAAAAAAAAACCAAAAACCAGCATAATGAATTTTCAGAACACTGTTAACAAAGAGAACATTCTGGAATAAAAAAACAGATTATACCTAAACGATGAGCAATCACAGTAGCATTGGATTGCTCAATAGCAACACTGAATTCTGTATGACAATGGAGTGATGTCTTCAACTTCTTGAGGAAACATTCTTTCTAAGCCAAACTATCAACTAAGTACAAGGGTGGGATTGACATTTGCAAACATGCAATGTCTTATAATATTTACCTTCTATACACCCTTAGGAAGCTATTATAAAACAAAGGGGTAAACAAGCAAATAAACAAGAATGGGAGACCCTTGGTAGAAGGAACATGATGTCTGCATACCCAAGAAGTGAAGGGAAATTCCAGGCTGACAGATATGCAGAAGTCCTAGAACAAATCTAGTATAAACAAAGCAGGGGAAAAGAAAGCTCCATTAAGACTTTTAAAAATTATCTTTAAGGGGAAAACAAACCACTAATCATTTTCATAGAGATTTAACAATTCTTTGGAGGGTTTGAGAAGGACAATGAAAATTAAGCAAATGGTTACTTAAGAAAATCAGCCTTCTAAAGCTATTTGATTTCTAAATCTTTGCATAAGTAGTGCTTTTGTACAACATTAAAATTTAAATACTCTCAAAAGTATGCAAAATATAAGTGCAAAAATATCATTAGACCATTTTATGTTAAGTATATCAAAAAGTTGAAAACAACCTAGATGACCATCAGTAGAAGATTGGTTAAACTATAGTACAGTCATGTGCTGCATACAATGTTTCAGTCAGTGATGGACTGAAATGGTGGTTCCGCAAGATTATAAGGTAGCTGAAAAATTCCTATTGCCTGGTGGCATCAGCCATTGTGATTTGTAGCACAATGTATTACTCATGTGTTTGTGCTGATGCTCGTATAAACAAATCTACTGTGCTACCAGTCTTATAAAAGTACAGGCATACCTCATTTTACTGCAATACTTGCTTTATTGCAATGGTCTGGAACCAAACCCACAATATCTCAGAACTATGCCTGTATAGCATAGACTATATATTATTATTCTTAGTGATAATAAATGACTGTTTCCAGTATTTGAATTTACTATACAACACTTTTTAAATTGATTTTTAGGGAAAGAGAGGGAAAGTGGAGGAGAGAGAGAGACAGAGAAACATTGACTTGTTCCACATATTTACACATTCATTGGTTGATTTTTGTATGTGCCCAGACTGGGGATTGAACTCACAACCTTGGCATATCGAAATGATACTCCTACCAACAGAGCAAACCAGGGCCCATACTATACTTTCAATCATTACTTTAGAGTGTACTCTTTCTATTTGTAAAAAAAAATGTTTGCCATAAATCAGTACCATGTCACACCAGCAGCAGTCTCACGTCTCATGTATATGCATTTCTTGATTGCATCATTTTCTTTTGCGATTGATTTAATCTTGTGTTGTTTTGTACAGTAACATGCTGTATAGGTTTGTAATCTAGGAGCAATAAGCTATACCATATAAGCCTAAGTGTGTAGTGGACTATACCATTTAGGTTGCTGTAAGTGCACTCAGTGATGTTTGTACAATGAAGAAAATGCCAACCATGACACACATTTTTCAAAACCTATTTCCATCATTAAGTGGCACTTGACTGTACCACCCAATGGTAGAATACTATGTATTCTCTAAGAGGAATAAGAGAGAGACTTCCAGTGAAGATGGTGACATAGATGAACATGTCTCACCTCTTTGCACAACCACATCAAAATGAAAACTAAAATATAGAACAACCATCACTTAGAACTATCAGAAATCAAGTTGAATGGAAATAACAACTACAGAATTAAACAACATCTATAGATGGTAGGAGGGGCAGAGACCCCTCCTACCATATGTGGAATGGGCTGGTATCACATCCATGTTTGGTGGATAAAAATTTGGGAGGGATATCTGGGAGCGAGGAGTCCCAACCTCACACCAGGATCCTGAGCCCAGGGGTCCAGTGCCAGAAAGATAAGTCCCCATAATTTCTGGCAGCAAAAACCATCTTGGATTGAGTCGGTAGAAGAAATTTCTGGAGTCCCAAGAGCTGCCCTTAAAGAACCCACACATGGACTTACTCAGACTCACTCCCTCTGAACTCCAGCTCCAGGGTAGCTTGAAATGCACCAGTGGCATAAATGGAGGAACTGAAGTGTCTGGCATCAAGGTAGGAGCTGGGGAACAGCTTTGTACCAGACAAAAAGGCAGGCAAAGGCCACTCTCCCTTTTCTGAGCCCTCCTCCAGTGGAGCCACAGAGTTGGCAGGCAGGTACCATATTTGAGACTCCATCAACCTGGCTAACACTGTTTGCCCTGCCCTGGAGGTCCCCTGAGACTCCATCCCACCCAACTTACAGGCCCACTCAATGTGAACTGTAACTTTTCCATATGGATGGTTGGTCTTGGTCATGCTTCACAACTTCCTAAATTCTATCAAGCAAGCAACAGTGGGCCTCAGTAAGTTCCCAACCTCCATACCTTTTGCTAAGTGTCCCCTAGTAGCATCCAACCTAGATTCACAGCTTGGCTTTGCCTGGGGATCTCCAAGACCAGCACAACTAGCAGACATTTCAGATTGCTTTATAGCTTAGGCAGGGTGCCCTGGGGCAGAACACAGGAGGCAGCTGACCTTGGCCACACCACCTGGGAAAAACTCAGAGCTTGCACACCGATGGACAGCTACAGACCACATTAGAGAACCACCACTCTGCCTCGGTACAGCTGATTCTCCACAAAGGACAGAGATTGGAGGTCAGTCGCCAATCCTTGCAGCTGACTGGCTTGGGTAAATCCCTCCCATTGACCTGCCAACAGTAACCAAGGCTCAACTAAATTCTGCCCACACAAAGGGCACATCTAAAAGGGCCTAAAAGTCTTCTAGCCTTCATTTACCTCTTCAATCTTATCTCTGAACTATTCTCCCTTTTCTGATACTAGTCTTACTTGGGTTCCTTAAACACAGTTTTTCCTTTCTCAGGTTCTGTACAATTATTCCCTGTTTGGAAGGTTCTTTTCATGGACAACACATTCTTACATTTCAGGTCCATCTTAAATGGCACTTTTTCAGAAGCCCTTTCCATCTAGCTTAGCTGTATCTCCATTGTTGTTCTCTTTCATGGCACTCAATGACTTCCTTTATAGAACTCTGTGATTGGTAATTTATTCATGTGTGGCATGTTGTATGTGTACACATGCCTGTTTTGTCCATTATTTCTAATAGGTGTATGTTCAAGAGGATGTTCAAAAGGACAAGGAGTTTGTGGGTTTGTTCATTGATGTAGAGCCAATGTCTCTTACAGTGCTCTGCACATAGAAGACAGTCTATGAATATTTGAGTGAACAAATAAGCTCTTGTAGAGCACTGAGAAGAAATTATAGACACTGAATAGATAATTGTGTTATAATAACTATAATGGGGAAGTATGGTATAACTGTACACATGAGGAAGCTAATTTTAAATGGCCTCCCTGATCTACAAACTGATGAAGCGTTGACCAAGTGACAAGAGTAAGGGCTGTTCGCAGCACAGGAAATAAGTGGGAAAACCTCAGGAAAGGAGTATGGAGTATTTGAGGGAAATTAAAGAACAGTATGGTGGAGCCTAGAAAGAACAGGTGGGCCTATGGAATGTGTGGTAAGCCTCAGGGTTGGGAGCCTCTTCCTAAGAGAAATGGAAAGCTTCAGGCCTTACGAGTAAGTTAAGTTTGTGTTTTTATAATAAAAGATCACAGTAGAGGTGAGGGAACTGGTTTACAGGTGAGAAGTGAGGAACCTAGGAAAGTGGGGTGCTTGGAGATGTAAACTGGTACATAAAGGATCTAGGGAGACTGGCTAGGTAAGTGTAAGGGCATGGGCCAAAGAAGACAGAGGCATGGCTGGAAGAGATGGTGATTTGATAGTGCTATTGTAGATTCACAAGAGATTTAGAAGCTAGAGTAGTTAAGATAGGTGAGTCACTGAACCTGCCACAGGGAGTGGTAGAGCCAAGATGACTTCCAGGGTTTTAACTTAGACCACAGAATAGACAGTGGCACCATTTATTAAGATAAAACTGGGAGAGGAACAAGTTGCTGATTGGGTGAGTGGTGGGAAGATGACAAATTTAGGTGTGGAAAGTGTTTCGAGGCACATGTGAGCTATACAAGGAGAGCTGCCAAGGAGGCAGTTGAATAGATGGCGTTGTGATGGTAAGTAGAATTTCACATACAAATGAAGCTATTTGTCTAGGGAATGAGTAGAGTGAAAGGCCTGGGATAGAGTCCTGAGGCACCCTCGCCATTTAAGGGTCAGGTTGAGAAGGAGCAGCAAAAGTGACCAAGGAGTAGTCAGAGAGGTAAGAATAACTCCAGAACGTGTAGTGCTATGGATGGAAAGCCTTGATGAATTAATTGGTCTAGACAAAAGTCTCAGTGAAGGAACAATCAGATTTTAAGTGCAGGTTATCGCTTTGCAAGTTAAATTCTGATAATTCTCTTTTATTAGGAAATCATGTATCAATATTTCTTGGGGGAAAGAACACCTCCCCAAATCCCACATTTAAAATGACTATTTTATTTTCATATCAGTATTTTATTCTGTAGTATTTGTTTATAATGCATGAACAGTTTTGTATCATTGCAGCTACAACGAACGCATAATTTTTATTTTTTCTATTTTAAAGTGGAAGGAAACTGATTTCATAATTATCACTGTATGGTTGTGTAGTGTTCCATTCAATGATATTTTAGAGATTTATAAAAGAATATGGCTGATTCTGATCAAACTATGGGAAGGAAAAGCTACAAACTTTTTCTTAAAACTCACCCTTCTTTACCATGACAGGATCATTTTAAAGAGATAAAAAAGCAAAGAAGCAAATGAGCCTATTAATTTTGTCTTCTGGAGTTTAAATATGGGTAAACCTATTCCAATAAGTTGCTTCCTCATCTTCATACAATCACATTTCAACCTTGAAAAATTTGAATTATATCCTAAGAAGGACAGGGTTAAAGGGTTAAACCAGAGTGAGACATATTTATATTGCTGATGTTTGATATACAAGGACTCTCTTCATAGATATACTAGCAAACTGAAGACCAGTACATCACCTTGATGCATTCATTGTTCTGAATCTTCAATGACAAGAAGTAAACGATGCTTTTATGTATTGCCATTAAATCTTAAAATCAGACCAAAGCATTCTAGAGTGAGTATTTTTTAGCATTCTTTGATGATTTATAAGTCGTCACAAATATTCTTTAGTACGAAGAGGGTGGAAATGGTTAGTACCTGCTTCAGGTGATGCGTTCTTGTTTGTTTAAACTTAAGCCTGAAACTGATTGAGGTAAATGGTCGAGATGAAAAAGAGGCATTTTCTGCAACTATGGAATTTTGGGTTTCTTTAGGAAACATGACTAGAAGCAAAATGTGAACTCATGATTGAGCCAAGGAGATTTTAACTCTTTGATCTAATAAACTTCTGTGCTGAAATTAGTACTTTAGTTCAGAACAGCTAAAAGTTTCTTGCTATCAACAAATAGGTCTCTAGTTTGGTAACACCAAAACTGATTGATCAGGAAGCCTAAGACACTAGGGTTGGTGAATTCCTGTAGTTTAATTCAATAAATACATATTGAGCTCCTACTTTGTGCAAGACAAAGTGCCAGATACACCTTCCATGAAATCCTTATGTAAAGGCTTATCTTCTCTCTTGTTTTAAGTGCAGCCTTAGCTCTCTGCATGGATCTCATTGGCAGTTTCCTGTGTGTCTGTCTGATGAGGGGCTATTTTTGTCTTCACTCCGGGTTGTAGAAATGGGTAGTGATGTCAGGTCTATCCAGAGTATAAGCCAACAAAGCATTTTCATGGGCTTGGGGTCTCTGTCATGGGGGGAGAGAGAAGGAATAGGCAATGGACTCCTGAAGCACATGGAAACTCTGGCACTTTTGAGTACCTTCTACATACCACATTCTCACTTGAACCCTCAGTTAATAATCACAATTGGATGAAAGAGATGGCATTGTTTAACTGCCTAAACTGGCTAGTGACCTGTAAAAGGTCACAGAATAAGTGGTGGGTCTGGGATCTGAATCTCTTCTTTAGTCTTCACAGGCTTTCCACCACAACCCACAGGGACCCAGTAGAATTTCAGGTCTACAGCAAAATACCCTGTACCTTCCACTCCCACATTTTTACAACATGAAATCTGTCTAGAATGTACATTTAATAAAGTAGTAAAGGGAAAAGAGGTCATGGACAAGCAATTTATAACCTGAGAGGTGAGTATGTGGAGTAAGGGTCCACTATTGTTTTCCTTGATGAGAAGCCCCTAAGGTTATTTTAGAACTAATGTTGCTGCCTGTCTTCCTGAGTTTTTGCCCATAATACAGAGACCTGTTTCCTCTGCTCGATAAATATATGAATGACTGATCTAGTTCGGTCTCAAATAATGATTGTGAAGGTCAAGACCCCTTTGTAAACCAGGGGTCTTCACAAACTTGTAAAGTAGCAAACATCTTACTAAGATGATCCCATCTTACTAAGGGATAAGGGGACTGTGAAGTAGCTGATTAAAATGAATTGTTGATTACTTGACATGCAGGAGGGCAGTAATTTACATTTGATAACTTACAATCGAAAACTGCATTCTAACAAGCAATTTTAATCTCCCCGAGACTTGGCTCTTTGTAGAGCTTTAAAAAAAAAAAAAAGAGAGAGATGAGGTATAAGATGCCAGCGAGATTAATTAAATTTTTTCTCCTTTGAGCTCTGCCCAAACGTTGATGGAATTAGGACAGGACAAAAAGATCAAGAAAAAAGCCATGTACAGGCCTCTGTCAGTAAATACTGAGAGAAAACGAAATGAGTTATAAGAAAAAGACTTCAGACACCTCTGGGGACGGCTCTGGTTTGGGACATTCTCTTTGGCAATATTCCAGAATATGAGTGCCCAGGGCTCCCTTTAGTGGAAGGGAAAGCAGCACTTGGCCAGGCGTACACGTACTCCCGTGTGTGTACACACATACACACACGTCTCTACACACACACACACGTCTCTACACGTACACAAGGCCTGTTTCCTCCGCTCCCCCCCGCCCCCCCCTCGGGGGGCGGGTCTCCTCTTTAAAGAGCAGAAGGTGTCCGCTCAAACCCAAGCTCTCTAAGGCCCCGGGGATCCGGGGCGGAGCTGCTTGCAGCCAATGGGCGCGGTGGAGCGGTTTGAGCGTGGCTGACGCTACACCAATGGGCGTTCGCAGGGGGCGGGGGCAGCGGAGGAGACACTATTGTTGATGAGGAGAAGCGGCGGCGGCGGCGGCTGCACCATCTCGTTGCTGCCAGCCGCGGTCCAGGCGGCCCTCGCACCTCGGATTCCGGCTTCGTCACCCCGTCCCGGGGACCTTCCCTTTGGCCTCGAGAATCTTTCCCCTTTAACCCGACAACCCCTCCCCCCGCCCCCCGTCTCGTACACCCATTCACCGGGGAAGGTGGACCATGTCCCAGCGAGTGAGGCGCAATGGGTCCCCCACACAGGCCGGCTCCCTCGGTGGTGGTGCGGTCGCCACGGCCGGGGGAGCCGGGAGCCGCCTGCAGCCCATGAGGGCGACGGTTCCGTTCCAGCTGAAGCAGCAGCAACAACATGGCAGCCCCACGCGGAGCGGCGGCGGCAACAACAACGGCGGCTGCTGTGGTGGCGCCTCAGGCCCCTCTGGAGGCGGGGGCCCGCGCACGGCCTCGCGCAGCACAAGCCCCACTCGCGGCAGCGGGTGTTCGGCCGCGCGCACCAGCCCCACGGTCGCCACGCAGACGGGCGCGTCAGCGACTTCCACGCGAGGCACCAGCCCCACGCGCGGCGCGGCGCCCGGGGCTCGCGGGAGCCCCCCTAGGCCGCAGCCCCCGCCACCCCTGCTGGGCACTGTGTCGTCGCCTTCCTCGTCGCCCACCCACCTGTGGACTAGCGAGGTGAGCGCAGCCCCACCCCCAGCTCGCGTCCGGCACCGGAGGAGATCCCCGGAGCAGGGCCGATGCTCCCCTGAGAAAAGAAGCCCGAGCGCCCCCGTTTGCAAAGCAGGTACGTTCTGGGGGCCGTGCAGCAAGGGGAAGGTGACGCCGGGAAGGGGTTCTGGGTGCGTATTGCTGCCGCACGGGGACTGGGGCGCTGCCGCGGAGCCGGGGTGATGGGGGGCGGGCCCCGAGTGGTGCGGCCCCGCCTTCCCTGGGCCGGTCCCGCGCCCGCCTCATTCATCCCTCTGCCGCTCCACACACGTCCTGGCCGGTGGAGGTTCAGCGGCTAAGCTTTGCTTGTCTAATTTGTGTTCGTAATAAACCTGGGATTCTGGCTGCCCGCTGAATCCCTTTGGTGGTGAGGTTCGGAGTGGTTTGTCACTTCGTTTCAGTGACATGGTTAATGTTAATATAGCACGTGTCTGCTGCTAAGAATTTTTCACAAAACAGTTCCAGATTTGGGGGCTGAATACGTCAGCATAGCAGATTTGGATCTCTGAAGAGACATGAGGCTGGGAGCCTTGTTAGCGTTTCCGAAGACTTTGTAAGTGGGTAGCAAGAAGTGAAGTAAATTAAGGTATCCTTTGGAAGTTTTATGGGCTTTGTCTGAGGGTCTGGGCATATTTCTAATTTTATATTTAGGATGTAAAACCATTTATTTGTTTTAAAAAACCCACAAAATCCAAAGTTTGTTATTACTTTAGGGATCTAAAAATTGTTTTTTCTATACCCTGAGATTTTTTTCTAGGGAGAGGTCCTCCATGGAGTTTGTTGGGTTCCACTGGAGTCATTCATAAAGAGTTACTCAGTAGAGAAATTCAAATTATGGAAATAGAAAGGGATACATTTTATCATCTGATTGCCTTCCTGTTAGAGTGTAGTGAAGAAATGTATGGGTGGTTTTTAGCATATGTGTTTAGCATATATGTTTTTTCCTTATCTAGGGAGTTTGTGTTAAAATCTTTCAGGCAGAATGGCTGGCAATTTCAGGAAACTTAGTACAGTACTTCCAAACTAAATAAAACAGTTGAAGTGATTTCAAACGTTGGTTCAGAAATGCAGGGAGTAAGATGAATCTTTCTTACTATTTATTTTATTGGAGATTTAGACAATGGATACTTTTTTGGGGGACAGAATTGCCCTGAAAAATGATCAGTGATGTTTTCTAATTAGAGTGAGAGTGCTGTCTTAAACTTTTGGAAAATGCAAAATGGTTTTTTAAAACTGATTTGTTTAAAGTACTAGGACTTTATCCCCTTCAAATAGCTATCACCTTACTGAGCTCCTACTATACAGTGGGCGATTTACCTACAAGTTCTCATTTTACTTTTTATAGTAGATTTTAGAGAGGTTAAGTAACAAGTGTTAGAGTTGATATTTGAACTCTGATGGGTGGTACTCTAAAACCATATCTTTTACATTATATTGAGGAAGCTTTATGATGCATAAAATTGCATCATGTGCTTAGTTTTTGAAGTACCTCTTAGAACTATCTGGTGAACATAATTGATTGCTTCAGTTTACTTTCAACCTTCTGGAGCTGCATAGTGTGGTAGGTAAAAGGGAAGGAGAGCTGCTTAAGTGGGCAGTAGAAATGGAGGTAGGAGACTGAATTCTGGTAATAGACTCTGCAACCCTCTTAACTATTTGACCTTTAAAGCAGAGCAGTAGTCTGAGGAGAGCTGAGTTAAATTAAATATTGGCAATGTGTGGAGAAAGTTGCTCTTCTGATCTCTAGAAGGGCTCAATTTCCTGTATATCAGGCTCCTGATGTGCCTATTCTTCATGTTTCCTAAAGCTCGCTTCCCTCAGATTCCCTAGAGCATTCATACTGTAAAATTAACCTTTCTCATTACACCCCCTCAAAAAAGAAACAAACAAACAAAAAAACAACCAGGAAAATAAAATCTCTATTTCCCCTAATGCAGCATTCTCAGGTGTGAAGATAGATACCGCCTGATACTAAGTTACAACTGAAATGTATGTCTGATAACCTTCTTTCCAGGAATATATTTTTGTTTCACTCTAGTAAACTTTCGTGCGGAGTGGGACAATTTTCAGATTTCAGGTCTTCGTAACACAAACTAGACCATTTGCTTTTTTCCCCCCTCAGACTAAAACTGGAAAGAGAAGAGGGAAAAGGAGAATATTTAAAATTTTTATTTATTGATTTGTTTTAGAGAGAAACATCTACTTGTTCCACTCATTTATACATTCATAGGTTGCCTCTTGCATGTGCCCTTGAATGGAGATCAAAATCATAACTATGGTGCATCAGGATGTCACTGTAACCAACTGAGCTACCTGGCCAGGGCAAAAGGAGAGTCTTTTAGATTTAAGGGAGATTACCCCCAGTTTATAGCCTCAGTGAAAGGTAGAAATCTTTACTGGTAGAGGGGGAGTGTCTCCCTTTTATAGTTTTGTTAACCTCATGTGACTCAAATTCCAGAGGCCATCTAGACCAGGCTGCCACTTTCTGGATGTCTGTCAGATGAACTGGATGCCATAGCCTTTGTTAGGGATTCAGGATCTGAAAGTCCCTAAACTGAAGGTCTGAGGAACTAGAAGGTTATTCCTATTCTGCCTGATTCCTACCTGGTTGCTTTATTCCTCCAGGGTTAGAGCTAATCATTGGCTCATCCAGAACTCCCTTTTTTATTGAGTATAAGGCAGCAATTTTCAAGCAGTGTGCAGTAAGAACTTGTAAATCATTGAGCACCTGTTTAATTAGGGACACTGACCTCTTTTACTTAGATTTTCAAATAAAAAATTGACAACAGCCAACACAACAAGCGCTGTTGGTGTGAGTGAATCAAAATTATACGTATTTTTTGTCACATTTGTAAAGTTTATTTTTGGTGTGCTGTAGAATTTTAATAATTAGTTTATGTGTACCATAAAATGAAAAGGGTTGAAAATTGCTGCTAGAAGGTAGTCCAAGCACCCACCCCTGACATATATATTTTTAATTACATGCAGTATTATTCTGTATTAGTTTCTGATATACAGCAAAGTAGTTTGAAAATCATGTCCTATTGCTACAAGTACCCACCTTGTACTTGGTGGGTACTTGTAGCATAGGGAATCATTCCCAGCATAGGGAATACAGTCAATAACATTGTGTACATGTACCCACCTTGTACTTTGTCTGAGGGTTCATTATCCTCATTATCTAATTGTTCAGGTATTAAAGGTTAATTTGTTATTAGTAGTATTTATATTCTTAAGAATGCATAGAATTTATAAATATTTAGGATGCATAGAGTATGGATTTGAAATAGGAGAGACTGTAGAAGAGTAATTTACACAGGCATTGAACACCTGAATTTAGATGCAGTGGCAGTGGGAATGACAAGCATAAAGGGATTGAGGAGACTTTTATATGGTAACCTGCTGGATACTGATATTGAGAAAGGGAGAGTTGAGGATAATAGTTTGGATAGTGGTGCGTAAGCAACATAGTAGGGGGTCCAAGTTTAGGATGAGAAAATGACCTCAGTTCTAGACAAATTTAGTTTGTGCTGTCAGGATCCAAGTAATTTTTTAGATTATGGCAAGTGCAGTTTTAGAACTTGGGTGCAGTTTGAACTGGGCACAAAAAAGTGGGACATTTATTTTAGTAAATATTCATTTAACATGTACTGAATGCTAGGTATTTGCATGTGGGCAGTACTTGAAATGACTAATTACTAGAATGGTTAAGATAATGGGGGCTGAGGATAGAACTCTGGCAGAAAATAAGCACTTGAAGGGTAGAAAGAAAAGCTAGTGAAGAAGCCTGAGGATGTGGTAGGAGGCTAAATGGTTGAAAAGTGTTCCAAAAGCCAAAAGAGATCGGATTTCAAGGAGGAGAGGGTAAAGATCTTCAAATTCTGTGGAGAGAACAAGTAGGTTGAGCCTGGAGAATAGCCTTGTGAATTTGGCATTTTGACCAGTTGATGATTTCTGAGACAGAATAGTTTGAGTAGCTTGTTGGTTGCACAAATCAGATTGAAATGATGAGTGAGGAAGCAGGGGTAGTGATTCTAAATTACTCTTACTTAACTGAAAGGAAGAAAAATGACAAAATAGGAGGAATTGCTAAGCTAAGGCTTTTTAAAAAATTTATAGGATGGGGAAAACTTAAGCATGTGTTACAGGTTTTGGGATTTACAGAATGAAAGATGGCAAGTTCAAGAGAGGATAGAAATAGGAGATGGAACAAGTTCATCAAAAATGTGAGAGGCAGTGGGATCCAGTGCATGGTAGAGTCTGGAAATCTCAAACTACTAAATTCACTTCTTTTTCTGAGGATGGGAAGGAGGTAAAGGTGGGTTAAGATGATAAAGGGTGGCTTAACTCAGCAATAGAGGGAAGGAAGTTGAAAAAGTCAACCGCTTCTATCTCCAAACTGTTTGAAGAAAAAGGAGCATATTTGTCTTATTTTTATTTTTTTAAAGATTTTATTTTATTTATATTTAGACAGGGGGGAAAGGAAGGAGGGAGAGAAACATCAATGTGTGGTTGCCTCTTGTGTGCCCCCAACTGGGGACCTGGCCTGCACCCCAGGTATGTGCCTAGACTGGGAATGGAACCAGCGACCCTTTGGTTCACAGGCTGGCACTCAGTCCTCTGAGCCACAGAGCTTATTTTTTAATTTAAATTTTATTTTTTATCCAAGTATGTGTACATAATTTAAGATGTCAGATAGCACTAAACTTATAATCAAGTCAAATGTACCCCCAATGGCACTGATTAGTACCAATAGGAATCCCCATTTGGGGTGTGGTGAAGAAGGGAACGACTCTGCAAAACAGTTCAGTTCTGATGCTGTGATACTGCACAGCTGTTAGGCGTACCCTGGGGCTAGGCCCCCTCCCTGTCTTTCTGGCCTGGCAGCTCTGCTCCTTGCTGGTCTTTGCATTGTACTGGTCTGCTCACTCTGCTAGAGCTGGAGGAAGTCTTAAGTGTCTCAGTTCAGCCAGGGAAATGCAATCTTCAGTCTTAGTGGAAAAGGAAAGTATGGTCTGGGAGCTACTAGGCATCTGGTTTGTGGAGACAGAAGTCCCTACCCTTAGTGCCTGATTGGCTTTTTCTTATGCAAATCAGGCTCCAAATTCTTGCAGTTTGATTAGTCCAAGAGACACTGTACTAATTGGTCAGAATAGAGTCACTCTGATTGGTCAGTGAAGAAGCTGATTAGGATATGCTGGGCATTCTAGTTAGATGGGGAAAGCCTTAGTCTCTGGTTGAAATAGGATTCCAGGAACTTCTCTAAAAGGGCTGCCTCAGATGGTAGAAACAGTGCAGGCAGGTTGTTAAGTGCAGAGGTCAGTGCAAGCTTCTCATTGAAGTGCAGTTTACTTGAGAGACCACTGTGTAGAAATAGCTGCTAGGCTCTATTTTATTTTATTATTATTTTTTAATTTGAGCCTAATTAAATCACCAGAGCCCTTCTTCTGTGGGTATCTTCTTTCTCAGGGACCACACCTGCCACATCTCTCTCCATTCCTAATTTTTGGCCTCTAGAGATAACCAGTTTCATCTCTCAGGGGTTTCCTCTGGTATTGACCTACGTGCCGTATATCTAAATAACATGCTGACACTGCTCCTTCAGGATTTAAAATTTTTTTTTGTATTTTATAGTGATTTCTTGCTGTGGAAAATGTAGACTTAGCTCCCTTATCTCAGTTCTCCACAATCCTCCCATTATAGTTAGAGCACTCTTTGTTAAATCTTTATTAATGTATAAACTATTATGACTGGGTAAAGTCTGTTTAAAGCAGAACCTTGTGGTGTGCTAAATTACATTTCCTTTCTTTGTAACTTTTTGTGCTCCTTGAAGTTAAAACTGCCTTGTTTTTTGTTTGCTTTATTTCCTACGTGCCTATCACAAATCCATCCCCAAACTTTTGGTAACAGAAATTTTCTTTTAAATATTTTTAAAGCACATCAGGTTTCTTTTTAGTTTTATTTATTTTTCTTGGAGATATCCTTTTAGGAGTCTTCTATCCTCGTATTCCAAACTGACTCATTAGTCTCTAGGTCTGTTGCATAGCTATCATTTTGAAACTTGACTAGAAATTCCTTCACTTCTCTCCTGTTTTGGATGCCCTTATCTCTGGATCTTGTTTTGCTGGAATATAACCACCAATAATTTTTTGAGAGATAGTACCCTCATGGGGGGAGATATATATATATATGTGTGTGTGTGTGTATATATGTATGTTATACACATAATGTGCATATATAATATATACATGGGAGATATACGAGTATGTGAGTGTGTGTATATATTTATTTATTTAAAGACCTAGAATGTTTGCAGATACGTCTTTGTACTTGATGGTTAAACTAGATACAGAATTTTAGGTTAAAACTAATTGTTTTATTGCAGATGGGAAGGGCTTAATCTTTTAGCTTCTAGAATTGCTGTTGAAATTTCAGTCTGATACCAGATTGATCTTATTCTTTATATATAACAGTATGTGTGTGTTGTTTTCTTTATGGAAGTTTTACTAACATTCTGAAATGATGATAACCTTGGTATAGGGCTGTTTTTTCCCTTCTTTCTCTCTTTTTTGTTCATGTTTGGTTTTTTTTCTCCCCATTTACTGAGCTACTTATTCTGGATTTTTTTCCTGTGTTTCATTTTTTAAAAATTGTTGTTTAAATATAATTTTAATAGATAATTTAAATATAATTTTTAATTGTTGTCTGCTTTCCCCCTACCACTCTCCTCCACTCCAGCCATCCCCACATCCCTCCCCTGTCTCCACCCTCCTTGATTTTGTCCATGTGTCCTTAATAGTTGTTCCTGAAAACCCTTCACCCTTTTCCCTGAATTGTCCCTTCCCACCTCCCCTCTGGTTGCTGTCAGTTTGTTCTTTATTTCAACGTCTCTGGTTATATTTGGCTTGTTTGTTTGTTTTGTTGGTTAGATTCAAGTTAAAGGTGAGATCATATGGTATTTGTCCCTCACTGCCTGGCTTATTTCACTTAGCATAATGCTCTCCAGTTCCATCCATGCTGTCACAAGGGGTAGGAGCTCCTTCTTTCTTTCTGTTGTGTAGTAGTATTCCACTGTGTAAATGTACCATGTTTTTTTTATCCATTCATTTACTTGATGGGCACTTAGGTTGCTTCCAGCACTTGGCTATTATAAATTGTGCTGCTGTGAACAATGGGTGCATAGGTTCTTTTGATTGGTGTTTCAGGGTTCTTAGGATATAATCCCAGCAGTGGCATTGCCGGGCCAAAAGGCAGTTTCATGTTTAGTTTTTTGAGGAAATTCCATACTGTTTTCCATAGTGGTTGCACCAGTCTGCATTCCCACCAACAGTGTACTAGGGTTCCCATTCTCTACAACCTCTCGAATACTTGTTGTTTGGTGCTTTATTTATGATGGCCATTCTGACCCGTTTGAAGTTGTATCTCATTGTGGTTTTAATTTGCATCTCTCTGATGTCTTAGTGATGCTGAGAATCTTTTCATATGTCTCTGGACCCTTTGTATGTCCTCCTTGGAGAAGTGTCTGTTCAAGTCCTTTGTCCATTTTTTAATTTGGTTGATTATCTTCCTAGAGTGGACTCTTGTGAGTTCTTTATGTATTTTGAAGATCAAACTCTTATCTGAGGTTTCATTGGCAAGTATGTTTTCTCATATAGTTGGTACTCTTTTCATTTTGCTAATGTTTTCTTTAGCTGTGCAGAAGCTTTTTATTTTGATGAGATCCCATTTGTTTATTCTTTCCTTTATGTCCCTTGCTCTAGAGGACATATCACTGAAAATATTGCTCCGTGGAGTATCTGAGATTTTCTTGACTATATTCTCCTTTAGGATTTTAATGGCATCATGACTTATATTTAAGTCTTTTATCTACCTTGATTTATTTCTGTGTGTGATATAAGTTGGTAATCAAGTTTCATTTTTTTGCATGTAGCTGTCCAGATCTCCCAACACCTTGAAGAGACTGTTTTTACTCCGTTTTATACTGCTGCCCTTTTTGTTAAATATTAATTGACCGTAGAGAGTTGGCTTTATTTTGGGGCTGTCTGTTCTGTTCCATTGGTTCATGTGTCTGTTCTTATGCTAGTACCAGGCTGTTTTGATTACAGTGACCTTGTAATATATTTTGATATCCAATATCGTGATTCCTCCTACTTTGCTCTTCTTTCTCAAAATTGTTGCATCTATTAGGGGTCATTTATAGTTCCATGTAAATTTTTGAAGTGTTCTTCTTATCTATGAATTATGCCATTGAAACTTTAATAGTTATTGCAGTGACTCTGTAGATTGCTTAGGGTAATATGGCCATTTTGATGATGTTAATTCTTCCAATCCATGAACATAGTATATGGTTGTGTTTGTGCCTTCCTTAATTTCTTTCTTCAGTGTTGTGTAGTTTTCTGAGCACTGGTCTTTTACCTCCTTGGTTAGGTTTATTCCAAAGTATTTTATTTTTCTTGTTGCTATATCAAATGGGATTTTTTTTCCTGATTTCTGTTTCTGATATTTCATTGTTTACATACAAAAATGCCTTTGATTTCTGATTATTGATTTTGTATCCTGCTGTTTTGCCAAATTCATTTATTAGGTCAAGCAGTTTTTTGGTGGAGTCTATAGTGTTTTCTATATACACTATCATGTCATCTGCAAACAATGACAGTTTTATTTCCTTCTTTCCAATTTGGTTGCCTTTTATTTCTTTCTCTTGTCTGATTGCTGTGGTTAGGACTTCCAATACTATGTTGAATAGAAGTGGGGAAAGGGGACAACCTTGTCTTGTTCCTGATCTTAGTGAGAAGGCTTTTAGTTTTTACCCATTGAATATGATGTTGTCTGTAAGTCTCTCGTATATGACCTTTATTAGGAATGCTCTTTCCATTCCCACTTTGCTGAGTGTTTTATTATATGCTTTTATCATAGCATGTACCTTATCAAATGCTTTTTCCACATCTGTTGATATGAACATGTGATTTTTTTTTCTTTGCTTTTGTTTATGTGATGTATTATATTTACTGATTTCCAAATATTGTACCATCCTTGCATGGAGACTAGCATGCTATTCAGTCTCCATGAATTTGAATGTTTTTGAGTTTTTTCCTTGAGGGTGGTTTCTAGGGTCAGTCCCCTGTGGTGGGAGAAAATGCTTGACATGATTTTTAAAAAATGCATTTAAAAAAATGGCAACTGTGATTATGCTATTATAGTTGTCCCATTTCCCCCCTTCATTCCCCTCCACCCTGCACTCCCCCTCCCATCCACATTCCCCCTCCTTTAGTTCATGTCCATGTGTCATAAGTTCTTTAGCTTCTACATTTCCCATACTCTTGCCCTCTTCCTGTCTATTTTCTCCCCACCATTTATGCTACTTATTTTCTGTACCTTCTCCCCCCTTCTCCTTCTCCCACTCCCCTGTTGCTAACCTTCCATGTGATCTCCATTTCCGTGGTTTCATTCCTGTTTTAGCTGTCCACTTAGTTTGCTTTTGTTTTTGGCGTAGTTGTTAATACCTATGAGTTTGCTGTCTTTTTACTGTTCATATTGTTCATATTTTTTGTCTTCTTAGATAAGTCTCTTTAACATTTCATGTAATAAGGGCTTGGTGATGATGAACTCCTTGAACTTGACCTTATCTGAGAAGCACTTTATCTGCCCTTCCATTCTAAATGAGAGCTTTGCTGAATAGAGTAAAGCTTGAATGTAGGTCCTTGCCTTTCATAACTTGGAATACTTCCTTCCAGCCCCTCTTGCCTGAAAGGTCTCTTTTAGAAATCAGCTGACAGTCTGATGGGAACTCCTTTGTAGGTAACTGTCCCCTTATCTCTTGCTGCTTCTAGGATTCTCTTAATTTTAATCTTGGGTAATGTAATTATGATGTGCCTTGGTGTGTTCCTTCTTGGGTCCAACTTCTTTGGGACTCTCTGAGCTTCTTGGACTTCCTGGAAGTCTATGTTCTTTGCCAGATTGGGGAAGTTCTCCTTTATTATTTGTTCAAATAAGTTTTCCACTTGTTGCTGTTCCTCTTCCCCTTCTGGTACCCCTATAATTTGGATGTTGGAATGTTTGAAGATGTCCTGGAGGTTCCTAAGCCTCTCCTCATATTTTTGAATTCTTGTTTCTTCCTTTTTTGTTTGGTTGTCTTTTTCTTCATTCTGGTCCACTCCATTGATTTGAGTCCCAGTTTTCTTTCCATTACTATTGGTTTTGTTTGCATTTTTTTTAATTTCCCTTAGTGTAACCTTAATTTTTTCATCTAATTTGTGACCAAAGTCAACCATTTCTGTGAGCATCCTTATCACCAGTGTTTTGAACTATGCATCTGATAGGTTGACTGTCTCTTGGTTGCTTAAAATTATTGGCTCCAGGCCTTTGATTTGTTCTTTCATTTGAGCTATAATTTTTTAGTCTCGTTGTGCTTGTTACATATGAGGGGTGCAGTCTCAGGTGTTCACCAGGGCGGGGCAACCCAGCCATTGGGTTGTGATGTTATATGTGCAGGTGGGGTCAGAGAAGGAACATTGGCGCCTGATCTGCTCTCCCTGGGATTTCAGTCCCCCTTGCTGCTTTCCACAAGCAAATTGGGCCCTTCTGGTACTGGTTCTTGGGTAGGTGGGCTTGTGCATGTTCTAGGACCCTGTGGGTCTCTCCAACGAACTCTCCTTTGAGACTGGGAGTCTCTCCTGGCACCTAACCCCCGCAATTTTTTTCAATCGGTGCTTTTAGGCTTTATTTCCCATCTCTGGGGCCCTGGGTTGTGCGGTCTGTCTTGCTGTCTGTTTTTGCCTGGTTTATCTGCACACAAATGTGTGACTGCGGTCAGCTAACTGCCTTTTGCACCTCACTAGGTCGCCTTGTTTCCTCCCCCTGCCTGGGTTTGCCAACCACTGGTTTTTTTTGCCACGACCCCTCTCCACTGGCCACTGACTCTGCCCCTCTTAGCAGTCTGGGTGAATGGTTCGTTGTCAGACTTCTGCACAGTTCAGTTTTCTGTCCGTTCTAGTTGTGTTTCTGTTTCTAAATCTTTGTTGTCCTTAAATTTGGTTGTGCGAGGAGGCATGGTGTTTCTTCCTATGTCTCCATTTTGGCTGGAAGTCTTGATATGATTTCAATTTTCTCGAATTGAAGCTTGTTTTGTGTCCTGTCATGTGGTCTATCTTTGAAAATGTTCCATGTGCACTTGAAAAGAATGTGTATTTTGCTTCTTTGGGAGGGAAGTTCTGTATATATCAGTTAAGTCTATTTGAACTAGAACATTGTTCAGTGCTGCAATATCTTTGTTGATATTTTGTTTGGAATATCTGTTCATTTTTGACAGTGGGGTGTTAAAAAACCCTATTATAATAATGTTGTCTGTGTCTTTCTTGAGGTCTTCCAAGATTTCCTTTATATAGTTTGGTGCTCCTATGTTGGGTGCATATATGTTTATAATGTTTATGTCTTGTTGATGGATTCTTCCCTTGAGTGTTATGAAGTGTCCTTCTGGGTATCTTTTTATGGGTCTTTCTTTTCGAAGTCTATTTTGTCTGACATGAGTATTGCTACCCTGGCTTTTCTTTCCTGTCCATTTGAGTGGAATATTTTTTCCACCCTTCACTTTCAGTCTGTGTAGGTCTTTTGGTCTGAGGTGGGTCTCTTGTAGGCAGCATATGTGTGGGTAATGTTTTCTTACCCATACTTCTACTCTGTGTCTTTTGATTGGAGCATTTACTCCATTAGCATTTAAGGTTATTACTGATAGGTGTTTGTTCATTTCCCCCCTTTTGTACCTGTGTTCCTCTCTCTTTCACTCTTTCCTGTCTCTTTAGTAAACCTTGTAGTGGTGGTTTGGTGGAGGCGTATTCTTTCAGCCCTCTTTTGTCTGGGAAAATCCTTATTTTGCCTTCTATTTTAATTGAGAGCCTTGCTGTGTAGAGTAATCTTGGTTGCAGGCCTTTGTTTTTCATTACTTGGAATATCTCTTGCCATTCTCTCCTGGATTAGAGTGTTTATGTTGAGAAATCAGCTGTTAGCCTTATTGGAGCTCCACTGTATGTTATTTCTTGTTTCTTTCTTGCTTCTTTTAAGATTCTCTGTTTGTCTTTAACATTGACATTTTAATTATGATATGTCTTTGAGTTGGCCTCTTTGGGTTCATGTTGATTGGGACACTCTATGCTTCCTGAACTTGCATTTTTTTTTTTCCTTCTCCAGGTTCGGAAAGTTTTCTGTCATTATTTTTTGAAACAGGATTTCTGTCCCTTGTTCCTTTTCTTCTCCTGGGATTCCTATGATTTGAATGTTGCATTTCATGTTATCTTGGAGTTCTCTTCAGCTGTTTTCATTTTTTGAGTCTTTTTTCGTGCAGTTGTTCTGCCTGCGTGTTTGCTTCCACCTTGTCTTCCAGCTCACTAATTTGGTCCTCTGCTTCATCCAGCCTGCTTGTAATTCCTTCGAATGTTTTTTATTTCTGAAATTTTGTTGTTCATTTCTTTCTGGTTTTCGTTTGTAGTTTTTATTTCCTGTTTCATACTGTTTTAGTTCTCACTCAGTTACTTGTAGTTGTCTATGAGGTCCTTGAGCATCCTTATAACCATTATTTTTAATTCTGTGTCTGGATGCCACAGGAAAAGGGGGGCTCGGCTTTACTTTTCTCCCTTCCTATGATTTTGCGAGGATAGGACCAAGTCTGAGTGGTAATATTCACATTTGCCCAGCCTCCAGCTCAGGTCCTCAGTGAGCTGTTGGGCCTCCAGTGTTGATGTGAATGCACCAGGCCTGCACCTTTAATCTACCAGTTGTGCGAGGTTTGTGCAGTGTGCCTCCTCTTTACTCTTTGCCAGTCCACCATGGCCAGAGCCCACCACCGGGCAAATGGTGCCACTCAGCCTCTGGAGGAGCATTGCAAATTATCTTCCATACTAAGCCAGAGTTAAGCGCAGGCACATGGCTCAAATGAGCCTCAGGGTAAGTGGTTCAAGCCAGCTTCTGCGTGTGAGTTCCTTACAAAGCGTCTGTGGGCTTTTCTTCTTCTTTTTTTAGTAAAAGCCTCATATTTAAGCCTGCAGTTCTCAACAAGCGCTCAGCTTTTCACACAGCCCAACTTTCTAACCAGGCTGGGTCGGGGTCCAACCAGCTAGTGGACCAGGTGTCTGGAGAATTCCCTTCTCCAGGTGTCTCCTGGCTCTCCAATTTCTCTGGTAATGTCCTAGCTGGTGACCACAGTCCCATAGGGTATATACTGCCTCTGGTGTTCTCTTCCACTTTTTCTCTATTTCCCCCAAGCGACTTAAAGCATCCAGCTCCCTCCTGGTGCCAGGCTGCCCTCCCTGCTCTGATAGGGAGGGAGCTGGTGATCTGACTCTCCTCCAAGTATCCTGTGGCAAGTGCTGGGCTGAGGCCATAGCAGCCTAGGTCCCTGCACAGATCCCAGGGGCCTTAGCATCCTAACAGAATCTCCTCACCGTCTATTTATCAATGTCCTCTACAATCTTTAGCCTCCATACTTCATATAAGCTTAGATTTTGTTGGCTGTTCATGCTCTTCTTCGGAAGATCAGCTAGGTGTTCCAGTTGGGCATTGGAGAACTGGGCTCTGCTCTCACCTACCTTGCTGCCATCTTCTTTCCTGCTGTTCTTCTGTTCTGGATTTTTTCAGTCTAGTGACGCTTTGTGTCTGGAAATTTTTCTTCTAGCATTTCTCCTTTCTGTTATCTTTTTTGGAACTCCTGCTCTATGGGACCTCTTTGGTTGAACCTGTACTTTTCTTATTTCTGTACAAGTTTTTATTTTTGTATCTTTTGTTTTTTTTTCGTAGCAGATATTTTTTTCTATCCTTTCCATTGATTTTTAACTTTTGATCATCCATATTGTAATTTTTCAAGAGAACTTGCCTTACTCTCTGATTGTTCCTTGTCATTGTCTTCAACATTATTCCTTGTCTTGCCAGTGTCTTCTTAAACTATTTGTTAAAAGGTATAAAACCCTTAAAGTTTTCTTTGGCCCTCTGCATTGTTTTCATAGCTCTTTTTGCCTTGAGATTCGTCTTTCTTGTTGAAAACTTGGCTAGTTTTGTATTAATATTTAAACAAGACAAAAATACTTTTTAGGTGTTCTGTCTGTGTGAGAGTCAGGCAGGTAGATGGGAGGATCTTACAGTAAAATAATGATGCAAGGATTCAAGTGTTTTTTTCTTCTCTTGGGCTAGTTTTCCCAGGAAAGTGTTCTACACATATTATGCCTGAGAATATGTCTGCTGTCCTTAAGTCCAGAACTATTTGGTTAATCTTTCTAGAGCAGTTTTCCCCAATGTTTTTGCTTTGGAGAGACCATTGGAATAATTTCCATTTCTCAGGGAACCCCCCCTTGTATTTGTGATCAATGACTTGAGATAGTTGTATAGTTGTATAGTTGTATGTGTATAGTTGTATAATGATACAACTATAATGAATACTCTTCTGAGTATAGACTAGTTTCTCTGTGGATCACTTTATCTGGCCAACTTATAGTAAGGCTATTGATTTTGTGTATTTTCCCCTCTATTTCTTTTGGCTAACTATAGTTAATCTTAGTTTACATTTCTGGAAATCAAACCCTTTTCATAGATTTTTAAAACCTATATGGCAAAACCAATACATTTTGATTAAAAAATTGGCCTAAGCTAAATATGATTTAATTTTTCTAAAGGTAGGCTCACTAAATTTAACTTAAATAAAGTTAGTAAGGTTAGTTTTTTGCGGTATGGAAATTTGACAAAGTTTATAGTAAAGCTACTAAAATCATAAACCCAAGATAGTGTGAAAAAAATTTATCCTGAGACCTGATTTTGGTTGAGTGTTTGAAAAACTTCTTTCTGAGTAGCATGATCTGTCCCAAATATATAGGTCTAACAGAATTATTGTACACATGTATTGATTTCTTGATCTTGTTTATAGACCTATACAGAAAATGTGTTTTTTTAAGAGGAAGCATGTACTTGGGTTTTTGTTTGTTTGTTTGTTTGTTGTACAGTTATTTCTTAATGTTTTACTTAAAATGAGAACATTCACATTTCATTTTCAAATGAAATACTTTTTCTTGTTCTTGATGCTTGTTAAGAAAGTTTGTTTATTCATATAAGAAGTTGAAAATGCAGCAGATTATTCATTGCTTTCCTGTGAATAGCAAGATACTTTTCCTTTCATAGAAATGTAGAACTTGTGTTGGGCCGATCAGGAAATCTTAAGTTGAGCTTTATGATCAGACTGCAGCTAAATTACCACTTATACATCTGCTTCCAAAATTTGGTTGTAACCTCTTTTCTGCTTTTGCCTCCTTTTCTGTCCTAGTTCCTTGTGGGTTGTACCTTTTATTCCTTCAATATTATTTTAATAGGAGGTCTTCAACACGTTCCGACACTAGCATGCAATAAAATCACCTATAGTTTATCCCCCAAAAATCTACATTTTAAATTGACTCATTCTCTTTCAATTGACTTTTTAAGATTTATTTTCAGAGAGTGGGGAAGGGAGGGAGAATGAGAGGGAGAGAAACATTGATGTGTGAGAGAAACATCAATTCACTGCCTCTAGCACACATTCAACTGAGGATTTGGCTGATAACTCAGGCATGTGCCCTGATGGGCAGTTTCAGGGCAGTGCCCTGATGAGCGCCCTGATGGGCGCTCATTCCACTGAGCCACACTAGCCAGGGCTGACTCATTCTTCCATTATGAGCTAATGTAAAATTCTTTGGGAGGTAAACTTAAATTTTATTTTGGCATTCTTGCCCTCAAGGATTTGATTCTGTAATTATAGATTTTAGGTTGCCCACTAGTATATATTGTCTTTCCTTCCTTTCTCTTGTCTCTCCACTTTCCCTACCTACCTTCTTTTCTTCCTTCTTGTTCTTCTATGCAGGTAATATATGCACGTGATAAAAATTAAAAATAATGAAAAAATACAATAATGGTTATCCGCCCCCATATGCCTTTAAGTTCTGAGAGAAATCCAGTTGCCACTCTCTTTTGTATTACGCCAGAGTTATTTTATGCATATACAAATATATGTTACTGTGCATACAGATTTACTAGGGACCATATATTATTTCATTAAGTTTCTTTTGAACCTTTAGATCATTTCTAGTTTTTTCCTGTTAAATGGTGCTGTGTTGAAAATTCTTGTTTATATTCTGTGTGCACTTATTATGAGTTTAGGTGTAGAATAAATTCTTAGAAATTAACATTTCTATTTTTATTTCTATTGTCAAAGATGTACACTTTTATTTCTATTATCAAATATATTTTCAGAACTTGATAATTAGTTCATATTTGAATTTGAAGTTCCTGTTCTTTTTTCCTATCTTTGTTTGGATTATTATTTTTTATTCCTTTTTATCTGCACTATTACTTATTAGTTGTAATAAGTAATCCTTCTTATTACTTATTAGTTGTAATAAGTAATAGTGCTAATAGCAGTTGTACTAGAGCAGTGCTCTTCAAGAGAACTTTCTGCAGTAATAGAAATTACTGTTGTCTAATTGTTCATGTTAGAACCTCATATTAATATATAACTTATGTGTCACTTAATGATGGAGATGTGTTCTGAGAAATTTGTTAGGCAGTTTTGTTGTATGAGCATCGTAGTATGCACTTACACAAACTTAGATGGTATAACTTTCTGCACACCTAGACTTACATGGTATACCACTGTCGTAAATGCAGCCTGTCATAAACCAAAATGCTTTTGTGCAGCACATGACTGTACCTTCATTTCCTGCCTTGTATCTTTTGTGTCATTGTTTGTCAGATATTTTGGATCTGTTACAAAATCCCACAATGCATTGTTATCATTTTTACTTTAGATGGTTAATTATCTTTCAAGGCAATTAAAAATGAGAAAAAATTGTTTCTGTTTCCACTCACTTTTACAACTTTTAGCACTGTTAATTTCTTTGTTGAAATAGAGTAGTGCAAATGAAAATGGGCTTATTTGAGAAGCAAAGAACTGATAGGACTTGTTAACTGATTGAATTTGAAGGATGAGAAGGGGGTGAAAGCAAAACGATGGCTGAGATTCTGAACTTGCTTGAGTGGTTGAGTTGTAATGTTGTCATTATTAACTGGTTTCATAAATTTTGTTACATTCTGTATTTTTACAGAGTAGGCCATAGACTTTTGGAGCATAATGCACTAAAATTTTTAACTTTTCAAAAATATAATAATAATATGGAAAATTTGTAAAGTAATGACAAAATGTTATTTTTTTATGTTTCCTTCCAAATTGCCATTCTTAAAAATTTGTAATTGTTATTTTACTTGCTGCTCTACTGGGATTTACTGAGACCTATATAGTAATTCCTGAAAAACCATTTTACTTTGTTTTCCCATTGTGCACTTATACTGGTATTTGTAAAGATGAGGACAAGTGATGTCTGTTTTAGAACTCATGCTCATTCTGTGTGGACCAGCTTACAAGGTGTTGAAAAGACATTATGGACTTGAGAACTAAAAGCGAGGCAATATGGATTTTTGAAATATTCAGGCATTAACGTTAAAAACAAGAAAATATATAATACTATTAAGAAGAGTTACTTAATGACAAAAGCCTATGGAACTCCTATCTTAAGTTAGAACACTTTGTGTGCAATCAGGAACACTTTTTGTGCAATCAGGAATTGTTTGGGGAGACATTTTTCATTTCTCTAGAAAGCAGGTGCCATTAATGCTATCCTTAAGAATCCTTGGAAAGGGTACTCCTGGAAGTTGACTTAGTGTTACAGGAGTGCTCCTTTCCTACTTTAGAGGTATTATGTCTTAATTGTATAAGGAAGATTTAGGACCCATACTTTTGGAGAGTTTCCCTACCAGTTACACTTAAAAAGACAAACTTCCCAAAAAAGGGTTGAATCAATTTACCTTGTCAGCAGAAAGGAGTGTCTACTTGTTGCTGTGAAGGCTTGTTAGGATTAGGCTTTGTGCATTTTCTTTGGCTTTACCAATTCAGTGCATGAGACAGAGTTAAGTACATCATAGTTTTCATTTGTATTTTTTTACATATTTTCTGGGGTTGTAGTATTTGAAATAATACATAGTGATGGTTAGCAGTAAGTTTATAGTTGTAATATAAATGACAGTAATGAATAATATAAGAATAAAGTCTGTTTAATGTACCTAAAACTGTAAATCTATTTTTCCTTTTTTCATTTAAATCATTTTACATTGTTATTCTATTACAGTTGTCGCAACTTTTCCCCCTTTGCCTACTTCCACCCATTCCACTGCCCTGCTCCCCCAGTTAATTCTCCCACGGTTGTCTATGTCTGTGGGCCATTCAAACATATTCTTTTGTCTAGTCCTTTCCCCTTCTTTCCACCATTATCCCCCTTCCCGGTAAGTCTATTTTTGCTCACCTCTGTATTTAATCACCTCATATAGAAGCCACATAATACCATTTAATACGAAAAAATAGATGTTACTAAAAATAGGATTCAGTTTTCTTAAATGCTTGTTCACTGTTTATATGAAGTCTGTTAACTTTGTTGACTGACCATTTATTCATTGAGAATGCAGCTAATTTTTTTAGCTGTTAACTGTTTTTTAAAAGTTTGCCTCATTTGGACAGGTGTGTGTGATGTCAGGTTCATTGAGGTATAATTTACATACACTAAAAATCATTCTTTTGATATACTTGTATGAATTTTGACAAAGAACACAGTTATGTAAACACAACCACAACAAAACATTTCTATCACTGTAAAGTTTTCTCATGCCTTTTTAAAGTCATTTCCCTCCCTTTACCTCTAGGCCATAGCAACCAATGATTTCTTTTTGGTTACTATAGTTTTACACTTTTCAGAATATCATATAAATGAGTTGTATAGTACCTAGCTTCTTGGGTCTGGCTTTATGTACTTAGCATAATGCATTTGAGATTCATTCATATTGTTGATTGTACCAGTAGTTTATTCCTTTTTATTTGAGTTGTAGCCCGGTATAAGGTATACACCAGCTTGTTTATTCATTCACCAGCTGAAGAATATTTTGGGGTTTTTTTTAGGGGTTTTCATTTCTGATACTAGAAGTTTGTGTCTTCTCTTTTGTTTCTGAGTCAGTATGTCTAGAGGTTTATCTTTTTTTTTAAGATCTTATAAAAGAACCAGCTGTTAGTTTCATTTACATTGTTATTTTTCTGTTTCATTGATTTCTGCTCCTGTTTTTATTATTATTATCATTTTTAAAGTCTTTTATTGATTATACTATTACAATTGTCTCAATTTTACCTTCTTTGCCCCCCTTCACCCAGTACAACTATGCCCTCCAGCAATACCCAACCCTTAGTTCATGTCCGTGGCTCGTACATGTAAGTTCTTTGGCTTCTCCATTTCCTATACTATTCTTAACCTGCCCCTGTCTATTTTGTACCTACTAAGTATGCTTCTCAATCTCTGTACCTTGGCCCCCATTCTCCTCCTTCCCCCTCCCAGCTGATAACCTTCCAAATGATCTCCACGTCTATGATTCTGTTCCTATTCTAGTTGTTTGCTTTTTTCACTTTTTTAGAATGAATTGTTGATAGTTGTAAGTTTGTTGTCATTTTAATGTTCATAGTTTTGATCTTTTCCTTAAATAAGTCTTTTTAACATTTCATGTAATATTGACTTGGTGATGCTGAATTCCTTTAGCTTTACCCTGTTTCGGAGGCACTTTATCTGCCTTTCCATTCTAAATGATAACTTTGCTGGATAGAGTAATCTTGGTTGTAGGTCCTTGCTTTTCATCACTTTGAATACTTCTTTCCAGTTCCTTCTTGCCTGCAAAGTTTCTTTTGAGAAATCAGCTGATAGTCTTATGGGAAACTCTTTGTAGGTAACTCCCTGTTTTTTTTCTTGCTGCTTTTAAAATTCTCTCTTTATCTTTAACCTTTGACATTTTAATTATGATGTGTTGAACCCAAAGAGGTCCACATCAAGACACATCATAATTAAAATGTTTTTATTATTTTCTTTGTTCCACTTACTGTGGGTTTAGTTTGCTCTTTTTGTAGTTCTTCAGCTGGAAACTTAAATTATTGATGAGACCTTTTTTCTTAATTGAAGTATTAAATACTTATACATTTTCCCCTAAGCAGTTGTTTACTGCATCCTGAAAAATATGATATATTCTATTTTTATTTTAATTCAGTACAAAACTTTTTCTAGTTTCCCTGACGCTTCTTTTTTGGCTCATTGGATATTTGGGAGGGTTTGTTCAATTTCTAAATATTTGAGGGTTTCCCAGATAGCTTTCTTTTATTTGATTCTATGTCAGGGAGCATTCTGTGATTTCATTTGTTCTTAATTTGTTATGGTTTGTTTTATCTCCCTGGTTAAGATCTACCTTGATGAATGTTTGCTATGCCCTGTATTTTCTACTGTTGTTGGGTAAGGTGGAGTATACTGTACATGTCAATTAGGTAAAATTGATTAATAAGGGTTTTCATGTCTTTCATAGTCTTGCTGATTTTCTGTCTACTTGTTTCATTAGTTATTGAGAGAGGAATGTTGAATTTTCCTAAGATAATAGTGGATTTTCCCCTATTTCTGTTAGCTTTTCATTGATGTATTTTGAAGCTATATTTTTTAAATGCAGAAACATTTAGAATTATGTCTTTTTGGGACTGAGTTTTTTATAATAATGCATTTTTTTCTCTGATAATTTTATTTGTTCTGAAGTCTTTATAGTATTTTTGTGGTCTATTATTTTCATTTTGTACATTCCATTCTATATTTCTATCCTATCTATATTTATTGGAGGGGGATTTTTGTAGACAGCATACAGTACAGTTGGGTCTTGTTATTTTTTTCTTTTTTTTTAAACTTAGTCTGTTGATCATTCTTTTAATTATTGTGCTCAGACCATTTACATTTATTTTAGTTATTGTGTTTGGATATAAGCCTGCTTTTTTATTATTTGTTCTGTTTTCCCTGTTATATTTGTTCCACTCTCTCCT
Organism: Artibeus jamaicensis; assembly: GCF_021234435.1. Classification (NCBI taxonomy): domain Eukaryota; kingdom Metazoa; phylum Chordata; class Mammalia; order Chiroptera; family Phyllostomidae; genus Artibeus; species Artibeus jamaicensis. The sequence goes on from NW_026521814.1 coordinate 33,799,227, forward strand.
CTTGTCTGTCTTCTTTTGGGTTTCTTGAATATTTTTCAGTAATCCATTTAAATCTATATGTTGGCTTTTGGACTTATCTCTTTATACAGATTTTTGTGGGGTTGCTAGGGGAATTACAGTACAAATACATAACTCTTCATATACTTGCGAAAAATAGAAATCATTTGCCTCCTTTTATGTTGTAATGCTCATATATATTAAACCTTTATACATTGAAAAATTTTGATAGTAAAGTCTCTGCTTGATAAAGTTTGATATACTCAAAAGAAACTTGAATCTTTAGTGTAAACAGCCATCACTCAGAACTGTCAGAAATTGAGTTGAATGGAAGTCTGACAACTATGGATTTAAAGAAACCACATCCATCCGGACTGGTAGGAGGGGCGGAGACGTGGAATGGGCTAGTAGCCCATCCATGTGTGGGGAATAAAAATTTAGGAGGGATCCCTGGCTTGTGTAGCTCAGTAGATTGAGTACGGGGCTGCAAACCAAAGGATTGCCTGTTCAATTCCCAGTCAGGGCATGTGCCTGGGTTCCTGGCCAGGTCCCCAGCAGGGGACACATGAGAGAGGCAACTACATATTGATGTTTTCTCCCTCTCTTTCTCCTTCCATTCTCCTCTCTCTAAAAATAAATAAAATCTTTAAAAAATTCAAGAGGGATATCTCAGGAGCGAGGAGTCCCAGCCCCACACCAGGCCCCCAACAGCCCAGGGTTTCAGTGCTAGGAAGGGAAATCCCCTTAACTTCTGACTGTAAAATTCAGCAGGGATTTAGTTGGGAGGAAACTTTTGGAGTCCCAAGCAATTCCTCCTAAAGAACCCATACACAGACTTACTCAGACTCACTCCCTCTGAGCTCTAGCACTAGGGTAGCAGCTTGAAAGGCACTAGTGGCACAAATGGAAGAATTGAAGTGTCTGACATTGAGGTAAGTGCTGGGGACAGCTTTCTCCCAGACAGATAGGTGGCCAGAGCCACAGACCTGGCAGGCAGGTGCTGAATGTGAGATTCCATCAACCTGGCTAACATTGTTTGCCCTGCCCTGGAGATCCCCTGAGGCTCTGTCCCACCCAACTTACAGCTGTTAACACTGGTTTTTCCATATGAGTGGCTGGTCTTGGCTCATGCTTTACAACAGCTGATATCAGTGAGACCCAAGCCCCCTTACCTGTTGCTAAGTGGCCCCAGCCCCGGCAGCAGCAACCAGCCTAGATTCACAACTTGACTTTGGGACTCTCCAAGCTCGACACAAGTATTTAACATCTCAGATTGCTCTACAGCTCAAGCAGGATGGCCTCAAGCAAAACATAGGTTCAAGCCCAATAGAACCTAGGGTTTAAACACCCAGTGGACAGCTATACACCACGTTGGAGCACCACCAGCCTGCCCCTGCACAGCTTATCCTCCAGGGAGGGTGGAGGTTGGTAGATGGTAGTTACAGCCAGTCCTTGCAATGGACTGACCTAGGTTAATCCCTCCCATTTGCTTGCCAACAGCAATCAAAGTTCAACTACTAGAGGAAGACGTACTCAGCCCACATGAAGGACTCACTGTGAATATCCAGCTTTGGTGATAGCAGAGGCTGTGCCACTTGACCGTACAGGACACTTACTACATTAGACCATGCTATCAAGACAGAGAGTCAATAGCACATCTACCTAATATGTAGAAACAAACAAAGGGATGCTGGCAAAATGAGGAGCCAAAGAAATAGGGTGCAAATGAAAGAACAGATCCAAACTATAGAATAAGAACTAAACAAAGTGGGGATAAACAATCTATCAGATACGGAGTTCAAAACACTAGTTGTCAGGATGCTGAAGGATCTTAGTGAGGTCCTCAACAGCATGAACAAGATCCAGTCAGAAACAAAGGATACATAATTGAAGTAAAGAACAATATACAAGGAAACAACAGTAGGATGAATGAAGCTGAGATTCAAATCAATGGTTTGGAACATACGGAAGCAAAAAACAACCAATGAAAATAACAACAAAAAAGAATCCAAAAAAACAAGGATAGTGTAAGCAACCTTTGGGACAACTTCAAGTGTTCCAACATTTGATCGTAGCAGTGCCAGAAGGAAAAGAGAAAGAGCAAGAATTTGGAAATCGGTTTGAAAAATAATGGAAGAAAACTTTACTAATTTGGTGAAAGAAATAGGCATGCAAATCCAGGAAGCACAGAGAGCCCCAAACAAGATGGATGGAAAGAGGCCCACTCCAAGACACATCATAATTAAATTGCTAAACGTTAAAGATAGAGAGAACCTTAAAAGCAGCAAGAGAGAAGCAGTTAGTTAGCTAAAGGAGAGTTCTCATAAGATTGTCAGCTGATTTGTCAAAAGAAACTTCTCAGGCTAGGAGGGATTGGCAAGAAATATTCAAAGACAAGAAAAGCAAGGACCTTTAGCCAAGATTGCTCTACCCAATGAAGCTCTCATTTAGAATGGAAGGGCAGATAAAGAGCTTCTCAGAAAAAAAGAAATTGAGGAATTCGTCATCACTAAACCATTATTATATGAAATTTTAAAGGGACTTATTTAAGAAAAAGAAGATGATAAAAGCTATGAACAATAAAATGGCAATAAATACATATTTATCAAACAATTGAATCTAAAAAACAGACTAAGTGAACAAGAAGAACAGAGGCAGAATCATGGTTGCTGAGAGTTTTTGATGGATGCCAGATGGGAGGAGGTTTAGGGGAATGGGTGAAGAGGTGAGGGGGTAAGAAGTACAAATAGGTAGTTATAGAATAGCCATAGGGATGTATAGGACAGTATAGGAAATGGAGTAGCTAAAGAACTTACATGTGTGACCCATGGGAATGAACAGTGGTGAGAGGATTGCCTAAGGGAGTGAGGGTGTTGGGTGGAGGGGGAGCAAAGGGTAAAAATACAGGCCATTTTAATAGCATAATCAATAAAATATTTAAAAGAAAGTAAAATAAAAGAGTAACAAACTTAAAAAATAAAAAATATTGTATCTGAGTGTGTACATATATTATTGTATCTGAGTGTGTACATATATATACATATGTTTATATTCTGAAAAGTGTCAGGTAGTATCACCTGCTAACTGTGTTTTCACTGATGAGATGGGGGTATTGTGGTGCAGATAATGTTCACTTTTTGCTTTATTTAGTTGTGTTCTTTTAACATTTTGAAGTAGCATGTTCATATCTATAATAAGACTAATCTATTTGTATTATAGTGGTGATGTAAAATGGAGTTAAATGTATGAAAAAGGGATTAAAAGTAGAATAAAAATGTTGTTACCAATTGGACTTGCTCTAGGCCTCTTTGTGTACTATTTCAGTAAATTTTTTGGGAGGGGATGGCTTAGAAAAAGCATTTTTGTGTGTGTGTTCCCTATTTTAATCAGAGTGATGTCAGTCCTCGAATCCAGTTATTAATAGGGTGAATATATGACGAGGTCTATCTGGAAAAAGTCCAGCCATTGTTAAGACAACAAGAACATCTACACTCAACTTGAATGTAACCTGGCAGCCAAGGAGAGTGGAGTGGAATGCGCATGCACGAACAATGACCACTTCACTGAACTAGGCAATGGGGGAAGTAGAAGTGAGTTGAGTGAGGAGGTGTGGTATGTGGCCATCACATTCAAAATCACTTAGCAAGTAGAGTCACGAATCTGCATCATATTTTGCATTAAGTTTGAACATTTCTCCTCAGAAACTATTGGGATAATTCGGAAGGTTGTAGGTATGGGCAAATGGTGATTGACAGCTTCATCACAATGCTGTAGCTCAGGCATCACATGTAGTGCAGTTTTTTTGCACAACATCTAATCACTCAGATGACTCAGCCTCCCTATAGCCCAGATTTGGTGCGCTGCAACTTCTGGCTTTTCCCAAAACTAAAATCACCTTTAAAAGGGAAGAAATTTCAGAGCATTGATTGATAAGATTCAGGAAAGTATGATGGGGCGGCTGATGGCAATTGGGAGAACTGTGTGAGGTCCCAAGATACCAACTTTGAAGGGGTTTGAGTTGTTATTCTCCTGTGTACAAGGTTTCTTGTGTTTTATAGCTTCACTAAATATTTATATTTTTCATGTTACATGGCTAGATACCTTCTGGACAGACCTTGCATCATATATCTAGAGGAACAGCTGGCTCAAGGTGCCTGTGAATGGTACTTCTTGTGTTATATTTTAGATTAGTGATTTTTCTACCTTTTCCATCTCACTAAGATTCTGCAGCACACCAAGAAATATATTTTTTGCCCATTTGACTAGAAAATTAGGTATAACTGATTCATTCACACCAGACAGTTATTGTTGTGATGTTTGTTGTCATTTTTTTATCTGGCAGTCTGAGAGAAAAGAGGTCAGTACCCCTGACAAATAATTAGGTATTGCATGTTTTAAATTTTTTTGTGGCACACCAATTGAAAATCATTATTTTAGACCATTCTCATGATGAACCTTAGCCATTGGTCCCCACTAGATAGTTTAGGGAGTTTAAGATAAACTGAATACCTTTAGTTGGATAATCTTGTTGAAGAGTTATGCTGGCTGTTTTTATTTTTGCTATGTATCAGTCTTTTGAAGCCTTGGGATACTGGCTAATAAGATGACAGATAGGTAATAAAGCGACTACTTGCATGGCTGAACCAAAGAAAAGAGTAGTAGATGAAGTTACAGAATAATAATAATAAAGGGGGTCATAGTAAAGTAATGTTAAAAGTAAAATCCTGTCAAATCAGCGTACATATGGCTGGTCAAAGCAACTAGGTTCTAAAGTTTTTTGAGAAATACCTGTCATATCAATGGATTAGAATTACCCTGTATAAACTTTAGTTTATTCTTGAACATTTAGAACATCCAGTTAAAAAATTTCTGTTCTATACTTTTATTTTATTTATTTTTTAATATATTTTTTATTTTATTGATTATGCCATTACATTTGTTCTATTTCCCCCTTCATTCCCCTCCACCCTGCACACCCCTCCCCCACCATTCCCCCCTTTAGTTTATGACCACGTGTCTCAAGTTCTTTAGATTCTATATTTCCCCTACTATTCTTACCCTCCCCCCATCTATTTTCTATCTACTGTCTATGCTACTTATTTTCTGTACCTTCTCCCCCCTTCTCCTCCCACTCCCCTGTTGCTAACCCTCTATGTGATCTTCATTTCTGTGGTTCTGCTCCTGATTTAGCTGTCCTCTTAGTTTGCTTTTGTTTTAGGTGTAGTTCTTAATAACTGTGAGTTTGCTGTCCTTTCACTGTTCATCTTTTTTAATCTTCTTTTTCTTAGGTAAGTCCCTTTAACATTTCATATAATAAGGGCTTGGTGATGATGAACTCCTTGAATTTGATCTTATCTGAGAAGCACTTTATCTGTCCTTCCATTCTAAATGAAAGCTTTGCTGGATAGATCAATCTTGGTTGTAGGTCTTTGGTTTTCATGACTTGGAATACTTCTTTCCAGCCCCTTCTTGCCTGTAAGGTGTCTTTTGAGAAATCCGCTGAGAGTCTGATGGGAACTCCTTTGTAGGTGACTGTCCCCTTATCTCTTGCTGCTTCTAGGATTCTCTCCCTCATTTTAATCTTGGGTAATGCAACGATGATGTGCCTTGGTGTGTTTCTTCTTGGGTCCAACTTCTTTGGGACTCTCTGGATTTCCTGGAAGTCTATTTCCTTTGCCAGAATGGGGAAGTTGTCTTTTATTATTTGTTCAGATAAGGTTTCCACTTGTGACTGTTCCTCTTCCCTTTCTGGTACCCCTATAATTCGGATGTTGGAGCATTTAAAGATGTCCTGGAGGTGCCTAAGCCTCTCCTCATTTTTTTGAATTCTTGTTTCTTCATATTTTTCCATTTGGTCATTTTTTTCTTCCTTCTGGTCTTCTCCCTTGGTTTGAGTTCCAGTTTCCTTTCCATTACTATTGGTTTCCTGTGCATTTCCATTCATTTCAATTAGTTTGGCCTTCATATGTTCCTCTAATTTGTGACTAAAATCAACCAGTTCTATGAGCATCCTGATCACCAGTGTTTTGAACTGCGCATCTGAAAGTTTGGCTATTTCTTCATCACTTAGATTTATTGGCTCCGGGGCTCTGAGTTGTTCTTGAGCCATGTTTTTATCTGTTTGTGCCTGATACATATGAGGAGAGGCGCCTTGGGTGTTCACCAGGGCGGGGCCACCCAGGTCGCTGGTTTGTGAAGCTGTATGTGGGGGCGGGGTCAGAGAGGGAGCAATGGCGGTCCTCTCCACTCACCTAGTTCACTGATTGCTCCCACCTGTTTATCTGAGTGCAAATGTGCGAGCCTGCCGCCCTGTGCCATGTGGTCTCAACGCTCGCCTCTTCACTGGTTTATCTGCGCGCAAATGCTCAACTGACCGCAGACAGCCAGCCGCGCCTCTTACCTGTGTCCGCCCGTAGCTAGCCCGCACCTGGGATCCGGGCCCTCGGCTGCCTGTGCACCGCCCGGGTGGGGGGATCTTCCCTGCCCACCCCGGTCCGCTGCTGGCTTCGCCCCTCTCACCGGTTTAGCTGAGCATTTCCTTGTTTTCAGATTGTGTATTGTTGATTTTCTGTGTGGTTTGGTTGCATTTATTGTTGTTAAAACTTTGTTGTTTTTAGGTTTGGTTGTGCGAGAATGCAAAGGGTTTCCACCTACACCTCCATCTTGGCGGAAGTCCCCTGTTCTATACTTTTAAAGAGAGATTAGTAAAATAGTTCTCTTCTGACATAAGGATTTAAAAGAACATTATCTATATGATTTCTCTTATATGAAGATTTTTAAAATATACTTTATCGATTATGCTATTACAGTTGTCCATTTTATCCCTTCACTCCCCTCCACCCTGCACACCCCCTCCCACCCATATTCCCCCCATTTAGTTCATGTCCATGGGTTGTACATATAAGTTCTTTGGCTTCTACATTTCCTATACTATTTTTGCCCTCCCCCTTCCTATTTTCTGTCTACCATCTATGCCTACTTACTCTCTGTACCTTTTTCCCCTCTCTCCCCCTCCTACTCCCCTGTTAATAACCCTCCATGTGATCTCCATTTCTGTTTTCCTGTTCCTGTTGTAGTTGTTTGCTTAGTTTGCTTTTGTTTTTCTTTTAGGTGTGGTTGTTAATAATTGTGAGTTTGCTGTCATTTTACTGTTCATATTTTTTATCTTCTTTTTCTTAGATGAGTCTCTTTAACATTTCATATAATAAGGGCTTGGTGATGATGAACTCCTTGAACTTGACCTTATCTGAGAAGCACTTTATCTGTCCTTCCATTTTAAATGAAAGCTTTGCTGGGTAGAGTAGTCTTGGATGTAGGTCTTTGGCTTTCATGACTTGGAATACTTTTTTCCAGCCCCTTCTTGCCTGTAAGGTCTCTTTTGAGAAATCCGCTGATAGTTTGATGGGCACTCCTTTGTAGGTGACTGTCCCCTTATCTCTTGCTGCTTCTAGGATTCTCTCCTTCATTTTAATCTTGGGTAATGTAATTATGATGTGATTTGGTGTGTTCCTCCTTGGGTCCAACTTCTTTGGGACTCTGAGCTTCCTGGACTTCCTGGAAGTCTGTTTTCTTTGCCAGATTGGGGAAGTTCTCCTTTATTATTTATTTAAGTAACTTTTCCACTTGTTGCTCTTCCTGTTCTCCTTCTGGTACCCCTATAATTTGGATATTGGAATGTTTAAAGATGTCCTGGAGGTTCCTAAGCCTCTCCTCATTTTATTGAATTCTTGCTTCTTCTTTTTTGGTTGGGTGTTTCTTTCTTCCTTCTGGTCCACTCCCTTGATTTGAGTCCCAGTTTCCTTCTCATCACTATTGGTTCCCTGTACATTTTCCTTTATTTCACTTAGCATAGCCTTCATTTTTTCATCTAATTTGCAACCAAATTCAACCAATTCTGTGAGCATCCTGATTACCAGTGTTTTAAACTGTGCATCTGATAGGTGTGCTATCTCATCATCGCTTAGTTGTATTTCTCCTGGATCTTTGATCTATTGTTTGGGGCATTGTTTTTTTGTCTTGATCCACCTATTACTTAGGGAGGGGCAGAGCCTGAGGTGTTCACCAGGTCGGGGCAACCCCTGTTGCTGCGTTGTGACGCTCTTTGTGGGGAAGGGGTTGGAGAGGGAACAGTGGTGCTTGCTCCATGCTCTGCCAGATTTCAGTACCCCTTGCCACTTCCCACAAGCAAATTGGGCCCTTCTGGTGCTGTTTCCCAAGTAGGTGGGTTTGTGTATGTTCTAGGACCTTGTGGGTCTCTCCAAAGTACTGTTCTGTTGAGGTTGGGAGTTTCTCCCACAGCTGCCTCACCCCCACAGGTGTTTTCAGTCAGAGGCTTTGAGGCTTTCTTTCCCTGTGCTGGGGCCCTGGGTGGCACAGTTTGCCCCGCTCTACAGTTCCTCCTGGTTTATCTGCGAGTGAATGTGGGACCCCCACCACCCGGTGTGCAATCTGGTGCCTCACTGGGTCTGCCCAGCCGCCTTGCCTGCCCCTGTTCTCCAGCAGTGGGTCCTCTCTTCCTGGCTGCCCGTCTCCATCCTTCCTACAGGTCTGAATGAATGTGTCTTCTTTAACTCCTTGGTTGTCGGACTTCCATACAGTTCTGTTGTCTGTTAATTCTTGTTGTTTTTTGTTTTTAAATTGTTGTTGTCCTCCTTTTGGTTGTGCGAGGAGGCACAGTGTGTCTACCAACACCTCCGTCTTGGCCTGAGTCTGTGAAGATTCTAATAAACTAACAAGCAAAATATAAACGACAGCTTTCAGAGGGATAGAGGTGAGAGGGCTGAGTGAAATAGGTGAAGGGATTAAGCAAAACACACACAAAAAAGACTCATAGACAGACAACAGTATGATCATTGCAAGAGGGAAATTGGAGTGGAGGAGGCAGGAGATGCTTAAGGGGGCATAAAGAGTGATGGAAAGAGACATGACTTGGGGTGGTGAACACACAGTACAATATACAGATAATGTGTTATAGAATTGTACACCTTAAACCTATGTGATTTTATTAACCAATGTAATACAAATAAATTCAATAAAAAATAAAGAGAAAAGAACATTATCTTAAGTGTTGTATAGAGCAGTGGATTTGGGGTCCATTTTCTTTATCAGGAAAGGAATATTTGAATTCATACCTCACACTTCAGATGCATGCTTCCAAATTAGGCTGTATTTCTTCTCATATATGAAATGAGATACTTAGGTTCAGAGAGGTAAGTCATTTAGTATTTCAGAGAGTTGCTAAATGTGCAATTTCAACTCATGTCTATTTAGTTTCAAGGCCTATGTTTTAAAAATCTTTTAAAGTATTATATAGTATACTTTAGCCAAAATTGAATATCCATTAGAAATAGGTATCATATCAATAAGCTTGGATGGTTTGAAAGAGCACAAAAATAAGACATAATATGTAGTAGAAGTTTTCCCTTTCTTGTTTCTAATTGGAGGAATGTCTATTAGCACCTCTAAGATTGTCAGCTATATGAGGTTGTATTTTAATCTTAAGGGAAGCACAGAGAATATATACACACAAAAATGAATGGACTGAGTTATATGAAAACATCGGTAGAACAGATTGGAAAAGAGGCATCTGAAGTAGAAATATTTTTCTGCCTTTTAAACCAACATCTTGATTTGGTAAACAAATATTATGCTATAATGTTAGAAAGTTCAAAGCATGCATGATTTCAGTAATAACAAAGCAGCAGTAATTGTAAGAGAAAAAAATTTTAGTTGTTAAATACATACTGTTTTAAATATATATATTATTGATTATTCTATTACGTTGTCTCTTTTTTTCCTCCCCTTTATCCCCTTTCCAACAACATTTTCATCCCCAACCCTTAGATCATGTCCATGGATCCTGCATATAAGTTTTTTGGCTTCTACATTTCTTATACTGTTCTCAACCTCCCCCTCTCTATTTTGTATCTCCCATTTATGCTTCTTCTTTCCTTTACCTTTCCCCCCATTCTCCCCCATCGTCCTCCCCACTGATAACCCTCCATGCGATTTCTGTTTCTGTGATTCTGTTCCTGTTCTTGCTGTTTGCTTGTTTTTTTTTTAGGTTCATTTGTTGATAGTTGTGAATTTGTTGTCATTTTACTGTTCATACTTTTGATCATCTCTTTTTTAGATCAGTCCCTTTAACACTTCATGTAATAAGGGCTTGGTAATGATGAACTCCTTTTACTTGACCATATTCGGGAAGCACTTTATCTGCCCTTCCATTCTAAGTGATAACTTTGCTGGATAGAGCATTCTTGGATGTAGGTCCTTGCCTTTCATGACTTGGAATACTTCTTTCCAGCCCCTTCTTGCTTGGAAAGTTTCTTTTGAGAAATCAGCTGGTAGTCTTATGAGAACTCCTTTATAGATAATTCTCCTTTCCTCTTGCTGCTTATAAGATTCCCTTCTTATCTTTAATCTTGGATAATGTAGTTATGATGTACCTTGGTGCGTTCCTCCTTGGGTCCAACTTCTTTGGGACTCTGAGCTTCCTGGACTTCCTAGAAATCTATTTCCTTTGCCAGATTGTGGGAGTTCTCCATTATGTTTTCAAATAAGTTTTCAATTTGTTGCTCTTCCCCTTCCCCTTCTGGCATCCCTATGATTCAGACGTTGGAATGTTTATAAAGTTGTCCTGGGGGTTCCTAAGCCTCTCCTCATTTTTTTTTAATTCTTGTGTCTTCATTCTGTTCTGGTTGAATGTTTTTTTCTTCCTTCTGGTCCAAACCATTGATTTAAGTCCCGGTTTCCTTCTTGTCACCATGGGTTCCCTGTTCATCTTCCTTTATTTCACTTTTCATAGCCTTCACTTTTTTCTCTATTTTTGCAACCATACTCAACCATTTCTGTGAGCATCCTGATTACCAGTGTTTTGAACCCTGCATCTGGTAAGTTGGCTATCTTCGCAATGCTTATTTAAATTGTTCCTGGAGCTTTGATGTGTTCTTTCATTTGGGCCACATTTCTTTGCCTGGGCAAACCTGTTATGTTGTAAGTGGTGGAGCCTTAGGTCAGGCAACCCACATGGCTGTGTTGTGGTTCAGTATGTGGGGGAAGGGTCTAAGAGGGAACAATGCCACTTGCTCATTTCTCCAAAGGTTTTCAGTCACCTCACCAGCTACCCACAAGCAAAAATTGTGCCCTTCTTGTGCTGATTCCCAGGTGAATGGGTTTGTGTATATTTTAGGACCCTGCGGCTTTCTCCGAGAAACTCTTGTGAGTCAGGGAGATTCTCCTGCCTTCACAACCTCCACAGGTTTACAGTCAGAGGTTTTGAGGCTTTATTTCCCAGCTCTGGAATCGTGGGTTCTGTGGTTCGTCTGGCTCCCCAGTTTTTCCTCTTAGTTCATCTGCAGGCAGTTATGGGACTGCCTGGTATAAGCATCTGCCTCTTTACTGTGTGACTTCTCTGCCCCTCCTGCTGGTCTGGATGAATATTTCTTTAACTCCTTGGTTGTTGTACTTCCATACAGCTTGATTTTTCTGGTAGTATGGGGTTTTTTTTCTTCACTTTTTAAATTGGTTGTTGTCCTTTTGGTTGTGCGAGGAGGCAAAGTATATCTACCTATGCCTCCCTGTTGTCCAGAAATCATTTGTGTTTGGAATTGTTTACTGTTTACTCTTCTTTGTATGTTTGTATATCAGCCACTTCAGGCAGGATACTGAAAAGTTCCTTATTACAGGGTTGCCATTAAATGTTAAAATGTTGCCATTTTATAACATCTGAGTGTCTTCGAGCACTTTACTTTTCCCACCCTATCTCTGATCCCTGGCAGAGAATAATCTTTCCTCCATTCCTAAGATTTTGTTATTTCAAAAATGTTAACATAAATGAAATCGTACATTTGAGATTGACTATTTTTACTCTGATGGATTCATCCAAGTTTGTTTGAATTAACAGCTTATATTTCCATGTTATTATTTATTTTTTTTACATTTGTTAGAAAACTCCTCTGTAGCTTAAAACTTAGTTCCTACTTTGTTTTCTCCTATTTGTTTTCTTCTATTTTTAAAATAAATATATTTGTCTTAAATCTAGGTGACAAAACACGACCACCTTCCTCAAGCCCCTCTACTATTATTCGCCGTACTTCCTCTCTGGATACACTTGCTGCTCCATACCTTGCAGGGCAGTGGCCTCGTGATAGTCATGGGCAAGCTGCTCCTTGCATGAGAGACAAAGCTACTCAGGTAGGTGTGTTAAAAGTTTTTATCCTGGAATGTTTTACTCTGAAACCATTTCTTTCTTTCTTTTTTTAAGATTTTATTTATTTTTTAGAGAGAGGGAGAGAAACATCAATGCATGGTTGCCTTTAGTGCACCCCCCTACTGGGGACCTTACCTGCAATCCAGGTATGTGCCCTGATTGGGAATTGAACCAGCAATCCATTGCTTCGCAGTCTGGCTCTCAATCCACTGAGCCATGGGAGCCAGGGCTGAAACCGTTTCTTATTATATTATTAATCTAGTCTGTGATCAAAATTCTTAAATCATCAGTGTGTATTGGAATAACCTGAAAAGCTTATCAAAAGTGCAGATTGATTCCCAGCCCTCACATCCAGATATCTTGTAGGAGATTTTGGTTGAGGGTTGGGAATGTGTACTTTAAAACATTTCCCAAAGTAATTCCCATTCATGTGCATAATTTATGGACATACCCTTCCGCTTATTCTTTATACTTTAGAATATTTTAATATGGAATTTGGACTTAAAAATTTGTAAGAGTAAGGATTACTTTACTTTCCACCTAATTGTATACAGCAGATCCTTTAATACTGTCATTTTATTATAATGTTGATTAGATGTTGTAGAAACTTAACTCTTGTTTATATCAATTAGGCTATGGTAAAATTGGTTTTGCTATACGTCATTTCACTTAAAGTAATAGAACCTGTTTGACATTAAGTGAATAGGTAACTGCATTTTTGTGTCAAAAGTCTTTATGTGCGGTAGATGGAGATTACATTACTTTGCTAAGACTATAAATGTGAATATCCTAAAAAGGGACTCTGGAAGCAAAGTTTTAGACTTTTAGATTTATAAACTTTTTTTTTTTTACTAAAGGATCTTAAATTATTTAGATCTGGCTTCTGTTTTGAGGAAGTTTAGGTCCAAGCTCATGAAGCCAGTTGATGACTACATGTTACTTTGGTATAGTTTCTTTCATAGCATCTATTATTATAATTAATTAAACAGTTGTATAATTATTTAATGTATCTTATACTCAGATTGTGAACCCACGAAGGCAGGGACTGTGTCTTGTTCATTTCTATATTTTCATCCCTGGGACTTAGAACTGTACTTGACATAAATACTGAAGCAATATTTGGAAAGGAATGGATGAGCAGAAGAGCAATTAAAGCTTTATTGCTAGTGAAGATTCTTTATACTGATTGTTGAAAATCAACTAAGTTGCATCTCCTTTTAGACCTAAAATTTATACACTGATGGTTGCTTGATCTCAGAACTTGATTGGAGAATGTTTCTATTGGATTCCCTCATATATGTATACTAGTTAATTGAGTCAAGTTTTTAAAATTTGGGAAAACACATGTAACAAAATTTGTCATTTTGAAGTATACAATTTAGTGGCATTAATTACAGTCATAGTATTGTACAACCATCACCACTATCTACTTCCAAAACTTCTTTATTTGCTCCAAACAGAAACCCTTTAACTCCCTGTCCTTTTTCCAGCTTCTGGTAACCACTATTCAACTTCCTGTTTCTATGAATTTGCCCATTCTAAATATTTATACAATATATTGCCCTTCTGTATCTGGGTCATTTTGCTTAGCATAGTGTTTCAAGGTTGATCCATGTTGCAACGTGTATCAGAACTTCATCTTTTTTCATGGCTGAGTAGTTAGTATTCCATTGTATGGAAATACCACATATTGTCTATTCATCTACCTGTTAGTGCACATTTGGGTTGTTTACAAATTCTGGCTATTGTGAACTATGCTGAAATGAACATTTGTGTACAGGTACCTGTTTGAGTCCCTGCTTCCAGTTCATTTTGGTAAGTACCTAGGCGTGAAATTGCTGGGTCATGTTTAGCTTTTAGAGAAACTACCAAATTATTTTCCACAGCAGCTGTACCGTTTTACTGAGAAGATATTATCTGTGGGGCAACCCATTATCTCAATTCCGTCTCTACTCTATAGAGCATTATTAAACATTCTCCAATTTTTTTTGTTGTGTTTTGCCCTTGGAATCTAAAGTACAAATTGTTGGGTTAATCCTCTCCATTTATGGATCATAAAAGTCTAAACAGACTTTCTCTCTAAAATATGAATATTTGATTTAGTTATTGCAATTTTCTTTTCCCCACATTGTAATGTTGCTAAAGTGTTATTCTTCTCTTTCCACATATTCTTAAAAAATGTGGTATTGTTTGATGTGTACAACTTTAATTTCAACAAAAGGTATCGTACTGTACAATTCATTTATTAACAATTTATTCAGCATTCTTTTAAAGACCTTCTAAATTACTCTGTGTCTATTCTGTTATTCTGCCTGCTGCATAGAATCCCATAGTTTGCATCTACCTCATTTTACTTAGGTGTTCCCATAGGGGTGAACATCCAGCATGCGTCCAACACCTCACTACCTTTCAAATGCTGTGGGAAACACCTTTGTATATGTTCCGCATGGATTTGGGTACATATTTTCTATTATGCATATTCAGAAGTGGAATCATAGGGTCAACATGTACATCATTAGACAGAATATTGCCACAAACTCTCTGAAATTACTTCACTGTTAATGTATGGGGATTCCCATCTCTCCCCAATACTGGGCTTCTGTAGCTTCTTGATTTTGCTAATTTGATGGTATAAAATGAGATCTTATATTAATTTGCATTACTGTAATTAGTAGTGAATTTAAGTACAACTTTAATTGAAACAATAATTATTATATGTGTGCTGCATTTACTAATCTGTTTAACTCAGCACTCTTTAGAGACCATCACATATTACTTTTTGTATACATGTATGAGATATAAAAATACATTTCATTTTTAGCATTCCAAGTACTTCCCTCAATTTCCCACACATTAATATTTTTCATAGAGGAGAAACCCTTAATTTTATAAAGTAAAATTCAACAATTTTCACTTTTAATTTTAATTATATTTGTAATCCATCGATTTCATACAGTTTATGGTACAGAAGCAATAAATATACAAAAGAGTAGAACAGTGGTTTGTGCTGCCCACCTCCAACCTGGACATGCCCATTCTTATCCTCAAAGAGGTAGAAAAACCAGAAGTCCTGTCTGGTAGGATTTGACTTAGTGACAGGCCCCAGGAAGGGGCCAGCCCTTAGAAGTCAAGATCAGAAACAAGGGGCATAAATATGTTTAGGGGGCCTACTGGTTAATTTGGAATGGCTATGTGTGCATTGAGGATGGGGGAAGAACCCACTACAGGCCATTTCTAAATAAGACTCTAGAATTCTATCATAATTTGGGAATTTAGTTTGAGAACTAATTCCTCATTAAAAAGGTCATAAAGATATCTGGCTATATTAATTCTGCCCACTTTGGGGTATTATCTTTTGCATTCAGGACTTGTGAATAAACCTTTGCCCTTCTCTTTGAAAAAGGGTATAGATATTTGTAATCATTATACCATGTAATACAAAAACTAAGTTCACTAATTTTCTAAAAAAATAAAATCCAGCTAAAATTTCATTAGAAATTTATAGGTTATAGAGTAATTTACAGAGGCATGTTTTTATAATAATAGCTGATCCCATGACATTCCAATTAGAGATAATTTTGTAATTTTTAGAATTTCTCCTAGAATTCCTGTGTATTCTTACTTTAGCTATTTTATAGATTGTGTTGCTATTATAAACGGTGTCATGTTGCTTGTTGCTTGTATAAAAATGGGCTGTTGCACTCACTGGTGTAGCTCAAAGGGTTGAGCACGGGCCTGCGAACCAAAGGGTTGCTGGTTTGAGTCCCAGTCAGGGCATATGCCTGGGTTACAGGCCAGGTCCCCAGCTGGGGACACAGAAGGCAACCCACATTGATTTTTCTCACTCTCATTCTTCTTCCCTTTCCCTCTCTCTAAAAGTAAATATTTTCCATCTAGATATTGTACCTCACTAAATTTTTGTGTTACCTCAGATGGTTTGCTTTTTTAGTCTGTCAGTTTTTAAGGTAGAAATCATGTTATCTGGGAAAAAATTGTCTGTTTCCTTTAAGTCCTTATAGTTTTTACTTATGTATAAATTGATGTCTAGAAAAGTTTATGAGCTCTTATCATTCTCAATATTTTCTTTATTTTTATTTTTGTATACAATCACATAATCTACAAATAATTACAATTTTTCTTTAATTTTTATTTTCATTCCTTTTTTATTTTTGCTTTACTGGATTAGCTAAGACTTGGATCATTTTATTAAGCAGTGAAGAATCTAGTAGACATGTTGTTTTTGATTGTCACTGGAATGCTTTTATTACTTTCAAAACGTAATATATTATACATAGACTGTATGACCATTTATTGTAACTTTCTTTCAATTCTGAGATGGTAATGTTTTTATCAGAATGCATGTTCAAATATATTGAATGCTTTTTTCTGTACCTGTGGAGGTGATTATATAGTTTTATTTTCAATTTTTTAAATTGATTATGCTATTATAGTTGCCTCAATTTTCTCCCTTTGCCCCCCTCCTCCCAGCATCTCTTACTCCCTCTGACGATGCCCCATCCTGAGTTCGTGTCTATGAGTAATGCATATAAATTCTTTGGTAACTCCATTGCCTGTGCTTGGTCATAACATCCCCCTGCCTATTCTCTAACTACCAATTTGTACTTTTTAATCACTTCATCTTTTCCCTCATTCCCTTAGACTCCCTTCCCCACTGGTCACCATCCAATGTTCTTCATATCTATGATTCTGTTTTCTGTTCTGCTGTTTGCTTAGTTTTTTATATTCAATTGTTGATAAGTTATGTGTTTCTTGACATTTTAACTTTAACATTTCATATAATAATGGTTTGGTGACTATGAACTTCTTTAGCTTTACTTTATTGGGGGAGCAGTTTATCAGCCCTTTGATTCTCAATGATAGCTTTGCTGGGTAGAATAATCTAGGTTGTAGGTTCTTCCTTTTCATCACTTTGGTTTTGTTTTTGTAGATTTAGTCATTATTGTATTTTATTCCTCATTGCCATTTAGTCCCCTTAGCTCCTCTCTGCGAAGCAATCACCACACTGTCATCCGTGTCCAAAATTCCATTCCTTTTTTTCTCAATCTGTCTACCATATGTCATATGTATTTGTCTATCTCTTACTGGCTTATTTCACTTATCATAATGTTCTCCAGGTCTATTCACACTGTTGTAAAGGGTAAAATTTTTTCTTTTTACAGCTGAGTAGAATTCCATTGTGTAAATGTTCCAGAGTTGTTTTATTCACTCATTCATGTATTGACCGATAACTTGGGGTGCTTATGTTCTTTCAAATTAGTGCTTTTGGTTCCTTTTGTTACATTCCCAGAAGTGGGATTGCTGGGTCAAAAGGCAGATTCATTTTTAATTCTTTGAGGTATCTCTATACTGCTTTCCACAGTGGCTACACAAATCTGCATTCCCACCAACAGTATGAAAGGATTCCCTTTATCCACATCCTGGCCAGTGTTTGTTGTTTGTTGATTTGTTGATGATAGCCATTCTGAAAGATGTGAGATGGTATCTCATTGTAGTTTGAATTTGCATTTCTCTGATGATTAGTGACGTTGAGCATCTTTTCATATGTCTATTGGCTATCTGTATGTTCTTTTTGGAGAAGTGTTTATTCAGGTCCTTTGTCCATTTTTTAAACAGCAATTACTGGCATAAGAACAGACACAAAGGTCAGTGGAACAGAATAGAGAGCCAGAAATAAACCAACACCTTTATAATCAATATTCAACAGAGAAAGCAAGCACATACAATGGGTGTACAATGGGCTAGTTTATTCAATTAATAGGGTTGGGAAGATTGGATGGATACATGCAGAAGAATAGAACTAGATTGCCTTCTTACACCACACACAAGAATAAATTCAGAATGGGTCAAAGACTTAAATGTGGGACCTGAAACCATAAGAATCCTAGAGAAAAACAGAAGCAGCAAAATCTAAGACATTGCTCGTAGCATTTTTTTAATTAGCTACATCTTTTTAGGCAAGGGAAACAAAAGAAAAAAAATAAAAATGGGACTACATCAAATTAAAAGGGAACTCATAAAGTAAATAAAAAGAAATCCCACAAGGGGAAAACATAGTCACCAGTACATCTGATAAGGGGTTAATATTAATATCCAAAATTTACAAAGTATTTACAAAACTCAACACCAAAAAAACAACTCAACCTTTTCCACATCACTTTGAATACTTCTTGCCAATCCCTCTTGCCTGCAAAGTTTATCTTGAGAAATAAGCTGACAGTCTCATGGGAACTCCTTTGTAGGTAGTTATCTGCTTTTTCTCTTGCTGCTTTTAAGAGTCTCTCTTTATCTTTAACTTTTGGCATTTAAATTATCATGTGTCTTGGTGTGATCCTTTTTGCATCCATCTTGTTTGGTACTTCAGTGCTTCCTGGTCTTGCATGTCTATTTCCTTTACCAAGTTTGGGAAATTTTCTTTCACTGTATTTTCAAATAGATTTCCAGTTTCTTGCTCTTTCTTTTCATCTTCTGACACCCCTGTGATGCAAATGTTGAAGCCTTGAAGTTGTCTCAGAGGTTCCTTACACTGTCCTCATTTTTTTTGTTTGGAATCTATTTTTCTTTTTGCTGTACTGATTGGATATCTCTTTCTTTCTAATGTTCCAATATTGATTTGATTCTTGGCTTCATCCATTCTGTTGTTGATTCCCTGTAAATTATTCTTTTTTAAAATTAGTGTATCATTTGTTTCCAACTTGATCATCTGTATCTGTTGAAGTACCTACCACTGAGTTTCTTGAGCATCCTGATAACCAGTGTTTTGAACTCTGCATCTGAATGATTGCTTATTTCCATTTTAGTTAGTTCTGTTTCTAGAGTTTTGTTTTGTTCTTTCATTTCAGCCGTATTTCTTCATCTCCTTGTTTTGGCAGCCTCCTTGTGTTTGTTTCTATGTATTAGGTAGAGCTGCTTTGACTCCATGTCTTGGTGGTGTGCCTAATGTAGTAGGTGCCCTAATGTAGGGTTCAGTGATACAGCCTTCCCTATCCAAGCTGGACACTCAGGGTGCACCCTTCGTGTGGGCTGACTGCTTCCTCTTCTTGTAGTTGAATATTGATTGTTGTCAGCAGCTCAAGGGGAGGGATTTATCTAGTCCAGACAGCTGGTAGGACTGGCTGTGATCCCTGTCCAGCAACCCTGTCCCTGTGTGATTTGTAGAAGTGGTTGGATGGTGGTGCTCAGAGGGGGTCTGTAACTGTCCATTGGGTGTGTGGGCTCTGGGTTTTCTTGGGGGGTGCGGGCCAAGGTCAGTTTCCACCTGTGTTCAGTCTGAGTGTGGGGCCTCTTGGTATAAGCTGTACAGCAGTCTGCAGATGGCTTCTGCTCGTGCCAGGCCTGGGGCCACTCTGTGAGAGTTATGGGGTCTGGGCTCAGCTGTTGCTTGTTTGAGAGAATTTAGAAAGGTCTGAAGCCTGTTATAGCCCAGTTCTTCATATTGAAAAGCCACTGTTATCAGGAAGGGTGGGCCTGTAAATTAGATGGTGCAGACCCTTAGGTAATCATCAGGGTGGGGCTTACTGTGTGAGCCAGGTTGATGGAGACTCAGATATGGTGTCACCGCACTTGGCTCTGTGTGGGGTAGGAAAGTAAAGGTACAGTGGCCACTCCCTGCAGTTCTCTGTGGGAGGAAGCTGTGTCCCAGCTCTTGCCCTGATGTGAGACACTTTAGTTCCTCCCTGTATGCCACTGGTGCTCTTCATGGTGCTTCCCATTGCTGGAACCTAGAGGAAGTGAGTCTGAAGAAGTCCATTTGCAGGGCCTTCCCAGAGGAGATGCCTGAGAATCCTGAAGTTTCTAATCCCAACACAGCCCCCACTGGTGTTTAGAGGCAGAAGTTATGGGGACTTAATCCTCCTGGCACTGGAACCTTGGACTTGGTGGTCTGATGTGGAACTGTGATCCCTCACTCCCTAGATATCCCTCCATTTTATATCCAGCACATGTGAGTTTGGGACCAGGTTGTTCCATATCTCTGCCCTCTGTTCCTCCTACCCATGTGGATGAGTATGGTTTCTTTAATTACTCAGTTGTCGGATTTCCATAAAGCTCAATTTTCTGACGGATCTGCATGATACTTGTTCTGTAGTTTAGCTATAATTTTGCTGTGTGAGGTGAGCTGCATTTACGTATGTAGGCCTCCATCTTGACCAGAAGACTATATGGTTTTATTTTATTAATCTTTCCCTGTGATTCTGTTAAGACAGTTTTAATGGTAATGTTTGCATTCTAAGGATAAATTCCATTCTAATTGATGCTAGTTTTTGTTTGCATAAATATTTGAGTCTACATATTTATATATTCTCTGAGCAAATATACATAAAAAACATTAGTTGATAGTTATTTTAACATTTGCCTTTTGGGGGCCAGGTTTTCTTTTTTGCCAGCTTTGGTGTCATAAAAATTTTGCCTCCTAAATTTAATTAAAATTGTTTTGCGTTTCTTTCTCTGCCTGGAACAGTATACATCAAGCATGATTATCTTCTGCTACCCGTAGGCTAGACCAGGACCTGTGCTACTAGTAAAAACTGTACACAACATGATGGGTAACCAAGAAGATTTTTAAATACAGCAAATTTTACAGCTTCTGTCTTTACACCAAAATAACGTGTGGACACTGCAAAAAAAGGGGTGGGGGAGACTTGGACAACTTCTTTGTTTTCTTTTAAGAAAAATATATTGGCCTGACATTGGTTAATAAAATTATTGATATATAGTAAGTAATACATTTTTATTCATTTTAATTAGGTTTTCAGCTGCTTTTGTCCTGGAGGCTTTAAAAAATTATTTTTATTTTATTTTTTTATAATTTTATTGATTATGCCATTACAGTTGTCCCCTTCCCTCCTTCATTCCCCTCCACTCTGCATACCCCCTTCCACCCACATTCCCCCCCTTTAGTTCATGTCCATGTGTCATAAGTTCTTTAGCTTCTACATTTCCCATGCTACTCTTGCCCTCCCCCTGTCTATTTTCTCCCCACTGTCTATGCTACTTATTTTTTGTACCTTCTCCCTGCCTCTCCTCTTCCTACTCACCTGTTGCTAACCTTCCCTGTGATCTTCATTTCTGTGGCTCTGCTCCTGATCTAGCTGTCCACTTAGTTTGCTTTTGTTTCAGGTGTGGTTGTTAATAACTGTGAGTTTGCTGTCCTTTCACTGTTCACATTTTTTACCTTCTTTTTCTTAGATAAGTCCCTTTAACATTTCATATAGTAGGGGCTTGGTGATGATGAACTCCTTGAATTTGACCTTATCTGAGAAGCACTTTATCTGCCCTTCCATTCTAAATGAAAGCTTTGCTGGGTAGAGCAATCTTGGATGTAGGTCCTTGCCTTTCATGACTTAAAATATTTCTTTCTAGCCCCTTCTTGCCTCTAGGGTGTCTTTTGAGAAATCAGCTGACAGTCTGATGGGAACTCCTTTGTAAGTGACTGTCCCCTTATCTCTTGCTGCTTCTAGGATTCCCTTCTTCATTTTAATCTTAGGTAATTAATTATGATGTGCCTTGGTGTGTTCCTTCTTGGGTCCACCTTCTTTGGGACTCTTTGAGCTTCCTGGACTTTGTGGAAGTCTGTTTCCTTTGCCAGATTGGGGAAGTTCAACTTTATTATTTGTTCAAATAAGTTTTCCACTTGTTGCTGTTCCTCTTCCCCTTCTGGTACCCCTATAATTCGGATATTGGAATGTTTAAAGATGTCCTAAAGGTTCCTAAGCTTCTCCTCATGTTTTTTTGAATTCTTGCTTCTTCATTCTTTTCTGTTTGGTTGTTTCTTTCTTCCTTCTGGTCCACTCTATTGATTTGAGGCCCAGTTTTCTTTCCATCACTGTTGATTTCCTGTGCATTTTCCTCCATTTCACTTAATGTAGCCTTAATTTTTTCATCTAATTTGCGACCAAAATCAACCAGTTCTGTGAGTATCCTGATCAGCAGTGTTTTGAACTGTACATCTGCTAGGTTGGCTGTCTCTTGGTTGCTTACATGTATTTGGCTCTGGGGCTTTAATTTTTTCTTCTGTTTGAGCCATAAGTTTTTGGTCAGGTTGTGCCTGTTATGTGTAAGGGGCAGAGCCTTAGGTGTTCACCAGGGCAGGGCAACCCAGTCACTGGGTTGCGATGCCGTATATGGGGGTGGGGTCAGAGAGGGAACAATGATGCTTGCTCTGCTCTCTCTCAGATTTCAGTTCCCTCTGCTGCTTCCGACAAGCAAACTGGGCCCTTCTGATGCTGGTTCCTGGGTGGGCGGGCCTGTGTACATTCTAGGACCCTATGGGCCTTTCCAACAAATTCTCTTGTGAGGCTAGGAGTCTCTCCTGGCATCCTTTCAATTGGTGCTTTTAGGCTTTATTTCCTGGCACTGGAGCCCTGGATTGCATGGTCTGTCTCGCTACTCATTTTTGCCTAGTTTATATGTGTGACCACCGTCAACCCCACGCCACCTGCACTCCTGGGTCTGACAGCCACTGCCTTTTCCTGCCACAACCCCTCTCCGCCAGCTGCCGACTCCCCTCTTACCAGTCTGGTTGAATGGTTGTTGGACTTCCATACAGTTCAATTTTCTGTCTGTTCTGGTTGTGTTTTTGTTTCTAAATCTTTCTTGTCCTTTATTTTGGTTGTGCAAGGAGGCACAATGTTTCCACCTATGCCTCCATCTTGGCCGGAAGTCTGTTGATTTTCTGGAAGCTTTTAAAAAGCATACTATATACCAAAAAAGGTTGGGGGTCGATTCCTAGTCAGGCACATAGCTAGGTTGTGGCTTTGATCCCCAGTCAGGGCATGTGTGGGAGGCAACCAGTCGATGTTAATCTTTCACATTGATGTTTCTCTCTCCCTCTCTCCACACCTTCTCTCTCCCAAGTCAATAAAGAAATTTTTTAAAAAAAATTTAAGAAGGAAAAAACAAACCAAATTAGTTCCCCTTCAGTGTCATGTGTAAGAAAGGAAATTTTTTGTTGTTTAACTTGTCTTTTATTCTTATTCAAATGAGGATTTAAAAAATATATTTTATTTATTTTTTAAGAGAGGGGAATGAAGAAGTATATAGAGGGAGAGAAACATCTCTATCACAGAGAAACATCAATCACTTTCCTGTCCTATGTGTCTTGACCAGGGACTGAACCCATACCCTGGGTATGTGCTCCGACTGGGAATGCACCCAGTTAGCTTTTGCTTTGTGAGATGACATCAAACCAACTGAGCAGCACTGGTCAGGGCAAGGGTTTATTTTCTTTCTTTCTTTCTTTTTGATGTACTGTAATTTCAGATGATTCAAATATCAAAAGAAAGATTCTTGTATCAAATTGCCTTTGTAATATGAGAATGTGTTATTGGTACAACCTAAAAAGATAAAAACAAACAAAAACTCATAGACACAGAAAAGTGTATGGTGGTTACTAGAGGGAAGGGAGTCAGGAGTAGTAAAAGGTAAATTGGGTCAAATATATAGTGTGAGAGAACAATTTGACTTTGGATTGTGGACACAACACAACGTATAGATGATATATAATAGAATTGTACATTTGAAACCTATATAATTTTATTAATCTTTAGTGTCACTCCAATAAATTTAATTTGTAAAAAGTAAATATGGGAAAGTGTCACTAGAAAGTTTTGTTTTTAAAGAGTCAGGTGTGATTTGGTCAAAGGGCCTTGGATTACGAGAGATTATGACCTGGGAAAAGATACTTACTTAGTCTTCTGGCTGCATGCCTAGAATTTGAAATGGAGTTGTTGCAGAGACCAGTGTGTCTCTAAATTAAACCAGCTGTCTGGAACCTATCAGGGTCATAAAAGTTGTATGGAACACCTTTTTGCAAAAGCCTACCATTCTATCTTTGAGAATTGAAATGTGTGCTTTGTTTGCTTTTTTTAAAGATTTTATTTATTTATTTTTAGAGAGAGGGGAGGGATGAGAGGGAGAGAAACATCAATATGTGGTTGCCTCTCACGTGTCTCCTACTGGGGACCTAGCCCACAACTCAGGCATGTGCCCTGACTGGGAATCAAACCAGTGACCCTTTGCTTTGCAGTCTGGCACTCAATTCACTGAGCCACACCAGCCAGGGCCTTTTTTTATTGTTGACACTGTTACAGATGTCCCCAATTCCTCACCTTTTACCCCTTTCACCCTACCCTTGCCTCCCCCAACTCCCTGGCTTTCACCACTTTGTTGTCTGTGTCCATGGTCTATGCATATATGCATAACATGTTCTTTGGCTAATCTGCTTCAATTCCCCTCATGACCCTCCCCTCTCACATCTGTTCGTCTGTTTCATGTATTCATGCCTCTGTTTCTATTTTTTTCATCAGTTTATTTTGTTCATTAGATTCTGCATAAAAGTGAGGTCATATGGGATTTGTCTTTCTCTGACTTATTTCACTTTGCATAATGTTCTCCAGGCCCATCCATGCTGTCACAAAGGGTAAGAGGTCCTTCCTTTTTACTGCAGCATAGTATTCCATTGTGTAAATGTACCACAGCTTTTTTATCCACTCATCTACTGATGGGCATTTGGGCTGTTTCCAGATCTTGGCTATTGTAAATGATGCGGCTATGAACATAGGGTTACATATATTCTTTCTGGTTGGTGTTTTGGGATTCTTAGGAAATATTCCCAGAAGTGGGTCAAATGGCAGTTCTATGTTTAAATTTTAGAGGAAACTCCATACTGTTTTCCACAGTGGCTGCACAAGTCTGCATTCCCACCTGTACATGAGGATTCCCTTTACAGCCTGTACACAAGGATTCCCTTTCTCCACATCCTCACCAGTACTTGTTTTTTGTTGATTTATGCATTTTTTAAAATTTATTTTAAGAGAGAGAGAGGGGAAGGGGGGAGAAAGAGAGGGAGAGAAACATCAATGTGTTGATTGCCTCTGGTGTGCCCCACACTGGGAACCTGGCCTGTGACCCAGGCATGTGCCCTGACCATGAATGGAACCACTGACTCTTTGGTGTGCGGACCCGTACTCGATCCACTGATCCACACTAGCCAAGGCCATTTTTTTGTTGGTTTATTGCCAGTTGCCATTCCAGCAGGTGTGAGGTGATACTTAAGTGTAGTTTTTTTTCTTCTCTCTGGTGATTAGTGATTTTGAGCATTTTTTCATATGCGTGTTGGAGAAATGTCCTCCAACATTTCTTCATGTCCTCTTTGGAGAAATATCTATTTAGGGCCTTTGCTCACTTTTTCAGTGGACTTTTTGTCTTCCTGGTGTTGAGCCGTATTAAGTTATTTTCCTGTTTTGGAAATTAACCCCTTATCAGATGTATCATTGGTGAATATGGTCTCCCATGTAGTGGGTTTTCTTTTCATGTAGTTGGTTTTGTTTTCTGTACAGAAGCTTTTTAGATTGATGTAGTTCCATTTGTTTATTTTTTTTCTTTCTTTTCCTTGCCCTAGGTAATATGTCAGCAAAGTAACTGCTATGGGAAGATACATGAAACTTTACTGCCTGTGTTTTCTTCTAGGATTTTTACGATTTTGCGACTTATAAGTCTCTTAACCATTTTGAGTTTATTCTTGTGTATGGTGTGAGTTGGTGGTCTAGTTTCATTTGCTGCAGGTACCTGTCCCATTTTCCCAACACCATTTATTAAAGGGATGGTCTATATTTCATTGCATGTTACTGCAACTTTAGTCAGATATTAATTGACTATAAAGGTGTGGTTTTATTTCTGGTTTCTCATTGTTATATACAACTGTTCTTACACTATTACCAGGTTGTTTTGATTAGTATAATTTGATATCAGGTAGTGTGATACCTCCAACTTTGTTCTTTCTCAAGATTGCTAAGGCTCTTTGGGGTGTTTTTTTGGTTCCATATAAATTTTTGGAATACTTGTTTTAGAACTGTGAAATAAGCCATTGGTACTTTAATAGCAATTGTGTTGAACTTATAGATTGCTTTGTGTAGTATAGACATTTTAATGATGTTAAGTATTCCAATCCACGAACATGATGTATGCTTCCACTTGTTTATATCTTTTTCTATTTCCTTCTTCGGTATCCTATAATTTTTGAAGTACATGTCTTCTACCTCCTTGGTTAAATTTATATCTAGCAGGCCTGGCCCTAGCTCAGTTGGTAAGAGCACTGTCCTGTTACACCAGGTTTGCAGGCTCTTTCTCTCCGACAGGGCGCATATAAGAATCAACCAATGAATGTATAAATAAGTGGAACAACAAATCGATGTTTTACTCTTTCTCCTCATCAACAAATAAATTTAAAAAAAAATCATTCCTAGGTACTGTGTTTTTTTTATTGCAGTAGTAAATGAGAGTGTTTTCTTTCTTTTCAGCCAAGGATCTTTTTCCCATTATTTTTAGATAGGGAAGGGGAAAGAGAGAGAGAAAGAGTGAGAGTAACATTGATGTGAGAGAGAATCATTGATTGGTTGCCTTCTTGCACACTCTCCAACTGAGGATTGAACCAGCAGTCTGTGTATTGTTCCCTGAAAGGAAATCAAACCTGTGACTTTTGGGCTTATTTGATGGTACTGCAACCAACTAACCAGGGTGGGATTGTTTTCTTAATTTCTCTTTCTAATAGTTCATTGTTGGTGTATAAAAATGCCACTGATTTCTGAATATTCATTTTGCATCCTATACTTTGCCAAATTCATTTATTAGATTTGGTAGTGTTGTGGTGGAGTCTTTAAGATTTTCTTTATACAGTATCATGTCATCTGCAGATAATGACAGTTTTACTTCCTCTTTTTCCATTTGGGTGCCTTTTATTCTTCTTGTCTGACTGCTCTGGCTAGTATTAATACTTCCAGTACTATGTTGAATCAGAGTGGTGAAGGTGAACATCTCTGTCTTGTTCCTCATCTTAAGGGAAACACTTTTAGTTTTTATCCATTCATTGAGTGTGATGTTGTCAGTGGGTTTGTCATACATGGCCTTATTTATGTTGGCGTATGATTTCTCTGTTTCTACTTTACTGAGAGTTTTTATTATAAATGGGTGCTGCATGTTATCAACTGCTTTTTCTGCCTAGATTGATATCATTGTCATTTAATTTTTATCCTTCAGTTTATTTATGTGCTGTATCACGTTTATTGAGTTATTAATATTTTAAACTTGCATTCCCAGAATAAATCCCATTTGATCTTTTAATGTATTGCTGGATCCAGTTGCTCATATTTTGTTGAAGATGTTAGTATCTATGTTTATCAAGGATATTGGCTTATAGTTTTCTTTCTTTGTAGTGTGTTTATCTGGTTTTGCAATCAGGATACTGCTGGCCTTGTAAAAAGAGCTTATAGGTCTTCCCTCCTCTTAAATTTTTTGGAATAGTTTGAGAAGGATAGGGTATTAGTTCTTTGAATATTTGGTAAAATCCACCTGTGTAGTCATATAGTCCAGGACTTTTGTTTGCTGGGAGTTTTTTTTAATACTTCTTCAATTTTTTTAGTTGTAATTGGTCTATTCAGATTTTCTGATTTCCTGATTCAGTTTTGGAAGATTGTATGTCTCCAGGATTTTATCCATTTGCCCAGGTTGTCCAGTTTGTTGGCATATAGTTGTATAGAGGTTTTGTTTGTTTACAATCCTTTGTATTTCTGTGATGCCAGTTGTTTCTTGATGAGTGTGGTTAAAGGTTTGTCCATCTTGTTTTATGTTTTTTAAAGAAGCAGTTTTTGGTTTCATTGATCTTTTTATTTTTTTTTCTTTTGGTCTCTGTGTCATTTTTGCTCTGATCTTTTTTATTTCTTCCCTTCTACAACTTACTCTGGGCTTTGTTTTTCTTTTTCTTTTTTTTTTTTTTTAGTTCTTTTGGAAGTAAGGTTGGGTTATCTATTTGAGATTTTTCTTGCTTCTTGAGATAGGCTTGTAAAGCTATGAACTTATCTCTCAGAACTTCTTTCTCTGTGTTCCACAGGTTTGGGGTTATTGTTTGTTCATCCTTATTTTTTTCGGGATATTTGTTCTTTGATCTCATAGTTAACCCATTCATTGTTTAATAACATGCTATATAACCTATATGTGTTTGAATGATTTTGAGTTTTTTAATTGTAGTTGATTTCTAGTTTCATGCTATGTGGTGAGAGAAATGCTTGATATGATTTGAATTTTTTCGAATTTGTTAAAACTTATTTTGTATCCTAACACATAGTCTGTCTTCAAGAAGAATATATATTCTGCTGCTTTGGGGTGAAATGTTCTGTACATATCAGTTAATTACTTTACATCAGGTGTGTTGTTTAAGGTCTCTGTTCCCTTGTTGATTTTTTTGTCTGGAAAAAAATCCATTGATGACAGTGGAGTGTAAAATCCCCTGCTGTGATCATATTGCTGCTGTTCTTTCTCTTAATGTCCACCAAGATTTTCTTTATGTATTTAGGTGCTCTGAGTTGGGTGCATGTATGTTTTTAAGATTTATATCCTCTCGTTGGTTTGATCCCTTTAGTATTCATGTAGTGAACTTCTTTGTCTCTTGTTATGGCCTTTGTTTTGAAGTCTATTTTGTATGATATAATTATTGCTACCCTGGCATTTTTTTTTTCATTTCCATTTGCACTCTCCATCCCATCACTCTCAGTCTGTGTATATCTTTTGTTCTCTGGTATGTCTCTTGCAGACAGCATATATATGAGTCATGTTTTATTGTCCATTCAGTTACCTTATTTCTTTTGACTAGAGCATTTAATTCATTATAATAGGGTTTTTATTTATAGGTACTTATTTATTGCTATTTTATTCTTTATACCTCTGTCCCTCTCTCTTGATTTATTATTTTCTTTCTTCTTAAAGCAGGCCCTTTAAACATTTCTTGCAATACTGGTTTGGTGGTAATGAACTCCTTCATCTTTTTTTGTCAGAGAAGCTCTTTAATTTGCCTTAAAATTTGAATGATAGCCTTGTTTGTTAGTAGTCTCAGTTGCAGGTCCTCGCTTTTTATTACTTTGGATATTTCATGCCAATCCTTCAGGCAAAGTGTTTCTGTTGAGAAATCAGCTGACAGCCTTATGGGAGCTCCTTTGTAGGTAACTAACTGCTTTTCTCTTGCTGTTGTAAAGACTCACTCCTTGTCTTTAATCTTTGACATTTTAATTATGATGTGTCTTGGTGTGGACCTCTTTGGATTCATCTTGGTTGTGATTCTGTGCTTCCTGAATGTGTGTGACTTCTTCCTTCACCAGGTCAGAGAAATTTTCAGCCATTATTTCTTCAAACAGGTTCTCTATCCCTTGCTCACACTCTTCTTCTGGTACCCCTGGGACGTGGTCGTTTTTACGCTTGTTGTTTTTCCAGGTTGCCTACAACTCACAGACCCTTCCACAGGCTGCAAGCTCAGTAGATCTGGGTACCTGGGGTCGAAAAGGTGGGCATAATGGGTCCCCTACTTGGGGCTAATGCTGTCAGGTACTCAGTGAGAGGAAAGTAGCCTTTACTCCATAGCCTCCACTCACACTCTGCCAGAGTCTCCAACTCTAGTTCACCCAGAAGAGGGGTGCTGCAGGTTTAGGTTGGGTGTAGCTGGCTTTCCCCTCTGTAGAACCAGCTTAGCTTGGCAAAGCCTCTGGGCTCTGAAGGACAGATCAAAATAGTTTCCTGCTGGGAAAAATGCTGACCCAGCCTGCATTAATGGGCTAAGCACTTTGTCCTGGGCCTAGATAACAGCCTCCAAGGGACTCACACATTGATTATCTCAACTCTGAGCAACAATCCTTCCCCCTGGTGGAACTGAGCTCAGTAGGGTGGGGTATCCAGGACTTGGAAGGGTAGAGTCAAACAGACTCCCCTTGTGGGTGTTGCCCACAGGCCTGTACATTGGGGGTGGGGGGGGGGCGGTGACCACTTCTTCCCAGGGTAGCACAGACTGAGCTTGCAGGGTCTCCCCTGCAAGGAGTGTCCCCGTTGCAGTATAGCCACACAAGCCAGCACCCCTTTATTTGATTCCTGGACAAAAGGTTCCCCAGGAGACGTTCTAAAATTCCCAGCTCTGTACAGCACTTTGATTGCTCTGTGCAGCTGAGTTCTGCAGGATGAGGCTATCCAAGTGATTTAACAGGTAGGGTTGGGGGTGCTAGTTGTGCA
Source organism: Artibeus jamaicensis (assembly GCF_021234435.1). Classification (NCBI taxonomy): domain Eukaryota; kingdom Metazoa; phylum Chordata; class Mammalia; order Chiroptera; family Phyllostomidae; genus Artibeus; species Artibeus jamaicensis. The sequence continues at coordinate 33,829,495 of NW_026521814.1, forward strand.
CTTGAGATGGAGATTGATCCTTTCTCCAAAGCCACAGAGTTTAGTCGCTGAGACTCTGCCAAGAGCCTCCCCAGATAAAGAAGGCCCAGAATGTCACTGATGGGTGTAGTCACCAGACCCCTCCTGAGAACCCACAGCAGAGAGGCCTTGCCAGCAGTTGGGAACCAGGCAGCACTCTCCAGGCTGTAACTGTAGGTTGTTCTTCCCTGGGAAGGTGGCATCTGGCTCTGTAGCAGACTCACTCATCTCCCAGGTGGACTGAATCCCCATGGATTTTCACCACCAGATGCTATGTGGGCTCTTTTTATCTCTGTTACTCTGGGTTGGAGATCCCTGCATGGGGTTGAGACCCCACGCTCCTGGGGAGATGAAGTTTTTGGGTACCTATCTATTGAAGTTCTCACTGAGATCAGTGAGCATCCTTCATTACCAGTGAACTTTATTACCCTTTGAACTCTGCATCTGGTAGTTGGTTTTGTCTCCATTTTGTTTAGTTCCTTTTTTGGCATTCTCTTCTTTCATATGGGACAGATACGTTTTTCTGTCTCCTAATTTTGGCTGCTTCTCTGTTTGTTTCTATATATTAGGTAGGGTTCCTGTATCTTCCAGTTTTGGTAAAGTGGACTTATGTAGCAGGTGACCTGTGGGGCTAAGTGTCACATTCTTTCTGTTCACCTCAGCCAGGTGCTCAAGGTGTGTCCCTGTGTGGATTATATGTGCCCTCCTGTTTGTATTTGAGCCTTGTTTGCTGTTGGCATATCAATGAGAGGGAATTGACCCTCAGGCTGATTGGTTTGAGGACTGACTATTGTGGAGGAGTTATTGTGCAAAGGCCTATAACCCTGTGGAACAGGATTCACTTTACTGGGACTCTAGTTCCCTCCCAGCCTTCTTTTTGAACCTGTTGTTTGTGGAAGTGGTGCTCTGATGTGGCGTGAAGTTGGGCACTGCATGTGTTGATTCTTGGGCCTCTTGAGAGGTGCAGGCCAAGGACAGCCACTGCCTGTGCCTTGTTTGGGGTCACTGGTATGACCTATAAAGTGATTTGTAGGTGGTTTCCCCTTGTGCTGGGCATGGTGCTGCCTGAGAGAGGCCAAGCTCTGCAACCTGGCTGCCACTAGTACTGAGTCTGGGGCCACTTCACAAGTGGTGCAGGGCCCATTGAGGGCAAATTCTGCATGTTTGGGGTTTGTGAACATTTGAGAGAGTTTAGTAAAGTCTGCATGAGGCAAGACAGGACATTTGTATGGTAAAATCACTGTTAGGCTCTTGGTTCTGCCCACAAGTTGACTGGGGCGGGGTCTTAGGGAATCATCAGGGTAGAATGAAGGGTGTTCTCCAGGACACTCAGCTATGGTGCCTACCTGCATCTGTAGGGGGAGAGCTCAGCAAAGGAACAGTGTCCTCTGCAACTATTTCTAAGAGAAAGCTGCACCTCTAGCCCTTGACATAAAGACACACAGACAGTACATTCTCGAATAACCTCGGTGTCTTTCTAGCTGGAATCCTAGCTCAGGAGCTCAAAGTGAGTGAGACTGTCAGCAGGTGAGTTTATGCACAACCTTTAAGAGGAATGCTTAGCAAATAGGAAAGGAGGAAACAAAGCTGTCACTGTTTGCAGATGACATGATAGTGTACATGGAAAATCCTATAGACTCTACCCAAAAACTGCTCAAACTAATTAATGAATTTGGCAAAACAGCAGGATACAAAGTCAATATCCAGAAATCAAAGGCATTTTTGTATACAAACAATGAATCAGCAGAAGCAGAAATCAAGGAAAAAATCCCATTTGATATAGCAAAAGAAAAATAAAATATCTGGGAATAAACCTAACCAAAGAGGTAAAAGACCTGTATGCAGAAAACTACACAGCACTGAAGAAAGAAATCAGGGAAGACACAAACAAATGGAAACATATACCGTGTTCATGGATTGGAAGAATTAACATCATCAAAATGTCCATACTACCCAAAGCAATATACACATTCAATGCAATACCTATTAAAGTACCAATGGCGTATTTCACAGACATAGAACAAACACTTCAAAAATTTATATGGAATCATAAACGAGCCCGAATAGCAGCTGCTCTTTTGAGAAAGAAGAACAAAGTAGGAGGGATCACAATACCTGATATCAAACTGTATTACAAAGCCACTGTAATCAAAACAGCCTGGTACTGGCATAAAAACAGGCACATAGACCAATGGAACAGAACAGAGAGCCCAGAAATCAACCCAACCCTCTACAGTCAATTAATATTCGACAAAGGGGGCAGTAACATAAAATGGAGTAAAGATAGCCTCTTCAACAAATGGTGTTGGGAGAACTGGACAGCTACGTGCAAAAAAATGAAACTTGAGCACCAACTTACACCATACACCAAAATAAATTCAAGGTGGATAAAAGACTTAAATATAAGCCGTGACACCATTAAAGTCCTAGAGGAGAACATTGGCAAGAAAATCTCAGATATTCCAAGCAGCACAACATTTTTACGGATATGTCCCCTAGAGCAAGGAATATAAAGGAAAGAATAAACAAATGGGATCTCATCAAAATAAAAAGCTTCTGCGTGGCTAAAGAAAACAGTATTAAATTAAAAAGACAACCAACTCTATGGGAAAACATATTTGCCAACGATACCTCAGACAAAGGTTTAATCTCCAAAATATGCAAAGAACTTGTATGACTCCACTCTAAGAAGACATCTAACCCAATTAAAAAATGGGAAAAGTCCCAGTGAAGGCACATGCCTGGGTTGCAGGCCAGGTCCCCAGTGGGGGGCATGTAAGAGACAACCACACATTGATGTTTCTTTCTCTCTCTACCTCCCTCCCTTCCCCCTCTAAAAATAAATAAAACCTTTAAAAAATAAAAAAAAATAAAATGGGAAAAGGACTTGAATAGACACTTCTCCAAGGAAGACATACAGAACATTCAGAGACACATGAAGAGATGCTCAATATCGTTAGCTATCAGAGAGATGCAAATTAAAACCACAATGAGATACCACTTTACACCGGTCAGGATGGCATAAACAAAGCAACAAACAACAAATGTTGGAGAGGTTGTGGGGAAAAGGGGACCTTAGTTCACTGTTGGTTGGATTGCAGACTGGTACAACCATTATGGAAAACAGTATGGAATTTTCTCAGAAAAATAAAAATCAACCTGCCTTTTGACCCAGCAATTCCACTGCTAGGATTATACCCCAAGAATCCTAAAACATCAATTTCAAAGAACCTATGCACCACAATGTTCATAGCAGCACAATTTACAATAGCCAAGAGTTGGAAGCAACCTAGGTGCCCATCAGTAAACGAATGGATCAAAAAATTGTGGTACATATACACAAATGGAATTCTATGCAGCAGAGAGAAAGAAGGAGCTACTACACCTCTGCAACAACATGGATGGAACTGGAAAGCATTATGCTGAGTGAAATAGGCCAGGCATTGAAGGACAAATACCATATGATCTCACCTTTAACAGGAAGCTAAAGAATAAAACAAACAAGCAAACAGAACAAAAACAAAGACACTGAAATAGAGAACAAGTGGGCAGCGACCAGAGGGGAGAGGGAAGGGAACTTAAGGGGAAAAAGGGGGGGAGGGATTTTGAGGAACAAGTATGAGGGAAGCAGAGATGAATACTGGGAGGGGGGGGAATGGGGAGGGAGACCGGGCGGGGGGGTGGGGTGGGATGGGAGAAATAGATTAAAAAAAAATGTACTTGAAAAGTAACTAAATAAAATTTAATATTAAAAAATAATAAAATAAAAATAAAAATAAAAAAAGAGGAATGCTTAGGACTCCAGAATACCTCTGTCTCACTCAGCCACAACCTCTGCTGGTGTTCACAGCCAGAAGTTATGGGAACTTCTCTTCCTGGCACTGAAACCCTGGGCTGGAGAACCTGATGTAGGGCTGAGCCCCCTTGCTCCTCAGAAGGGATTTCTGCAGCCAGAATATCCCTACTGATTTTGAACTGACACACATGGATGCAAGACCAGCCCATTCTGCATCTTTGCCTCTCTTACCAGTCTTGATATGGTTTCTTCTCCCTATATTTTTAGTTACAGGACTGCTATTCAACTAGACTTCAGGCAGTACTCAGTGACGGTTGTTCTGTAATTTAGTTGTAACTTTGATGTGGTCATGGGAGGAAGTGAATACACAGCTACTGCACCACCTTGACCCATCTTCATCAATCTTTTGTTTTGCTTTTTATTTTAACTGTCAGTGTTTTGAAGTTAATTTTCTACCATCTAATTTTTTAAGTTAATTTTGTTCTTTTTTTCTAGCTTCCTCAGTTAAAATCTTAGCTCATATGTTTTTAGTCTGTCTTACATACAAATAAATGCGTTTAAAGCTGTAAAATCCCCTATATGTGTCACTTTAGAATTATTTATGACGCCCTAAAAAATTTGTGTTCACCTATGTAAAAACAATGCATGGTAGTAAGATCGCAAAAACTAATCTTTAGTGACCATTTTTTAAAAAAGATTTTCAATACGGTTCTATTTCTCCCATCCCAGCCCCCCTCCCCCACCCCCCCCCCCCGTCCCCTTTCATTAGTGAGCATTTTTTTTTAATCTCAGATTATTTAAAATTAAACAGAAGCAGAAAGCAGAAATGTATGAGTGTAGATATGTACTTTTTTCATAGTCTATGTCTACAACCCTCTTCAGATACTGAGGCTGCATGTACTGATCACCACAGAAAATTGAACAAAGCATAAGTAAACTATTGCTGAAGTTTATAGACCACACCAATTTTCGCATTCACCAGTACATGTTCCTAACCCCACATTAAAGTCACAGATAATGCATTTCAAAGTGAGAATGGTTAATACTAATTTTTATGACATCATATGAATTAATTTTTCCTTTAATCCTAAAATTTCTTCATATCTTTTGCTCCTGCCTCTAATGAACCATAGTTTATGTGTGGATGTGGCCAGGTCTATTGTAGGAAGAAATTTCCCTCCCATTGTTTTTTACTGAAATTGTGCATCGTAAAAAAAGTCACAAGGTCTCTTCTAATTTTTATTTCTAGAAATGAGAAATTTTTTAATAAAATTGCAGCTTACTGAGTGTGGACATGACCAGTTAAACTTCCTCTTATGTGTGAATGAGAAAAGGATATTTTAAAAGATCATCGGAAACAATAAAGATAATTAAAGAATTCAATTAAATGATTATAAGGCCTTAGCATAAACATTTATAAATGTGATGATACAATAATGTGTTAAACCTCTTCTTTTACAAAGCTGACTTAGCCGTCTGGTTATATTGTCTGAATTTCCTTCAAAAAAAGTCTTTTACGTGCCATTAAAAAGTTAAGAACAAAATTAAAATCTACTACATTAGAAAATCATCAAATACTAACTTACACACTTTTACTATTTAACATGATTTTACTTTTTAAAATATTTCATCTTTACTCTTGTTCAAATGATTTTTATATCAAATAATCAGGAGATGGGACATAGATGGGGTGGGGCATGATGCCTAGTACTTTACATATTTTCACAAGTGGATCGGCTTTATCATCATTCATCTGCCTATTAATGCTGACAATACACCAAACACCTTTCAATTGAGAAATCCCTGGACAGTTACATATGAGCTTGTGTTGACATTATCCTTTCTTCAGGAGAACCTTTGTAATGGAAATTACTGTTCCCTAAACTTGAGCCCACTGTGGCTGAAACAGTGTTTGTTTAGGAAACCAACAGGAATGTGTGTTAGAAGATAGGAAAGCTCTACAGTTACCCTATGTACAAGTTGATAAAGCCCACCAATGGGAGTAAAAGTGATTTGTATAGAGAACAACTTGGTAACCAGAAAAGCTGGGCAAAAAAGCCCTGAAAAGTTTCTGAAGTTTGACTGTAAGTGATTAAATATGAAAAAAGGAGCAAGCTTAGAAGAAGACATTAATTGTTGTATTTTATGTATTTATTTATTTAATATTTTTTATTGATTATGTCATTACAGTTGTCCCATTTCCCCCCTACCCTGCACACCCTTCCCCCCACAGTCCCCCCTTTTAGTTCATGTCCATGTGTCACAAGTTCTTTAGCTTCTACATTTCTCATACTGTTTTTGCCCTGCCCCCTGTCTATTTTATACCTACCTAAGCTACTTATTCTCTGTACCTTCACCCTGCATCTCCTCCTCCCATGCCCCTGTTGCTAACCCTCCATGTGATCTCCATTTTTGTGGCTCCACTCCTGATCTAGGTGTCCCCTTAGTGTGCTTTTGTTTTAGGTTTGGTTGTTAATAACTGAGTTTGCTGTCCTTTCACTGTTCATATTTTTTCACCTTCTTTTTTCTTAGATAAGTCCCTTTAACATTTCATATAATAAGGGCTTGGTGATGATGAACTCTTTAAATTTGACCTTATCTGAAAAGTACTTTATCTGCCCTTCCATTCTAAATGAGAGCTTTGCTGAATAGAGTAAAGCTTGGATGTAGGTCCTTGCCTTTCATGACTTGGAATACTTCTTTCCAGCCCCTTCTTGCCTCTAGGGTGTCTTTTGAAAAATCATCTGACAGTCTGATGGGAACTCCTTTGTAGGTGAGTGTCCCCTTATCTCTTGCTGCTTCTAGGATTCTCTCCTTCATTTTGATCTTGGGTAATGTAATGATGATGTGCTTTGGTGTGTTCCTCCTTGGGTCCATCCACCTTCTTTGGGACTCTCTGAGTTTCCTGGCCTTCCTGGAAGTCTACTTCCTTCGCCAGATTGGGGAAGTTCAACTTTATTATTTGGAAGTTCTCCAAATAAGTTTTCCACTTGATGCTGTTCCTCTTCCCCTTCCGGTACCCCTATAATTAGGATGTTGGAACATTTAAAGATGTCCTGGAGGTTCCAGAGCCTCTCCTCATTTTTTAGAATTCTTGTTTCTTCCTTCTTTCCTGTTTGGTTGTTTCTTTCTTCCTTCTGGTCCACTCCATTGATTTGAGTCCTAGTTTTCTTCCCATTACTATTGGTTCCCTATGCATTTTGCTTCATTTCACTTAGTGTAGCCTTTATTTTTTCATCTAATTTGTGGCTAAAAATCAACCAGTTCTGTGAGTATCCTGATCACCAGTGTTTTGAACTGTGCATCTGATAAGGTTGGCTGTTGGTTGCTTAGAAGTATTGGCTGTGGGGCTTTGAGCTGTTCTCTGCTTGAGCCATAATTTTTTGGTCAGGTCATTGCTGTTATGTATGAGGGGCAGAGGCTTAGGTGTTCACCAGGGCAGGTCTACCCAGTCACTAGGTTGTGACTGGGGGGCAGGGTCCGAGAGGGAGCAGTGGCGCTTGTTCTGCCCTCTTTTGGATTTCAGTCATTTCTGTAGCTTCCCACAAACAAATTGGGTCCTTCTGGTGCTGGTTCCCAGGTTGGGGGGGCTTGTGTACATTCTAGGACCCTGTGTGTCTCTCCAGTGAACTCTCCTGTGAGGCTGGGGGCCTCTCCTGGCACTTCAACCCCTGAGAGTTTTCCAGTCGTTGCTTTCAGGTTTTATTTCCCGGCACTGGGGCCCTGGGTTGCACGGTCTGTCTTACAGACCATTTTCAACCCTGTCTGGTTTACCTGCACGCAAATGTGTGTCCGTAGTCAGCCAGCCTCCTGGGAGCCTTACTGGGTTTTCGTTCCGCACTCGCTGGGTCTGCCTAACCACTAGTGGCCTTTTCCTGCTGGGACCCCTCTCTGCCCGTCTTACGAGTCTGGATGAATGGTTCGTTGTTGTTGGACTTTGGTACAGTTCAGTTATCTGTCTGTTTTGGTTGTGTTTTTGTTTCTAAATCTTTGGTGTCCTTAAATTTGGTTGTGCAAGGATGTACAGTTTTTCCACCTTTGCCTCCATCTTGGCCAGAAGTTAATTATGGTATTTTAAATACCTGGAGACACAGCTACTTTTCATATATTTAGAACAACTTTCAGTGAATATATTTATGATACAAATAGTAAAAGCTGAGGATGTAAGGAATGGATGAATGAATGAATGAACAAAAGAAACAAAACTTCCTGTTGCAGGAGAAACTCCATGGTAAATGCCTAGTGTTTTGATTATTTTTAACTGCTATTTTTGTGGTAGCATTTTATGGTTTCTTATATGCTGGTGCTAGATTGTTTTTTCATCTCTTTGAGAACATTGAAAGTGTATATGTTTGCCTCCATTTAAGTGAAGAAAACAAGGAAGATCAGATTATTTCCACAGTTACTCATTTACCCAACAGCTGAACCAGTAGTGATTCCTTATCAGTGGTTGGTTAGAAACACGTGCAAAGAGTTCAAAAAAGGTATTGTACGGATGTCATAGATAAACAGCAAGACAGTGTAAGAGTTTAACAGAATGAAAATGTGCTAGAAAAAGCAAAAGGGTAAGAAACCAATTTTAAAGAATAAAAGAAAGGGAAGAAAGAAGTCAAGAAAAATGTTGTGAGAGTAACAATTAGCTGAGTCCCCTGAAGTTCATGTACATCAGAGAAGATGTTTTTGTCACTAAGAAAAGAAAGAATGCCACTTATTGGGCTGAAACAATAAAGGGAATTTATGGGCTGACCAAACTGAGAACTCAGGGTCACTTAGGCTTTAACTAGAGTGTAACTTGGACTTTTTCGTGGGCCTGTTGTCTCTGCCTTTTAAGAAAAAGTTCTGTTAATTGTTTTTGTTGTTGTTTTCAGCTTTATTGAGGTATAATTGATGAATGAAAATTTATGTATTTAAAGTCTACAACTCAATGTTTTCATTTGTGAAGTGATCTTGACAGTCAAGTTAATGAGCATGTCCATTATCTCACATAGTTACTCGTTTTAGTCTTTTTTGTGTTGAGAACACTTAAGTTCTACCCTCTTAACAAGATTTTCAAGTATATAATTTCTCTGCCTTGCTTGTATAATTTTATTCTCAGCTTGCTTCTCTAGTGTTGAAAAAATAGCTTTAATTGTTTCAAGCTTTATACCTCACACCATAACATCCAGGACAAGAAGGAGCATCTTTTTTTCCTACTATCCATCACAAGAATCAGGCTTCATATAAACTGCACCACCTTAGAGCAGATGCCTAGCCCTGAACCATCACTCTGAGCTAGGATAAGTGGGATCTGTATGATGATTTGGCTTAAATTATAGGTTACCAGTCCACCCTTTACATGTCACATTGTCAAAGGATGCCTTTTCATATTTGCCTGAGGTTGATCAAAGTACAGATGAGAGTGGAGTCAACCAACCCAAAACCACATGGCTGCTATGCACTGGTGACAAGGTAGATTGGAATCTAGAGAAGCAATCAGCCAGCTTAACTCAGATGGGAAGACTGCAGAAGTTCCACAGTGTGCTCTTCCTCATCCCACTGTTTTAATATTTTTCTGCTCTCCCATCTCACTTTATTTCACCAAAATTTTGACATGTGCAGGTGCCGCCACCTGTACTAAGTTCATATGGATGTTGTCCTTGCCCTGGTCCCCTTCTCTCAGCTCTCTACACATAGTAAAATGAAGTCCCTTCCTCTAGTTCAACCCAAATAAGTAGCTATACTAAGAAAGTAAGATAGATGCAACAATGAAAACAGTAAACTTGTGTAATCAAATGAGGAAGGCAGAGTTTTCAAGCTCAGAAGACAGTGATAATCTTTGTCTCCTCTGTTACTTTATACTCAGTTTGTCCCTGCTGCATAGCAAGTGCTTAAAAATTATTTTTGGAATTAATTAATGAATTCTGAAGTAAGCTCTAGTCATGGATATCTCAACTTACATTGCCATTTGTGCTGAGGCTAAACAGCATGATGCTTTCCTTGTTTTAGTTCTTGCACTATAACCAAGTGTCCCTTTTGTGGTGTATTCAGTGCCCCATTTTCCACCAATTTTGTTCCTTTTGTTGGTAATTTCAGTGTTTAAAATATCCTTGAAGCATAGTGCTCTCTAGTGTTCCTAAGCACAAATACACTGTAGTATACCTTACAGAAGAAATGCATGTATAGGTAAGCTTTGCTCAGGCATGTGTTATAGTGTTGTTGGCCATGAGTTCAGTGGTAATAAATAAGCAATACATTAAATCCAGAAAAAACAAGAGGATTTTGCTGATCTGTATGTGGAGCTGCTCACATCATGCTAAAATAACTATTACGATGCTCTAATGAAGCTAGGAATAGAGGGAGAAAGGAGCTACATTTGTGAATTCACTATATAACGACCAGTTTTGTTTAAGCATAATAGATAGCACAGCTATGTTGCTAAAAGTCAGAAATACTTGTAATTGCATTACCCATGGTCAGGAAGATGTTAAACATTCTTGGCTGGTGTTTTATTATTTAAAAAATACTACATATAGCTCTGGCCAGTGTGGTTCAGTCGGTTGGGCATCACCCTACTCAGCTAAAGGTCGCCAGTTTGATTCCCATTTAGGGCACATACCTGGGTTGTGGGTTTGGTGTTGGTTGGGGCACATATGAGAGGCAACTGATCAATGTTTCTCTCCCTCTGTTTCTCTCCCTTCCCCTCTCTCTAAAAATTAAAGCTTTAAAAAATAAAATCTTTAATACTGCATATAATAATTTGAAATTATGTGTACATTAAAGAAGGTGTCATTAAACAGAAAGACACATGTGAAACAGCTGTGTTTTCACTAGTTGACAAAAATGATCTGACCACAGATTCACAGGAACTCTGTATTGTCCCTAGGAGCAATGAATCAGCGTTTATTACCTTAGTGTTGGCTGTGTCTTCAACACATCAGCCATAACCAGTAGGAATGTAGAGTGTGTACACTCCTTGCTTTGGTCTCACTTCAATCCTGACTATCAACAGTCAGTTCCCTTTTCTTGAGCATCTTCTTTTTACTTCTGTGACACGCTTGCACTGCTGCCTCTCAGACTGCACCTTTATCAGTGCTTCTCAGATTTTAATGTACGTGATGAATCCCTTGCTGATTTTGCTAAAGTGCAATTATGATTCAGTAAGTCTGAGGTGAGGTCCAAGGACACAGATTTCTACCAGCTCCAAGGTGGTAACTATGTTTGTCCCTGATCCACAGTAAATAGTGAGGACCGTAACCTGCTTTTCTCCTTCTTGGAACAAAAATTTCACACAAATAGGTCTCTACAGTTGTAAGAATGGTTAAAGGCAAAATTGTGTTTCTCCTCAGGGACTCGGAGAAGTAACTAAGGAACTAGTAAAGTGTGAAGACTTTTAACAGAAAGATCATAAAATGTCTCAACTAGTACAAACATGTCAGGAAGATAAATAATAAGAAAAAACTGTATATTTGGCATAAACTTTTAACACAGGCTTTTATTGAAAGCATACTACATACAGTTAATATACTTTGTAAGTGACACAGACTTTAAAAAGACATAGACTTTGCTCTCAGGAAACTTAAAAATTAGAAGAAGAAAAGAGGCATACATGGCTGTGCCTTTTCAAAAGGGTTAAGAGTGAAGTAAACTCAGCAAAGGGTGGTAGAAGTTTAGACACTGCCGCTAATTGTCAACAAGGGAAGGCCCACAGAAAGAAGTGACATCTAAAATGGGCCTGAAATTCATTTATTTTCCAATATGTAGAGGTTACTAGGATTTCATTTTATCCAGAGTTAACATAGGAGTTTTAAAATCTAACAACTGGGTCAGCAAGCAAATCTTGCCAAGTTACATTTAGCTTATGTTAATCACTGATCATTAAATAAACATCAGTAACAACAACAAAAGTTGTACAAAACACAGAAGGACATGATCACCGTGCTGCATTTGAATATGTCCTGAGTCCCTGAGCTGCTGGAATCTCATTCCAAAGGAAGAAGAGTGGAAGGAGGTTCACAGCATGTCCTGATAAGAGCAGAGGTAAAAGTTACCGTACATGAGGTGGAGGTGAGAATTGAAGAGTAAAAGGAAAGGGACTGGGGAAAGAATTGAGAGAGAAAAAAAATATGGGAAGACAAGTAGGGAGTAGATAAAAGAAAAGGAAAGATGGGTACAAAAAAGAACTCACCAGCGCTTTTTAAGCCAAAATGCAAGACCTGTCAGGAGAAGCACCAGGGGGACCATCACTGCCAAGATGATCAAGCCCTTGGACTTAGGATGGTCTGTGGGTTCAGGTGCACACAAGGGTGTCATTTCAAATCCACCCCTTGTTTACTGCATTTCCCTCACCTGCTTTTTAAAATCTGAATGTTCACCTCACTAATCTCCTTTCTTCCTGTTTCTTCTGTCATCCCTCTTCAGACATGAATCTTTAATCTAACCCTGAACATCTTCCTACATCTACATGTCTCTTATTTCCAACCCTTATTTATTGACTTATTTTCATTCTTTTGGGTTTGGATCCATAAATTCCAGATTTTTATCTGCCTCTTTGGCTCCGCTTGTGGACCATCTACTCCTACTCCCAGTGTGGAGCCCAGTTGTTTCTTACCCAAGTAGAGGATGATGTCCTGGCCTTCTAGACTGCTGTGTGTCACCCGGCAAGACAGGCCAGATGTCTCAGTGGCTTCCACATCCAAGCAAATCTGAAGATACCATGTCCCATCAGTATTGGGCAAGATATCACTTTGTTGAGAGGCCTGTTGTGGCTGTCCACCTCGCATCCACGTAATGGAAATTGGCTTTGGGTAGAAGCCAGAGACATGACAAACCATCAACAGATGGTGAGGACCAGGACTGGGGCCAGTGGACAGCCAGGCCTCTGGTTTTACTGCAGAAGACAGGAAAGACATTCAGATAAGGACCCTAACACAGACTTGGAGGTTCATATCTTCACATAAGTTTAGACAGACACCTCTGTCCCACCCTGGGAATTCATCATGTATTTCCCCTTGACTCCTTATCATAAATTTAAAAGGATGGTAGGAAGGTATAATTTTTAGAATAGAAAATTCTTGGAGGAAGGATATGGGACTGACCTTTTCTCTGGAGATCTGCCTTCCCTGCATCAAGGGCACTTAAGAGATAACGTGGGCAGGTGTCACTGAGGACCCTGAGCATCACTTGCTTGACAACAGCTGTACTGATTGAATAGCCTGCACATCTGCTGAGCTCTAGTTCCACCCTCTAGAGTTGGCACGCATGAAGTGTTCTGGATACTCAGAAGCGCTGATCCTTGATAAGCAAGTTGCCAGAAGTCTAGCTTGACTTCCCCAGGGTGCAGTTCACAGCCTGTAGTTGTCTGTACCTCAAAGGGATCTAGAGAACAGGGATTGTATATTAGAGGAAAGGGAGTTAAAAAAGTTGAAATTAGTAGAAGCAGAAAACAGGAAGTAGAAGAGAGAAGTTTGGGGGATTTGAGGTAATGGAACAAAGTTTGGTTTATTCAAGTTCAGAAAAAACAATTGGTGGTATTTGAAGGTGCAAAAAATGGGTAACTTTTTTTTGGAAATGGAAGGAAGTAAATTATTGAAAGAAAATGGCATAAATGGTGAGAGAAAGAGAATAAGGAAGACCTTAGTGTGAGAGAATTCTGTTTAATAACTAGGGTCAATGAAATTATTTAGGTTTTAGGTTTTAGATAGAGGTTGCTAAGGAGATTAAATATGGGAAAAATCGAACTAAAAAACTCATTGGGACAAACATACTCCACTCAATATTGCACCAGCTCATTTTGGGAATTGAACTTACATTCAAGCATCCATGTACTGGCATGTTTGTGAAGTAAATGTGTCAATTCACGGTGAAACCTTTGTTGTAACTCTTCTATTTGTTATCTCCTTGTTGCTGAAGTTGCCCTTCGACCAAGGCCGCAGGAAAATAAAACCACCAGAGTTGCTGTTCCAGCTATAAATCTGCAACTCACCCAACCAGCCAGAGCCCCAACTTGGTGTCCATGAATGGTTGTATAAGGATAAAGTACAGATGTCTCTGAAGATCTGGTCCTGGAAGGCTGTTGCGGGGGGAGAGCATTGGGAAGGGAAGAGAAAGAAGAAAGAAAGGTAGCAGAGAGGGAAATCTCAGAATCTGGAGATAAGGGAAGCCATAGTTACCTCAGCAGACATTCACCTGCCCAGGGCCCCATGCTTTATATAAGGGTTGGGTCAAAAGTAGACTTAACAGTTGTTAGAAGGAAAAATAGTACAATAATTAATAAATAATAACAAGAATAAGCGCTTTCATATGCCTGCAATTGTAAACCTACTTTCCCCCACCTTGCACAACCTTCAGAAAGCATAGGGTCCTAAAGTGATACTGAAGGTATACTCAGAATGAAACTGTGCCGACATTCTCACCTTCCAGGTGTGTTCTGAGGACACCACACACAAGGCACAACATGACACACTCACACACACACATATACACACACACCCCACCCCCTTCGTTTTGCACCCAGCTGGGCAGTTGCCGGAGTTCTTACCATCTTCACTGTCACCACCTCCTAGGAGAACTGCTAGCAACTGAATTTGCAAAAACATTACTGCACAGATGTTACTTCTTTCTCTCAGAAAAGTTTGTCTTTGATTTCTGTTTTAAATAAACCCTACCACATGATAGTTCTGTCTGACTTCCTTCTTCTACCAACAGACAAATCAGCATCGCCATCGTCCACCCCAGAGGAGAAAAAAAAAAACAACATGCCCCTTTCCTAAACCCTAGTCACCAATTCAGCTTCTCATTTCTTCTCCAGTTCTGACTCTCCTCTCATGATTTCAGCATCTTCCCCTCGGTACCAGCCTTCATTCTGTTCACATTTCTCTAATTCAGCCTCTTTGTAATATAGTCTTATGTGGTATTGAAAAATCTTCTCATTCATACAATAAATGCATAAAAATAAATGGCTTTCCAATTCCCATCTAATGTTCTTATGTCCCTGCTCTTTTCTGTCACTCTCTCCTTCTCTTGCCAAATTCAAATAGTCTCCAAATATTCTCTCCTTCTGCCTCTGAGACACCCCACCTCATTCATTTCTCTGACATCTCACTGGTTGCTTTACTGCTTTCCTGAATCTTCTGTGACTGCCTGTGTGACAGTGTAAACTACTACTCCATTATTCTTAGGGAAGATCCAGTAGCCATCACAGACATCACAGAAATTGTGAAACACATTAAGAAAAATGTCTATTTGACTTGTGTTGATGTATATTCATTGACCTGAGAGTCACTTGGTGCCTGCTTGGTTACACTCGTCTTGCAACCCTCATGAATATACAGTTGTCTACAATGCACTCACTTTGTTCAAGGGGCTTTTCTTCTACTTAAGAAGAAAACACAAAACCAAGAACTATAAATCTTGGTGTGCTGGGTTTTATTACAAATATAGACTCTAGACAAAAAAATCCTTCTTGAAACAATATTTCGTAAAGTGGCAACTCTTAACTGTTGCCTGCTCAGAATCTAGACTTGAGTCATATGTGTGAGGTGTTAGGTCTGTCTACCTCTGTTGTACTGGGTCCCCAACATCTAACAGAATGCCTGTTAAAGGTGCTCAATGAATAATTTTGAATGATTGAATAATTTGGTTCAGGAATCCAGTTATTTTTTAATTATTCAGATTGTAACATACTTTTTTAAGACATCAAAACTCATTATTTGTGCTTCTCCTTGGTGAAATGGGAATATTAAAGTTTTGTTTAGGAGTAAAATATATGCTAATAACTGAAATTTACACAAAGGCTTATGCTATAAATCTATTATATATATTTTTTGTTGTTTAGTTTTCATTTCATAATTAAACTTAACTCTGCAAACCAGCTAGACGTGGAAGAGGTAGGGAAAATGTGGAACCCAAATGAACTGCAGCAAGAGCAGGAAGATTATATAACACTCCAAGCAGACGGGGGTGAAGGGGTGCTCTCCTGAGCTATAAAAGGAATGGTCTGGTGGTTAAGATAAAACATAAGTCAGGTTTGTTAGAGTTGTCCACAGTCACTAAGGGCGATCTCCTTGCTGGTTTTGCCAGTCCTGGACCTGTAGTGCTCCATGAATGTCACAGCATTCATGCTGTCTTTCACCTGGCCAAAGACCACGTGCTTGCTGTCCAGCCACTCGGTCTTCGCAGTTCAGAAGAAAAACTGGGAACCGTTTGTGTTGGCTCCAACATTTGCCATGGAAAAGATGCCTGGACTTGTGTACTTCAGGATGCATCTGTGCTGTTGTGGCATGTGAAGTCACCACCCTGGCACATAAATCCCAGAATAATTTTGTGAAAGCAGGAACCTTTATAACTAAATCCTTTCTGTCCAGTGCTCAGAGCATGGAAGTTTCCTCCTGTCTTTGGAACTTTGTCTGCAAACAGCTCGAAGGAGACACAGCCCAAAGGCTTGCTCTTGGCAGCGATGTTCAAAGAACTCAGTGGGGTTGACCTTGCCTAGGCACAGCAAGGTCCAAGGCAGCGGAGTCTTCAAGGCCTTGTTACTTATATTTTGAACCTGTGGAGGTCACAGTCAGAAAAATTATAGTGTAGGCTGCATGTATCCAAGAGATACATTAATTACTAGTATGTGCTGAAATGTGAAAAATTCAAACGGCAAATTTGCATTTATTATATTCACATAAACATGTTTTTTATTTTCAGTTACAATCTAGAAATGACTAATCAAAGAAATATAAAAACAGAGTAAAAGTTTCTTTTCAAATAACAGAAACATTGATATTGCTAAAACAAAAACAAAAACAAAGACGACTTTAACATTAATCAATCAGAATCTTCAGTACTTGGCTTTGCAAAATGTTTGTAACACTCATCACAGAAAATATTGTTATGCTCAAGTTGTAAATGCTTTTCACGACACTATCAAAACTGTTTTGATAAGTGACTCATTTTTGATGCATATAGCACCTAACAAATCTTTTTCTGCTTGTTAAGAGAGCCACATCTATGTTGTTGTTAGAATTTCCTTCAATTTATGTTTGAAATGGATGAAGTTTAAGGTGTGAAGGCCTATGCACATCTGTAGAGATTCCTGAACACCTTTTTATTTGTTTTGACACTGACTACATTATGAGATTTCTAATAAATATTTTGTGCCTTATTTTCACATTACTGTTCAGCATATGAATAGTCTGTCTGAGCATTTGTTTCTACAATATTCAAAATTGTGTAGACTGTAACTATAGGCCATTATCTGGTGTTCCTGGCCACATTATATGTACGTATCATTTGATCCTCAGTGTCAACTACTGACTTAGGTTGGTTGTAATATTCTATTTTTTAAAATTGTTTTTTGTTTATTTTTAATTTGTTTTTAGAGATGGGAAGGAAGGGAGAAAGAGAGGGGGAGAAACATCAATGTGTGGATGCCTCGTCATGCCCCCAACTGGAGACTAGGCCAGCGCCCAGGCATGTACTCTGACTAGGAACTGAACTTGTGACCCTTTGGTTCACTGGCTGGCACTTAATCCACTGACCCACACCAGCCCGGGCCGGTTGTAATATTCTATTATGTCAGGATTTTGTGAATCTAAATTTATAGTACCATCGAAATGCATACTTGAAATTAAAATTGTTTTTCCCCTTTTGGATGTATGAGATACAAGTGTGCAATCTGCACCAAAAGCAAGTAAGTTGGATTTTTCAGGCCTGTTTTTAGAAGATAAAAGTTCAGGGGGTAGTTGGGATTTATTCTTAATAAACAGTACCTACCTATGAAAATTGCTTGTTTTCAGGTCAGGGGTAATCTGTTAACCAGTTATCTGCTGTGATACTACATCCTGATGAGTAAATGGGTTCTGCAAGTCTTTGGATTACATTTGTTGGCTAATTACGAATCAAGTAAGGACTATTGGGATGGTCACTGGTATATATTTCAAGATTTCCTTTGTGAAATACTTCTGAATAAATCATAGCAAAATTTTTGAAAAATATATTTCATCGATTGTGCTATCAGAGTTACCCCATTCCAATCAATGGGCAGAGAGGACATGTGGCAAGGTGAGCAGCTGGAGGACCTGGCAGGTGAGGTGGTGGCTGCTGAACTGGGTGTTCTGAAATTTGTGCGTGGACTGGGAAGAACAACTGGCCAACGAAACTGACCTCACAACCGAGGATTCCAGCACCAAAAAATAAAGCTACAAAACCTCCTACTGAGAAAACATGTGGGCATGGCAGCGGGAGAAACTCCCAGCCTCACAGGAGAGTCCGTTGGGGAAACCCACAGGGTCCTGGAACGTACATAAACCCATCCATCCAGGAATCAGCACCAAAATGGCCCAATTTGCTTGTGGTAGCAGGGGAAGTAATTGAAAGCCAGCAGAGAACTGAGCAAGTGGCATTGTTCCCTCTCTTACCCTCTTTCATATACAGCACCACCACCTAGCCCATGGGGGTTGCTCCAATCTGGCAAATACTTAAGGGTCCAACCCTTAAAACATAACAGGATTGTGGAGACAAAAAACATGTCTAAATGAAAGAACAGATCAGTGTTCCAAAAATAGAACTAAGGGATGAAGAGCAAGCCAACCTATCAGATGCACAGTTCAAAACACTGGTAATCAGGATGCTCACAGAAATGGTTGAGTATTCTCGCAAAATAGAGGAAGAAGTGAAGGCTATACAAAGTGAAATAAAGAAAAATATAGAGGGGCCAACAGTGAGTGGAGGGAAACTGGGACTCAAATCAATGGTTTAAACCAGAAAGAAGAAATAAACATTCAGCTGGTACAGAAGGAAGAAAACAAGAATTCAAAAAAAATGAGGAGAGGCTTAGGAACCTCTGTGAGAACTTTGCAACATCTGAACCATATGGGTGCCAGGAGGAGAAGAGGAAGAGCAGGAAATTGAAATCTTATTTGAAAACATGATGAAGTAAAACTTCCCCAATCTGGAAAAGGAAGTAGACTTCCAGAAAGTCCAGGAAGCTCAGAGTCCCAAAGAAGTTGGACCCAAGGAAGTACACACCAAGGCACATCATAATTACATTATCCAAGATTAAAAGATAAGGAGAGAATCTTAAAAAGCAGCAAGAGAAAAGGAGACAGTTACCTACAAAGGAGTTCCCATTGGGAACTATCAGCTGATTTCTCAAAAGAAACCTTACTGGCCAGAAGGGACTGGGAAAGAAGTATTCCAAGTCATGAAAGGCAAGGACCTACATCCAAGATTACTCTGCCCAGCAAACCTTGCATTTAGAATGGAAGGGCAGATAAAGTGCTTCCCAGACAAGGTAAACCTAAAGGAGTTCATCATCACCTAGCCCTTATTATATGAAATGTTAAAGGGACTTATCTAAGAAAAAAATCAAAACCGTGAACATCGAAATAACAACAAATTCACAACTATTGACGACTGTACCTAAAAAAACAAACGAACAAAAAACACCCACAAAGAAAAACAAACTAAGCAAACAAGTAGAACACTAACTGAATTACAGAAATGGAGATCACATGGAGGGTTATCAGTGGGGAAGGGGTGGGGGGAGAATGGAGAAATAGGTACAGGGAATAAGAAGCATAAATAGTAGGTACAGAATAGACACAGGGAGGTTAAGGACAGTATGGGAAATGAAGAAGCCAAAGAACTTATGTGTATGATCCATGGACATGAACTAATGTGGGTGGGAGGGGCAGTACAGGGCGGAGGGGAATAAAGGGTGGCAAAATGGGACAAGTGTAATAGTATAATCAATAGAATATGTTTTAATAATAACTAATTTAAAAAAGAAAGATGGATCCAGCACAAAAATCTTTATGACAATACACTTGGAAATGTAGATTAAAACGTGGCCTAATAGAGATTTAACTGAGATAACATCTGACAACCTTGGCATTAATAACATTTGTTACATGTTAAACACTAAATATAACATACAGTCAACAGCTCTGACTGGTGTGGCTCAGTGGATTCAGTGCCGGCCTGCAAAACAAAGGGTCACCGGTTTGATTCCCCGTCTAGGGCACATGCCCAGGTTGCAGCCTAGGTGCCCCACAGGGGGCAGGCAAAAGGCAACCAGGCATTGATATTTCTCTCCCTCTCTTCTTCCGTCCTTTCATCTCTCTCTAAAAATAAGTAAATAAATTTTTTAATTAAAAAATAATTAAGATTATTTTATTGTATTACATTGACACAAGGATAGACTTATGAAGAATGGAACAAAATAAGGAGACCATCAACAGATCAGTGTAGCCCTGGCTGGTGTAGCTCAGTGGATTGAGCACAGGCCTGCGAATCAGAGGAGTGTGGTTCGATTCCCAGTCAGGGCACATGCCTGGGTTGCAGGCCAGTTCCCAGCAGGGGACACACGAAAGGCAACCACACATTAATATTTCTCTCCCTCTCTCCTTCCCTCTCTCTGAAAATAAATAAGTAAAATATTAAAAAAAAGAAAAAGAAGCAGTATATATTTTTTACATTTAACAGATCCTGGCAAATAGGTTTTCAGAGTGGTTATGCCAATCTATCTTTGATCTTCTGTATAAACTCATTCATATTTGATATTATTAACCCTTTAATTATAGCCATTCTTATGTGGGTATAGTGCATCTAATTATTGTGGTTTGTATTTTCCTAATGGTACTCAACATATGCCTATTAGCCACTTAGGTACTTTTGTGAAGTACCAGTTTAAGTTTTCAGCTATTTGTGTGTGTGTGTGTGTGTGTGTGTGTGTGTGTGTGTGTGTGTGTGTGAGAGAGAGATATGAGAGGAGGATGTCAGCCTTTTTCTTACTGATTTCAAGTTCTTTATAATGCCTGTATATTGGTGCTTTGTTGAATATGTATTCTGAATATTTTCTACCAGTCTCAGGTTTACTTTTTACTTTCTTAATCTTGTATTGTGTTGGAAAGTATTTTTTAACTGGATACAACTGATTAGTATTGTTCTTTATGATTAGTTATTATTCCTGTAAATTCTTTACTCCTTCTCCAAGGTCATGAAATAGTCTCTGTAATATGTGGTACTCAGACTTAAGTGGGCATCAGCAGCATCTGGGAGTTTAAAAAAACCCACAAAAGACATTTTTTGGACATACCTCCAGAGTTTCTAGTTCTTTAGGTCAGGAGAGAGGTCCAAGAATTTGCATTTTTTACAGCTTTCATATGATGTTGATTCCAGTGGTCTGAGAATCACACTTTGAAAACCACTTTATGTTTGAGAAGCTTACCTATTACATAGATATATTGTGTTGGTCAGAAGAGTCCATTTAGTTTTTTTCCATAAAATAAAAGATATATTTTTCATTTTCACCAATAACTTTATTAATCTGGATATTTTGTGTATGCTAGCTATCTCCTGTTACTGGCTTCTAGTGGGCAGAGGGCACGGGTGGCTGCTAAACATCTTCCTATGAATAAGACAGCCCCACAGCAGGGCTTTATTTGGCCAAAATGTCAGTAGTACCAAGAAACTTTGCAAACCACTTTTTACACATTCAGTCAGTCACGGTACCTTCACCAAGCACTGCACAAATCTTTTTTGTGTTTTCAGTTTTGCAGCCGGTGACCCTTTGTTTTGCAGGCCGGCACTGAATCCACTGAGCCACACCAGTCAGAGCTGTTGACTGTATGTTATATTTAGTGTTTAACATGTAACAAATGTTATTAATGCCAAGGTTGTCAGATGTTATCTCAGTTAAAACTCTATTAGGCCACGTTTTAATCTACATTTCCAAGTGTATTGTCATAAAGATTTTTGTGCTGGATCCATCTTTCTTTTTTAAATTAGTTATTATTAAAACATATTCTATTGATTATACTATTACACTTGTCCCATTTTGCCACCCTTTATTCCCCTCCGCCCCTGTACTGCCCCTCCCACCCACATTAGTTCATGTCCATGGATCATACACATAAGTTCTTTGGCTTCTACATTTCCCATACTGTCCTTAACCTCCCTGTGTCTATTCTGTACCTACTATTTATGCTTCTTATTCCCTGCACCTATTTCTCCATTCTCCCCCCACCCCTTCCCCACTGATAACCCTCCATGTGATCTCCATTTCTGTAATTCAGTTAGTGTTCTACTTGTTTGCTTAGTTTGTTTTTCTTTGTGGGTGTTTTTTGTTCGTTTGTTTTTTTAGGTACAGTCGTCAATAGTTGTGAATTTGTTGTTATTTCGATGTTCACGGTTTTGATTTTTTTTCTTAGATAAGTCCCTTTAACATTTCATATAATAAGGGCTAGGTGATGATGAACTCCTTTAGGTTTACCTTGTCTGGGAAGCACTTTATCTGCCCTTCCATTCTAAATGCAAGGTTTGCTGGGCAAAGTAATCTTGGATGTAGGTCCTTGCCTTTCATGACTTGGAATACTTCTTTCCCAGTCCCTTCTGGCCAGTAAGGTTTCTTTTGAGAAATCAGCTGATAGTTCCCAATGGGAACTCCTTTGTAGGTAACTGTCTCCTTTTCTCTTGCTGCTTTTAAGATTCTCTCCTTATCTTTTAATCTTGGATAATGTAATTATGATGTGCCTTGGTGTGTACTTCCTTGGGTCCAACTTCTTTGGGACTCTGAGCTTCCTGGACTTTCTGGAAGTCTACTTCCTTTTCCAGATTGGGGAAGTTTTACTTCATCATGTTTTCAAATAAGATTTCAATTTCCTGCTCTTCCTCTTCTCCTCCTGGCACCCATATGGTTCAGATGTTGCAAAGTTCTCACAGAGGTTCCTAAGCCTCTCCTCATTTTTCTTGAATTCTTGTTTTCTTTCCTTCTGTACCAGCTGAATGTTTATTTCTTCCTTCTGGTTTAAACCATTGGTTTGAGTCCCAGTTTCCTTCCACTCACTGTTGGCCCCTCTATATTTTTCTTTATTTCACTTTGCATAGCCTTCACTTCTTCCTCTATTTTGCGAGAATACTCAACCATTTCTGTGAGCATCCTGATTACCAGTGTTTTGAACTGTGCATCTGATAGGTTGGTTATGTCTTCATCACTTAGTTATATTTTTTCTGGAGCTTTCATCTGTTCTTTCATTTGGACCATTTTTTTGTCTCAATGTGCCTGTTACATAGTAAAGGGCGGAGCCTTAAGTATTTGCCAGGGCAGGGCTACCCACGTTGCTACATAGTGGTGCTGTATGTGGGGGAGGGGTCCAAGAGGAAACAATGCTGCTTGCTGGGCTCTCGGCCACCTTTCAGTCACCTCCCCCACTACCCACAAGCAAATTGGGCCCTTCTGGTTCTGATTCCTGGGTCAATGGGTTTGTGTACTTTCTAGGGCCCTGTCTGTGGGTCTCTTTAACAAACTCTCTCGTGAGGCTAAGAATTTCTCCCGCCACTGCAACCCTCACAGATGTTTTCAGCCAGAGGTTTTGAGGCTTCATTTCCCTGTGCTGGAACACTGGGTTGCGTGGTGTGTCTTGCTGCGCAGATGTTGCTCCTGGTTGATCCGCATGCAAATGTGGTACCCCCCCAACCCAGTCCTCTAGCCACTATCTTGCCATAATCTTCTCCACCGTGACCGCACTCCCCACCTCTCTTATCCATCTGGATCAATGTTTCTTCTTTAACTCCTTAGTTGTCGGACTTCCATTCAGTTAGATTTTACTGGCAGTGCTGGTTGTTTTTTTGTTTTCAAACTTGTTGTTGTCTTTCTTTTGATTGTGTATGGAGAAGGCACAGTGTTACCTACCTACACCTTCCTCTTGGCCAGAGGTTCTCCTTTGTCCATGTTTTTTTTTTAATGATAGGATCTGTGATAATCTTTTTTTCCTCATACTATTAATTTTTTCTCTTCTATTGTGATCATTCTTGTTAGGTATTTATCAATTTTATTGTTTTCCAACAATACTTTTGGCTTTATTGATCTGTATGTTCTCTTTCATTGCTTTCTTCATTAACTTTAGTAGTATATGTATGCTCAGTTCACTTTGTGCTTTTTTTGTTCTTGTCCCTTAAGGTAGAAGCTTAGGTCACTGATTTTAAACATTCTTTTTGTTATTTGATATAAACATTTGCCCTCTGAATTTTCTGTTTGCACCATTTTGAAGTATCTGCCATAGTTTAATATGTTTTTATTATCATTTGGTTCAAAATATTTTTTAACCTTTCTTTTGAATCCTTCATTGTCACATGAATTAATTTATAATTGTGCTTTTTTCAAACATTTGGTATTTTTAGATGCTTTTTATTATTGATGACCAATCTAATTCCATTATGATCAGAGAATATACTTAGTAATTTGAATCCTATGATAATTTATTGAAACATGTCTATGGCCTAGCATATAGTGTGTGATGAGAAAAGTTTCACGTGTGCTGAGGAAAAAAACTGACTCAGTATTTATAGGTATAAATTCAATGAGAATATATTAGGTCATGTTTATAGTGTTGTTGAAACCATCTATATCCAAATTGATTTTCATTTACTTATTCTATCAGTTGCTGAGAAAAAGGTGTGTTAAAATCTCCCATAATGATTGTGATTTGTTTGTTTTTCCCTTTGATTCTTCATTGTTTTTATTATGAATTTTGAAATTCTCTTCCTGAGTATATTGACAGGTTTTTATGACCTTTTTTATGAACTCATCAAATTATCATTATGAAATATTCCTCTTATCTACTATTACCAGATCTCTCCAGTCCCTGTTATGTATCAGTTTACAGCTTGTATCATTTGTCTTTATCCGAAAGGACTTTGTGTAGCAATTCTAAATAAGTCTAATGGAAATAAATCTTCTCAGTTCTCATGTACTACAGAATATCTTTATTTTACATTAATTATTGAAGGCTACTATTTCTGGACATACCCAGCATTCTATAAAATTCTAAATTGACAGTTTAGGATTTTTTTTTCTTACCACTTAGAGGATGTCCTTCCATTATCCTCTACCTTATGCTTCTAATGAGAAGGCAAATATTTTTACTATACAGAGCCCACTGGCTCTGTGGGGAATGGGGTTGGATCTCTGTGTGTTAGTATGTTTGTTCTTTTTAATGTATCCTTTTGGGATTTTTTTTTATCTTTGGTTTTCAGTACTTAGACTTTGATACACATTGGTGTGGTTTACTTTCAAATTATCCTGCTTTGGTTTTATAAAGAGTTTTTATTTTCTGAATTATTGTTTTTCATCAGCTTTTGGGTCCTACATACAATTACCAGCAGAATTACCAGACTAGTAAGGGTGGGGAAAGAATGAGGGTTCAGAGTGTTCCCAAAGGCAAGGCCCAACAGCTCCGACCATACCACAGGTGATGGTTCCCACCTTACTACATGAGGACACCTTATGTAAGTCAACTACAGTGTTCCAACCCTCTTGTGCAAGGAGAAGTGATGCAGGATGCTGACAACAAGGCTGCGGGAGAACAAGATAGACCAGTGATACAGAATAGGTATCTGGGCTACAGACCACAATTCCACAGGGGCCCTTTTCACCAACAACAGGGTAGAGATGATAGCAATGAAGACGATAAGAAAAACTGAGATGAGTCCCCAGTGCCAGCAACCACCTCAGCTCAACCACCACTTTTCTCATCATATACTATATGCTAGGCCATAGACCTGTCTCAATAAAGATCATATGATTCAAAAAACTTATCTAAGTGCTGCAGAGATCAACTACCAACACAGAAACCCAGAAAAGTCTAAACCACAAGATGGCAGAGATGAAAGCATCTGATCCACCAGCTGAGAATTTGTTGTTGGTGGTTCTCCTTCTCCCCTTTCTTCACCTGTTGTAGTTAAACCTTAATGGCTTTTGGCACATTAAAGTGGTGGGGCTTATTCCCCCAGTCAGATGACTACAGTGAAGGAGCCATAGTGCAGGGGCCCACTCCATGGACCAGGACCGTTCTGCAGGGCGTTGGTGTCCAGTGAGTCTCCTTCTTGAGTGCGTCACTTGTGATATGGTGGCTGGGTGGTACTTCAGTGTGTTCTGAAGCTGTCCACCAGGTGTGCTGCCTCTGGGGCCTCCTGGGAGGAGCAAGCTAAGGTCAGCTGCTGCCTGTGCCCTACCTGGGGCCACCGAGCATGAGCTACAAAGTGTTCTGCCGTTGGTTGCCACTTGTGCTGGGCTTGGAGGTGCCTATGAGGAGCCAGGCTGCAAACCAAGGCTCACAGCTGCTAATGCTAATTCCAGCTAATGCTGGCTTTTGGGCTGCTTAGCAAGAGGTTCAGGGCATGCAGAAGCCCAGATGCTGCTTGTTTGGGGTTTGTGGACCTTTGCGAGATTTAAGGAAAGTCCCTAGCATGAATCAATTCAGGTTATTAATATGGAAATGACACTGGAATTGGTTTGGGGGGCCCACAAGTTTGGTGGGGCAGAGTTCAAGCAACACCAGGGCAGGGTCAGCTGGTTTTAGCTAGGTTGATGGAGACTAATATGGCGCCCACTGGCTTTGTGGGGGCAAATGGAGGGTCTCAGCAAAAGAACAATGGCTTATGCCAGCATGTCTCTCTTGGAGAAAGCTGCCCCTGAATTCATACAATTCAATTTCTCCCATACATAACTGTTGCTCCAGTGCTGGATCTCAGAGTGAGTGAGTCAGTTAAGTGTGTGTGTGAGGGGGGCCCTTTAAGAAGAATGTCTGTGACTCCAGAAGCCCTCCATCTCACTCAGTCACAATCTCCACTGGTTTTCACAGCTAGAAGTTACGGGGACTTACCTTGCTGGCACTGGAACCCCAGGTTTGGGAACCTGGTATGGGGTTAGGACTCCTCACTCCCCAGGGGGTACCTCCAGAGCTGAGCTATCCCTCCCAGTTTTTACTCTCCACACATGGGTGTGAGACTAGCCTATTCACTGTCTCTACCCCTCCGACCAGTGTCCATGCGGCTTCTGTATATCCTTAGTTATAGGACTTGTGTTCAGCTAGACTTCAGACTACTCCCAATGACATACAGCACAGTATAGTTTTCAGGTGTACAGCATAATAAGTTGATATATATGCACTGTGAAATGATTACCACAATAAATTTAGTTCATATCATTCATCACTCATATAGCTCTAAAATAACTTTTTTTCTTTGTGATGAGAACTTTAGGATCTACTCTTAACAACTTTCAAATATACCATACAGCAGTGGTAATTGTAACTATCATGTTGTACATTACATCTCCGGTACTTACTTATTCATGACTGCAAGTTTGTGCTTTTTGACCACCTTCATCCATTTCCTCCACAAATCTACCCCCTGACTCTAGTAACTACAAATCTGATCTGTCTTTCTACGTTTGTTTGCTTTTCAGATTCCACATACAGTATTTGTCTTTTTTCTGTCTGACTTAACTCATTTAACATAATGCCCTCAATGTCCATCCTTAACTATTTTACTGAAATTCTCCTTCCCTCTTCTTTTCATTATAGACAGAGAGTGCATGGGCTGAAGAATACTCTGAAAAGAAGAAAGGGTCTCACAAGCGTTCAGCATCCTGGGGCAGTACAGATCAACTTAAGGAGGTCAGGAAAATGATTCCAAGAAAGTGGGTGTGGAAATTTGACCCCTGTGTTGGCTAGCTGGTTCCTTGAAATTGTGGGCAACAGGAATTTGTTAGTTTCCATTGTGCCTGTTGGTGGGGGGTGGGTATTGTTGTTTTTGGTTTTGTTTACTTAAGAACTAGTAGAAAAACAGTTATAATTTGGATAAAGATTTGAGTGAAGAAATATACACGTTACTTATCTGAGAGCATGTTTTATGTCTTTTTATTGAGAGTCTGTGCCTCTTCATAATGCAAATATCAGATGTATAAACTTGTAGTGCTGTAACAAATTCACACTTACTATTTTTATACATTCTTGCAGTTGAATAACCCAGTATGATCAAGTTGATTATGTCACTGTGCTATGATTACCATTTTCTGTGCCCAATATTATAACATTTGCATTTTACATATAATTTAGAAATAAAACAAAAATTTGGTCTAGGAATACTATCAGATACTGATTAAAATTATATTATTTAAAGACTATATCTGTGAATGCGTTTTGTTTGAATTGATTTTTAAATCTTGTTTAAATTTTGGAGCTGTTGAAGGTAAGATATTTGATAAAAAATCTAAATCTAAATAAAATGTGATTCATAGGGGCAATGAGAGAATAATTACCATTAATTTTTAATTCTTTATGAAAGCTCTGATATAGTCATTTTTTTAAGTTTTATTTTTAGATAGAGGGGAAGAGAGGGAGAGAAACATCAATGTGTGGTTACCCCTCATGTGCTCCCAACTGGGGACCTGGTCTGCAACCCAGGCATGTGCTCTGACTGGGAATCCAACCAGTGACTCTCTGGTTTGCAGGCCAGCGCTTAATCCACTGAGTCATACCACCCAGGGCTGTAATATAATTTATTCTAAGTACTGGAAACTTTGTTAATTCTTGGCAAGTGGGAAAGCTTAGAAAGATATTGGAGCATAATTTTGTTTCTCTTTAAAATATATACTAATATGCACCCTGGTATGTGTATATATGAAAATGTGTGCACTGAATCAGATTTTGTAATATGGCTTAACAAATTCAAAACATTTTTTAAGGCGGAATTTTACTTAATTTCTAAATTAAGCTAAATTGTTTTATATAGTATGGATTACACTCTGATGCACTTGTTATTTTTCTTCTTTTTAGATTGCAAAATTACGCCAGCAACTGCAGAGAAGTAAACACAGCAGTCGGCATCACCGAGATAAAGAAAGACAGTCTCCATTCCATGGCAACCATTCGGCCATTAACCAGTGTCAGGTAGGAGCACAGATATTACAAAATCCAGAGAAGGCATTTGTTGTTTTGCTGGTGATGTGTTACTTCATACGTAACTGCGTAGGACAAAATATGCAAAAGCACATTTGAAACTGATTAAATATTGAATCACAGCCTTCATTAAAAAAACCAAAATATTAAGTTGAGAAAGTGATATTTTCTGTAGGTGATCTGTGATATGAGTTCTAGGAGACATAACTAATTTTCCATCAATTTAGTGTGTTGGAAGCAGAATAATAGAGAGAGGTAAGCACCGGATATGGAACCAGACCTTGGACAAGTAACCTATTCTAAGTCTCAGCTACCTCATCTGAAGATTGAGGATAATAATGATACCTGACTTGTAAAGTCTTTTAGTAGGGAAAAAAAACCTTTAGCTACTTTGATCCCTTAATAGAACCTTTTGAACTACTCTCGATGACTCATCCTGGGAGCATTTCTTTTTAACTGAATCGAAATTGGATAGGGTCCCTTCACAAGTAGAAAGGAAGAAAAAGTTCGTTAACCCATTTTATATATATGTTGATAGCTTCTGATGATTGTCAAGGATATGTGGATTGTTTTCAAGAGAAAGTATGGGTAAACATATACAGTTTTTCAAACTAATTTTGTCCTAAATTATTGGTAAATGGATCAGATTTGATCTCATAAATGTGTAGTTTGGTTATAATCTCCAATAGCTTATTTACATATAAGGTATTTAATTATAAATACAAATATATACTAATACCATTAAACAATTTAAACTGGATTTCTATCTGGAGAAATAGAAAATGTAAAATTGACAAAATAAATGAAAGATTTGTATACATTAATAATACCAACATTGGAATGCTAATTAAAAACCAAACTTCCTCATTCTCAAAAGTCTACAGACCTAGGTGGTTCTACAGGTGAATTTGCCAACCTTACACTCTCTCTGATTTATCCGTAAATACTCTATATGTATTCCTAAGAGATAAGGCTGCTTTTTATTCCCAATATTCCCATATTTTTACTTGGGAATAATAGGATTTAAGATTTAACCTTTATTAAGTGATGAGTTTAGGAGTTTAAAAGTTTTTTAAAGTATTTATTGGTTATACTGTTATAGTTCTCCTATTCTTTTTTCTCCCCTTAAGCCCCCTCTGCCCAGTACCCCCATTCCTTTCAGCATCTGCTCCCTACCCCTTAGACATAACTGATATGTCTGTCAGTTATGCGTATAAGTTCTTTGGCTTCTCCATTTCCTATACTGTTCTTAACCTCCCCCAGTCTATTTTGTATCTACCATTTATGCTACTTATTCCCTGTATTTTTTTCTCCATTCCCCCACCCCACTGATAACCCTTCATGTGATCTCTCCTTCTTTGATTCTGTCCCTGTTCTAGTTGTTTCCTTAGTTTGTTTTTATTTTTTTAGGTTCAGTCATTGGTAGTTGTGAGTTTGTTGTCATTTCAGTGTTCATAGTTTTGATCATCTTTTTCTTAGATAAGTCCCTTTAACATTTAATATAATAAGGCCTGGGCGATGATGAAGTCCTTCAACTTCACCTTATCTGGGAAGCACTTTATTTACCCTTTCCTTATAAATGATAGCTTTGCTGGATAGAGTAATCTTGGATATAGGTCACTGCCTTTCATGACTTGGAATACTTCTTCCCAGCCCCTTCTTGCCTGCAAGGTTTCTTTTGAGAAATCATCTGATAGTCTTATGGGAACTCCTTTGTAGGTAACTGTCTCCTTTCCTCTTGCTGCTTTTAAGATTCTCTCCTTATGTTTCATCTTTGGCATTTTAATTATGATTTATCTTCCTGTGGTCCTCTTTGGGTCCACTTCTTCGGGACTCTGTACTTCCTGGACTTGTATGTCTGCTTCCTTCATCATATTGGGGAAGTTTGCTTTATTTTTTCAATAAAAATATGAAAGCAATTACTTTCAGTTTCTTGCCATTTCTCTTTTTTTTCCTGTCACCCCTATGATTCAGTCGTTCAGATGTTTAAAGTTGTCCCAGGAGTTCCTAATCCTCTTCTCATTTTTTGAATTCTTGTTTCTTCATTCTGTTCCAGTTGAATATTTATTTCTTCCTTCTCTTCCAAGTTGTTCATTTGCATCCTGGTTTCCTTTCCTTCACTCTTGGTTCCCTGCATATTTTCTTCATTTTACTTTGTATAGCTGACACTTCTTCCTTTGTTTTGGAGCCA
Source organism: Artibeus jamaicensis (assembly GCF_021234435.1). Classification (NCBI taxonomy): domain Eukaryota; kingdom Metazoa; phylum Chordata; class Mammalia; order Chiroptera; family Phyllostomidae; genus Artibeus; species Artibeus jamaicensis. The sequence goes on from NW_026521814.1 coordinate 33,860,210, forward strand.
TACACAGTCATTTCTGTGAGCATTCTGATTACTAGTCTTTTGAACTATGTATCTGATAAGTTGGCAGTCTCCTCATTGCTTTCTTCTTTTTCTGGAGTTTTGATCTGTTCTTTCATTTAGGCCATATTTTTTTGTCTTGGCTCACCTGTCTGGATGAATGTTTCTTCTTTAACTCTTTGGTCATCAGATTTTCATGCAAATTGATTTTCTGGCATTTCTGGTTGTCATTTTTTTAAATTGGTGTTTCTGTCTTTTGGTTGTGTGAGGAGGTGAAACATATGTATGTATGCCTTCATCTTAGCCAAAACTTAGGAGTTCATAAGTTTTGAAGTGATTTTTTAAGTTTTATTTAAATTAATAAAGTCGTAAAATTATCTAAAAATTGTTTTCTCCTTTCAAATTCAATTTTCTTAATAAAGATTATTGGTGTTTGCATAAAGTCTATGTTTATTTAATTATAAAACATCTCTTTGTAGAGATTGTAAGGACTAGGTAGAGCAAGTAGAAAAATAAATTCACGTAGCTTTAGTTTTGTATACATAACACACCATACGTCTTCAATACTTGACTTTGGATATTGAGTAGTCAATTTGAGATCAGGCACATGCATATCATGATAGCTGTGGCAGTGGTGTTCATGTTTAATTGAAACTTTCAGATAGGAACATGAAAGTATTCATTAACCATGGGTGTGGCTCTGTTTTAGTGGAGAGAAGTACTCCTTTGAGATATGTGTACCTTTGAGACCATTCCTCCATCCACACAGTATATGTTAAATGTCTGCCATATAGCAGGTACTGTAGTAGTCATTAAAGAAAGCAGTGATGAAAGAAAATATTGGGGGCAGCCCCTCGCCACATCTCAGATATAAATAAGCAATTAATTGTTATACAGTGTAATGAGTATGTTGATAGGGGATAGGGGAGATTTTGAAATGCTCTATAATGGGTATTTATCCTTCAACTTGTTATGGATCTATCTGGAAAGCCTTCTTAGAAAGTGATGTCTAAGCTGATCCCTTTAGGATAAGCAGGATTTATTCAGTCTTCTAGAAGTTGAAGAAAGCATGGCTACATGTAGGACTGTGATAAGAGATTAGGTTGGAGATTTAAATAGCAGCCAAACATGAAAGTCTTCCTATCTCAGTTGTTAAGTTTGACTTTGTCTTATAGGCATCAGGGAACTATTGTTTAAAATGGAGGAGATTGATATGTGATCAGATAAGCATTTTAAAATGGTCAATATAAGTTCAGAGTAGACAATGAATTGGGAGGAGGACAAGATTAGAGGCAGGAAAACCATTTAAGAGTGGGATTTATCGTTTAAGTATGAAATGATGGTGGCCTAAAGTAAGATAGAAGGTTGAACTGGAGATAATGGACAAACTTGAGCGATACTTAGAAAGTAATGATTTATGCTTGCTACATATATTGCAAGGACTCAGATTTTTAAAATCCTTATCCAGGGATTTGTTTATTAATTTTTAAAGAGAGAAGAAGGCAGGAAGGGGTGAAGGGAGAGAGAAATATCAACTGGTTACATGCCCCAATCAGGGATCAAACCTGCAACTGTTTGGGGTTTTTTTGTTACTTTCATTTTTGTTTTTCTGTGTGTGGGATAATGCTCTAACTGAGCCACCTGGCCAGGGCTAGATTTTGATATATTAGCATTTAATCCTTATTTTTGAGGTAAGGATTGTTATCTCCATTTTACAGATAAACAAATTAAGGCCCAGACAGGAAATGGAGAAATTAGGACCCTTATATTCAGGGTAGAGCAAAACTAGGTTTACAGTTGTGAGTATGCACAACACAATTTATTCTTGTATTGCTATTTGTTAATTATTTTACTATTTCCCATACAAACAACTGTAAATTTGCTTTTTCCTCACACTGTATTGCTGATAGGAATGTAAAATGGTATAGCCACTTTGGCAAACAGTCTCACAGTTCCTCAAAAGGCTGAACATAGAGCTAATGTATCACTAACACTTCCTTTCCAAGGTATGTACCCAAGAGTATTGAAAACATATATTTACATAAAAACTTGTTCAATAATGTTCATTGTAGCATGGTTCACAACAAAATTTGGAAACAACCCAAGTGTTTATCAATCAGTGGATGGACCATTTTACATTCCTATCAGCAATACAGTGTGAGGAAAAAAGCAAATTTACAGTTGTTTGTATGGGAAATAGTAAAATAATTAACAAATAGCAATACAAGAATAAATTGTGTTGTGCATACTCACAACTGTAAACCTAGTTTTGCTCCACCCTGAATATAAGGGTCCTAAGTGGTATATGCATACAGTGGAATATCATTCAGTCATAAAAAAAGACTGAGGTACTGTTACATGCTACAACATGGGTGAAGCTTGAAAACATTATGCTAAGTGAAAGAAGCCAGTAGTAAGACACATGCATGATTCCACTTACATGAATTGTCTATAATAGAAACCCATAGACAGATTGTAGATTGGTGGTTGCCTAGAACTAGGAAAGTGGGGGAGGAAATAGTAGTGACTCCTAATGGGCAAAAAAAAATTTGAGGGGTATGATTATAAAATTAATTTTGGTGATAGTTGTATAAGTCTGTTCAATAACCATTGAAACAGCAAAGTTGTATGCTTTAAATTGCATTAAATGAGTGAGTTGTATGGTGATATGAATTTTTTTCAGTAAGTTGTTATAACAATAACTAGCAACCAACATTAAAAAACAGTATATTCAATACATATATAATAGTCTGGAAATCATAGATTAGATGGTTTAAAAAAAAAAGAACCAGAAAGTAAATTGGGAGGTCATGTAGCAGTACAGAGAGTGAGCACAGGTGCTCTGAGGTCAGACTGTTTAGTTTAAGATGTAGGCTTTGCGACTGGTAGCTGTATGAAGTTTTTCAGTTTTCTGCATTAAAATATTACCTATTTTTGTGTTGTCCTAAGGATTAAATGGGACTGGATGTCATAAATCACTTAATGCAATTCTTGGATATAAGAATTGCTTGGTAAATCTTAGACTATTTGAGATGAGATAGCACCTTAATATAAAAGAAGTAATGCAGGTTGAATGTTCTACCAAGATTCTCTGCCATTTTCTTATTGAACTTTTAAAAATTTTTATTATTATCAAAGTATTTATGTGCTTATTACAGAAATTTTAGAAACAAAAAAATAGTAAACAAATTTATCTCACTAAAGATCATTTAAAATTTTTTTAAAGATTTATATTTTATTTATTTTCAGAGAGAGGGGAAGGGAGTAAGAAAGAGAGGGAGAGAAACATCAATGTGTGGTTGTCTTCTCCAGTGCCCCCCACTGGGGACTTGGCCTGCAACCCAGGCATGTGCCCTGACTGGTAATAGAACCATTTACCCTTTGGTTTGCAGTCTGGTGCTCAACCACTGAGCCACACTAGCCAGGGCTAGTGTCATATATATTTTTTTTAATAGAAAAAAATTGTACCCTTTAAAGATAGCTATTTCTGACATTTTTTTGTTGTTGAGATCAAATGTCATACCTTATTTTAGACTTTATATTCATGTGGGGTTTTTTTTGTATTTAACATGGAAACACGTTTACGTTATTACAAATGCTTCAGGAACTTTTTTTGTGTGTGTTACAGATTCTGTAGATCATTTCCCTAATTGTGGTCATTTATTTGGGTTTAGTTTCTGTGTGCTTAAAGCTTTTTTTATATTTATACTTTTCTAGGGGTAGATTTTTCATTTTTTGGTTAAGAAGTTAAATACTTTGGAGACTCTTCGGTTTTTTTCTTTATAGCCTTTCTAAATTATTACTGTTTTGGGTTAGGGTTTCACGTATGTAGAAAACTATTTTTACTGGGAAATTCCTTTGATATCCTTTAACAATTAAGAGATAGTATTGCTCTTCTGGTAAGTCATATAATCTACAACCACTAGTTAACAAAAGATCTTTTTCTTAGGCATACCATGAATATTGCCGTTAGAAAAGAATTCTCACTTATGTTTTTGAGTGTTTTTTTCCAAGGAAATTCAGAAGGGAATTATTTATAGTGAGGGATAAATGCTGCCAAGGTTCTTGGGAGAAGAGAATCCTTCACATGTTAGTGGTTCCTAAGATTGACTAAGCCCTCAGATGCTTAAATTGTCATATTTTTAGAGTACTTCAATAAACAGTTTCATTAGAAAATATAGCCAACCTATTTTGGAATTGTTTGATTGAGGATTAGAGTCCATCTTAACAGAAGAGTGGGAGAGCCCAGCATTTTCATAGCCACATCAACTAATTTCAAGGTAAGAATTAAAAAATCATGTAGGAGTTTTCTGGCTGTTTCTTCCTGTTTCTTCCTCCGGGAAGAAATCCCTTTTATAAAATTTTCTTATTTCTTCATTTGGGCGGGGGACACTACAGATTGAAAATAGTCTGGGAGGATTTAAGAGTAAAGGAATTGAGATATAAAAGGGGAGTGGAAAAAGAACTATTTTTATCCAAAGAATTAGAGGGTCTATTGCACTTAAATAATTAAAATTTCTGTTCTGCACTGAAATCTTTGTATGCCAGTCCAGGACATAATTGCTATTCTTGAATTCTTAAATTTTTTTGTCAGTTAGAAATCAAGAGTAGACATTTCTGCTGTGACCTTATAGCTGCAAAAGTATAGCTGCAGTTTAGAAGAGCTGCGAGGTGGATGGAGACCAGATGAGAGGACGGTGATTGTTGGAGGAGAGATGTGAAGTAATGGTAACAACTGGAGGAGTCAAGGCCACATGGAGGCCTCAAATCAAAAGCCCTTCATCAGTTTTCACCTTCCTTTTATTACATTAGGGTTTCTGGCTCATATTTCTGTCATAGAACTCTGTTGAATTCTTGAACAGACCCTTTCCCATCCTACTTGTCTATCAATGCACATAATTCTTCCTTTGAAACTTGGACCCTGTAGATTTATTTCTCTACTCAGCTGCTGCTTCCATAGGTGGTTCTTTACTGACTCTTGGTGTTATTATATCACAGTTTGAAACATGTATTTAAGTTACAATGTAGATTGATTCAGGGTTGGCCAAACCTCTTGGTGTACATTCTTTGTTGGCTAATTCTCAGCTGTTATAGTGTTTGATCTTTAAGGTGTTAATAGATAGATGGAGAATCTACATAGACAAATAAAACTTGAAAAATGGCAATTCTTCTAACTAAAAACCTTATTTGACTGAAAAACATTCTTATTTGAAGAGAAGGAATCAAAAGCTGAGAAAGATCCTTGTTCTTGATATTTTCAAACGACAGATCTTAGGAGAGATTTTCCTTAGTACAATGAAAAACTTCATCTTGGAGAGAGCTGTGTAAAGATGATCTTTCAGCTGATACTTGCATATAATGATTTATATGTAAAAATGCAAGTTTTATTACAGAAACCTATATAGTTTGTGGTTAAATATAGCATACATAATATTTAAGTTCTCATGAAATAAAGCATAAAAATTTAAGTGTAACCATTTTTAGCTATTTTAGAATATAGTTTATGTAAGGAGTGAAATCAGAGGCCTATTATCTTTTATATTTTATATGTACAACAATAACAGTATATTTTATGAGGGAAATCTTTCCCAGGCAACTTGATTTATTTTTCCTCTTATATACCTATTTGCTAGTTAAATTAATTCTACTTGAAACTATATCTAATGTAATATATTGCCTTAGGGAATTATTTTCCTAAGGATTATTTTCCTTAGGGATTATTTTCCTTAGGGATTATTTTCCTAATCCTTTCCTAAGGACTATTTTCTTTTTTGTTCTGCTTGCTTTGCCTTAGACTAAACTGTTGATAAATACTTGATGTTATGTACATTCTTACCAGATGTGTAAGGTATGACCTCCTTTAATAGATTTTTGTATGAACTTAAATTTTCATTTCTCTAGGGTAAATACCTAGGAATGGATTACTTATTCATATAGTTGTATGTTGAACTTGAACTGTAGAACTTTTACAGAATGTTCGTATCACTGTCCATTTCCCACCAGCACTATAAGAAAATCCCATGTGCTCTGCTTCCACATCAGCACTTGTTATTGTCAATATTTTTGTGTGTGTTTTTTTAATTTTTCACTTATTGTTTATATTCAATATTATTTTTTAAGTATATTTAATTGATTATGCTATTACACTTGTCCCAATTTTTTCCCTGTGTCCCCCTCTGTCCAGTATGTACGTCCCTTCACTCTAGCAGCCCCCACCCTGCTTAGTTCATGTCCATTGGTCACGCATATAAGTTCTTTGGCTTCTCCATTTTCTATACTATTCTTAACATCCCTCTGTCTATGTTGTACCTACCAGTTATGCTTCTTATTCCCTATACCTTTCCCCCAGCCCCCTTCATGCTATAACCCTCCAAATGATCTCCATATCTGTGATTCTGTACCTGTTCTAGTTGTTTCCTTTGTTTTTATTCTATTTTGTTTTTAGATTCAGTTGTTCACAGCTGTGAGTTTGTTGTAATTTTAATGTTCATAGTTCTGATCTTCTTTTTCTTAAATAAGTCCTTTTAACATTTCATATAATAATGGCTTGGTGATGATGAAACTCCTTTAGCTTTACTTTGTCTGGGAAGCACTATATCTGCCCCTCATTCTAGATGATAGCTTTGCTGGATAGACTAAGCTTGGTTGTAGTTCCTTGCTTTTCATCACTTTGAATACTTTTTGCCAGTCCCTTCTTGCCTGCAATGTTTTTTGAGAAATCAGTGGATAGTCTTATGGGAACTCCTTTGTACGGAACTCTCTGCTTTTCTCTTACTGCCTTTAAGATTCTTTCTTTATCTTTAATTATGATGAGTCTTGGTCTGGTTCTCTTTGGGTATAGCTTGTTTGGGACTCTCTACTTCCTGGACTTGTATGTCTACTTCCTTTGTTATAATGGGGAAGTTTTCTTTCATTATTTTTTTCAAATAAGTTTTCAGTTTCTTGCTTTTCCTCAGCTTGTTCTGGCATCCCTATGATTTGGATATTGGCGCTTTTGGAGATATGTCAGAGTCATCTTATTCACTCCTCATTTTTTAAAATTCTTTTTTCTTCATTTTGTTCTGGTTGAATGTTTATTCTTTATGTTCCAGATCGTTGATTTGAGTCCTGGTTTCCTTCCCTTCACTGTTGGTTCCCTGTGGATTTTTTTACTTCAGGTAGCATAGCCTTCATTTCTTCCCTTATGCTTTAGCCATACTCAATGAATTCTCTGAGAGTCCTTATCACTAGTGTTTTAAACTCTGCACCTGATAGATTGGCTATCTACGTATTTAGATTCGTTGTTTTTCTGGGGTTTTGTTCTGTTCTTTCATTTGGGCCATATTTCCTTGTCTCCTCAATTTCTCATCCTCCCTGTGTTTGTTTCTGTGTACTAGGTAGAGCTGCTTTGACTTCCTGTCTTAGCACACCTGTTACATTGTATGGGGGCAGGGTCTTAAGTATTCACCTGGGCAGAGCAACCTACTTTACCACTTTGTGGCTCTCTCTGCATATCGGAGAGGGGTCAGAGAAGAGACAGTGCCATTGCCTGGTTGCTGGAGGTTTGCTCAGCACTTACCCCATTTCCAGTTACTTCACCCACTCCCCATATTCTACTCTTGCCCTCCTACATGTTCTCCTGGTGATGCTTCCTCGAATGGGTGAGTTTGCATACATTCTAGGACCTTGGGGGCCCATTTAAATGGACTCTCCTGAGAGCTTGGCAGTTTCTTCCAGAGCCCCAATCCCCACTGGTTTTTACAGCCAGAAGTTACAAGGCTTACATCCCTAGCACTGGAACCCTGGGCTTCAGGGTCTGGCCTGGGGCTGGGATCATTTACTCCCAAGGTTTCCCTCCTGATTTTTATCTACTACTAATGCATGTGGGACCATCCATTCCACCAGCATCTGGACGAATGTGGCTTATTTAATTCCTTGGTTGTTGTGTTTCCATACAGTTTGATTTTCTGGCAGTTCTGGGTGTTTTTGGTTTTGTTTTGTTTTGAGATTAGTTGTGATCATTCTTGTGGTTGTGCAAGGAGGTGAAGCGTCTCTACCTATTCCTGCATCTTGACCAGAATTTCTCAGTATTGTTCTGTATTAGTTTCAGGTGTATGCCTAGTGAGTAGACAATCATATACTTTACAAAGTATCCCCCAGTATTTTCATTATCTACCTTGCACCATACGTAGTTATTGCAATATTATTGAGTATATATCCTGTGCTGTACTTTATATCCCCATGACTGTTCTGTAACTACCAATTTGTATTTCTTTTTTTAAAAGATTTTATTTAGTCTGCATTTTTACCAACCGTGCGAGAGGGTTCCCTTTTCTCCATATCCTCACCAACACTTGTTTATAGATTTATTGATGACAGACACTCTAACAAGTGTGAGATAATACCTCATTGTGATTTGAATTTGCATTTCTCTGTTGATTAGTGGCATTGTGCATTTTTTTGTATGTCTCTTAGCCATCAGTATGTCTTCTTTGGAGAACTGTCTATTCAGGTCCTCTCCTCATTTTTTAATTGAATTGTGTGTTTTTGTTTTTGGTGTTGTAGCATTATTTCTTTATAAAATTGGATATTAACCTCTTATCAGATACATCATTGGCAAATATCTTCTTCTGTTCAATAGGTTGTCCTTTTGCTTTGCTGATGGTTTTTTTCCCCTGTGCAAACAATGTTTTAGTTTGATGTAATGCCTTTTGTTTATTTTTTTGTTTCTTTCCTTTGTCCAAAGAGAAATAGCAGGAAAAATATATATTTTTTAAAGATTTTATTTATTTTTAGAAAAGGGGGAAGGGAGAAACAAAGCGAGGGAGAGAAACAGCAGTGTGTGGTTGCTTCTTGCACACCTCCAATTGGGGGCCTGACCCGCAACCCAGACATGTGCCTTTACTGGGAATCCAACCTGCAACCCCTTTGTTTGTAGGCTGGCGCTCAATCTGCTGAGCCACACCTGCCAGGGCAGAAAAATATTGTTAAAAGCTGTGGTAGAGATTTTATTGCCTATATTTTCTTCTAGGAGTTTTATGGTTTCAGGTCTTACATTTAAGTTGTTAATTCAGTTTGTGTTAATTCTTGTATATGGTATAGGACTGTGGTCCAGTTATTTTTTGGCATCTATTTGTCTAGTTTTCCCAGCACCCTTTATTGCATAGACTGTTTTTACCCTATTGTATATTCTTGCTTCCTTTGTCAAATATTAATTGAACATATAGTCATAGGTTTACTTTGAGGCTCTATATTCTGTGCCATAGATCTATATGTATGCTTTTATGCCAATACCATGCTGTTTTGATTACTACGGCTATATAGTTCAGGTAGTGTGATACTTCCAACTTTGTTCTTTTTCAAAATTGCTGAGGCCGTTCACGTCTTTTTTGGTTCTGTGCAGATTTTTGGATTATTCTACTTGTGTAAAATAGGAATTGTATTGATCCATAGATTGTTTTGGTTAGTATGGACATTTTAATGATATTAATTCTTTCTACCCATGAAGCACGGTATGTGCCACCATTTACTTGTATCCTCTTCAATTTCTTTCTTAAGTATCTTGTAATTTTTCAAGTCCATGTCTTTTACTTCCTTGGCAATTTATTCCTAGATATTTTATTTTTTGATGCAAGTTTAAGTGGGATTGTTTTCTTAACTTCTCTCTGGTAGTTATTGGTGTACAAAATGCAACCAATTTCTGAATTTTTTTTTTTTTTTGTATTTTGCTACTTCACTGAATTCACTGGTCAGTTCTACTAGTTTTTTGGTTGAATCTTTGAATTCACTATGTACAGTCTATTTTCCAGGATTTTTTTTGTTCTTTGTTTTTTAATATATTTTATTGATTATGCCATTACAGTTGTCCCATTCCCCCCTTCTTCCCCTCTACCCTGCACACCTTCTCCCACCCATATTCCCCCCTTTAGTTCATGTCCATGTGTCATAAGTTCTTTAGCTTCTACATTTCTCACACTACTTTTTCCTCCCCCTGTCTATTTTCTCGCCACCATCTATGCTACTTATTCTGTGTACCTTCTCCCCCCTCTATCCACCTTCCACTCCCCTGTTGCTAACCCTTCATGTGATCTCCATTTCTGTGGCTCTACTCCTGATCTAGCTGTCCTCTTAGTTTGCTTTTGTTTTAGGTGTGCTTGTTAATAGCTGTGAGTTTGCTGTCCTTTCATTGTTCATCTTTTTTATCTTCTTCTTAGATAAGTCCCTTTAACATTTCATATAATAAGGGCTTGGTGATGATGAACTCCTCGAACTTGACCTTATTTGAGAAGCACTTTTCCCTTCCATTCTAAATGAAAGCTTTTCTGGATAGAGCAATCTTGATTGTAGGTCCTTGCCTTTTATGACTTGGAATACTTCCTTCCAGCCCCTTCTTGCCTGCAAGGTCTCTTTTGAGAAATCCACTGACAGTCTGATGGGAACTCCTTTGTAGGTGACTATCCCCTTATCTCTTGCTGCCTCTAGAATTCTCTCCTTCATTTTAATCTTGGCTAATGTAATTATGATGTGTCTTGGTGTGTTCCTTTTTGGGTCCACCTTCTTTGAGACTCTCTGAGCTTCCTGGACTTCCTGGAAATCTATTTCCTTTACCAGATTGGGGAAGTTCTCCTTTATTATTTGTTCAAATAAGTTTTCCACTCGTGGCTCTTCCTCTTCCCCCTCTGGTACCCCTATAATTCGGATGTTGGAATGTTTAAAGATGTCCTGGAGGTTCCTAAGCCTCTCCTCATTTTTTTGAATTCTTGTTTCTTCCTTCTTTTCTGTTTTGTTGTTTTTTTCTTCCTTCAGGTCCACGTGATTGATTTAAGTCCCAGTTTCCTTCCCATCACTATTGTTTCTCTGTGCATTTTGCTTCATTTCATTTAGTGAAGCCTTCATATGCTGCTCTAATTTGTGGCTAAAATCAACCAGTTCTGTGAGCATCCTGATCACCAGTGTTTTGAACTGTGCATCTGATAGGTTGTCTCTCTCTTGGTGGCTTAAAAATATTGGCTCTGGGGCTTTTATTTGTTCTTCTGATTGAGCCATTTTGGTCAGGTCATGCCTGTTATGTATGAGGGGCAGGGTCAGAAAGGGAACAATGGTACTTGCTCCACTCTCCCTTGGATCTCAGTCCCCTTCATTGCTCCCACAAGCAAATTGGGCCCTTCGGTGCTGGTTCCTGGGTATGTGAGGCTGGGAGTCTCTCCCAGTGCTTTTCAATTGGTGCTTTTAGGCTTTATTTCCCAGTGCTATGGCCCTGGGTTGCGTGGTCCGTCCCACTACCCATTTTTGCCTGGTTTATCTGCATGCAAATGTGTGACCACAGTCAGCCAACCGCCTTGCGTGCCTCACTGGGTCTGCTTGTTTCCTCCCCATTCCCGGAGTCTGCAGCGCTCCTGGGTCCGGCAGCCACTGCCTTTTCTTGCCTTGACCCCTCTCTGCCAGCCGCCAACCCTGCCTCTCTTATCAGTCTGGCTGAATAGTTATTAGACTTCTGTACAGTTTAATTTTCTGTTTGTTCTCATTGTGTATTTGTTTCTAAAGCTTTCTTGTGTAAGGAGGCAGTGTTTCCACCTATGCCTTCATCTTGGCTGGAATTCTACTTTCCAGTTTTGATGCTCTTTTACTTCTTCCTGTCTGATTGGTGTGACTACAACTTGGAGTATTATGTTATATAAAAGGGGAGAAAGTGGACATCCTGTCTTGTTCCTGATATTAGGGGAAATGCTGTTAGTTTTTCTTTGCTGAGTATGATGTTAACTGTGGGTTTATTATACATGGCCTTCATTACCTTGGGTTATGTTCCCTCTGTTCTCACTTTGCTGAGAGTTTTTATCATATGGGTGCTGAATTTTGTCAAATGTTTTTTTCTGCTGCTGTTGACATAATCATGTGGTTTTTATCCTTCATTTTATTTATGTGGTGAATTATACTTACTGATTTGCACATGTTGTACCAACCTTGCATTCCTGGATAAGTCCCACTTGTCATGGTGTATGATTTTTTTTTTTTACTGCACTGGCATAATTTATTTGCTAAATTTTGTTGAGGGTTTTAGCATCTGTGTTCATCAGAGATACTGGCCTATACTTTTCTTTCTTTCTTTTTACCTGGCCTCAGAAAATGGCTTTGGGATTCTTCCCTTCTCTTGAATTTTTTCATATAGTTTGAGAAGGGTAGGTGTTAATTCTTTGAATGTTTGGTAAAATTCACATGTGAAGCCATTTGGTCCAGGACTTTGTTGGGAGTTTTTTTGATTATTGATTCGATTTCATTTTTTATAATTGTTCTGTTTCAGATTTTCATTTCTTCTTGATTCACTTTTGGAAGATTATATGAAATTTCTAGGTATTTATACATTTATTCCAGATTGCCCAATTTGATGGTGTATAGTTGTTTATAGTATTTTCTCAAAATTTTTGTATATGTGCAGTGTTAGTTGTTACTTCTCCTTCATTTCTGGTTTCATTTATTTGAACCATCTTTCTCTTTTGTAATGAGTCTGGCTAAAGGTTTCTTAATCATGTCCATCTTATTTATCAAAAACCAACTCTTGGTTACATTGCTGTTTGTATTGCTTTTTTAGACTCTCTTTTGTTTATTTTCTCTCTGATATATATTATTTTCTTCCTTCTTCTCACTTTGTGTTTTGTTTGATAAATTTAGAGTGTCAGTGAGTTAAAGTTTTATTTTTCCAACCAGTTCTTAATCTATGATGCTGAAGTGCTTTAGGCACCAGCCTTGTTGGATGTAGAGTTGTTAACACTTACAAAACCCAAAGGCGTGTCTTAATCAGGACAAGTGTTAAGAGAAAATTTACTGTAGCCAAGTGTTGGAAACAACCTAAGGTGCCCATCAGTAAAAGAGTGGATCAAAAAATTGTGTACATTTACACAATGGAATACTATGCAGCAAGGGAAAAAGAGCTTCTATTCTACCCTTCCTGGCAGCATGGATGGATCTGTAGAGGATTATGCTAAGTGAAATAAGCCAGGCAGTAAAAGACAAATACCATATGATCTCACCTTTCAGTGGAACCTAATCAACAGAACAAAATGTAACCAGAGACATTAAAATAAAGAACAAACTGACAGTAACCAGAGGGGTGGAGGGAATGGGATAACTGGAGGGAAAGGAGGAAGGGTCACCAAGGAACATGTATAAAGGACACACGGACAAAGCCAAAGAGTGGGTAGGATCAAGGTTTGGGGGTGAGTATGGGGGGGCAGAGGGGAGTTGGGGGAAATGAAGACAACTGTATTTGAACAACAATTTAAAAAATGCCATTAAAAAAAGAGTGACGGAGAAATAAAATGTGGTATTAAATCTCTCTTCTCCCCCTTTACCACTTATTCTCAAGGCTCCTGTTCAAAAGAGTACACTTGTTCCAGTAATTCCCATCACCAAATCAACGGGCTCCCGATTCCGGAACAGTGTGGAAGGACTGAATCAGGAGATTGAAATAATAATTAAAGAGACTGGGGAAAAGGAAGAACAACTTATAGTAAGCATCCTTACACATTAACTCTTCTAATTATTAAAACATTCACAATTTTGTTTTCTATATTTACTTAAATGTCTTGTTTCTTGTTGAGAGAATGAAAACTTTTCATTTCTTGAATCTCATAGAAATAGTTGATGTGACTTAAATTTGGATTCTTCAACAGAAACTATGTTTTGCTTATCTGTATTTTAAAATCACTAGACAGGCATAATATATTTCTAATTGCTATAACTCCATTTAACAAAAATTTAGCTTACTGATAGGTTGGGGAGGGAGGCATATGACACCAGATCCTTGCTAAACATGAATCTACCTGTTTCTTATGTTTGTCACTTAATATTTGGTTGATATATCATCAGCTCTGCCTACCTATCATGCATATAAGAATGTGCACTGTTTCTACTAACTGTAATACACGTAAGAATGATTCATATGTAAGACACAGTGAGAAACTTTTCTGTTTATGTTTAAAACCATAGCACAGTATATTAAAGCATTTTTCATCAGTGAAAGAAGAATCGAAGAGTTAGAAGTAGTATTTTATTGATACTTAAGGTTAAGGGTTAATTTAGATTAGAGAACCCTTAAAATTAAAGGTTGATTTAGATTAGAGAAAACACAACTCCACACACCTGTTCCTCCATACTGCATGATAGAGGAACCTTTCCCTGGTGTAATAAAGGTAAATGAGTCAGAGGTGAACATGGAGCTGGTTTCCCTGGTAAGTGTGCCCCACAAGCTTTTTTTCAGATTGCTCTCCTTGATTCCCTCCTATAATTAGCACTGTCATGATTAACCTTTTCCTCGTTTAGGAAGGTTTCATTGAAAACACTCTTTCAGGAAGAGTTGGAAGGGGGAGAAGGTAACAGGGCCTTACATCAGGTATTACTAGTTCCCACAATGGATAACATTTTCTTCTAATACAGAACCTAATGTTAAACCCAGATTTCTCACTTTACTGTGGCCCTTCTTTATAATTTTTAAAGTAATATTTAGCTCATGATAAGTAATTTAGTACAATTTATCATTCAGCAAGCCTCGACCACCTGTCAAGTGCCAGACCCATGCTGCTCGATTCTAGTGGGGCAGAGTAGACAGGGATGTCACTAATGGAGCAACACAAAAGCTTTTTTCTCATTAGACCTACTAAGTCGGGGATTTTTGACTTTACGAGTCTTCCAGAACAATGGGAAGGTTGATACTGTGGATATTTCTGTGTGAATTTCAAAATCAGTGATATATACATTTATTTAAAATTTTTATAACAGCCACAAGATATTCCAGATGGCCATCGTGCACCTCCCCCCCTTGTACAGAGGAGTAGCAGCACACGCAGCATCGACACACAGACCCCCGGCGGGGCAGACAGGGGAAGCAACAACAGCAGCCGCTCTCAGTCTGTGTCCCCCACGTCATTCCTCACCATCTCCAATGAAGGTAGCGAAGAGAGCCCTTGTTCAGCTGATGACCTGCTTGTTGATCCCAGAGATAAAGGTACAATGCAGGAGGAATTTGTTACCAGACAAGGGAGGACCACCTATTTTATCTTTTATCCTCTTTATTTTCTAGCACAACACACACATTTAAGGCTACTAAGGTAATTACTCCAAGATGTTTCAAAACATAGGTTTTAAAAAATTGGAGTACAGCAGTGACCAGTATAACTCAGTGGGTTGGGTGTCATTCCACAATGTGAAGGGTCACCAGTTTGATTCTTGGTCAGGGCACATGGCTACGTTGTGGACCAGGTCCCTGATTGAGGGAGTTCGAGAGGCAACCGATTGATGTCTCTCTCCCTCTCTTTCTCCCTTCCTTTTCTCTCTCTCTAAAAATATATATTTTTAAATTTTTTGTTTAAAATAGGAGTATAAAATAGTAGGTTTTTACTGTAGTGTGCTGTGGGCTTTTATTTGTTCCTTTCTCTTTTTTTGCACCTGTTAATACACGTTTCTTACTAGTGAAAAACATTTTTTTCAGTATAAATGAGATGAACATTTGTCCTGAAAAAGCCACTTATTCTTTGTCTCCTTAGTATTATGTTTTTATTACCTATTATACTAAGTTAGAGTTTTTTAGGATCTGTATTTGTGATATTTCTAACAAGGACCAAGCTGATTTTTATCAATGCAAAATGAGTATTCAAGGGAAACCTGGAGTAAAAAGTTGGAGGGCTACTTAGAGTATTAAACTACTTTAGTTTAAGCACCTTTTTTCAAGCACCTTGAAAAACTTAAGAGACCTAAGCATTTTGAATTACTAATTAATTAATTAAATTACTAATATTTTTACCTTTTACAAGTAAGACCTTTCATTTGTCTTTTTGAAGGCACTGTTTTGTTAGCCTAATCCTTGTTACTGCATGTGCTTCAGAGCAGTCGTAGAAAACTTATTCGTAAATTCTACAGCTCAGTTCAGTAGTCATTTAGTTAGGACCTGATATTCACAGTGTATTGAATATACTAAAATGTTTTATTGCTACAACTATCTATTTCTACCAGTCACCTAAATTATTGAAACTGTAGTATGTCCAGAGAACATAAGATTTTCTGAAGAAGTCACTTCAGACTATGGGCCATTATAAAATGTTATTATTTGGACCCTTTTTGCCAGCTTCTAAGTTAAATAAAACACAGTTGTTCAAGGCCAGTACTCCAGACCAGTTAAATCACAGTCCCTGGGAGTTGTAGGACATAAGCACTGGAGATGCTCCAGTGATTTCAGTGTGCATACAAGTTTGACACTCAGTCAAACACTTTGATTGGGTCCTGTGTTTCTTGTTAGGAATCCGCGTAATTAATTACTTCCTTTATTTATTGTGAAGATTAAAAAAGGACAGTGAAAGCAAACCATTTAGCTCAGCTCCTGGTATTTAACTTAGTGCTCAAGCAAGTGTACCCCCCAAAATTTTAAAATCCCTGGTTAGTAAAATCTGCCCTTTGGTAGCATGTCATAAATTTTGTGTCCTGCTGTATTTCATTTTAAGAGCTTAGTGATTGACAAGCTTTTCTGGTAAGAAGACAGAGCCACAGTGCTGTTCTCTGTGCAAGGAATTTGTAGCCTGCCTAACACAGACTGAAAATTCAGAACACATATGTAAGAAGATATCAAGATGTTTCAAGTTAATATAGTATAAACTGAGGACCTCGGTTACTGAACAGGAATATCAGAGTAAAAAGTTTTCCCTTTGCTTTGGTTACAATTTGGAAAGATTTCAGAAACTTCGAGCCAGACATTGAAGGCAGTTTCGGAAAACTAACAGAGAAGGATCTCTTAGGTATGGAGAGGTTGATAGGCAAAAGGAAGTTTTTGGCATACAGCGCATATACGGATCTGACTGCCTGGAGCAGAGAGTGTCACCTGAGTAGCTAAGAAATCAAACTGAGAAATTCTGAAGGGTAGCACAGGAGTGAATTATCAACAGACAGTGAAGAACCATTTCAGTTACTTGTACTGAGAAGAATGAAAGTGCCATTAGAGTCTGTTTGCTCTGTATAGAATAAAAATAAATCAGTGAGAGAGGTCTAGGCTGTGGTTATTATAAGTGGAAAAGAAATAGAACTCTTTTATTTGTTTATGCATTCATTTAACAAACATTATCTCTTCTTTACCAGGAACTGTGTTATATATTGGGATGATGTTGATGAGTACAACACTGTTTCTACCCTCAAGTAGTTTATAGTGTTGGGGGAAAGCAAGAACAATTGAATACAGTATGACCATGCATTTACATAGTAGTATTTCTTAGTAATCCACCATGTCATTTATTGTAGAGAATGGGAACAATTCTCCTTTGCCCAAATATGCAACCTCACCAAAACCTAACAACAGCTATATGTTCAAAAGGGAACCTCCAGAGGGCTGCGAAAGGGTCAAAGTCTTTGAGGAATGCTCGTAAGTACCCCTACTTCCCCCTCAAAACCCAAAAGCTTTTAGTATGAGAATTTTCACAGAAGTGAAATAATAATAGTACAGTGCTCACCTATATAACCGCCACTTAGGTTCTGTAATAACACTTTGCTGTATTTGCTTTGTCTGTGTGTGGCAGTGTTTTTTGCTAAACTGTTTGAAAGTAAGTTGCAGACATCATGACACTTAACCTTAAAGACAATTCAATATTTGTTTTCTAAAAGTAACCACAGTACTCCTACATAACCACAGTACCATTATCACACCAAAGAAAATTAACAGTAATACTTAATATCAACTAATAACCATTTGTCATTCACATTTTCTCAGTTCTTTGCAACATGTCATCCGTGGCTGTTATACAGGCTGTTGGACCTGTGTACAGTCACCACCACACTTTGAATCGAGCAGTGTATGTATTCGAGATAGACCATAGTTCTCACCCAGTGTGGTTTCTTTCTTCCAAGGATCAAATTCCCTTTAGTTTTTTTTTTAAATCTACTCTTGGTCTTCATTTCTTTAAACAGTTTTTTAAAAATATTTTGTCTGCCAATATAGGAAACATAATTCTTTTACTTTGCTGAACTATGTCACTGTGGTGAAGACAGAAGAATTTTAAAGCGGTGTGCTTGGTGTGTGCTCTCCTGTGCTCATATACTTCTGTTGTCTGGTTCTAGTCAAGTAGTCCAAGTTTACACTCAAAAGCACTGGGCTTCCTCTAGTTGCGATTTCTTGCTTTCTAAGCATCGGCTACAGGGCTGTAAGTGTGTATGAGATTGAGCAAATTAGGTGGTGAACATTATTTGGAAATATGGTAATAGCACTTAGCCTTCACCTTCTAATCTCACTGTGGCTGCTTGTCTAAGAGCCATCCTGGTGGCTTTTTCTCACTGTGAAACCCAAACTATAATGTGGATATTATCCAGTCTGGTCTATTTCACATCATTTGTCTTTTTCCTCCGTTGTGAACATCTTAGAATCATTTTGAAATATGGTATCCTTTTATTCCTTTTTGTGCCCCTCCTGTCTATGCTTCTTTTAACATAAATTCTTAATAATTTGCCACACAAAGAGCATTGTATTTGAATTCCTTCAACTTCTCTACTAGGAACTCCCAGTTGTCAGTCTCTTTTCTGCTCTTGTGATAGTAATTGAAAACTGTTTTAGCAACTGCTTATTTAGTTTTTTACCATGTGAGTCTAAAAGTTTGGCTGGTGCCAGCTAAGAGTTGTCTGTTTCTTAGATCCCTGAAATTGTCTGGGGTATTAGTTGAAACTGCAGGTTCCCAGGCCCCACCAAGCCTAAAGGGTAAATACGGAGATAGGACCTGGATTCTGCATCTTTACCAAATACCTCATACGATTTTTATGTTCAGTTTCAAAATGCTGGCTTAAACTTTTTCATGAGAGTTCCTAAAAAATAATTGTTCTATTAATTAAAAATCAGATGGTCCAAATGGATCTTTTTGGAGTTGAGCTCTTCGATTTACTCATTAGTAGTTAAGATTTGCCTAAGTGTAAAAAAAATGGTTGATTGACTTAAAAGCAATTTGAATTTCTTTTATCAGTGACTTTGAGTATTTGTTGTATGGGCTGGTGTCCTGTGGTATCTGCCTTAGACTGTTCCATTTGGAAATTTTTGCAAGACTCCATATGTGAGATATAGATACACACACGCACACTCTATTTGTATGTAAAGGAGGGAAGGAAGCACAGGCCTGTGTGTTTGTGTGTGTATGGATGGATGGATAAATGTAGACAGACAAATAAAACATAAGGTCACCCCGAACATATTTTATGTTTTATGTCATATTCATCTGTTAATAAAAGGTAAACATATTGTGTTTTACCTTCTATTAACAGATAAAAATGTTGTGTACATAGTTAATTATTAATTTACAACAGGTAAAAATGTGTACATTGTTAATTATAAATTTTACTAATATAAAGGATATGTAGCAGACAAAAACCTATTCATTTTCAAAAATTTTCATTATGTTCCAAAAACAAATGAACAGCTGTAACCCAAGAGTAGATTACTTAGAGGTAATTTTAATCTGTTATCAATAATACAAAGAACCCTAAGTTTAAAAATTAGTCTTTTTTTGCACTAGCTATGCCAAAGCTAGAGCAAAACCCCATTGGATTCAGTGGCATGAAAGCAAAGGCTGATTGATTATTGGTCCTAATTAAAAACTTTTTGCTTATTTAATCATTCTTTAAATAATAGTTTTTTCTCTAAGTCTTACTTTTGGTTCAAGGGAAGTAATTCTGACTTGAACTAGAGGTTAGAATGAGTTGAGGGTTGATATTTAGTTTCTAGAAATGTATATTTATTTACCTGAAAGAAAATAGGTGGGTAGATTTGGTCCAGAAAGCCCAAGACCAGATTTTGCACTTTTTCTTGTTGCTTTGTTCTGTTTGGTACACACATACCATGGCCATGCCACCTGCACTTGGTCCTTTTCAGTGAAGTCAGACGTGCTGTTTCCTGATCCCAGTTAATGAGCTCAATCTTAGTTACTTTAGAATCCTAGATATTATGACCTCTTTGCAGTATACAGGTATTTTTTTTAATATTGCATGACCCATCCTTTCTTCCTCTCTCCTTCCCACACTCCTTCACATTGTAAATAATTTTAACTTACTGTTTTCTTTGCTGATAATTTATGCCTGAATTTTAAAAAAGAAAAAAATCTTATAAGCCTTCTAAAAATAATGCCAAAGAATTCCTTGCATGATTATGAAAAGCTGTAATTGTCCAGTATGTTCATCCATTTTTCAGAAAGGCAGCTACCAAAAAGTTATCTCTATTTAGATATATAATCTTTTCAGAATAACTTTTTAAGAAAAAATAAAAATTGAAAAGTATTTCTGAAAGTGTTTTGTTTTTTGGGGGGGGTTGTTTGTTTATTTTTTGGTAGTTGTGGTTTTTAAGTTGAAGAAAACCTTGGTATGTTGGGTTGGCCAAAAAGTTTGCTTAGTTTTTTTCCTTAAGATGGCTGTAGTAATGAGCACTTAGTGGTCTTTAACTTCATTCAGAACAGTTCTGTTAGATTGTATTGTGACAGCTGTCATACCAGTTTTTTTAATTCTCAAAATAGGTTAATTTTTGTGTAGCCTATTTTAATATTGTGGATGGGAGAAAGTACACAACATTTTTGGCATATTGTGCTTTATTATTTTAAGAAAGGTAAAAATGCATCTGAAACACAGAAAAAGATTTGTGCAGTGTATGGAGAAGGTGCTATGACTGAATGTGTCAAAAGTGGTTTGCAAAGTTTCATGCTAGAGATTCCTCGCTGGGACAGTGCTCCATGGTCAGGTAGACCAGTTGAAATTGATAGAGATCAAATTGAGACATTTAGAACATTCACCATTATACCATGTAGGCAATAGCCAACATACTCAAAATACTCAATTCAGTAAAGTTATTGGTGAAAATGAAAAATACATCCTTTAGTTTATAGAAAAAAACTAATTGAACTTTTTGACAAACCCAGTAATATTAGTATGTGCAGCTTCTATTAGCATAAGTCTTACACCACAGAAATAGGTAGTGTTTTTTTGGGTAACATGCTTCTAGGAGTTAAATGTTAGAGGTCAAGAATCATTCCTCTTAGTTGGAAGAGTAGTGACCAAAAGATGGCACAAGAGTACTGATTAAAAGACAACACAAGGAGGGTTTTCTTGGTGCTTTTTACTCTTAATGCTCTGTTTCTTGATCTGGGTGCTAGTTAGACAAAGTTATTGTTTATATTATTTTGTATAAACATTTTCTTAAGTCTTTTCATGAAAGCAACAAGGAAATTAAACTCTTGAGATTTTCTCATTTAAAAATATTAGTCAAAAAGTTCATTTGTATTTCAGAAATGTAAGGTTTCATTCTCAAAATCTATTAGTAGCTTCATGTAATAAGCAATTTTTATTTAAGATAATCTCAAACAAATTAATTATCTAGGTTAAAAACCTAGGATTCATTTGGAGGAGGATATAAAAATTGATTAGCCTCCCCCTCCTCCAGTATTAGAAAGTTATCTCTAATAATTCTGTCTTCAAAAGAATATTCAGGCCCCGGCTGGTATGGGTTGGTGGACTGAGCATCTGCCTACTAACTGAAAGGTTGCTGATTGATTTCTGGTCAAGGCACATGCCTGGGTTGTGGGCCAGGTCTCCAGCTGAGAGTGTGCTAGAGGCAGCCAGTCGATGTTTCTCTCACACATCAGTGTTTCTCTCCCTCTCTTTCTCCTCCCCTCTCTCTAAAAATAAATGAATAAAATCATTTAAAAAAAAAGAAAACTCAGGCATATTTCGCTTCCTATCTTCTTTAACCAATTGAAAACCATACTCTCAGATAGTAAAAATAGAGGAGTGTGTCCAGCGATATACTCAAATACATTTGTGGGCCTAAAAGTACTTGATGAGTTAAGTTTCTATTATATTCAAGAAAAAAATAGTGTACAAATAAGGTAATTTAAATGATGTAATTTTTTAAGTGTAATAATATATTTTATGTAATCCAGCGTACCAAACATATTGTTATTTCAGCATGTGATCAGTATAAAAACATTATTCATACAACATTTTACATTCCTTTTATTATACCAGATCGTCAGAATCTGTTGTGTATTCCACACTGATGGCACATAGCAAGTTTGACAGGTCACATTTCCAGTGTTTGGTAGCCACATGGGGTTCATAACTACCCTGATGGACTGTGCAGGTCTTGAGCCTTCCAAGGCGAGGTCTGAGGCTAGTATCTGCATACATCCCATGTGGGGCACTGACATTTATCTCCTTAAGTCCCCACAAGGCTGGGAGGTAGGGGTTGTCCAACCCATCTCATAGCTGAGACAACTGAGGCTCAGGGAGGTAGAGTGACTGGACTAAAGTCACACAGTGGCTGGGACCAAGGTCTGCTGCTCCAGGCCTCTGCTGTCACAGCCCTGAGGTGGAGGTCCAGGCTGCAAGCAGACCAGCAAGGTGTCAGCTGGAACTGGGCTTGTCCATGTGAGCCTACTCCATCGTGTAATTTCTTACTCTTAAATTATTGTATTTTTCAAAGATATTGATGAATAGTAGTCCCTATTAATTGATAATATATGCCCACCCAAAGTACTGTCTACATGAAACTATTTTTTCTTTTAGCACCCACTCCCCAGATCCTGTTACATAGGATTACAAAGGAGACTAATTATATCGAAATATAGTTCTGTCCTTAGTACCTCCCTCCCTCCAATATCTGTATATTTAGTCTCTCCATTGTAGATTGTTTCATCTTTGAGCCCCCAGAATTTAGTGCAGACTTGGCACCTCGGATTTTGTTGTTTATCAGGATATGAGTACCATACTTTTATAATATGGTCATACTGTCTTTTTTTTAACATGGATCCTGTTTTATTTAAGTTCTCACACCTCAATTTGTTTTTAATTTTGTGACATTTCCATGTTACTTTAGCAATTTATTTTATTTTTATTTTCATAGAATACCACTTATATCCTTTTTCAACTATTTGAGTAAATTTTCCAGAGCACCTGGGGACAGGGAAGGATTTGGCTTGAATAAAAGTTTCAGAGCAAGGGACTGCCATTGGTTTTATTTTGATTTTACATTTCTGTTACATTCCTCAGAAGACCATCATGGTTAACTCAAAGAATTGTTTCAGTCCAAGAGATTTTTAAGGGCACTTGAAGAGGAAATTTAGGCCTACCAGATTTTAGTCATGCCATGGTAGAACTTAGCAAAAGATAGACATTGAAGTCATTCCTTGCCTTCTGCCTTCAAAATAGTACAGACCTGGAAAATCTGGTAGTGGAACATATTTTGTCTTTAAACATTTAGAATTTCTTTTACTTTAGGAAATTCTTTATTCCCACTGGCTATCTCAGACCTGCATCCAGATGCAGTGGACATCTGCCTGAGCTACCTGCGTGGTACACAGGGCTCGCCAGGGCACTGAAAGCAGCAGTGTGAGTGGTGCGTCTGGCATTCTGACATACATATTTAGAATCATGTGTCTAATTCCACTTTGGGCCATAGCATTTGAAGCTTTTGACATAGCTTGAGTTTTGTATTGCTTTTATATCTATGTTACCTGCTTTAAAAGAGTAATAAAAGAATTTATTTCCCGTATTTGTGACTTAAATTTGTCTGTTTGATGTCCAGGCCAAAACAACTTCATGAAATCCCAGCCTTTTACTGTCCTGACAAAAACAAGGTGAATTTCATTCCTAAGAGCGGCTCTGCTTTCTGCCTTGTCAGCATCCTCAAGCCACTCCTTCCCACACCAGATCTTACCCTCAAGGGCTCTGGCCATAGTCTGACAGTCACCACCGGTATGACAACCACTCTGCTGCAGCCGATCAGTGTGGCCTCCCTGTCTACAAACACGGAGCAAGACCGAGTCTCCCGAGGAACAAGTACAGTCATGCCATCAGCCTCTCTTCTCACACCACCAGAACCAATTGAGGAAGCTGAAGGATAGGTCCCAGCGCTGTGTAGCCATTGTTCCCTCGGATCCCTTGACTGCGATGGCATCATGAGCTCCCCATTGGCTATGACATGCTCCACCTTTCCACAGTGACACATCACGGTACAGCTTCTGGAAGGAAGCAGCCCTCTGATGGTTTTGCTCACTATGAAGACCAGTCCTCAGTGCTTAGCCTGATTTCCCTAAAGTGCTGGTTGAAACAAAAAGGTCTCATTCTTTACTTTTGGAGGGCTGATATCACATTGTTTTTTGTTTTCAAATTAAACTTCTCTATAAACAAAAACAGAACAAAAAACTGACCCCTGCAAACATGATTCCTGGAGACATGAATGATGCTGCAAGAACCATCTTTTATATGAAAATGACTATTTTCTAATACCAATGTTACATTTTCTGAAACGTAGCAAGCAGATGTTCAAAAGATTCTTTGGTGGCCTCTGTTTCTTGTTTCCTTTTCTAGATGTGTGCTTTTCTCAGCTGTTTTCAGCTTTGGGACCAAAGGGATTGTTGACATTTTCCCAGCAATCTTAATCTCATGACTATGTTTTTCTCCCAACCAAGAATTGATAGGTAAATGCATTGAACAAGTATATGTAAAAAGAAATAAAAAGCAATATTAGTACATTATGTGATTTATGTTTTTTGATGTCAGAAATTTGTGCTTCGGGTGAAATATTTGTAAAATTGTTTTCTTCACTATTCCTGTACACATTTCACCATGTGGTCAGAAAAATTGTAGTCTGGATATGAGTGCTTAATATGTTCTCGCCATCATTGGAAGTCGTTGGTTTAAAAGTCAGTGAGCCCAAAAGAAGCTACCCAGTGTTGACTGCTAGCTAGGAGTAAGGGTCCCCCTTGGTTTTCTGCTCAGTATTTGTCACATGGTCTCCCTTTACCACAGGTGTTATTCTACCTTTAATCATCACTGTATCATAGTCCCAAGAGATCTTAAAATGACTGTGCATGGATTTCCTCCTTTGCTTTTGTGATGTTGTCTTGTGGATTTGGTCAGGGTTAGTAGTTTGTCAGGAGTGTATTCCATTGAATAGCAATCCGTAGTCACAGAATCTTACAACTGACATTTTCTTTATGGTAGTTGGCACTGAGATATTACCTACAGGTTTTGCTAGTTGTTCCTGGAACATTCCACACAGTGGGGAAAGCAGGCAAAGGAGAGCTCCAAAGCATAAACAACAGGGACCTTTGAAAAATCCATCCAGTTTTGGATTTAGACTCATCCTAATATAGCCATTCCTAATACACATGTCAACAGTATTTCACGCCTGGGTCTGTGGTAGTAAAATGAAGGAGCAGCTTTTTTTAAAAGGGAATTTCAGGAAACTGTTGATTTAAAAAAATCCTTCTAAGGTCTTCATATATTACCTTTTGATGCAATAATTTAATGTTCTTATACATATAAAAGGGAAAAATGTTAAATACTTGTAAAAGGGATTCAGTTCAGAGGGTTGTTACTATGTCAGTTTATCCAACACATAACCCACCAGAGAAAACCTAGTGGTGGCATTAAGTCTTCCAAAAGGACTTGTTATACTCATGCACCTTTAAAACATCTAATAATAAAAAATATGCCCTGTCAAAGTTCAAATGGAGATGTATTTAAGGAAGCAAGATAAATTAAAACATGAAAGTCTTACCAGGTTAGTTGGTGAGACAGATAAATTTTGGTATCTTTTTGTTGGAAACTAATTTACTCGGAAGTAGTACATTGTGGCTTCTAAATCAGTGAAAGCCCAGTATTCAGAATCTAAACTTTCTGGTTGGTTTATTGAGAACCCTGATGTTTTGCCTTTCACTTTACCATTTTGCCACAGAAAACTGCTCTAAAGTACATAAAAAGTAAAACAAATCAGATGAGTTACTTTGAATGGTAGGGAGAGGAAATTAAAAACAGGTTACAAAAAAACCCTCAGTTTTTGGATTACTTGAGTTCTGTTAAATCCATGTTCTTTTCTTTGCTTCACACTTAACTTTCTTCTGTCTCCGTCCCTGCAAGTTACCAGGGTATTTTACACCTAAAATGCCACTTTGTAAAGTTTTTCCTTTTACTCTGTTGTGCATGTTTGTCTAATTCACATTTTTCTGTAGAGTTTCATATATCCTTAAACTAAAGTAATTTAAAATAGGAATGGGAGAACAAGTTTAAGATTTATTATTCACATAGTCTTATAAATGGAACTTGTGATGTTTGGTTGTAAGGAAAATGTGAACTTGTAGGTAAATGAATTGTAAGGCAACCAAGCATATACCTTGAGTTTGGGAGAAATAGAGAGATTTGAAGGGGAAAAAAAGGTACAAACAACTCTAACTGCCAGTGCCAAAGGGCTAATATTTAAACATAAGAGCTTTATTACAGTCTTTAAAAAAATATCAACCATAGGTCCATTCAGCTTTATTTAAGCCTTAGTTAACAGTTGATTTTTTTAATGGGTCTCCTTAGAATGCATAATAATTGCTTTCTAAAACTGCATTCCATAATTATTATTCTACAGAAAACTGTATAGGAAGTAAATAAATTAGAACTTCAATGGGAATATAATAGAAATTCTTTTAATTTTAAATAAATTTATTTCCACTGCAGTAAAAGAAATAGGTGGCAGCATATATATATATATATATATTTTTTTTTTCAGCAAAAAGGAGCTCTTCTATGGTTATTTGTCATTCTTAAGGGTTTTTTTTACCCTTAATTTCTTGTGGTGGTTAAAACATGTAAATTTACTGTTTTTGATCATAACTAAGTCTATTGTTTGTCATGGCTTTTGTGAGCAATTGTATTTTAAAAATAACTGTGTTGGGCTTTTTTTGTGGTTAACATTGTGAGCATGGATGCCAAAATTATTTTTGATTTAGATTCTTCATTTTGTTTAAAATATTTCTTACACTTATGAGAAGCCAAATTGGCCTTTAGGAAGGTGCTGTTGCTACCTGTGGAATAACTGGCAATAAGAAAAAAAGCCTTTTTGTTTCTAATGGTTAGTTAGCTTTTACTCGAGGTATACAGAAATGGCAGGCAGAATTTATAGCCTTGTGTCTGTTCAACATTAGGACTGGGATGTCAAAATTTTCTTCTGTTAAAGGCACTAAAAGAAAAATTGCCACTACTGAATTTAACTTTACCATTCTAAACTTAAGATTCATTTCTTAATGCTTGGAATTTTGATGTCTCAAAACTGGACCAATGGAAGTGCTCAGTTTGCATTAAGGTAAGAATCCTTAGCTCCGCACTTTAAGGTTTAAGTTTTACTCTGCCTAAATTAATGATAAGCAGAGTAACCCTGAACAATACTTTGTTTATACAATCCTGTTGAAGAATATAATTTATGTTTTTTTAAAGTCTGTATTTTTCATCTCTGTTGAAACTGTATAAATCTTTTCTAAAGGAAATTTTTTAAATTTTGTTTTTCTAACAAAATTCTCCCCTAAAACAGCATTTCCAATATGATAAATATTGTTACTATGTACTTATGTATTCCCTGTATCTGAACACTTGTTGCTGCCTCACAAGAAAATAGAACTTTTATGTTAAAAATAAAGTCTGTTTACTTGAGAGTTTTTCCTGTGTACTTTTATGAGTACTACCTCCAATTCATATTTTCTTTCCATATACTTCTAGCCTGAATTAAATGATAAATAATATATTCTTTTTCACAAATTAATAGAAAAATGGGTGTGTTATATAGCAGGGTATATAATAATGTCAGGTGTTACTTCCTTCTCCCTTACGTGGTCTAGATTTTAAAGTACCTGATCTTTGTGGTAAATGCTAAGCAAACATTAAATATAAGCAAGTTCAGAGAAGCATATATATGTTTACAAGTACTTCAGTACTTCACAGTTTTAAGAGAATTTAGCTGGGGCAGTCACTTAATTTCCTCCTGAAATACATTTAGGAGGGTTTTTTTTTTTTCCTTTTGTTTTGGCAATTCATTCTTGCTAAAGCAGCCCAATCCTTCCTTTGTGACAGTGGGCAGGGCCCAAGGGTTTAGGCTGCACACAATAGGACTAGTCAGATAGCTCCAGGGAGGACCGAATGCTGTATAACAATACACTTATAACAATAAGTGTGGGCAACTTTAAGTGAAGTTTAAAATGTCACCTAAAAAGTAGCCACCAAATTACTTGGTAAAAAAAATTCTTTTTCGTGGAAAAAGTTAACCAGAATTTTGGAATAACGTGTGTGTGTGTGTGTGTGTGTGTGTGTGTGTGTGTGGTTATATTTAACATAACATGAAATGCAGAGAATCTCAAAGTGGCTCAAGGTTTCTCCCACTTTTTTCCTCTACCTTCAGAGAGGATAAAAGGAGTAAATTTCGATCTCAAGCGAGGTGTTCCCCTTTAAACCCACTTATTTGATTATTTTTGGTTTGATTCATTAGTATCATATATATATTTTAAAAGTTTATGGCTATAATGATCCTTTCAATTGGTTTTAAGTAGTTGAGTGTGAAATACTGTGTACTCTTCATAGCAGTGTTCTGGCATGTGCAGTTAGTCCTCACTTAACGTCATTGATGACCCCTGTGACTTTAAATGAAATGACTTCCAACAGTACCAGTTTTACCACAGGCAAATTGATACAAACAAGCGTTAAGTTCCCACAGCATCTCATCAATGTTATAATAAAGCGATGTTTTCAAGGACCTCCTGTATATCGGTATTAGTTTTTTTCTTGCTAAGATTAGATATATTTTTTTAAATAACTTAAACTTCTAATGGAGTGTGGTATGATAATACAAATAGCCTTTGTATCTCTTCTATTCAGCATTTTTAAAACTGTTTGGTTCTTGAAATGAATTAAGTGGGCCCAGCCAAAATTTTTTTAATGAAGTAGAATAGAAAACAAGTATATTCACACATAAGGAGAGTAATATTTGTGTGTTAAATTTTTGCTAGACATGGTCTCGTGATGCATAACAACAGACCACATATATGGTGGTAGTCCCATGAGATTATAATGAAGCTGAAAAAGTCCTGTCACCTGGTGGCATCTGAGCTGTCATAATGTTTCAGCACAATGCACAAACTCATGTTTGTGTAAATCTGTGCTACCAGTTGTATAGAGTTTAATACATAAAAGTTATGTACAGTACATAGTAATTGATAATGAAAAATGACAGTGTTCTTGGTCTATATTTCATATACTCATATTTTCGTGTACTTTATACTTATAAAAAGTTTTCTGTAAAACCATACAGTATGTTTGTTACATGAACAGCCTTGAACATCTGTTTACTGAGTTTTTGATTGCGTCATTTTCTCATGCTTGATTTAATCTCATTTTTTTAATAAATTTATAAAGTCTGCAGTAGTGTTCAGGAATTTTAGGCCTTCACATTCACTTACCACTCACTCACTGACTCACCCAGAGCAACTTAGCCTTGCAAGCTCCATTCATGGTAAGTGCCCTGCACAGGTATAGTATTTTTAATCTTTTATCGTTTTAAGTTATCAAATAAGATGTATTTTACTGTGTGGAATGTAAACACAACGATTGAAAAGTGTTACAGAGCAAGGGGCATTTGGCCACTTGCCACTGTGTACAACCATAAAATGGATTGGTGGGGAAGGAAAAAGGTTTTTGTTAACAGGGTGCCCAATTTGGGAGAGCTGGGAGCTCCCCTGCCCCAAGCCATTCTCTTCTGTAAAACGCAGAAATCCCTGCTCCCCGAAAGACTGAGATCCAAATTCATTCTCAGAGAGCCCCTCTCCATTTCTATCTGTAGTCCAAGGCTGCTACACACATGGGTCTCCTTCTGTCCACCCCCAGGCTCTCTGGACTACACACTTGTGAGAACAGTGTCTCCATTGCCTCACTGCAGCCGGTCGTGCAAGGGGCTCTGACTCCTGGGCCCTGGGTCTGGGGCTGCTTGTGCTCTTGAGACCAGAGAAACATTTTTGGCCTTCAAATCTGTGTGCTGCTCTTAGGGTGAGAGAGTGGGAGCAGTCCAGGACCTGTGCTGTGTGGCCCTGGTCCACAGTGTCCTGCTTGAGCCAGCCGCTGGCAAGCACAAGCCTGCCCCAGACTGAGCAGGGAAACACAAGAGCTGTGATTGGGCACACGTCCTGTGCAGGACTCAGCCTGTGCAGGCTGGCTCTCTACCTGTGCAAGGGGGATGCAAAAAGGGAAGGACTTCTGAATGCCCTCCGTTTTAAATATTTCCCCCCAAATCCTGTGTGCTGCAGGAGGGTCCAGTTTGTTAGCCAATTCAGACTAATGTCCCTTCCCCTACTGCTTCCATGATCCAGAAGCAGGTTAGGAGGGTTTTTTGGCTGCCCAGGTGCACCAAATCTCTGCCAGGAATGGGGGGTCACCTTGTTACACGTGTGCCGTGACCTTTTCAGCCCCGTGCAGGCTCTGTGCAAGCTGTCTCTGGCTCTGGGTCACATGGGTGCTACTTGGTTGCCAGGGCAATGCAGGCTGGCTGGCTGGTGCTGTGCTTTTTTACTGTTGCCCCAAGATGTGGAAAGGCCGTCAAGGTTGCAGTTTCAATCAGCACTTCCTCACGCCTCCCCAGGGGGTCCCTCCAGGGAGCGGAGGCTCTTGTACCTTCTGGGGTTTCTTCTCTGCTTCCCAGCGATCTGGCCATACCTTTCTGTTTCAAAAATACTGTTATGTACAGGTTTTCTGTATGAGCCTTTGGGTTGGTCTGATAGCAGATAAGAGCCTGAAGTCTTTAAAATATTGTTTATACATCCCTTTAATAAGTATCTTCACACTGGTGGTTTTGTTAAAAAAAGAGAAAGAAAAAATAACTTTTCAACAGTTTGCATCTTGCTCAAACTGAGAATTTATCTCCTTATACTCAACTTTGTTTGATTTTATGTGCTAGCATGGATTAGTCCTGCTAAACATTATGTTTTATAGAAGATTATTGGGAGGCTCTAATGCTAAAAAAACAGGAGGATAAGCATTCATCTCAATTCCAGGCATTAAGCAGTTATTTTCTTATATTATGGGGGTGCTTCAGAGGAAATGCAGAAAAGCCCCAGACTTAGGGCATAATTTGGGTACTGGTTCTGGTTCTGCAGCTTAATAGCCATGGGGTACTGAGTAAAGAAGCCGTCTCTTTTACCCTCAGTTTTACTGTTTATGTGATGAAGGAAATGTGGATGACTGCATTGTCAGTTAATAGGTGGTGAACGTGAAAACAGCCTAGCTTACAAAACTGGAAGCAAACATTTATGTCCTTATTTTTGTTAGGTAAGCTTATTCATTCTTTAGAAAAGCCAGAAGTTTTTGGTCATAGAAAATGGTCCATAGTGTGGGGATGACTTTGCCCACAAGTTCCCCTGTCCGCCACGGATGAAAGTGAAACTACCAAGACACGATCTGCTTGGGGAGGAGAGGTGGCCAGTCTCTCAGAGGAGAAGGGCCAGGAGCCCCTTCCTCAAGGGCTTTTATTGGGTTGTAATACACAGGAATACAGGTGGCAAGGATCAAACAGATAACATTTCAAAGAAATCTGAGGGCTTAGTCTGAGTCAGTGTCTTTCGGGTAAGGGGGTTTCAAAAACTTTGAGAGACATACTCATTTCCTGCTTGGACCCTTATCGTATGAATGAAAGCACTCTTAGCAAAGCAGGCTTCACAGGACTTTGTGAATTCTTTCTTATGCCTGATCACCCTGGATCCTGCTCTAGCTGGCAAGGGGCTGCACCTCCTTCCCCATTATAGGTTTTTAGGCTTAAGTGGATTAGAGCCAGGAAGCACTTCTTCCAGAGGACATGGGGACTCGAGCTATGTCAGAATAGCTTGGGGACAAGGGTCCATCACTTCCTCTTTGTTGCAGCCCCCCGAGTCTTTTCATGAAGGCCTTCCTAGTGCCTGGCCTAGGTTGCTCCTTTCTGAGGGGTTGTACCCACCATGGACATTGCCCATGCTTTGGGGGAAGGGGAAGAAGCCGAAGCAGAGGCAGCGTTTGCTACCAGAGACAAGCTTTGTCTCCTTGTGGCTCACATTCCAGAGGTCACTCACTCAGTCTTAGCCATGGGGGACAGTTACAACTCCTGAAACCAGGCAGAGTGGTTCCCAACACCAAAGAATTCATTTCACTTTGTAAAGTATAACATAGCCAAGGCTTTTGAGCTGAAATCATAAAAATAGGTAATGCTGATAGTTTACAAGTGGTAGACACCTTATATCTTACTGTTTACCATAATCTTTATAATAACCCTATGAAGATAGGTACTTCTGCTTTTACTACCATATAGATGTTATAATTAGGATTAGAGTAGGTAATTTATCCATGGTAATACATCGGGAAAATGTCAAAGTCTGGCCTGGATCCAGGACCGACTACAGAACCCGAACTTAACCACAAAGCCTTACTGTTGTGTTCTCCTGCAACAGTGACACTAATAAAACAAAGGTTTTTAGGGCCGTTGCCCTGTTTGTCCTTCACTGACAGCACTGCTGGCAACTTGGCTCAGAGGGAGAATACAAAGCAAGCTGATGAGACCCCAGTTCCTGACCCAGCAAGTTAGTGACACACGTCCTCAAGCTTTCTGGGTTTAATGTTGCCATAGCTGTAAAAATGAAAGAGAAACATTTGGAGCACATCTTTCAGAGATGCAGAAATAGACTCCAATTATATTTTTGGTGTACTTTTTTAACTTTTTCGAAGACAAAAATAGTTTAATCAGTCTCAATAACTTTGTATGCCCATTTCAGATGGAGAAAACAATAGAAACATCACTATCACAATTTAAAGTATATGTGAGCTCAAAGACAATATACAATAAATAATGTTAACAGTAGCTATTCCTGGATGATAGGATTGTGGAAGATTTCTTATTTTTTAGTATTTTTCAGACTTTTGGGTATTACTTTGGGAAATAGGAACAAGGAAACAACTTTCTTTAAAAACAATGCACTTTAAAATTTTACCTGTTAACACCACGCAGACTTTTATCTATATAGGCCTTTTATATTTACACTTTGGACGTTGAACAGTTTATTTTTACAACACCAAGTTGAGAACCATGTCTTCACTTTCAATACCAAGGACAGGTTTTTTGGTTTTTTTTTTTTCAAATTAGTGGTACCATTTAATATATATTTTTAATAATTATATTTAGTTATTTTTCAAGTACAGTTTTTGGTCTATTTCTCCCATCCCAGCCCCCCCCCCCGCCCTGTGCTCCCACTTCCCTCCCATTTCCACCCCCCTTAGTTCTCGTCCCTGTGTCCTTCATATTTGTTCCTCCAAATCCCTCCCCTTTTTCCCCCCTTAAATTCCCTTCCCTCTCCCCTCTGGTCACTGTCCCCTTGTCCTCTATTTCGGTGTCTTTGTTTTTATTCTGCTTGCTTGTTCGTTTTGTTGTTTAGCTTCCTGTTAAAGGTGAGATCATATGGTATTTGTCTTTCAACACCTGGCCTATTTCACTCAGCATAATGCTTTCCAGTTCCATCCATGCTGTTGCAAAGGGTAGGAGCTCCTTCTTTCTCTCTGCTGCATAGAATTCCATTGTGTATATGTGCCACAGTTTTTTGATCCATTCATTTACTGACGGGCACCTAGGTTGCTTCCAACTCTTGGCTATTGTAAATTGTGCTGCTATGAACATTGTGGTGCATAGGTTTTTTGAAATTGATGTTTTAGGATTCTTAGGATATAATCCTAGCAGTGGAATTGCTGGGTCGAAAGGCAGGTTGATTTTTATTTTTCTGAGAAAATTCCATACTGTTTTCCATAATGGTTGTACCAGTCTGCAATCCCACCAACAGTGAACTAAGGTCCCCTTTTCCCCACAACCTCTCCAACATTTGTTGTTTGTTGCTTTGTTTATGATAGCCATCCTGACCGGTGTAAAATGGTATCTCATTGTGGTTTTAATTTGCATCTCTCTGATAGCTAACGATATTGAGCATCTCTTCATGTGTCTCTGAATGTTCTGTATGTCCTCCTTGGAGAAGTGTTTGTTCAAGTCCTTTTCCCATTTTTTAATTGGGTTAGATGTCTTCCTAGAGTGGAGTCATATAAGTTCTTTGCATATTTTGGAGATTAAACCTTTGTCTGAGGTATCATTGGCAAATATGTTTTCCCATACAGTTGGTTGTCTTTTTAATTTAATACTGTTTTCTTTAGCCACGCAGAAGCTTTTTATTTTGATGAGATCCCACTTGTTTATTCTTTCCTTTATATTCCTTGCTCTAGGGGACATATCGGTAAAAATGTTGCTGCATGAAATATCTGAGATTTTCTTGCCAATGGTCTCCTCTAGGACTGTAATGGTGTCACAGCTTATATTTAAGTCTTTTATCCACCTTGAGTTTATTTTGGTGTATGGTGTATACCAAGGACAGTTTTTACTGTACTCTTTTTTTGTACTGTCTCTCTGTTCATGACACACAAAAGATGGAAGATATTTTATGTTTGGCTTATGGATATATTCCATCTGGACTAGCAAATATTTTTCTTCCCATACTGTTACATAGGTTTTCTTTACTTATTTAAACAACTTATGCATTGTATGTTTTAAATGCATTAATGCATTACTTTCAATACTGCTGAGTTCATTGATATTTACAAGTTTGTATTTCCTTCCTAGTTAAATTTCTCTCAGAAAATTCTGGGGCTGCTTTATTGTTCAAGGTAAGGAAATGCACTGCAGTGGGTCCATTCTGGCTTCTTTCTCTCCCTGCCTTCAGGAAATCAGGTTAAACACAATGGCTTGTATTTCATTATTATTTCTTCTGGTCCCAAATTTTTGATATTTGATAGTTTGTGTTTTGTTACTGAGAGTATTTATACAAAGAACACATACAGTCGTTTCCCATATTGTACAGTGTTCCTTTTGTAAGAAGTAAGTTAGAATCAATCTCAGAAGGATATTAATTGCTCTGGTTTTATTTTCTTTCTGTGGGGTGTGTGTATGTGTATATATATATGTGTGTGTGTAGATAGATATAGATATAGATATATAGATATAGATATTTATTCAATTCAAACTACCTTGTTACTACTACAGTCCTATGGTAAAACCCAAGCGTTGAAATAGGGAAACAATAATTGGATTTGTATTGAGTACTTTAGGAAATAAGCTTTTTTTGTTTATGCCATCTTATAATCTTTATTAAAAGATGTCAGAAAAACAGAGCACATCCAAAGTTCATTTGTTCTTAGGCTATAAGAACAAATTTATTTCCACATTTATTTATCTCCACATTTATTTCCAAATGGTCCACAAAGAGAGTTATATGAAATAAATATCCATAGTTGAAATATAGACTTTATATTTTGCAAACACTGAAACCTATTGTGTTAAAATACAGTTTAATCCTAACCATATCAGGGCTAAGTTTTACAATTGATGAAAGATTTCAAAAATACAAAGTTACCTATCTAATTTTAATATATCCTGGTATTCCTTTCTTGTAAAGTGCTTGTAGAAACATTAGGCAAACATTAGTTCTGGTTTTTGTCTGAGGTTAAATGCATTCCGATGTGGTATAAAAGGTAGAGGATGGATATTTCCCCCATTTACTCTAGAAAGTAGCCATCTATTCTGAAAGAGTTGTTCTCAGCCTGCCTGTGAGCAAGGCAGGCTTCTGACCAATCCCTGGTCTAGATTCAGACAAACAGTAACTGTTCTGTGTTGTTCCTTGTGTCCTTCCCTTCACTCCCTCCTGAAAATATGGTGGTTTTCTCTATTAGCCATCCAGGTATCGTAACAACCACATTTCTACTTCTGGTCTCTGAATTAATGAGTGAGCTTCAAATAACTGATCTTAAGAAACTATGATTGGTTACCTTGATTTTAATAACAAAGTTTTTAGGGTGCTCTTCAAAAATGGAGTTGCTAAAGTTGTAACTGGACTTCCCAAAGCAGTTCATGTTGCATTTGGGTTAAGTGGACAGCCACATACTCTTGTGTTGAAAGAAATTCTGAGAGACACAAGAACTGAATAATAAAAATCTCTTGTATGGTTTTTTTTTGGGGGGGGTGTTTGTTTTTGAGAACCTTTGTCCATGGGAAATTAAGGGCAGTATCCCTTCACATTCATAGTCTGGGATTCAGGCTTCTGGCTTGGAGGAACTGGTGATTTTCCTCTGTGTTATGGTGTGTGTGTCTGCATGTGAAGGAGATAAATATGTTTGAACTAAGGCATTAGTGAAATAAATCAGTAAAATAGAAAGGACACAAACCAAAGACATAAAGTCAGCATTTTCTGGGGTACTCAAAGGCGTCTGAATCTTGGCAGAACAAAGACAGTACTGCATTCTGCAGAATTTCACTGAATAAAAAAGAAGAGTTAAAAAATACTTCCGAAGGGATAACCAAATAAAGAAATAGAACTACCCATGTGAAAAGGTTTTAAGGAAAGACTTAACTTTTCCCTGGGTCCATTTTTCTGACCCTCAGGTAAGGTCTTTCCAGCCTATGCAGTACTTGGCCATAGTGGTGGTTTTTTCAAGAGCTCGTGAGCAATTCAGAACTTGGGCCATACCCCTGTGGATGAGAGGTGCATTTCACCTACTCTGGTCCATGCAATGACTCAGATGTTACCAGCAATTCTCTTGTAAATAGTAAATAAGCCTCTTTAGAACTCAGAGCACATTGAAACTGCTGTGAACAATTAAGTTAAAATGTTTTCCTGGGGGAATTCAATGGTCTGGATGACCAAAATAACACACCTGAGAACTGCCCCAACACTAAAGAGTGGGCAAGAAAAAAGACCAGCAAATGGAGGGATTGGTGTTGGTACACAGTAGCTGTTTTAATTAGCTTACAATGATTTGAATTAAATATCGTTTCCCCTAGTACTTAGATTCAGAACCCTCCCAGGGGGTTACAGCTTTTCCTTAGTAATGAAATAGAGCTTTGGATGATGTCTCCCAATTAAAGGGGAAAGTGGAAAAGTAAGACACTTACTGATCAGCTTTCTGTAACTGGCAGGAAGTATTGTGTTAAAACACGTCAAGAAACGTGTAAGTCTGCAAATATGTATAAGGATAAGGTGTTTAGAATTTCTCCCCCATTCAGAGAGAAGTTTCTGGCTAATTTCAGGGATGCTGTTGTCAATTGTGTAGGGAGTGCCCTCCCTGCTTTTCAGGAAGAATAGGCGTACTGCATGTTATGGTTGCAATGTGTTTGGACTTTCTTGCGGCTTCCGATATGGAAAGACATTCTTCCATTTCTACAGAGGATGAACTAAACAAATAAATCTTCCTGCTACTTTCCCATGAAAATGTGATAGTGGATTGAGGGGTGTCCATGATTTTCTATGAAGGAAAGAAAGTAGTACTACATTTTCATCTCTAAGTGGAAAGAACAAGCACCAAGTGTCTCTGTGATTTCATTAAAGCAAACTGAGTTCTCAAATCTTATTCTGCCTTTCTAGTAAAGTTAAAACTGGTCTGGTTCTAGTGCTATTTTTCATAACAGAAAATT
The DNA here is from genome assembly GCF_021234435.1 of Artibeus jamaicensis. Classification (NCBI taxonomy): domain Eukaryota; kingdom Metazoa; phylum Chordata; class Mammalia; order Chiroptera; family Phyllostomidae; genus Artibeus; species Artibeus jamaicensis. The sequence goes on from NW_026521814.1 coordinate 33,897,501, forward strand.
CTCCTTGCCACTGTTTTATTTAAAAACCGACCTTAAATCACAACCCGTTTTCCACGCTGTCCTCAATCCACATAAAGAATAGTCACAGCCAGCAAGGCAACTTACACATCACAGGCTTTCCAAAGGAATAAGCCCAACTCATTGACAGAATTCTTACTAGCTGTTGGTTCAAAATAAGTTTTGTTATGTATCTCAAACTAAATGGTTTCGAGTATTTCCCACATATTACCACAGCTGCAAATCCAAGATATTAAAAAGAGACATCAATTTAAACATGGTCTTTACCATCTGTCTTAAGTTGCCTCACAAGCGTTAAATTCACAGACACAATGCTTTTGTGTGTGGATTACAATATAAACTTTACATAAAGGCAATATGTTGCAAAATCGATGTTTCAAGACCACGACGGACGGGACATCATTGACTTCAGTCAAGCATTAAGAAGTTCATCTTCTGAGTGTCCAATAGCATCTGGGTTTGAAAGTGGATCCATGTCTGCAAATAGGCTGAACCAGGCTGACATGTCTTGGTTACCACTGTTGGGAGCTATGAAAAGAAGCACACACACATTAACAAGTCTCAGATTTTGGAATCACAGTACTGTGCCACATTTATGATTGTAAAGTAAATGCTTGTTTTGAATAAAAAAAACGACTGACAAGAATAACCTATCAATAATATCTTCTTAGGGATAATTATGAAAAACTAATGCAGACACCAATACTTTGCCGAGGCTCTTATATCTAAGTGATTGCATGCTGCTGTGAGAAAAGACCTGATCGAAAAGGAAGCAGTGGTGAAGTTTTCCGAGAATCACCAGGATCATTTATACAATGCTCTCAAATCAGGTTCAAAATTCAAAGTAATCTTTGTTTCTACAAAGTAGAAACATTACATTGTGAACTTAGTACTCGGAGTATTTATTATAACAGCAATATTAAAATATGAACATAAGGGGAAAAAATTCCCCTAACCCTATCACATCAACACACCCAACAGTTATTTTGGTTTACAGTTGTTTCATTTGTCTTCTCCATGTGTACTATACAAATTTTTTTATATTTTTAATTTGTTTTCAATTATAGTTTACATACAATACTATATTGCTTTCAGGTGTACAACATAGTGACTATATTGCTTTCAGGTGTACAACATAGTGACTATATTGCTTTCAGGTGTACAACATAGTGACTATTGCTTTCAGGTGTTGCATAGTGACTATATAACTTATGAAGGGATCATCCCAATAAGTCTTATGCCCATCTACACCATACATAGTTACTACAATATTTCTGAATATATTTTCTATACTGTATTTTACATCCCTGTGACTATTTTAACATGAGAAAGAGAAATTAAGAGAATGTCACTGTCAATTGTATCAAAAGAATAAAATATTTAGGAAGAAATTTAACTAAGAGGATAAAGGATCTATAGTCTGAAAACTAAAAGACATTGAGGAAATAAGTTAAAGTCACAAATAAATGGAATGATACACTGTGCTCATGATTGGAAGTATTAATATCTTAGAAAGTCTATACTACCCAAAGTAGTCTACACATTCAATGCAATTCGTATCAAAGTATCAATGACATTCTTCTCAGAACTAGAATAACCCTAAAATATATATGGAACCATAAAAGACCATGAATAGCCAAAGCATTTTTAAGAAAGAACAAAGTTTGAGGTATCATATACTGATTTCAAACTACACTACAAAGCTATAATATTCAAGACAGTATAGTACTGTCACAAAAACAAATACAAATATCAGTGGAACAGAATAGAGAGTCTAGAAATAAATCCTTCTTATGTGGTCAATTAATATACAACTAAAGAGATAAGAATATACAATGGAGTAACGACAGTCTCTTTAACAAATAGTTTGGGAAAACTAGACAGATACATGCAAAAAAAATCAAAACTGGACCACTTTCTTACATGATATACAAAAATAAACTCAAAATGGGTTAAAGATTTAAATGTAAGACCTGAAACCATAAAACTCCAAGAAGAAAATATAGGTAGTAAATATTTTACATCAGTTTGAGTAATATTTTTTGGGATACGTCCTCTCGAACAAGGGAAACAAAAGCAAAATTAACAAACGGGCATCATTAAACTAAATAGCTTCTGCCCAGTGAAGGAAACTACCAACAAAAAACCCTACTGAATGGGAGAAGATATTCATCAATGATATGTTAAATAAGGGTTTGATATCCCAAATACACAAGGAACTCATACAAATCAATAACAAAAAAAATTAATTCGGTTAAAAATGGACAGAGGAAATGAAAAGGATTTGTCCAAAAAAGACATACAAATGGCAAACAGCCATGAAAAGGGGCTCAAGATCACTAATGATCGGGAAATGTGAATCAGAACCACAAAGAGATCACCTCATACCAGTCAGACTAGCTATTATCAAAAAGTAAACAAATGTCCTGGAGAGGATGTGGAGAAAAGGGAACCTTTTGGAGTGGGCACTGTTGGAGTGGCTGCGAATTGGTGTGACCTCTGTGGATAACAGTATTCCTGAAAAAGCTAAAAACAGATCTGCTACATGACTTAGCAATTCCACTTCTGGGAGTGATTCAAAGAAGACAAAAACACTGTTTCAAAAGATATATGCATGCCTATGTTCATTGCAGCATTATTTACAGTAGTCAAGGTATGGAAGCCATCTAGGTGTCCATGGGTAATGATGTTCTTTAGATACACAAACACACATGGTGGGATATTATGCAGCCATAAAAAAAATAAAATCTTGACATTTGTAACAATATAGATGGACCTTGAAAACCTAGAGGCTATTGTGCTGAGTGAAATAAGTCAGAGAAAGACAAATACCTTATGGTTCCACCTATATGTGGAATCTAAAAAAACACAACAAAACAAAACGAAAACAGACTCATAGAAATGGAGACCAAAAGGATTCTAACCAGAAAGGAAGAGGCAGGTGGATGGATAAAAAAGATGAAGAGGAATACAGTAAATGATATTGTGATCAGTTTGCCTGGTAACAGATGGTCACCAGAATAAGTACGGTGATGACACTGCAAGGCATAAAAATGTGAATCACTGTATTGCACACCTGAATCTAATATACACCACTGTACATAAATTAAAAATTTAATAAAAATTAAATGCAAGAAAGAATGAATACCTAATTTTAATCACATGGAGACCTCAGCTAAATTGAAATAAGCATTTTAGTAAAAACACAAAACAGTAGAACCGAGGGACTATATTCTATTAAAAAGTCCACATCCAAACACTTTTTAAAGATGTATAAATGCATCAGATTAAATAGCTAAAGAGATAGCAAGTGAATACAATACCTACCCCTAGACTTGATGTACCAGTTGGGGGAAGTGCTATAGATTTCCTAAAGTTTACAGTCATACTCTGATGGTGCAAGTAACTATACTTGTTCTCAGGAAGCAAACTAAAGTACTTAGGGTTAAAGGGCCATGATGTATGTAACTTACCCTCAACAGGTTCAGAAATAGCACTGAGGCCTGCATAAAGCAAATGTGCTAAAACACCATAGTAGGTGAGTCTGAGTAATGGGTATAGGGATGTTTTTTGTGGTATTTTCATTTATGCACAATTTCTGTACATTTGAATTTCCAATTTTAAAAGTTTTGAAAACATCAGTGACTAAGAATAATATGTATGTAAAGTTCTGCAAGACAGAGTGTGTCTATTTCCTATGTATACCCTACATGGAAATTACAACATGGACCAGCTCTGCAGACAACAATATGGTAAGTACTGAGTATGTTAGCCATTACTGCGTGCCAGGCCCTATGCTAGTGAGTGCAAGAATGCATTGTCAGTAGGCATCTGGTGATCAGAGAGCATCTTCCATCCCCAGTGGTATTATCCCTTATAAACAAACCTTAGCACAAAATATTAAAGGTTAAAGTTCATAATTTAGTTTACTAGGACAAGCTCCCAAATTTCTATTCAATGCTTCCTATGGTGACGGATATCCAGGTACAGCTTTCATTCTAATTCACTGCTTATAAAATATTTTTCTGGGTAGTATGAGGTGAAGACTAAAATGGTCCCTTTCTACATTTATCTGAATTGGACCGATTGCTAGTACGATGGCCAAGAATATAAATAAATAACATATTTTGTTAATTTCTTTGGACTCTGTGAAGGCACTGGTTTGTTATCAGTGTGTGAAAGAGGAAGTTCTAATCCCCCTTTGGAGGCCCAGCCTGTTCAGAGGCAAGCAATGAATTATCCACTGCTACTCAGATAGTAAGTAGCATCAAGTAGCACCGTAGAAACAAGACAAGGTAAAAAAAATCTAACAAGTCTTCATACCAGGGTAACATTTCAAAGAACTAAAGGAAAGTAATAGGTGAGGTGAGGTGATAAATAGGTGAGGTGAGGTGATAAATGTATTAATTAACTAGATGGTGAGACTCTTTTCACAATGTATATCATATCCACATAATGTAGTACTTTGAGTAGCTTACAAGTTTATTTATCAATTACATCAATAAAGCTGGAAAAAATTTAAAAAGTAATATTTTTAAAAGTATAGAAAATTATTATGACAATGTTGCATCAAATCAGAGAATATCAATACAGAGTTAGAGATCACAGAAAAGAACCAAATAGAAATACTGAAATTGAAAAGTACAATAACTGAAATGAAAAATCCACTACAGTGGATCAACAATAGATCCAAACTAGCATGAAAAAGAATTTGCTAACTTCAAGATAGACTGGTAGAGATTAGCAGTCCAAAAACAGAGAGGGGAAAAAAAGAATAAAAGGAAATGAACAGATCCTGAGAGAAATGGTGGGCCATCATCAAAAGTACCATATACACTGCCCTGGCCAGGTGGCTCAGTTCATTGGAGCATTGCTGTGTATGCCAAAGAGTTGCAGTTGCTCAGAGCACATACCTAGGTTGTCCGTTCAATCTCCAGTCAGGGCCTGGACAGGAGGCAACCAAAGGATGTTTCTCTCTCACTTTGATTTCTCTGTCTCTCTGTCTCTCTCTTCCACTCTCCCTAAAATCAATAAACATATCCTCAGGTGAGGATTAGAAAAAAAAAGTACCAACATACACACAAGTATGGGAGGGGGACTTTGAAGATATAAGAGATAAAATGTGCCAACTTTGTTGAAAACATCAACCTACTCATCCAACAGGCTTAACAAAACCCAAATAGAATCAGTACAAAGAGATCCTTATATACATATATCATAGACAAACTATTGAAACCCAAAGGTAAAATCCCCACATTCATGGATTGGAAGGACCAATAGTGTCCACATGGTAATTAACTCCAAAATGACATATGAATTCAGGTTTTTTATAGTAATTGACAAGCTGATTATAAAATTTATACAGAAATGCAAAGGGATTAGAATAGCAAACATTTTTTTGGAAAAAGAAGAGTGTTGTGTACTTACACTACCTAATTTCAAAATTTACTATAAAGCCGTGGTAATTAAAATAGCATGGATCAGAACTCAAAATACAGAAATACTCCCTTACATTGTTTGGTCACTTGATTTCAACAAAAATGCCAGGAAAAGTCAATGGAGAGAGGAGAATCTTTTTACAAATGGTGCTAGAATAACTGGGTATACATATGCAACCAACAAAAACAAAAAACCTGAGCTAGCTCACATCATACACAACAATTAGATCATAGTCCTACATATAAGACCTTAAATTACAATATTACCAGAACAAAACTTGGGAGAAAAATCTTTGTGACCTCGGGTTAGGCAAAGTTCTTACATATGACACCAAAAAAAAAAAAAAATTCAGGAAAAATGGTAAATTGTACTTCCTAAAAATTTTAACTGTTAAATGGGTGTACAATGAAAAGAGTTACTGAGATACATGGTGGTAATAGTTGTACAACATTATGAATGTATTTAATGCCATTAAACAGTATCCTTAAAATGGTTAAGATGGTAAATATTATGTGTATTTTACTATATAAAAAATTAGGGGGGAAAAGTAATGAACTACTGCTATATACAACAACACTGAAGAATCTTACAAAACATTATGGTTAATGAAAGACACAGAAAGCCAGATAAAAAAGGACTAGCTTTTTTATGATTTCATTTATATGAAATGTCCAGGAAAAGGAAATTTATAGGGACAGAAATGAGATTAGCAATTTCCTAGGGAAGGAAATGGAAGCAAGGATTACACACACACAAAACTCAGACCACAGTGTGGTCATTACAACAGGGAACCTGGAGTTGGAGGAGGCAGGAGAGGGTTAAGGGGGGAAGAATGGTGGTGGAAGGAGACATGACTCTGGGTGGTGAACACACAATACAAAATACAGATGATGTGTTATGGAATTGAACACCTTATGTCTATGTAATTTTATTAACCAATATAATGCAAATAAATACAATAAAAATTTTTTAAAGAAAATATATTTTTTCTTTTTAAAATTATTTATTTATATTGATTATGCCATTACAGTTGTTCTTTTCCCCCCTTCATTCCCCTCCACCCTACCCCCCCCGTCCCCACCATTACTCCCCTTTAGTTTATGACCATGTGTCTCAAGTTCTTTAGATTCTATATTTCCCATACTATTCTTGCCCCCCCATCTATTTTCTATCTACTGTCTATGCTACTTATTTTCTGTACCTTCTCCCCCCTTCTCCTCCTCCCACTCCCCTGTTGCTAACCCTCCTTGAGATCTTCATTTCTATGTTTCCACTCCTGATCTAGCTGTCCTTTTAGTTTCCTTTTGTTTTAGGTGTGGTTGTTAATAACTGAGTTTGCTGTCCTTTCTCTGTTCATGTCTTTTTAACTTCTTTTTCTTAGATAAGTCCCTTTAACATTTCATATAATAAGGGCTTGGTGATGATGAACTTCTTGAATTTGATCTTATCTGACAAGCACTTTATCTGTCCTTCCATTCTGAATGAAAGTTTTGCTGGATAGAGCAATCTTGGTTGTAGGTCTTTGGATTTCATGATTTGGAATACCTCTTTCCAGCCCCTTCTTGCCTGTAAGGTCTCTTTTGAGAAATCTGCTGACAGTCTGATGGGGACTCCTTTGTAGGTGACTGTCCCCTTATCTCTTGCTGCTTCTAGGATTCTCTCCTTCATTTTAATCTTGGCTAATATAATGATGATGTGCCTTGGTGTGTTCCTTCTTGGGTCCAACTTCTTTGGGGATCTCTGAGCTTCCTGGAGTTCCTGGAAGTCTATTTCCTTTGCCAGATTGGGGAAATTCTCCTTTATTATTTGTTCAAATAAGTTTTCCACTGGTGGCTGTTCCTTTCCCCCTTCTGGTACTGTTATACCCAGCTAGGAAAATTACAGCTAGGGCATTACCCAACCCTAAATCTGCAGTTCCTGGAACAGGGTAATGAACAAACATCCGGGAACAATCGGGTTTAAAATTCTAGCCAAATAAGGTAACTAACCCGGCCGCCAGAAAGTGCCCGCCAGCAGCAGCAGCACCCACCAATCAGGGACCCTCGCCGTTTTTAAATAAGCCAATAGCTAACCGCCACCTCTGCTTCTGTAAGCCTTTGCTTGCTTGCTAGAAAATATAAATACCCAGTAGTCTGTAAGCCAGGCGCGACTTCCATTTTGTAGCGCTGAGTAGCTACGTGACTCGAGTCACAGTTGGGGAAGTTCGCCCCTGAGCAGGAAAATCTTTGGCCATTAAAATTTTTATCAATTCGGTTCCGAACTCCGAGAGTGTGTATTTACCCGCCGATCGTCTACAACAGTACCCCTATAATTCGGATGTTGGAATGTTTAAAGATGTCCTGGAGGTTCCTAAGACTCTCCTCATTTTTTTTGAATTCTTGCTTCTTCACTCTTTTCTGTTTGGCCATTATTTGCTTTCTTCTGGTCCACTCCATTGATTTGAGACCCAGTTTCCTTTTCATCGCTATTGATTTCCTGTGTAATTCCATTTATTTCAATTAGTTTCACCTTCATATGTATATCTAATTTGTGGCTATAATCAACCAGTTCTGTGAGGATCCTGATCACCAGTGTTTTAAACTGTGCGTCTGAGAGTTTTACTATTTCTTCATCGCTTAGATTTATAGGCTCTGGGGCTTTGAGATCTTCTTGAGCCATTTTGTTCTGTTCGTGCCCATTAAGTACAAGGAGGGGAGCCTTGGACTCCCAGGTCGCTGGGTTGTGACACTGTATGTGGGAGCGTGGTCAGAGCGGGGAAATGGCGGCCCCCTCTGCTGTTTCTCGCCCCTGGGTAAGGAGCAGAGCCTCAGGTGGTTCACCAGGGCGGGGCCACTTAGGTCGCTGGGTTATGACGCTGTATGTGGAGGTGGGGTCAGAGCGGGTAAATGGCGGAGCCCTCTGCTGCCACTCGCCACTGGGGCCTGCTGGGTCCCGTCCAATTGCCCACTCCCTTGCATGTGTATCCACACACGAATGCACGACCACAGTCAGCCCGCAGCCCTGCTCCCTCGCTGTTTCCGGGCGATTGCTTGGTGAGTTGCCCACCAGGTCCAACCCTGCGCCTGGATTCCGTGAGCCTGAGTCCGTCTGACGGAGTTTTACTGTGCAACCCTGGTCCTCCAGCTGCTGGTTTCGCCCCTCTTACCGGTCAGGCTGAAGAATTTGTTGTTATCAGACTTGCGAAAAGTTCAATTTTCTGTGTTCTGGCTGTGTTTTCTGTTGCTAATATTTAGTTGTCTCTAAACTTGGTTGTGTGAGGAAACATTGCGTCACCACCTATGCCTCCATCTTGGCGGAAGTCCCAGAAAATATTATCTTAAGTGTTGTATAGAACAGTGGAATTGGGTCCATTTTTTAAATTTTCAGTATCAGCAAAGAAAGAGAAAGGAGAGGAATATTTTAATTCAGGCCTCATACATTGGATGCATGCCTCCAAATTAGGCTGTAATTCTTCTCATTTATGAAATGAGATACTAGGCTCTGAGAGTTAAGTAATTCAGCATTTCAAAGAGTTACTAAATGTATGATTTCAATTCATGTCTATTTAGTTTCAAGGCCTGTGTTTTAAAAATCTTATGAAGTATTATGTAGTATAATTTAGCCAAAATTAAATATCCAGTAGAAATAGATGTCATACCAGTAAGCTCGAATGGTTTGAAAGAACACAAAAATAAGGCCTATTATATAGCAGAAGTTTCCCCCTTCTTGCTTCTAGTTGGAGGGGTGTCTAGTAACATCTCTAAGAATGTATGGTATAAGGTTTTGTTTTAGTCTTAAGGGAAGCATAGAGAATACGTACACTCATAAATCAACAGAGGGAGTGATATGGAAAATTGGGAGAATAGATTGGAAACAAGGCACGTTAAGTACAAATATTTTTCTGCTCTTTGAACCAATATCTTGATTTGGTAAACAAATATTATAATGTTAGAAATTTCAAATCATACATAGTTTCAGAAATAACAAAGCAGTGGTAATACTAAGAGAAAAAATTTAATTGTTAAGAAATACAGTTCTCTTCTATATCAATCATGGAATATCAGTGTGGATTGGTCTGCTTACTTGCCAACAGGCTTGTCATTCCCACATAGTGTGGAGATCTGTGAGTTTTTTGGTTTTTTTTTTTTTTAAGATTTTATTTATTTATCTTTAGAGGGGAAGGAAAGGAGAGAGGGAGAGAAATATCGCTGTATGGTTGCCTCTCCTGCGTCCCCTGCTGGGAACTGGCCTGCAACCCAGGCATGTGCCCTGACTGGGAATTGAACCACGATACTCTGGTTTGCAAGCCCGCGCTCAATCCACTGAGCTACACCAGCCAGGTGTGAGTTTTTTTTATTTAAGAAAATCTCTGTTTTTATTGCCTGAAGTGAAATAAAAAATATCAGCCTTTAAATAAGGAAGGATAAAGTTTTCCTCTTTGGGGGTGGGGTGAACCAGAATATGTGTCCCCCTCCCCGAAATTCTACAGATTGTTTATTTTTTGAATGTTAATTTATTAACTGAGTCAAGCTTAGATTACAAAAACTTCCATTGGAGATATTTTGGTCAAGAGGGAACATTGAGAGAAATGTTCCTCATATTGTAACAAATGGAATTTTTAGTCATGTCACTGTGAAAGTATTCCTTTAAATCTTCAGAGAAATACTAGATGAGTTTGCTTTTGTGTGTGTGCGTGTGTGAAATCTTTATCTTTGAGTGCTTTATTGGATCAAAAGTGAAGAAATATTAAAACAATTTGTTTTATCCAATATTTATTTTCTTTGTTTGCTTGAGGTAGTATTTTTCTAGAGTATTGGTTGCAAATGACAGCCCAGCTAAACTAAATAGAATGAGAACAGAATTAATAAAATTCTCAATAACCAAGAACCTTGGATAGATCTGTCCACAGGGCTCTGAGATGTTTTCAGGATACTTTCTCATAGTTTCTCAATCTTTCATCTGTGTCTGTTAGCTTCATTCTGTCCTGTCTTGAATCGACAGGTATTTATTGAATACCTGTTATGTGCTGGACATGATTTTAGTTTGTGGGGAAACAAATGATGAAATAAGACAAAGTCTGTTGGGAACCGCCCTGCCTGGTTTCAGGAGTTGTAACTGCGCCCCCATGGTTAAGGTCGAGTGAGCGACCTTCAGACTGTGAGCCACTAAGGAGACAAAGCTTATCTCCCTGGTAGGAGCACTGCTTCTGCTTCATCCATCTCTGGCCCCCAACACTTGGTCGGTAAGTCAGTGATGGGTAAGACCCCTCAGAGGAGGGGCAACCTAAGCCAGACACGATCACTTGGAAGGCCCTCAAGGAAGGACTTGGGGGGCTGCAGCAAAGGGGGGGTGATGGACCCTCGCCCCCTGGCTTTGACGAAGCCTGAGTCCTCAGTCTGTCTGTGAGAAGTCTCTGAGAATTCCTTGGCTCTCTGCCTCCTCTGCCTGACTTAAGCCTGAAAACAATGACAGAGGGTGGTGCAGCCCTGTGCTGGGAATGGCAGGCTCCCTGGGTAATTAGGCCTGAGAAACAATATGTGAAATCTGCTTCGCTAGGAATGCTCTTAGTTAAATGATAAAGGCCCAGGCAGAAAATGGGTTTGTTTTCCCAAAGTTTTGTAGCCTTTTAGCTGATAGACCCTGACTCAGAAGAAGCCCTAATAGTTCTTTGTATGCTATCTACTGTTTACTGCCTGACAGTGATTAATAAGTTGTACCTGAACTCCTGTGCAAAAAAAAAACAAACCCATAAAAGGCTGTCTAGGCAAGGGTCAGGGTGCTCCCCCCTTGAGGGAGTGGCCAGGCTGTCCCTTTTCCTCCACAGGACTCGGTAGTCTGTGTGAATTTGTCTCATGTCTCATCCATGACGCTGTGGGCACTGCAAGCCAGTGCATGTGTCGAAAGTCTGTGTACTTAAGGAGCATGCTTTCTAGTGCAGAGACTTTCTCTACGTACTAGGGAACAAGGCCATGATCCATTACAGACTTATATAGGGGGAAGTACATATGCTAGACGGCAAAGATAATAGCTTTTTTTTTTTTTGGTGTTTGCATTTTGAAGGTTGATTCCTTTTATTCAGTGCTTTTAATCAACTTAAGCACATTTGCACATGCTGGACTAACTTTGAAAGCTTGAAAGTATTGGTCTTTCTCTTAGTTTCTAAATACAGGGTAATTGTGATCTTCAGTTTGATGTCCAAAGTGTCAAATAATTTAATGATTTAATATATTGTTTCCCATATAATTCATGACACTGATAGGGAAGTTATACCCTTATGGGTTATAAAGACATAGTTTTTTAAAATTATATTTTGTTGACTATGCTATTACAGTTGTCTTGATGTTTTCTCATTTGGCCCCCTATGCCCAGCACCCCCTACACCCTCAGGCAATCTCCCCACCATTGTTCATGTCCAGTGGTTATGCATATAAGTTCTTTGACTACTCCATTTCCTATACTGTGCTTTATATCCCCGTGGCTATCCTGTAACTACGTCATTTGTACCACTTAATCCCTTCACCTCTTCACCCATTTTCCATCTGGCAACCATCTGGTAAGTAATTTCTTTTTTCTTGCTGCTTTTAAGAGTCTCTCTTTATCTTTAACCTTTGGCCTTTTAATTATGATGTGTCTTGGTATGGACCTCTTTGCATCTATCATAATTGGGACTCTCTGTGCTTCCTGGATTCTGTATTTTCTTCACCAAATTAGGAAAGTTTTCTTTCACTATTTTTTCAGATGGATCTCCAATTTCTTGCTCTTTCTTTTCTTTTTCTGGCACCCATATGATGCAAATGTTGGACCTCTTGAAGTTGTCCCAGAGGCTGTTTTCACTAACCTCATTTTTTTGGATTCTTTTTTCTTCTTCTTTTGTGTGGTTGTTTTTTTGCACCCCTATTTTCACTTATTTAAATTAGTGAATCCTTCATTTCTGACTGGGTCTTTTTTTATACTGCTGAGATTCCTCACAAAGTTCCTTGAGCATCCTTATAACTGAGGCAGGAGTAGGAAGGAGGAGACTCCAGAGGCGCCCCAGGGCTAAGATAAAGGACATTTATACAAGACAAAGACCCTCTAAGACCGGTGGTTCCAAGTTCTGGAAAAGCACTGAATCATGGTGACTCATGAATTCACCTTTGAAGAAGATGCTACACAACCCCTGCTTCATTATAATAGCATTATAATAAATTAACATTGTGGGACCTCCTTCTCCAGTGGCCAATCAAGACAAATCATGGGAGACCACATGCGCAGTAGCTTTGAAATGCAACTACTTGTACATGCATAATAGAAGCCCACCAAAAAACTAGCCAGGGAGGTTCTGCCCTATAAGAATAGAATCCCTCCAGCCCATGAGGTGAATCTCTGCTCAGAGTTGACCTGCTCCTGTGTTCTGTGGGGTGTACTATCACCTAATAAATGTGCTCTCTCTTTATGCTATAAACTCTGCATGTTTGGTTCAATTCTTTGTCCTTGGTCACCAAGAACCTGGTTACCTGTGCCCACCTGTGACATGACTAGTGTTTTGAACTCTGCATCTGATAGATTGCTTATCTCCATTTCACTTAGCTCTTTTTCTGGAGTTTGGATCTGTTTTTTTATGTGGGCCATGTTTCTTTGTTTCCTCGTTTTGACAGCCTCCTTGCATTTGTTTCTGTGTAGTAGGTAGGGCTGCTAAGACTCCCTGTCTTGGTAGTGTGTCCTAATGTAGTAGGTGTCCTGTAGGGTCCAGTGGCACAGCCTCCCCTTTCACCCAAGCTGGGTACTTGAGATGTGCCCTTCATGTGGGCTGAGTACACCCTACTCTTGTAGTTGAGCCTTGGTTGCTGTTGGCAGATCAATGGGAGGGATTTCTGCAGGCCAGTCAGCTGCAAGGATAGGCTGTGACCACTAACCACCACCCTTGGCCCTCCATGGAGGATCAGCTGTGCAGGGGCAGGGTGGTGGTGCTCCACCAAGACCTGTAGCTGTCCATTGTGTGTGCTGGCCTTGGGGTTTCCCAAATGGTACAGGCCAAGGCCAGCTCTCACCTGTGTTGTGCCCCAGGCACCCTGTCTGAGCTGTAAAGCAATCTGAGATAGCTGCTACTTATGCTGGGTTTGGAGATTACCAGGGGAGACCACGCTCTGAATCTAATCTGGCTCTCACTAGGGCTCACTGAAGCCAGCTGTTGCTTGTGTGATAGCACTTAGGACTAAAATCACACATTCTCATGGAAACCGCTTGGGTGGGCCTACAAGTTGGGCAGGGCAGAGCCTCTGGGGATCTCCAAGGCAGGCCAAACAGTGTTAGCCAGGTTGATGTAATCTCAGATCTGGCACCAGCTTACTGGCTTTGTGGGGGAAGGATTTAGCAAAGTGACAATGGCCTTTGCTCTCCTTGACGCCATGCACTTCAGTTTCTCCCTGTATACCACTGATTGTTTTCAAGCTGCTATCCCGATGTTGGAGCTCAGAGGATGTGAGTCTGAGTAGGTGAGTCCATGTGTGGAACTGCTTGGGGCTCCGCAGTTTTTTTCCACCAACTCACTCCCCACTGACTTTTGCAATCAGAAGTTGTAGCGATTTATTTTCCTGGCAGTGGAATCCTGGTCTGGGGGGACTGGTATGGGTCTGGGACTCCTTGGTCCAAAATGTCTTTCCTGAATTTTTATCCACATGGGTGTGAGATCAGCTCTTTTGCATCTGTACCTCTCCTACCAGTCTGGATGGATTTGGTTTCCTTAATTCTGTAGTTGTCAGGCTTCCATTCAGCTTGATTTCTGTCATTCCTGAGCAATGGTTGTTGAATATTTTAGTTGTAATTTGGATGTGGTTGCGTGAAGAGGCCAGCCATGTCTGCCTATGCTGCCATATTGACCAGAGGTCCCTAAAGACATAGTTTTGAAAGTTAATGTTACAAGGTGTTTTAGTTTGGGTTCCCCCAAAAGAAGCTGTGATAAGGGGTTTTTCGGTCGATCCTAGGAAGAATGAAATTCAGTAAGGCTGCATTACTAACTAGTGTACCACAGGGGTAACTTAAGTTTAATCCTGCTGAGCATCTCTGATAGATCGTGTAGAACACAGCTCAGAATTGTCACACTGAGGGATGAGAAACCCAGGATATTTATCCACCACCACCTTTTGTCCCTCAGTGGTGGAAGGTTTTAGAGGTATTAACTCCCAAGCTCTTCCTGCTTGTCTTGCAGCCAAACTGAGTGCGCTCCTTCAGTTAGAGAAAGCTCTTTTTCAGAGAGGTACAGGTGCTTGGGACATTGTCCAGAGGAACTGTTCATAGAAACTGCAAGCATCTGCCATGGCGCCTCTACTTGGATATGGGTAGAACATTGATAGAGTCAGCTATAAATGGTGAAAGATACCATATAGCCTAAAAACATGTGGGTTTTCTTTTGATTTTCACCCAAATTCCCATGTATTGCTAGAAGAACATAAGTATCTACACTCACCGTGCCCCTCACCCTCGTTCAGCTTACTTGCTCTGTGTTATGGTAGTTAACATTGTCTGTTGAGAGAAATGTCAGTGACTTAACATAAGGAAGGTTTATCGTGGCCAGTGTAGATTGGGTGGCTCCCTGGCAGAGCTCTCGTCCAACCAGTGACTCAGAGACCCAGGCCAAAATGCCACCATCTCAGCGTCCCTTCTGTCCACCACGTAGATAAGGAGAAAGGATGGCGAAAGGCCTGCCTGCTCTAACGCCAGCTCTGGACACGTAGTTTCTAACAAGAAGGGAGGCATTAACTGGCTCTGACCCATTTGGCAATGAAGACTTTTCACTCAGCTTTCCAGATTTCATTAATTTTAATGGTGGTCTCCGAGGCCTGTCAATAGCATTTCTTCTTAATTGTATGTTGAGCATAATACAATTAATTACCGTTTCCTTTATTGATGGGTACATCACAAACAATAAAAAGAAAACAGTTATTTACTTCTTCCACAAAATTGAAGATTCTTACCTAAATCATTAATTTGTCATGCAGCAAAGAAATGCATCGAGTTTCTTAATTTCCTCTCTATAACTAAAGTTTTGGCACCACTTGGTAAATTTTCAAAAGGAGTTTTCCAGTGGATGATTTATTCTACATGATTAAAAGTACAGTTTCATACAAAACTTTAACAATTTTCTAAGATTGCAGTATTTTCTCCAATCCAGTCTAAAATTTCTTTTTATAATTGGCTTTGCATTAGTTTCGTCATAGGCAGGTTTAGACAAATGGCCCGTGTACGCAGCATTCTCAAACACACAATGCCGAAGAAGGGAGCACCTCACCTTTGTCCAACACCCGTGAAAACCCTCCTCAGTTTTGCCTGAGAAATAGGAGTCCAGGAAAGCAGCCAGCAAAGGGGGGCTTGTTGAACGTGAAGCCCCAGCCCAGGATACATGTTTGTGTTTCTTTGTAGGAGACTTCAACATGGTCATTCTTCAGGTCTTATCTTAATGACACTTCCTGTTCCATAGGCTTCCAGAGCAGCCTGTGCTTTTCCCTTCTTAAGAGTCATTAGGATCCTGCCTGCTGTTTGGAACCTGCCTATCCCATCAGATTGTATGTAAATAAGCATAGGCCTGGGATGTGTTGGTTTCAAACAATTCTTAATTGTTTTAAATAAAAATGATACGTGTACATGATTTTAAAAAGCTTATGCTTTTCAGAAGGATTTAAAATGAAAACTAACTACTTTCCTCCCAGGCCTATGTTAACAGTTTTTTAAAATATTCTTGTGGAGTTTTTATAGCTATACACACACACACACAACCTCACACATGTTAAATATATTTTATAAACTATTGACATATTTAATAGAATGGCATCATACTGTATACAAAGCTACACATGTTTTTAGTGTTAAACTTGTAGAGTTTTTTATACACAGAGTTACCTCTCCTTTGGAAGGACTGTATTTTTATCATTTTTGAGATATAACTTATGTAGAGTAAACATCACTCTTTTTATTGAGGCTGTATTCTCTATGTTGATGTATCATAATTTAATAAGTGGCAGGAGAGGCATATATGTAACGTAATGTTTGAAATTCCTTTGTTATAAAGTATATATAATGTAGCACAGATGATGCATTGATTTTTCTTTTAAACAATCTTCATGCCCTGGCCACCTCCTTACACCAAGGCTGTAGGCACATGCAAGAAGCATACATGGTGGATAATGTGTGCATGAAGAAGTGGAACAAGTTGATGTTCTCTCCCCCCACCTTGACTTCTCTCTAAAAAAGAAATCTTCACAAGTCTTAAAGGGAGTATCATAATTATCCCCGTTTTACAGATGGAGAAACACAGCATAGAGATATAAGTAACGTGCAAAAACACACATGTAGTACATGACAGATGAAGGCATTTAATCTAGACAGTCTGGTGACAGAGCCCCTGTTTTAGCCCCTGTATACTCCTGGCTCTTTCTAGGACTCTAGGAAAAATAGGAAATATAGGCTGGGGCAGAATTAGAGTTTTCAAATGCCAGATTAATATTGTAGATTTTATTCAATGTGTATTGTAGAATCATTGAACATTTTTGAAAGAAGCAGTAACCTGAACAAATGGTGGCAGAATGTAGGATGGGATGGAGGGAGAAAATGAAGGCAGAGACTAGTTTGGTGCAATTGTCAAAGCAAGAAGTGCTAAAACCTGACATTAGAACCATAGTAATGGGTATGGAAAGAAAGGAATGATTAGAAAGATATTGTCTCGGTGAACAAGTTTTTGGTTAAGAGAATTATAGGAGAGGAAAAGGGTAAGTGATTTTGGGAGACCAAGAGTGCTTGCTTCTACCTCTGGGTTCTTTCACTTGTTCTTCCTCCATTTGGATCACTCCTCAAATACCTGTGTTTGTTATAAGGTCTCTATTCAGATGTCACCTTAGCAGAAAGGCCTTCTCTAACTGTTGTATAAAATGGCAACCCCATACAATGTGCTCCCTAACTCCTTTGTCCTATTTTTTTTCTCTATTATCACGTAACATATTATTTGCTGGTCTCACTTTCCCTGATACAAAATAGAAGTTTTACAATAGCAGGGATCTTTTTATTTCTCCTTCCTATATCTGTAACAAGTATTCATAATTATTTAATGAATGCAATGAAAGGTATAGGCAAAACAGGAAGATGAGTGGAAAAGGTAGTAGAAGTGATAAATAGTGTCAAAATTGCTAGTAGCTTACTTCTCTAGATATATATGGCAGGCAGTTCTAAGTTTATGTCTCATACAAGGGGGAGAGAGAGTTGGAGCTAATAGTGTGGATGTTAACAAGTGCAGCATGATGCATGCATTGATTGAAATAGGAAAGTACCTTTTGAAATAGTAAACTAAGTTCTGTTTACTTTTTGTGTCTTGTTCCTTTATTGTCACTCTTTGAAGATTGATATTATTAATATGTTTATTGGTTGCAAATAGATCTGTTTATTTTAGCTTTGTTTAGTTTGTTTGCAAGGGATGTGAAAATCTACAAAGGGAGCCCAGAAAGGATCTATGGCATACTTATGAACTAAGGCAGCATGAATTTTGGTAACAGCTGGCTGATGTTGTGTATGCTACAGGGCTAAAGTCCTTGTTTACCACAAAGCATTTCCTCCTACTGTTTGTTTTGGACTTGAATTTAGTGTGAAAAAGTTCCTAGTGCCTTCTTTAGAGTGATTAATTAAGAAGGCCAATCGTTCCTTTATCCCTCATTTCTCAAAGTTTTTATTACCGTATTTTGCTGTGTATAATGCACACTTTTATGTCTAAATATTTGGGGGAAAAATAAGGATGCACATTATACATGGCTAGTACTAATTCTGTATCTATATAAGTGTTTTTAATTCTTTTATTTAAGTGTTAATTCTTTTGACACTTTTGCATTAAAAGTGAAACGCTAGAAAGCACTAACAATATCTGTATGCCAAGTAATACCCCAGAATATGATAATCAGTTTGTTTCTAAATATTAATTAAAAATTGTGTTAAAAAATTGAGTTAAAAAATTAACTCAATTTTCCTGAAGGTTTGCACAAGAAACATGGGCGTGCATTATACATGGGTGCACATTATATGTGGCAAAATATGGTATATTCTTTTCTTCATAAGGAACCTTCTTTAAAGGGTCACATCTAAATTCTCAGTTCCTAGTAATGCCTCAGATTATCCAGAATGACTTCTGATGTTGACCCGACTTTATAGAAATACTCTTTTTTTAAATATATTTTATTAATTATGCCATTACAGTTCTATTTCCCCCTTCATTCCCCTCCACCCTGCACACCTCCTCTCCCACCATCCCCCCCTTTAGTTTATGACCACGTGTCTCAAGTTCTTTAGATTCTATATTTCCCATACTATTCCTGCCCTCCACCCTATCTATTTTCTGCCTACCAACTGTGCTACTTATTTTCTGTACCTTCTCCCCCCTTCTCCTCCTCCCACTCCCCTGTTGCTAACCCTTCATGTGATCTTCATTTCTATGGTTCTGCTTCTGATCTAGCTGTCCTCTTAGTTTGCTTTTGTTTTAGGTGTGTTTGTTAATAACTGTGAGTTTGCTGTCCTTTCACTGTTCATCTTTTTTATCTTCTTTTTCTTAGGTTAAGTCCCTTTAACATTTCATATAATAAGGGCTTGGTGATGATGAACTTCTTGAATTTGATCTTATCTGAAAAGCACTCTATCTGTCCTTCCATTCTGAATGAAAGCTTTGCTGGATAGATCAATCTTGGTTGTAGGTCTTTGGATTTTATGACTTGGAATATTTCTTTCCAGTCCCTTCTTGCCTGTAAGGCAATGGATTTTGAGAAATCCACTGACAGTCTGATGGGAACTCTTTTGTAGGTGACTGTCCCCTTATCTCTTGCTGCTTCTAGGATTCTCTCCTTCATTTTAATCTTGGCTAATGTAATGATGATGTGCCTTGGTATGTTCCTTCTTGGGTCCAACTTCTCTGGGACTCTGAGCTTCCTGGACTACCTGGAAGTCTATTTTCTTTGCCAGATTGGGAAAGTTCTCCTTTATTATTTGTTCAAACAGGTTTTCCACTCGTGGCTGTTCCTCTTCTCCTTCTGGTACCCCTATAATTTGGATGTTGGAACATGTAAAGATGTCCTGAAGGTTCCTAAGCCTCTCCTCCCTTTTTTGAATTCTTGTTTCTTCATCCTTTTCTGTTTGGTCATTTTTTTCCTCCTTCTGGTCCACTCCTTTGATTTGAGTCCCAGTTTCCTTTCCATTACTATTGGTTTCCTGTGTATTTCCATTCATTTCAATTAGTTTAGCCTTCATATGTTCCTCTAATTTGTGACTAAAATCAACTAGTTCTGTGAGCATCCTGATCACCAGTGTTTTGAACTGGGCATCTGAAAGTTTGGCTATTTCTTGGTCGCTTAGAGTTATGGGCTCTGGGGCTCTGAGTTGTTCTTGAGCCATGATTTGATCTGTTCATGCCCGTTACATATGAGGAGCAAAGCCTTATTTGTTCACCAGGGCCGGGCCACCCAGGTCACTGATTTGTGACCCTGTATGTGGGGGCGGGGTCAGTGAGGGACAGTGGCTGTTCCCTCTGCTGCTTCCTGCCACTGAGGCCTGCGTGGTCCATCTCACTGCTCGCTCCTTCACCGGTTTATCTGCACACTAATGTGTGACTGCAATCAGCCCTCAGTGGGTCCACCCGCTTCTCCACACCTGGGATCCGCCCAGGGCTGCTGGCGCACCTGGGTTGTGCGCCCGGGTTGGTCTGGTGGATCTTTCCTGCCCAACTCCACTCTGCTGCTGGCTCTGCCCCTCTTACCAGTTTGGCTGACGGGTTCGTTGTTGTCAGACTTCTGTGTAGTTCAATTTTCTGTGGTTTGGCTGTGTTTTTGTTGCTAAAACTTTGGTGTTTTTAAACTTAGTTGTGGGAGAAGGCACAGCGCTTCCACCTACCCCTCCATCTTGGCGGAAGTCCAGAAATATTCTTGAAAGGTAGTGCAGTGTCTTCTATGTGCTACATGTTGTATGTAATTTTTTTCTATTTAATCAATCCTCACAACAATCAGGAGGCATTTTCTTTCCCAAACTACTACTTTTTTTTGCAGATCCCTGAATTGCTGTTTCCTAGGGTTCCTTTTTCTCTTGTGCTTTATCAGCTGTGCACCTATGGCTTTAACCTGTTTATACACAGGTTGCTTCTAAATTTCCCCTTCTAGTACAGAACTCTGAACACACTCTTGTACACGCAAATATGTAAAACTGCCTATTAAGTCTTATTTTAATATCCTATAGCTATATTAAACTCAGTGGGTTTGAAAGTGAACCAATTAGATCCTCCTTGCTTATTTCTGAAACTCTGGGAAGCCATTATCATGCTAGGTGTTATTCATTATCTCTATTCTTTGTACACAAATATTCTCATTTAACTCACAGCAACTTTATTTATTTTACAGATGTAGTGAAAGATTTTTAGAATATTTAAGTAACTGAACTAGGTGGCAGTATATGAACAGGATCAGGATGGCTTCAAATTTCATATTTATACACTCTGCTACATTTCTCTTTCTCCCTTCAACATGAACACAGTACATATAGACACCTCTAAGAGGACCCAGTACTACTGACCTCTTGAATTGTTCTGAACTATTTTGTTTCTTTTTTCCAAATTTATTTATTTTTATTTTAAAATCTTTTATTGTTTTTTAATCATATTAGTATATCTTTTTATTATTTTAATTGTTCAAGTACAGTTTTCTGCATTTTTCCCCCACCCCTCCCCACCACCCCAGCCATCCCTGCCTCCCTCCCCCATTTCCACCCCTGCCTCCCTCCCCCATTTCCACCCCATCCTTGTTGTTGTCCATGTATCCTTTATAATTGTTCCTGTAAACCCTTCACCCTTTTTCCCCATTATCTCCTCCCCTTTCCCTTATGATCAGTGTCAGCCTGTTCTCAATTTCAAAGTCTTTGGCAATACTTTGCTTGCTTATTCATTTTGTTGATTAAGTTCCTGTTAATGGGGAGATCATATGGTATTTGTATTTCATAGCTTGACTTATTTCACTTACTTCACTGGAGAGCATAATGCTTTCCAGTTCCATCCATGCTGTTACAAAGGGTAGAACCTCCATCTTTCTTTCTGTGGCATAAAATTCTATCATGTAGCTGTACCATAGTTTTTTGATCCATTCATTTACTGATGGGCATTTATGTTGCTTCCAGCACTTGGCTATTCTAAATTGTCCTGCTATGAACATTGGGGTGCATAGGTTCTTTTGGATTGGTGTTTCAGGGTTCTTAGGATATAATCCTAGCAGTGGAATTGCCAGGTCAAAAGGCAGTTCCATTTTTAGTTTTCTGAGGAAATTCCATACTGTTTTCCATAGTGGTTGCACAAATCTGCAATACCCCCAACAGTGCACTAGGGTTCCCTTTTCTCCACATCCTGTCCAACACTTGCTGTTTGTTGCTTTGTTTATGATGGCCATTCTCAATGATGTGAAGTGCTATCTCACTGTGGTTTTAGGTTGCATCTCTCTGATGGCTAGTGATACTGACCATCCTTTCATATGTCTCTGGACCCACTGAACGTCCTCCTTTGAAGTGTCTGTTCAAGTCCTTTGCCCATTTTTTAATTGGGTTGCTTGTCTTCTTAGAGTGGAGTTGTGTGAGTTCTTTACTTATTTTAGAGATCAAACCCTTGTCAGAGGTACCATTGGCAAATATGTTTTCCCATATGGTTGGTTCTCTTTTCATTTTAATGCTGTTTTCTTTAGCCGTGCAGAAGCTTTTTCTTTTGATGAGATCCCATTTGTTTATTCTTTTCTTTATGTCCCTTGCTCTAGGAGGCATATTAGTAACAATGTTGCTATGGGAAATATCTGAGATTTTTCTGCCAATGTTCTCCTCTAGGACTGTAATGGTTTTACAGTTTATATCTAAGTCTTTTATCCACCTTGAATTTATTTTCGTGTATGGTGTAAGTTGGTGCTCAAATTTCATTTTTTTTCATGTAGCTGTCTAGTTCTCCCAACACCATTTGTTGAAGGGGCTGTCTTTACTCCATTTTACACTGCTGCCTCCTTTGTCGAATATCAATTGACCATACATACTTGGGTTTATTTCTTGGCTCTCTGTTCTGTTTCATTGGTCTATGTGCCTTTTTTTTATGCCAGTACCAGGCTGTTTTGATTACAGTGGTTTTATAGAACAGTTTGGTATCAAGTATTGTGATCCCTCCTACTTTGTTCTTCTTTCTCAAAATTGTAGCAGCTATTTGGGGTAGTTTATGGTTCCATATACATTTTTGAAACATTTGTTCTATATCTTTAATGTATGCCACTCATACTTTAATAAGGATTGCACTAAATCTATAAATTGCTTTGGGTAGTATGGATATTTTGATGATGTTAATTCTTCCAATCCATGAACAATCCATGAAAAATTTATGTCTTTCTTAATTTCTTTCTTCAGTGTTGTGTAGTTTTTAAGCACTGGTCTTTTACCTCCTTGGTTAGGTTTATGCTAGGTGTTTTATTTTTCTTGTTGCTATATCAGATGGGATTTTTTTCCCCTGATTTCTGTTTCTGATATTTCACTATTTTTATACAAAAATGCCTTTGATTCTGGATATAGACTTTGTATCTTGCTGTTTTTCCAAATTCACTTATTAGGTTGAGCATTTTTTGGTAGAGTCTATAGGATTTTCCATGTACACTATCATGTCATTTGCAAACAGTGACAGTTTTGTTTCCTCTTTTCCAATTTGGATGCCTTTTATTTCCTTTTCTTATCTGATTGCGGTGGTTAGGACTTCCAATACTATGTTGAATAATAGTGGTGAAAGTGGACAACTTTGTCTTGTTCCTGATCTTAGTGAGAAAGTTTTTAGTTTTTGTCCATTAAGTATGGTGTTAGCAATAGGTTTCTCATATATGGCCTTTATTATGTTGAGGAATGCTCCCTCTGTTCCCACTTTGCCGAGTGTTTTTATCATAAATGGGTGCTGTACCTTATCAAATGCTTTTTCCACATCTATTGATATGGTCATGTGATTTTTGTCTTTGCTTTTGTTTGTGTGATGTATTACATTTACTGATTTGCAAATATTGAACCATCCTTGCATCCCTGGGATAAATTCAACTTGGTCATGGTGTATGATCTTTTTAATGTATTGATGGATGCGGTTTGCCAAGATTTTGTTGAGGATTTTAGCATCTATGTTCATCAGTGATACTGGCCTGAAGTTTTCTTTCTTTGTTGTGTCTTTATCTGTTTTTTTGGCATTAGGATGATACTGGCTTCATAAAAAGAGTTTCCATCATTTTGGATTTTTTGAAGTGTTCCATCATTTTGGATTTTTTGGAGTAGTCTGTGAAGGACACAGCGTTAACTCTTCTTTAATTGCTTTGTAGAATTCTCCTGTGAAACCATCTGGTCCAGGGCTTTTGTGTGTCAGCAGTTTTTTTATTACTGCTTCAATTTCATCACCTGTTATTGGTCTGTTCAGGCTTTCTGTTTCTTCTTCTTTCAGTTTTGGAAGGTATATTTTTCTAGAAATTTGTGCATTTCACCTAGGTTTTCAAGTTTCTTGGCATGTAGTTCTTTGTTGTAATTTCTTACAATCCTTTGTATTTTTTGTTTCATTTATAATTGCTCCTCTTTCATTTCTGATTTTATTTATTTGGGCCCTCTCTCTTTTTTTCTTGATGAGCCTGCTTAAGGGCTTGTTGATTTTATTTATCTTTGCAAAGAACCAGATCCTAAATTCATTAATCCTTAGAATTGTGCTTTTCATTTCTATGTCATTTAATTCTGCTCTGATCTTGGTTATTTCCTTCCTTCTACTTGCTCTGGGCTGTCTTTGTTGTTGTTCCTTGAGTACTTGTAGGTGTAGGGTTAGGTTGTTTATTTGAAATGTTTCTATTTTTTTTTTTTAGGTAGGCCTGTACAGCTATCAATTTCCCTCTCAGGACTGCCTTTGCTGTTTCACATAAGTTTTGGGTTGTTATGAGTTCATTTTCATTTGTTTCCAGGAACTTTTTGATTTTCTCCTTGATCTCCTTCTTGGCCCAATCATTGTTTAGTAGCATGCTATTAAATCTCCATGAGTTCGAATGTTTTGGGTTTTTCCTCTTGAGGTTGGTTTCTAGTTTCAGTCCCTTGTGGTCAGAGAAAAGGCTTATTATCATTTCAATTTTAGTAAATTTGTTGACATTTGTTTTGTGACCTATCATGTGGTCTGTCTTTGAAAATGTTCCATGTGCACTTGAAAGGAATGTGTTTTTTGCTTCTTTGGGATGGAAGGCTCTATATACATCAGTTAGGTCCATTTCATCTAGGGCATTGTTCAATGCCACATATCTTTGTGGATATTTTGTTTGTAAGATCTGACCATTTTTGACAGTGGCATATTAAAATCCCCTACTATAATTGTGTTGTTGTCAATATCTTTCTTGAAGTCCTCCAAGATTTTCTTTATGTACTAGGGTCTTCCTATGTTGGGTGCATATATATTTACGATGTTTATATCTTCTTGGTGGATTCTTCCCTTGAGTATTATGAAGTGACCTTCTGGGTCTCTCTTTATGGCCCTTTTTTTGAAGTCTACTTTGTCTGATATGAGTATTGCTACCCCGGCTTTTTTTTTCCTGTCCATTTGCTTGGAATATTTGTTTGCAGCCCCTCACTTTTAGTCTGTGTAGGTCTTTTTGTCCTGAAATGGGTATCTTGTAGGCAGCATATGTGTGGGTCATACTTTTTTATCCATTTGGTTACTCTTTGTCTTTTGATTGCAGCATTTAATCCATTTACATTTAAGGTTATTATTGATAGGTACTTATTCATTGCCATTTTTTTTGTATCTGTGTTCCTCTTTCTCTCACTCTCTTCCTTCCTTTTCTTAAAGCAGTCCCTTTAGCACCCCTTGCAGAGCTGGTTTGATGGAGGCATATTCTTTTAGACTTCTTTTGTCTGGGAAGCTCCTTATTTGGCCTTCCATTTTAATTGAGAGCCTTGCTGGGTAGAATAATTTTGGTTGCAGGCCTCTGGCTTTGAAGTATTTCTTGCCGTTCTCTTCTGTCTTGGAGCATTTGTATTAAGAAGTCAGCTGCTAATCTTATTGGGGATCCCTTGTATGTTACTTTCTTTTTCTCCCTTGCTGCCTTTAAGATTCTCTCTTTGTCAGAATTTTGCCATTTTTATTATGATGTGTCTTGAAGTGGGCCTCTTTGGGTTCCTCTTGATTGGGACTCTCTGTGTTTCCTGAATTTGTATGACTTTTTCCCTCATCAAATTAGGGAAGTTTTCCATTATTACTTTTTCAAACAGGTTTTCTATCCCTTGTTCTTGTTCTTCTCCTTCTGGTATTCCTATTATATGGACATTGTTTCGTTTCATGTTGTCCTCAAGCTCCCTCACCACCTGTTTGTTCTTTCTCAGTTTCTTTTCTTTTTCTTGCTCTATCTGGGAGCTTTTTTCTCCAACTCTCCGATTTGATCCTCTGCTTTATCCAGCCTGCTTGCAGTTCTTTCTAATGTGTTTTTTATTTCTGAGATTTTATTTTTCATTTCTTCCTGGTGTTTGTTTATAGTTTCTATTTTCTTTTTCATGCTGATGTAGTTAGTTCTCACTCAGTTCCTTGTAGTTCTCTGTGAGCTCCTTGAGCATCTTTATAACCATTAATTTGAATTCTATATCTGATAGTTTGGTTACCGTCATTTCGTTTAGCTCTTTAAGTGGGGAGTCTTCCATTCCTTTTGATTGCATGTTCTTTTTTTTGTCTCCACACTTTAGTTGACTCTTTTTGTTTGTTTCTTTGCTTCCTGATGTTTTGCTTTGATGGCTGTCTTTGTAGGGTGAATTTCTATGGTAGGAATTCTGTGAGGTTCAGTAGTGTGGTCTCTGATCTCCTTGACCGGATGCTCTAGGTTTGCCCTTTCTTCTGTTTGTGTGGGCTTTCTTGTTGTACTTGGGTTTTTACATTGTGGTGGTTCCCCTGTTGGTGGTGTTCCTCCTCCAGCAGGTATACTCATGTTCATAGCTCCTACCTATTCTTGTACTTGTTCAGTGTCAGGGACTAGGCAAAATGTATTAAAACAGCAAGAGAGTATTTTATGGGGTCTAAAGTACCAGCAAGTAGAGAAGAAATAGGAGATTCTTTGGATAAGCATAGCACTAACAGTGGTATTTCATCCAATTAGCCACTTTTTATAAAAGGTGAAAGAGATAATAAGACTCTTGTTAGAGCGAAAGAAGATTGTGAGCTGAATCCAGAGAACAGACCACTTGTTCAAGGGTAGAAGATGAGATATAGTGAGATTAAAGCATAGAAAGTTGATGTAGTGTGAGAGATAATATAGTTAACTGCAACAAAAATAATGCTCAGGGTTAAAGTGAAGTGGGCTAAGATCATGGAGGGCTGCTGTGTAGTACGTACAATTGTACGGAACAACAATTATTTACAACAGTGCTGGAGCAACAATAATATGACAAGAAATAAATGACTGGATAACCAGAATAGAAAGTACCCATTCAAGAGTTGTATGTTATTAGAACACAGGTGAAGTGAAAGAAGGAAAATTAAAATACTGAGAGAATAAGAAAAAAAATCAAGCAATGAAATTAAACAGGGAAATAAAATGATGAAAACTAAACATATGGAAGAGAAATTTAAAAAATACTAATGAAATAAAAGTGGTAAAAAAATAATTGCAAGATAATAATAATATACATACACAATAAAATGCCAGCTCTATAGGACAGCTAAGTGACATTTGTCTCAGTTTCTCGGTTTTGGGGGTTAATCTTGTGCTACCCATTTCCATCTGTCTCTGGACCCTTTGTAACTCCATGTCTTATCATCTCACTTGGAAGAAGAAATAAAAGGGGAAAAAAGGAGGGATGGGGCGGGAAGAGAGAGGATCCAAAAAGAAAAGGGGGGTGGGGAAAGAATAATAATAAGCCTCCTGCTGACTTTAAACCTGTTCAGTGAGTTTTGCTGGTCTTCCCAGATGCTACAGGAAGAGGAGGCTGGGCTTCGCTTTTCTCCCTTCCTTTGGTTCTGAGAGGATGGGGACCAGGCATGGGTCTCACTATTCACAGTTTCCCAGCCTCAGGCCTTTGTCTTCTAGGTCTTCTGGAGCTGCCAGGCTCAAATCAGCCACTCAGCTGCTCACAGTGTGAGTAAATCTCCTGTGTGGATCCGGAGACAAATGGGGCGCACCGTTCCCCTGCACTACTGTCTTTGTGCGCTGCAGTGCCAAAGCAACGAAGCGCATGGTTCTCCTCCTCCACTTGCTCCAGGTGCGCCCAGTGTGGGACAGGCTGGGTGCAAGGTTCAGCTCGGCTACTGCCTTTGGGGTGTAGCTCAAGACTAGGGGGACACATAGGTCCCCTCTGCCACTGACTCTGGGCACACACAGCTGAAATCTCCCTTGGGGGTGCCAGCCGCTGTTGGAGAGTTCCTTACAGAGCAGCTGCCTGCTGTTCTGAAAGAGCGCGCCACACAGCCCCGCTTTCCAACCAGTCCGAAACTATCCAAGTCAGGGTCCAAACGGCCCCATCCTCCATTCTCCAGGTGCTGCTGGCACCCCAGTTTCTCTGGTGTCAGCGTCCACAGTCCCAGCAGATGTGTACTGACTCTGTGTGTCTCCCACTTCGTTTCTACTTCCCCCAGAGACTTTCAGCACCCAGGTCCCTCCTGGTGCTGGGCTGCCCTCGCTGCTCTGGTAGGGGAGGGAGCTGCTGAACTAACTTTCCTCCCCTAACCTGCCGCAGGCTCCAGGCAGGGACCACAGCAGCCTTGGTCCGGATGCAGCTCCCAGGTACCTTACCATCCCAGTGCACTTTCCTCACTGTTTTTCATTGTCCTGCAATTGTTCGCCTCCAAATTTCATATAAGCTAGGATTCCATTGGTTGTTCTCTGTTCCTGAGAAGATAGGCTAGGTGTTCCAGCTGGGCAAAAGGAGAACTGGGCTCCACTCCCACCTTCCTTGCCGCCATCTCAATATTCTATTTCGTTTCTTGATTCTAGATGCCTTGCTCACTTGGATTATTAGAGTAGCCACTTGATAGATCTTCCTAACTCAGTTTCTTTTCCATCTATAGTGCTGTCTTAAAATTTCTTCTAAAATGAAAATCTGATTATGATATTTCTCATAATTCTTTAGCCTTCAGGATAAAGTCCAAAATCCTTGGCACAGCACTCGAGACTTTCTCTGGCTAATTCATGATCAAAATTGCATGGTCATTTTGTTTTAGCCATTGTAATGGAATGTCTATTGGCCATCTGTGTGTGCTCTTTGGAGAAGAGAAAGGTGCTATCATAAAAACAGACACATATATCAACAAAACAGAATAGATAGCCCAGAAAAAAACCCACACCTTTATAATCAATTAATAATCAGAAGCAGAAGGAAGTACATATGATGAGCTAAAGATAATTTATTCAATTAATAGTGTTTGGAAAACTAGATAGATATGTGCAGAAAAATAAAATGTAACCACCTTCTTACACTGCACACAAGAATAAATTCAAAATGGATCAAAAGCTTAAATGTTAGATCTGAAACCATAAATTCCAAGAAAAAAACAGGCAGCAAAATTTTGGATATTGCTCGCAGTAATTTTTTTTTATCAGATATATATTCCCAGGCAAGGGAAACAAAATAAAAATAAACAATTTTACTATATCAAACTAAAAAGTTTTTGCAGAGCAGAGGAAATCATCAACAAAATAAAAAGACAAACACACAGGATGGGGGAACATATTTGCCAATACATTTGATAAAGGGTTAATATCAAAAACCTATGATGTACTTACAAAACTCAACAGCAAAAAACAACTTGACCCTTTCATCACTTTGAAAACTTCTTGCCAATCCCTTCTAAACTGCAAAGTTTCTTTTGAGAAATCAGCTGACAGTTTTATGGGAACTCCTTTGTAGGTAATTATATGCTTTTTCTTGCTGCTTTTGAGATTCTCTCTTTATCTTTAACCTTTGGCATTGAAGTTATGGTGTGTCTTGGTGTGGTCCTTTTTGCATCATCTTGTTTGGGACTTTGGTGCTTCCTGGACTGGCATGTCTATTCCCTCCACCAAATTAGAGAAATTTTCTTTCATTATTTTTTAAAATAGATTTCCATTTTCTTATTCTTTCCCTTCTACTGACACCCCTACGATGTAAATGTTGGAGCATCAAAGTTGTCCTAGAGTCTTCTTGCACTATCCTTGATTTTTTTTCTTCTTGTCATACTAATTGAATATTTTTTTCTCCCTTATGTTTCAAATATTGATTCTTGGCTTCATCTACTCTGCTTTTGATTCCCTGTAAATTGTTCCTTATTTCAACTAGTGTGCCCTTTGTTTACCTTTGGGTCATTTTTATCTGTTGAAGTGCCCACTGAGCTCCTAGAGCATCTTTATAACCAGTGTTTTGACCTCTGTATCTGATAGATTGCTTACCCCCATTTTGTTTAGTTCTTTTTGTGGAGTTTTGTTCTGTTCTTTCATTTGGGCCATATATTTTTGTCTCCTCATTTTGGCAGCCTCTGTGTATTCGTGTATTAGGAAAAGCTGCTTTGACTCTGTGTCTTTGTAGTGTGGTCTAATGTAGTAGATGTCCTGTAGGCTTTAGTAGCACAGCCTCCTCTATGCCCCAAGCTGGGTGCTTGAGGTTCATCCTTCATGTGGGCTGACTACTCCCTCCTCTTGTAGTTGATTCTTGATTGCTGGTCAATGGGAGGGATTTATCCCATACAGACAGCTGGTAGGACTGGCCAGCAAGGCTTGTGGAGGTGGTTGGGTGGTAGTGCCCAAAGGGGTCTGTAACTGTCTGCTGGGTGCACAGGCTTTGGGTTTTCCCAGGTGGTACAGGCCAAGGTGTGCTTCTACCTCTGTTCAGTCTGAGTCTGGGGTCCCTTGGAGTACGCTGTAAAACAGTCTGCAGGTAGCTCCTGATAGTGCTGGGCCTGGGACCACTCAGCGAGAGGGATACAGTCTTGGGTCAGCTGTTGCTTGTTTGAGCAGATTTAGCACAGTCTGAAGTCTGTGTTGTGCCTAGCCCAGCCCTTCGTATGGAAAAGCCACTGGTATAAGCTTTTCTGGGCCCATAAATTGGATGGGGCAGACCCTTAGGTAATTGTCAGAGGGGGACTTACTGTGTGAGCCAGGTTGATGGAAACTCAGATATGGTGTCCCTGCACTGTGGCTCTGTGTGGGGGAGGGTTCAGAAAAGGTCCCTGGCCGGTGTGCCTCAGTAGACCGAGTACCAGCATGTACCAAAGGGTTGCTGGTTCAATTCCCCAGCCAGGGCACATACAAGAGTCAACCAATGAATGCATAAATAAGTGGAATGACAAATCAATATTTCTCTCTCTCTCTATCTCTGTCTCTCTCTCAAGTCAAAAAAATTAAAAGAAACTCATTCCCAGGTACTATTTTTTTATTGCAATAATAAATGGGATTTTTAAAATCGTAATGCTAGGACATTTTTTTATTGCTTTTAGAAAGAGAAGGAGGGAGGGAGGGAAAGAGAGACAGAGAAAGAGAGAGAGAGAGAGAGTAATATTGATGTGAGAGAGAAACTTTGATCAGCTGCTTTCTTGTACACTCCCTCACTGGGGATTGAACCCACAACCTGGGTGTGTGCCCTGAATGGGAATCAAACCTGTGACCTTTCGGTCTATTTGATAGTGCTTCAATCAGCTGACCAGGGCAGGATTGTTTTCTTAATTTATTTCTTATAGTTCATTGTTGGTATATAAAAATTCCACCCATTTCTGAATATTAATTTTGTATCCTATTCTTTGTTGAATTCATTTATTAGATCTAATAGCATTTTGGTGGAGTCTTTAATGTTTTCTATATAGAATATCATGTCATCTGAAAATAATGACAGTTTTAATCCTCCATTTCAGTTTGGATGCCTTTTATTCTTCTTGTCCGATTGCTGTGGCTAATATTAATACTTCCGGTATGGTGTTGAATCAGAGTTGGGACAGTGAACATCCCTGTCTTGTTCCTCATCTCAGGGGAAACACTTAGTTTTTAGCACTGAGTATGATGTAGCCAGTGGGTGTGTCATCTGTGTCCTTTTTTATGTTGTGTGATTTCTCTGTTTCCACTTTGCTGAGAGTTTTTATCATAAATTGGTGCTGGATGTTACCAACTGCTTTTTCTGCTTCTCTTGATATAGTCATTTGATTTTTATCCTTCAGTTTGTTTATGTGAGTGTCATGTTTATTGAATTGTTAATATTGTTGCAAGCTTGCATCCCCAGAATAAATCCCACTTGATCATGGTGTATGATCTTTTTAATGTATTTCTGGATCCAGTTGCTAATATTTTGTTGAGTATGTTAGTATCTGTGTTTATCAATGATATTGACCTATAATTTTCTTTCTTTGTAGTGTCTTTATGTGGTTTTGGAATTAAGATAATGTTGGGATTGTAAAAAGAGTTTGTATGTCTTCCCTCCTTTTAAGTTTTTTGGTATCCTTTGGGTAGGTAGGTATTCTTTGAATATTTGGAAAAATCCACCTGTGTAATCATACAGTCCAGGGCTTTTGTTTGCTAGGAGTTTTTTTGATTACTTGATTTTCTGCCTTATTTCCTGATTCAGTTTTGGAAGATTATATGTTTCCAGGATTTTATCCATTTGCCCATTTGCCCATGTTATCCAATTTGTTGGCACTAGTCATACGTAGTACTTTTTTACAACCCTTTGTATTTCTGTGATGTCAGTTGTTACTTCTCTTCCATTTCTGATTTTATTCATTTGGGTCCTCTCTCTCTCTCTCTCTTTTTTTTTCCTTGATGACTGTGGTTAAAGTTCTGTCAGTTTTGTTTTGTCTTTTTTAAAGAACCAGGTCTTGGTGTCACTGATCTTTTGTGTTGCTTTTTATTGCTACTTACTCTCAGCTTTGTTTCTTTTTCTTTTTCTAGTTCTTTTAGAAGTAGGGTTACATTGTGTATTTGAGATTTTTCTTGCCTCTTGAGAAAGGCTTGTAAAGCTATGAACTTCCCTCTCAGAACTGCTTTCTCTGTGTTCCACAGATTTTGGGTAATTGCTTGTTCATCCTTATTTTTGTCAAAATTTTTAATTTGTTCTTTGATCTCATCATTAATCCATTCATTGTTTGAAAACATGCTATTTAATCTATATGTGCTTGAATGCTTTAGAGAAGTTTTACGAAGATTTTATTTATTCATTTCTAGAGAGAGGAGAAGGGAAGGAGAAGGGAAGGAGAAAGGAAGGGAGAGAAACATTGACTGGTTGCCTCTCACACACATCCAATGGGGACCTGGCCTGCAATCCAGGCATGTGCCCTGACTCGGAATCAAACCAGTGACCCTTCAGTTCCCAGGCTGGCACTCAACCTGCTGAGCCATACAATCATCAGTTTTTATTTATTGTAGTTCATTTCTAGTTTCATACCATGTGGTAAGAGAAAATGATCGATGTAATTTCAGACTCTTTGACTGTGTTAAAACTTATTTTGTGTCCTAACATGTGGTCTATCTTTGAGAAGAATGTATAATCTGCTGCTTTGGGATGAAATGCTGTTTAAATATTAATTAACTACATTCCATACAGTGTGTTGTTTAAGGTTTCTGTTCCCTTGTAGATTTTTTGTCTGAAAGATATCTCCACTGATGACAGTGCAGTGTAAAATCTCCTATTATGACTGTATTGCTGTCTCTCTTTATCTTAAGATTTTCTTTATCTATTTAAGTGCTTCTATGTTGGGTCCATGTATGTTTTAAAGGCTTGTATCCTCTCGTTGGTTTGATCCCTTTAGTATTATGTAGTGACCTTCTTTATCTCTTGTTATGGCCTTTGTTTTGAAGTCTGTTTTCTCTGAAATAATTATTGCTACCCTGGCATTTTTTTCATCTCCATTTGCACAGAGTACTTCTTTCCAACCCTTCACTCTCAGTCTGTGTGTATCTTTTGTTCTATGACGAATCTCTTGCTGACAGCATGTATATGGGTCATGTTTTATTGTCCATTCAGCTACCTTATTTCTTTTGACTAGAGGATTTAATTCACTACAATAAGGCTTTTATTTATAGGTACTTATTTATTGCCATTTTATTATTTATATCTCTGTTCCTCTCTGACTTTTTTCTTTCTTATTAAAGCAGGCCCTTTAACATTTCTTGCAATACTGGTTTGGTGGTAATGAACTTCTTTAGCTTTTTGTCTGGGAAACTCTTTGTTTTGCCTTAAATTTTTAAAGATACCATGTTTATTATATTTTTCCTGTTAATCATTTAGTCCCCATATAGCAGGGGTGTCAAATTCATTTTCACCAGGGGTCACATCAGCCTCACAGTTATCTTCAAAGGCCCGAATATAATTTTAGAATTCTATAAATATGAACTACTCCTTAACAGTTAAGCAAGAGCTCGGCACTGGTGCCAGGGAGAAACAAGGTGCTGGGCAGATAAAACAAGGTGGACAACAAGATTTGGCCTGTGGGCCTTTCCTCTGCCACCTGTTCCATATACTCTCATCCCCTCAGCAATCACCACACTGTTATCCATGCCCATGAGTTCCTTTTTCCTTTTTGCTCAATCCCTCCACCCCCTAACTTCCTATCACCCCCACTAGGTGTCATCTGTTCTTCATCTGTGAATGTTTCTGTTTTGTGTGTTAGATTCCACATATGAGTGAAATCTTAAGGTATTTTTGTCTTATGCTGACTTTCTTATTTCACTTGGCATAATTTCACTTGGTTCTCCAGATCCATCCATACTATTGCAGAGGGTAAAATTTTCTTCTTTTTTATGGCTGAGTAGAATTCCACTGTGTAAATGTCTCATAGTTGCTTTTTTCCTTTAAATATATTTTATTGATTATGCAATTACAGCTGTCCCCTTTTTCTCCTGTTTATTCCCCTCTGCCCTGCACCCCCGCATAGTCTATGGGCACTCCTTTGTAGGTAACTGTCTCCTTTCCTCTTGCTGCTTTTAAGATTCTCTCCTTATTGTTGATCCTCACCAATGTAATTATGATGTGCCTTGGTATGTGCTTCCTTGGGTCCAATGTGTTTGGGACTCTCTGAGTTTCCTGGACTTCCTGGAAGCCTATTTCCTTTGCCAGATTGGGGAAGTTCTCCTTCATTATGTTTTCAAATAACTTTTCAATTTCTTGCTCTTCCCCTTCACCTTCTTGCACCCCTATGATTCAGATGTTGCAATGTTTAAAATTGTCCTGTAGGTTCCTAAGCTTCTCATCACTTTTTAAAACTCTTGTTTATCCATTCTGTTCTAGTCGAATGTTCATTTCTTCTTTCTGATCTAAACCATTGATCCGAGTTCCAGTTTCCTTCCCATCACTGTTGGATCCCTGTGCATTCATTTATTTCACTTTTGATAGTCTGCATTTTTTCTTCTATTTTGTGACCATCCTCAACCAATTCTGTGAACATCCTGATTATCAATGTTTTGAACTGTGGGTCTGACAGGTTGGGCCCTCTTCGTCGCTTAGTTGTATATTTTATGGAGCTTTGATCAGTTCTTCCATTTGGGGCATTTTTTTTTGTCTCAGTGCACCTGTTACGTTGTAAGGGGTGGAGCCTTAGGTATTTGCCAGGGTGGAGCAGCCCACATAGCTGCATTGTGGCACTGTGTGGGGGGGGTCTGAGAGGGAACAATGGTGCTTGCTTAGCCCTTGGCTGATGTTCAGTCACTTCCTCTACTACCCACAAGCAAAGTGGGCCCTTCTGGTGCTAATTCCTGGGTGAGTGGTTTTGTGTAACTTCTAGGACCCTGTGGGTCTCTCTCACACCCTCATCTGTGAGGCTGGCAGTTTCCCCCACTGCCGCAACACCCACAGTTCTGTTCAGTTGGATACGATGAGGCTTTATTTCCCTTTACTGGAAACTTTGGGTTGCATGGTCTGTCTAGCTCCCCAGTTGTTCCTCCTGGTTTACCTGCACACAAACATGGGACTACCTGCTCTTCCAGCCACTGCCTTTCCACAAGTCTTCTCCACCTGACTGCCCATCTTCACCCCTCATGCTAGTCAGTATGAATGTTTTCTCCTTAACTACTTGGTTGTCAGACTTCTATACAGTTTGATTTTTCTGGCAGTTCTTGTTTTTTGTTTTTAAACTTGTTTTTTCCTTCTTTTTGTTGTATGAGGAGGCACAGTTGCTGTAGGCACAGTCTATCTGCCTATGCTTCTCCCATTACACTTCTCCCAAAGTTGTTTCATCCACTCATCTCTCGATGGACACGTGGGCTTCTTGCATGTCTTGGTCCTCTAAATTTTGATGGCCTTGCTTGATCTCAGTTGCAAGGTCCTTCTTTTCATTACTTTGAATATTTCATGCCAGTCCATTTGGCCTGAAGTGTTTCTGTTGAGAAATCAGTGGGCAGCCTTGTGGGAGGGACAGTTTCTACGTAAGTAATTGCTTTGTTCTTGCTGTTTTAAAGATTCTCTCTTCATCTTTTTTTTGTTTGTTTAGATTTTATTTATTTTCTGAGAAAGGGAAAGGGAGAAAGAAAGAAAGTAAGAAAAACTTCAATGTATGAGAGATATACATGGATCAATTGCCACTCACATGCCCCCCAGCTGGGGACCTGACCTGCAGCTCAGGTATGTACCCTGATTTGGAATGAAACCAGCAACCTTTAGGTTTGCAGGCCAGTACTCAATCCACTGAGCCACAACCCACCAGAACCTCTCTGTTTTTAATCTTTGAGATTTAAATTATGATGTGTCTTGGTGTGGGTCTCTTTGAGTTTATCTTGGTTGTAACTCTGTGCCCCCTGAATGTGTGTGCCACTTTCTTTCACCAGGTTGGAGAAATTTTCAGCCATTATTTCTTCAAACAGGTTTTCTATCCCTTGCTCACTCTCTTCCTCTGGTATCCCTGTGATGTGGGCATTTTTACTCTTGATATTTTCCCAGGTGGCCACAAATCACAGACCCTTCCACAGACTGCAAGCTCTGTAGGTCTGGGTAACTGGGATCAAAAGGATGGGGCTAATGGGTCCCCTACTTGGGGGACATGCAGTCAGGTGTTCAGTGACAGGAAAGTAGCCTGTACTCCAGAGCCAAACCACTCAGTCTCTCCTAGAGTCTCCAACTCTAGTTGACCCAGGAGGGGCGTGCCGCAGGTTTAGGATGGATGCGCCAGCTGTCCCCTCCACAGGAACCAGCTCAGCTTGGCAAAGCCACTGGGCTCTGAAGGACAGATCACAATAGTCTCTTGTTAAGGGCGTTGCTGACCAAGCCTGCATTATTGGGCTAAGCACTTTCTCCTGTCCCAGACAGTTGCCCCCAACAGACTCTCACTAAGTATCTCAGCTCTGGGCAGCTCTCCCTCCCCACTGTGGAACTGAACTAAGCACAGTGGTATATCTGGGACTTGGAAGGCAGATCCAAACAGACTCCCCTTGTGGGGATTGCCCTCAGGCCTGTAGCTGAGGGGCAAGCACTTCTTCCCAAGGTAGTACAGGATGAGCCTGCAGGGGAGATAGGAGAGGCCCTCTTATAATGTAGCTACACTATCCAGCTCCTGCTTGTTTGATTCCTGGACAAAAATCTTCCCCAGAAGACATGCCCCCCAATTCCCAGCTCTGTCTGGCACTCTGATTCCTCTGTGCAGTTGAACTCAGCAGGACTAGGCTGGCCAAATGATTCAACAGGTGGGGTCAGGGGCGCTGGCTGTGTACCTGAGGAGGGAAAGATTGGTTCCCTTTACAAAGCCACAGAGTTCAGTCACTGAGTCTCTGCTAAGAGTCTTCCCAGAAAAAGAAGGGCACAAAATGTCAATGATTGGTGTAGCCAGCAGATCCTTCCTCAGGACCCCAGCACAGCAGAGTGGCCTTGAGAGCAGTCAGGGACCAGGCAGCACTCCCCAGGCTGTGACAGTAGGTGTGCTCTTCCCTGGGAAGGTGGCATCTGGGACTGTAGCAGACTCACTTGTCCCCCATGTGCACTGAATCCCTGTTGAGTTTCACCATCAGTGCTGTGCGGGCTCCTCTTCTCTGTCACCTGGGATGGGGATCCCTGCAAGGGATTGAGACCCCATGCTCCTGGAAGGGAAGGAGTTTTTATGTTATGTATCTCTTTATTGAAGTTCTTGCTGAGATCATTGGGCATCCTTATTAGCAGTGTTTTGAACTCTGCACCTGGTAGTTTGTCTACATTTTGTTTCGTTCTTTTTTGGTGTTCT
Source organism: Artibeus jamaicensis (assembly GCF_021234435.1). NCBI lineage: Eukaryota > Metazoa > Chordata > Mammalia > Chiroptera > Phyllostomidae > Artibeus > Artibeus jamaicensis. The sequence continues at coordinate 33,935,068 of NW_026521814.1, forward strand.
GTAGTTTCATTTGGGACATGTTCTTTTTTCTCCTAATTTTGGCTGTCTCTGTTAGTTTCTATATATTAGGTTAGGCTCCTGTGTCAGCCAGTTTTGGTAGAATGGCCTTATGTAGCAGGTGACCTGTGGAGCTAAGTGGAACTAAACTCTTTCTGTTCACTTGAGCTAGGCATTGAAAATGGGTCCCTGTGTGGATTATATGTGCCCTCCTGTTGTAGTTGAGCCTTGTTTGCTGTTGGCATATCAATGGGAGGGAATTGACCCTCAGGCTGATTGGTTTGAGGACTGCCATGACTATTGTGGAGGAGTTATTGTGCAAAGGCCTATAACCCTGTGGAGCAGGATTCACTTTACTGGGACTCTAGTTCTCTCCCAGTCTGCTTTTTGAACCTGTTGTTTGTGGAAGTAGTGCTCTGATGTGGCGTGAAGTTGGGCACTGCATGTGTTGATTCTTGGGTCTCTTGAGAGGTGCAGGCCACAGACAGCCACTGCTTGTGCCTTGTTTAGGGTCACTGGTATAACCTATAAAGTGATTTGTGGGTGGTTTCCCCTTGTGCTGAGCATGGTGCTGCCTGAGAGAGGCCAAGCTCTGCAACCTGGCTGCCACTAGTACTGAGTCTGGGGCCACTTTACAAGGGGTATAGGGCACATTGAGGGCAAATTCTGCATGTTTGGGGTTTGTGAACATTTGAGAGAGTTTAGGAAAGTCTGATGCATGGGACAACACAGGACATTTGTATGGTAAAGCCACTGTTAGGCTCTTGCCCACAAGTTGGGTGGGGTGGGGTCTTAGGAAATCACCAGGGCAGAGTAAATGGTGAATTGTGTTCTCCAGGAGACTCAGATATGGTGCCTACCTGCACCTGCAGGGAGAGAGCTCAGCAAAGGAACAATGGCCTCTGCCAGTGCTTCTAAGAGAAAGCTGCACCTCTAGCCCTTGACATAAAGACACACAGACAGTACATTCTTGAATAACCTTGGTGTCTTTCTAGCTGGCATCCTAGCTCAGAAACTCAAAGTGTGTGAGACTGTCAGCAGGTGAGTTTATACACACCCTTTAAGAGGAATGCTGAGGACTCCAGAAGCCCTCTGTCTCACTCAGCCACAACCTCTGCTGGTGTTCACAGCCAGAAGTTATGAGAACTCTTCCTGGCACTGAAACCCTGGGCTGGAGAACCTGATGTGGGGCTGGGCCCCCTTGCTCCTCAGAAGGGATTTCTACAGCCAGAATATCACTACTGATTTTGAACTGCCACATGTGGGTGTGGGACCAGCTCATACTGCATCTTTGGCTCTAACAGTCTTGATGTGGTTTCTTCTATATATTTTTAGTTACAGGACTGCTGTTCAAGTAGACTTCAGGCAGTACTCAGTGACAGTTGTTCTGTAATTTAGTTGTAACTTTGATGTGGTCATGGGAGTAAGTGAATACAACTACTGCACCACCTTGATCACCTTTATCAATGTTTAGTTTTGCTTTTTATTTTAACTTTTAGTGTTTTGAAGTTAATTTTCTACCTTGTAATTTTTTTAATTAGTTCTTTTCTTTTTTCCTAACTTTCTGAATTAAAATCTTAGCTCATATGTTTTTAATCTCTTACTTACAAATAAATGCTTTTAAAGCTGTAAAATCCCCTATATGTGTCACTTTAGAGTTATTTATGATGCCCTAAACATTTTGTGCTCCCCTATTTCAAAACTATGCATGGTAGTAAGAGTGCAAAAACTATTTTTTAATAAGATTTTATTTATTTACTTCTTGGAAAGATGGGAAGAAATGGAGAGAGGGGGAGGAAACATCCATGTGAAGGAGGTACAGTGACTGGTTGCCTTTCACACGCCCCCTACTAGGGACTTGGCTGGCGTCTCAGGCATATGCTCTGACTGGAACTGAACCTGTGATCTTTTGGTTTGTAGGCTGATGTTCAATCCACTGAGCCACACCAACCAGGCACAAAAACTAATCTTTAGTGACCATTGTTTTAACATCTCAGATTGTTTAAAATTAAACAGAAGGAGAAAGCAGAAGTGTGTGAGCACAGAGAAGCACTTATTTCACAGTCCATGTCTTCATCTCCCTTCAGATGCTGAGGTACTGCATGTACAGATCACCACAGAAAATTGAACAACACATAAGTAAACCATTTCTGAAGTTTATAGACCACACCAATTTTCACATTCACCAATACATTTTCCTAACCCCAAATTAAAATCACACAGAAAGTGAATTTCACAGGGAGAATGGTTAGTACTAATTTTTATGACATATGATATGAATGAATTTTTCCTTACTCCTGCTAAAATTTCTTTCTATCTTTTGCTCCTGCTGGTGATAAAACATAGTTGGTATATGGATGTGGCCAGGTCTATTCTAAGACAGAATTTCCTTCCTATTGTTTTTTACTGAAGTTGTGCATCCTATAAAAGTCACTAGTTCTCTTTTAATCTTTCTTTCTAGAATGAGGAATTTCCTATAAACTTGTAGTTTACTGTGGTCTTGACCAGTTAAACTTCCTCTTACATGTGGATTACAGAAGGATGTTTTAAAAGATCATCAGAAACATTGAAAATAATTAATTATTAAAGAATATAACTGGGGATAGTGACCAGAGGGGAGAAGGAAGGGAAGTTAAGGGGAAAATGGGGGAGGGATTTGGAGGAACAAATAGGAAGGACACAGGGACGAGAACTAAGGGGGGGTGGAAATGGGAGGGAGGTGGGGAGCAAGGGGCGGGGGAGGCTGGGATGGGAAAAATAGACAAAAAAACTGTACTTGAAAAATAACTAAATAAAATTTAAAAAAAATAAAAAGAATATAACTAAATGATTATAAGGCTTAGCATAAATATTTATAAATGTGATGATGCAGTGACATGTTAAACCTCTTATTTACAAAGCTGACTGTAGCCATCTGGTCACATTGGCTGAATTTCTTTCAAAAAATCTTTTTACATGCCATTAAAAAGTTAAGAACAAGATTAAAATTTAATGAACACATTAGGAAAACATCAAATACTATCTTAAACACTTTTATTATTTAACACAATTTTATTTGTTAAAATATTTCATTTTCACTCTTGGGTCAAATTACTTTTATATCAAATAATCAGGAGATGGGACACAGATGGGGTGGGGCACGATACCCAGTACCCTTACATATTTTCACAAATGGAGTGGTTTGTCATTATTCACTTACTCACCACTCTGGTCTACTCACTAATTCTGACAATACAGCCATCTCATTTCATCAATGAGAAGTTTCAGGAGGTTTGTATATCAGCTCATGTTGTCTTAAGTTCGGTTATTAGCCTTTGGTTATTTGATACTAAGGTCTATCTTTTCTTTCTTTTTTCCTAAAAAATTTTGTTTATTTACTTTTAGAGAGAAGGGGAGAAACATTGTCCTGAAACCCAGGCATGTGCCCTGACTGGGCACTGAACCTGCAACCTTTCAGTTTGCAGTCTGGTGCTCAGTCCACTGAGCCACACCAGCCAGGGCAAGGTCTATCCTTTCCTGAGGAGAGTCTCAGTAATGGAAATTACTCTTCTCTAAACTCGAGCCCACTGGCTGAAACAGTGTTTGTTTAGGAAACCAACAGGAATGTGTGTTAGGAGATTGGAAAGCCCTATATTTATCCTACGTGGAGGTTATCAAAACCCAGCAAAAGTAAGAAAGTCTTTGGGGACTTTGGGCTCAGGGCTACTGAGTCACTGGGTGAGACATGTCTGTTCCCTCCTCCCTGCCGTGGTTTGCTCTCTTTCCTACCTAACATTATCACCTTTTAATTTTTTTTAGAAAAGCATAATAGACAGCACAGCTGTGTGGCTAAAAGTAAAAAATACTTGTAATTGCATTACCCAGGTTCAGGAAGATGTTAAACAGTCTTGGCTGGTGTTTTAGTATTTAAAAAATACTACATATAGCTCTGGCCGGTGTGGTTCTGTTGGTTGGGCGTCACCCCACACAGCTAATGGTCGCCAGTTCAGTTCCCCATCAGGGCACATACCTGGGTTGCAAGTTCGGTCCTGGTCAGTACTCATACAAGAGACAAGTGACTGATGTTTCTCTCACATCAATGTTTCTCTCCCTCTCTTCCCCCACCCCAAAATAGGTAAATAAAATATTTTTAAAACACTGTATATAATAAACAAATAATTTGAAATTATGTGTACATTAAAGAAAGTGTCTTTACAGAAAAACACACATAAAACAGAGCTGTATATTCACTAGTTGACAAAAATGATCTGACCAGAGATTCACAGGAACTCTGTGTTTTCCCTAGGAGCAATGGATCAGCGTTTATTATCTTAGTGTTGGCTGTGTCTTCAACACAACAGCCATAACCAGTAGGAAGGTAGAGTGTGTACACCCCTTGCTTTGGTCTCACTTCAATCCTATTAACAGCCAGTTCCCTTTTCTTGACCATCTTCTGCTTCTGTGACACGCTTGCACTGCTGCCTCTCAGACTGCACCTTTATCAGTGCTTCTCACATTTTAATGTATGTAATGAATCCCTTGCTGATTTTGCTAAAGTACAATTATGATTCAGTAAGTCTGAGGTGAGGTCCAAGGATATAGATTTCTACCAGCTCCAAGGCAGTAACTCTGCTGTTTGTCCCTGAACCACAGTAAATAGCGAAGACTGTATCCTGCTTTCTCTTTTTGTTTAAAATACTTACAACAAAAATTTTACACAAATAGGTCTCTATAGTTGTAAGAATGGTTAGAGGCAAAATTCTGTTTCTCCTCAGACTCAGAGAATTCACTGAGGAATTAGTAAAGTGTGAATACTTTTAACAAAAAGCATAAAATGTCTCAACTACAATGCACATCAGGAAGGTAAAGAATGAGATAAGACTACATAGTTGGCATAAACTTAACACAGGTTTTTTATTGAAAGCATACTACATACAGTTAATATGCTTCATAAATTATACAAACTTTAAGTAGATACAAACTTTCCTCTCAGGAAACTTAAAAATTAGAAGGAAAACGGACCTGCATAGCTGCAACAAAGGATAAACAGTATAAACTCGGCAAAGTGTGGTGGGAGTTCAGACACTGCTTCCACTTGTGAATCAGGGAACGCCCCCCCCCCCCCCCAAGAAGTGACATCTTACATGGGCCTGAGATTCATTAATTTTCCAATATGTAGAGGTTACTAGAATCTCATTTATTCCAGAGTTAACATATGAGTTTTCAAATCTCAGAACCAGGTCAGAAAGCAAATCCTGCAAAATTATTACTAGTTTACAGTAATAACAGACCATTAAATAAACATAGGTAAACAACAACAAAAACTGCAAAAGAGAGTTGAAAAGACATTCTCATCATGCTGAGTTTTAAGTATGTTTTGAGTCCCGGGGCTGCTGGAATCTCATTCCAAAGGATGAAGAGTGGGAGGAGGTTCGCAGTGTTTCCTAGTAAGAACAGAGATAAACGTTACTGTGCATGAGGTGGAGGTGAGAATTGAAGAGGAAAAGGAAAAGGACTGGGAAAAGAATTAAGGAGAGAGAAAGGGAAAAAAAATACAGAACAAACAGTAAGGAGGGGATAAAAGAAAAGGAGAGATGAATACAGAAAACTCACCAGCGCTTTTTAAGCCAAAATGCAACACCAGTCAGAACAAGCATCAAGGGTACCATCACTGCCACGATGATCAAGCCCTTGGAGGTCGGACGGTCTGTGGGTTCAGGTGCACACAAGGGTGTCATTTCAAATCCACCCCTTGTTACTGCATTTCCCTCACCTGCTTTTTAAAATCTGAATGTTCACCTCACTAATCTCCTTTCTTCCTGTTTCTTCTGTCATCCCTCTTCAGAGATTAATCTTTAATCTAACCCTGAATATCTTCCTACATCTGCATGTCTTTTATTTTCACCTATTTTATTTACTGACTTATTTTCATTCTTTTGGGTTTGGATCCATAAATTCCAGGTTTTTATCTGGCTCTTTGGCTCTGCTTGTGGACCATCTACTCCTATTCCCACTGTGGACCCCAGTTTTTTCTTACCCAAGTAGAGGATGATGTCCTGGTCTTTTAGACTGCTGTGTGTCACCCGGCAAGACAGGCCAGATGTCTCAGTAGCTTCCAAATCCAGGTAACTCTGAAGATACCATGTCCCATCAGCATTGGGCAAGATATCACTTTGTTGAGAGGCCTGTTGTGGCTGTCCACCTCGCATCCACCTAACAGAAATTGGCTTTGGGTAGAAGCCAGAGACATGACAAACCAGCAACAGGTGGAGAGGACCAGGACTGGGGCCAGTGGACAGCCAGGCCTCTGGTTTTACTGCAGAAGACAGGAAAGACATTCAGATAAGGACTCTAACACAGACTTGGAGGTTCATATCTTCACATCAGTTTAGACAGACACCTCTGTCCCACCCTGGGAATTCATCATGTATTCCCTCTTGACTCCTTATTTTAAATTTGAAGGGATGGTAGGAAGGTATAATTTTAGAATAGAAAATTCTTGGAGGAAGGATATAGGACTGACCTTTTCTCTGAAGATCTGCCTTCCCTGCATCAAGGACACCCAAAAGGAAACGTGGACAAGTGTTACTGATCCTCCAGTGCATCATTTTGTTGAGGACAATGAGCTGGTTGAGTGCTTTGCCTATCTTCTGAGCTCTAGTTCCACCCTGTAGAGATGGCACCCATGAACTGTTCCGGAAGCTCAGAATCTCTGATCCTTGATAAGCAATTCGCCAGAAGTCTAACTTGATTTCTCCAGAGAGCAGCTCACATCCTCCCATTCCTTGGAACTCAATGGGATCTAGAAGAGGGATTGTAAATTAGAGGAAAGAGGGATTTAAAAAAGGTAAAATAAATGGAAGCAAAAACAGGAAGTAGAAGAGAGAAGTTTGGGGGATTTGAGGTAAAGGAGCAAAGTTTCATTTTCTTAGAAGTTCAGAAAAAACATAATTGGTGGTACTTGAAGGTGAAAAAATGAGTGACTTTTTTTCTTTGGAAATAGAAGGGAGTAAATTGTTTAAAGAAAATGGCCTAAGTTTTTTTTTTTGGTGAGAGCAAGAGAATAAGGAAGAACTTAGTGTGAGAGAAATGGGTTTATAATAGCTAGGGTGAATGAAGTGAATTAGGTTACAGTCAATGTATAGATAGAGATTGCTAAGAAGATTGAATATGAAAAAATTATAATAAAAAACTCATTGAGACAAACATACTTTACCCAACATTGCACCAACTCATTCTGGGAATTGAACTTACATTCGAGCATCCATTCGTTGGCATGGTTGTGAAGTACATGCAGAAATTCATTGTAGTTCCCTTCGAGTATGTCTTCTATTTCTGTCATCTCCTTCTTGCTGAAGTTGCCATTGGACCAAGGCCGCAGAGAAATTATACCACCAGAGTTTCTCTTCCAGCTCTTAATCTGCAACTCACCCAACCAGCCAGAGGCCCACGTTTGGGTCCAGGATTGGTTGTGTGAGGATAAAGTACCGATGACTCTGAAGATTATGTCCTGGAAGGCTATTGGGGGGAAAAAAAGATAGGAGGAGGGGAAAAAAGGCACCGGGAAGGAAAGAGAATGAAGAAAGAAAGGTGGCAGAGAGGGAAATCTCAGAATCTGTAGACAAGGGAAGCCATAGTTACTTCAGCCCCATGCTTTATATAAATGTTGGGGAAAAGTAGACTTACAGTTGTTAGAAGGAAAAACAATACAATAATCAATAAATGAGAACACAAGAATAAACTGTTCCATATTCTCACAGCTGTAAACCTACTTTTTCCCCACCTTGCACAACCTTCAGAAAGCACAGGGTCCTAAAGTGATGCTGAAGGGATACTCAGAATGGAACTGTGCTGACATTCTCACTCTCCAGGTGTGTTCTGAGGACACCACACAGAGAAACACTCACACACACACCCTTTTGCACCAGCTGGGCAGTTACCAGAGTTCTTACCATCTTCATTGTCACCACCTCTGAAGAGAACTGCTAGCAATTGAATTAGCAAAAACAGCATTATTGCACAGATGTTACTTCTTTCTCTCAGAAAAGTTTGTCTTTGATTTCTGTTTTAAATAAACCCTACCACATGATAGTTCTGTCTGACTTCCTTCTTCTACCAACAGAGAAACCAGCACCATCAGCCCTGCCCCAGTAAAACAAAAAAAACAACCCAACATGCTCCTTCCCTAAATCCTAGTCACCAGTTAGCCTCTCATTTCTTCTCCAGTTCTGACTCTCCTCATGGGCTTTCAGCATCTTCCTCTTGGTACCAGCCTTCATTCTGTTCACCTTTCTCTAATTCAGCCTCTATAGAATAAAGTCTTATGTGGTATTAAAAAGTCTTCTCATTCATACAATAAATGCATAAAACTAAATGGCTTTCCAATTCCCATCTAATGTTCTTATGTCTGTGCTCTTTTCTGTCACTCTCTCCTGCTCTTTTCTGTCACTCTCTCCTTCTCTTGCCAAATTTAAATAGTCTCCAAATATTCTCTTCTTCTGTCTCTGAGACACCCCACCTCATTCATTTCTCTGACCATTCATTGGTTGCTTTACTGATTTCCTGAATCTTCTGTGACTGCCTGTTTAACAGTGTAAACCACTACTCCATTATTCTTAGGGAAGAACCAGTAGTCATCAGAGACTGTGAAACACATTAAGAAAAATATCTATTTGACTTGTATTGATGTATATTTATTGACCTGAGAGTCACTTGGTGCCTGCCTGGTTACACTCGTCTTGCAACCCTCATGAATATGCAGTTGTCTACAATGCACTCACTTTGTTCAAGGGGCTTTTCTTCTACTTAAGAAGAAAACACAAAACCAAGAACTATAAATGTTGGTGTGCTGGGTTTTATTATAAACATAGACTCTACACAAAAACAAGCCTTCTTGAAACAGTATTTTGTAAAGTGGTAACTCTTAACTGTTGCCCCCTCAGAATCTGGACTTGAGTGGTATGTGTGGGGTGTTAGGTCTGTCTACTGCTGTTGTACTGGGTCCCCAACATCTAACAGAATGCCTGTTAAAGGTGCTCAATGAATAATTTTGAATGATTGAATAATTTGGTTCAGGAATCCAGTTATTTTTTAATCATTCAGATTTTAACATACTTTTTTTGAGTCATAAGAAGTCATTATTTATGCTTCTACTTAGTGACATGGGCATATTAAACAGTTTTGTTTAGGAGTAAAATATATACTACTAAGCATAAAATTTACACAAAGGCTTATTCTATAAACCTCCTATTACTTATATTTTAAACCTGTAGAGGTCACAGTTAAATAAATTACAGTGTAGGTTGCATATATCTAAGAGATAATTCATTACTAGCATGTGCTGAAATGTGAAAAAAATTTTTAATTGCAAATGTGCATTTATTATATATATATGTAAAAATGTCTTTTTAAATTTTAGTTAAAATTTACAACTTATGCAAAGAAATATAAAAACATAAAGGGTAAAAGTTGTTCTTTGTAAATAACAGTAACATTGATATTGCTAAAAAACAACCAAAACGTCTTTAATATTAATCAGAATCTTCAATAGTTAGCTTTGCAAAATGTTTGTAACACTCATCACAAAAAATATTGTTATGCTCAAGTCATAAATACTTTTCAAAACACTAGCAAAAACATTTTGATAAGCAACTCATTTTCAATGCATAGCACCTAGATCTTTTTTTTCTGCTTGTTAAGGGAGCTATATCTATGTTGTTGTTAGAATTTCCTTCAATTTATGTTTGAAATGGATGAAGTTTAAGGTGTAAAGACTTATGCAAAGCTGTAGAGATTCCTGAACACCTGTTTATTTGTTCTGACACTCACTGTATTATAAGATTTCTAATAAATATTTTATGCCTTATTTTCAAATTGCTGTTCAGCATATGAATAGTCTGAGTATTTATTTATAAATTCAACACAATATTTAAATATTTCTACACAAAATGCAAATATTTCTACTCAGTATTCAACACAATATTCAAATATTTCTACACAATATTCAAAATTGTGTAGACTCTAACTATAGGCCATCATCCAGTGTTCCTGGTCACATTATATGCACCTATCATTTGGTTCACAGTGTCAACTACTGACTTTAATTTGGTTATAATATTCTATTT